>NW_027206002.1:6507134-7107134 GCF_024711535.1 Dipodomys merriami
AGCAATTCCGTCCCCACCAGTATGTCACAAATCAGTTTAAATTAGACCTCTTGATGAGCTATTTTGTGCAAAGCACTAAGAATTTTTAGAAAAGCAAAGAAGTGGATATGTGACATTGCCACTCTTACGAAACTTCAGTATTGTAGGAGATGTAGGTATATAAAACAACAGAAGGATGTTCAATAGGATTTACCCTGTGAAAGGAGAACCCAGGTTATTACTTTTGCAGTAATGACCTACTTGGTCTCAGCAGTTCTAGACTCTATAGATTTTTTTTTTAACAGACGTTTTGTTATTTTTTCAACTTCTGAAAAGCATTTAGTATTTTTTCCTGATTGTAAAGCAACAGATAAGAGCTGCAGAAAACAGTGGAAAGTCAGAAAAAAAGTAAAAGTTTGTATAATCTTATCGTACAGAGATAAAACATTATAGTTAATGTTTGAGGTCTTCTCCACATTTCCAAGTTCTACTGTTGGCATTTTCCCACATCATTAAAATTCTCTTTGGAAAAGAATGTTTTCTAATCACTGAATGAAATTGATGTCTCACCATTGATTTAGTGGCTCCTATTGGTGGAGTTTTTCATGCTTTCCTAAGTTAATTTCTTCCCTGGTCTGTGTGGGCCTTGGGTCGAGGCTGTGTAGGATACCTGGAGGACAGTAGAATGAAGGTGTACTCACCTAGACTACACTGGATTGGGAGGTGCTGCATCCTCTTGTGATATGAGTAAGAACACTAAATGATCCATGTCGTTCTCCAGATTTGCATATGCATGAGCATGTGGACACCTCAGCTGAAATTTCAAAGGGGGCTCATGCTGAATACTGATAAAGCTGCTTGACATTGTAAACTCTGAATTGACATGGAACTCTGAAATCATATGACTTAAAATAGTACATCTTTTTGTGTTTAAAGTATAAATATCTTTAATTATCAAGGGGTTCTTAAATAGAAACACCATAGGACCTTTATTTTAAAAACTAAAAAGTGGTAAAAGGAAGGTAGAAAAAAGTGATAACAGCTTTCCCAAGTAAGGAAGACAAAATTCCTTGATGAGAATACTAAGAGACGGATTAGGAAAAAGAGAAAAGAAATAGGACTATGGAAATCGGTATGGCGGTGCCTCAAAAAATTAAACATGAAGCTATGATGTAATTATATGATACTCCTGGGCATATTTCCAAAGGAATCAATGTCAGCAAGTAACAAAGATTCTGCATGCCTATGTTTATAGCAGAACAGTTCACAATCGATTTTGTTTGTTGATATAAACTTGTTTTAATAGGTAGAGAAAAGCAGTTTTGGTTATAATTTTTGCTTTTCCTCTTAATTTTCCAAATGATGATTTTAGGTACTGTATGCCAATTTATTTCTGGACTGGCTAGAAGGCAACCCAGCCTTTATTTTCTAGTTTGGGGGATTATTCTGGTGTTATTTAGAAGTTGATGTCTCCTCTTTGTTGCATTTCTAGATAATGGTCACAATACTTGAACTTGTAGAAACCAATGAGTGTAGGCAGAATAATAAGGTCAAGAATTGTATTCATGGAGCAGTTGGTAGATTATTCCTAGACTACAGAACCTGATTAGAAAATGTAGTTTTGATGTGTAGGCATGTCTTAATTAGGCAATTAGTTGTAGATGTTCTCAAAAGCTTAGCAAATCTATATAATAGGCATATACCCAAACAAAGGCTTAGCCTCTGACTTTTCATTACCCAGCATGCTTTGTTCAAGTAAGTAGGTTTTGATGCCCAGGGACATAGCCTTGGTTCTCAGACTAAGAGATAATGGGTATTTTCTATAGAAGAGGGAGAACAGGGAGTTATGGCATGTTTGCATCCTCTGTTCCTATGGAGATAAATGGCTATGAAGAGTTTTTTATTCCCTTTTTTTTTCCTGTTGGCTATTCCTGACCATCAACCTTTTAATGCTGTCAACTACCTCATACATTCTTATCTATTGATTTCCACCAACTTGAGTGAATCATAGGAGGCCTGTGTGGTAAAGGCAGTAACAATAAGTCTTCTAGGAAACAGTAATACCATTGCAAAGTACAGCTCCTCTTATCAATTTCTGTTTCTACTCCAAGACAAAGATTAGAAATGCATAGCTCATTAGGTAACTGAATTGTGAAAATAGTTCAATTTTTTCCATAAAACTGTAATGCAAATCTAGAGGTTAGTTTCCATTGAAATTACTGGGTAAAAATGCCTACATTATATTTTTATTGTGATTTACTTATATGCACTATATATAAATGATGATACTGGGATTTTAAAATTTAGCACAAGGTTTTAAATGATGCTGTCTATACAAAGGCAAGGAAAATGTCTTAGGCGTACCTCTTGGTTAAGTAGTTTTGGTTAAAATATGGGTCATGTAATCTACACTGAAACATAACAGTAGAATAAAATCTTAATACTACAGGATAAGCGCATATATAGTAGGTTTTTACCTTATACTGTTTGTATTTTAATGGAATAGCTATTGATTTCAGCTCTTCCAAGTCTTAGTAATCACTCATGTGGTCTCAGAATAGTGTTTATCTTGTGGTAGATAGGTACGGAAGTGAAAAATAGACATGGTCTTTACTTTCTAAGAGTTGATATCAAGCCAGTGCTCGTGACTCATGCCTGTAATCTTAGTTACTCCAAAGGCTGAGATCTGAGGACCAAGGTTGGAAGTTAGCTCCAGCAGAAAAATCTGTAAAACTATTTTTTTTTTTTTGCCAGTCTTGGGGCTTGAGCTCAGGGCCTGGGCACTGTCCTCAAGCTTCTTTTGCTGAAGACTAGCACTCTACTACTTGAGCCACCATGCCATTTCTGGCCTTTTCTGTTTATGTGGTCCTGAGGAATCAAACCCAGGGCTTCATGAGTGCTAGGCAAGCACTCTACCACTGAGCCACATTCCCAACCCTTGTGAAACTCTTATTTGCAATTAACTAGCAAAAAGCAGAAATGGATGTGAGCCACCAGCACCTGGCTGGGTATTATTATGTCAAATGATAAGAAGTTTGGAGAGAGAGTAGTTACAGAGTTGGTTCATTTGAATGTTCATCGAAATGAAGACCCTAGGTTATTTCTGGCCTTTGTTTTGGACATCTTTTTTGCAGTTGCTCTGTAGCAGCAGCTTTTCCTGGTATTGCCTCCTTACTAGCCACAAAGACAGAAACATGGACTTGATTCTCTTATACCTTTGGTTTTTAAAGAAGATAGAACTTTTTATCCAGAAACTCCTCTCCAGATAGCCCTTTAATCTTATTGGTTCATGCTGGGATGCATGCTCACCCTTCAGCTAGTCACTGGAAGAGAATTTGAATAACCGTCATTGGCTTAGAGTTACTAAGATTTACCCTTGGAAAAGGGGAAGAGCTCTGCTTCCTTTGAAGCTTAAAATAAGAGCTGTGTTGTCAAGCAAGAGAGAGGAAAATGGCTCTCAAAAGGAGTAAAGGGATGTTGTTGCAGGCTTCCTAGAGATACTTGAGTAAAGGAAGCAGTGATGATTCATTGGGAGGTTATCTGGGCAGCTCCCTGTGTATTAGCATTGCAGCTTCTCTCCCTTAGTTAAGCTCAGTTGCCTGTGGAGGATGACTTGTCTTAATGATGGTCGTTAATTCTCACCCCAAAGCTTTAGTATTCGGGTGGTAAAATGTATGTACGCTTTATTACAATGGAAAAAGCAGAATTTCTGGAGTAGGAAATGTCTTGCTTTTTGCCCTTGTTCACATCCCACTCTCTAGAGATACTACTGATGGGATTTTACTGCTTACTCTTCTACACTTTATGGTGAAAGGTTAAAAACCTATATATAGGGCTGGGATGTAGCTCAGTGGCAAAGTGCTTGTCTTGCAAGTGCAACATCCTGGGTTTGATCCCCAGTACTGAAAAAAAAACCAAAAATACACAGTTAAATATACGTGTGTGTGTGTGTGTGTGTGTGTGTGTGTGTATGTGTGTATTTGTATTTGTAGTTAAGACAAGCTTAATGGAAAAGATGATACCTTTGTAGTTACAGCTATAGCCTGGACTGTTCTGAGTAAGTTTCCCTGGATTCTCTAATTCCATGTAGTACAGGCAACCTAGAGCCAGTCTAAGCCAAGGTGGATGATTTATCTAGCATCCAGCAAGAGGCATTTCTCCTGAATATGCTGGAGTAGCTATTCAACTTCAGGGCACTAGATAGTAAGGAAATTTCCATGACATTGTACCATTTTTTAAAATAAAGCACATTAGTGTTGTTATAAATCAATGAACATGGTTCATAATAGCAATGATGGCCTTGAAGTCTGTTAATCCTGCCATTAAAGAATAGTATGCTAGGGCATTTTCTCCCCTTGGCTTCACCTTGGGCTATTAACTAACAAATCAGTTATTAGCTGGTGGTAATGACCAATTTTCAAGAGATGATTGCTTAAATATTGCCCACCTTGAAAAGAGAATTATTACTCAAGTGAGAACTGAACTTTTATTTTCAGCTCAGTAGAGCTAATGATCATATCTCATTTCTCTACCAGCAACCTCCTACTCAATCCTCTTGCCTCACTGCTCCCCTCCCACCTGGTGAGGTGTGTGTGTGTGTGTGTGTGAGAGAGAGAGAGAGAGAGAGAGAGAGAGAGAGATCAAGAGAGAGGGAGGAAGGGAGGGAGGGAGGGAGGGAGGTGTGGGGGGGAGCACTCCTTTGGCTTCAGTGACTTAAGTCCAGGAAAAGTTCCATATTTAATATTTATTCACCAAGCAGTGGTGGATGAAGACAGATGATAATGAAATCAGTCTTGCTGAGAGTGACCACAATGATAATAGATTCTTTATGATGTCCAGGAATTCTGGACTCTTAGTCTCTGCCTAAATGCATGTTGGCGCCAACTCTGTCGTCTTATGCTTTAGTATTCTTGTCATCTTCCTGACCTCTCCTTAGACCAGAGCAGCAGGCTGGACTCAAGGCATCAATCTGTCTTTCTATTCATGTAAATGCTTTAAACACCTATAGACACAAATGACTCACCAGCAGATTTCTTTCTTTCCTTTTTTTTTTTTCAGAAAAGGAAAAATAAGGTAAAGGCATGCTCTCAGAGCTAGAGGAATAATCAGAGGACTGTTTCTGGATTGTATCTCCCATTGCCTATAACTGGTTTGTCTCAGCAGCTCAGGTTACCCAGCTGTGCTTGTTGGAGACTTCAGAATTCCTCTTTTCCAACATCACTTTATTGGCCTGGAACAAAACTGGGTGAGAGACAATCAGCTCTCTCTCCAGTGATGACCAAGAGGGAAAGAGAGGGGAGATGTAAAATGAAGCCGCCTTGGCAAAGACTCATGCTCTGTCACATGAGAAAACGCAAGGCTGATTGCACTGCTGATAGCCAGATCCTGGGTCAGGCGGAGCTTTTTTAAAGCAATCTGGCAGCCCTTTTTAGTAAGAAGAGGTAAATCATTCTGACGTTTCTTGCTATTCAAAACATTAATCATGTTGAATTCCTTTGTTATTCTGGGGTCTGGATCAAGTGTAATTCTATTGGAATTCCATTGTAATCTAGTATTAATTAATCTCAGTGTTATAGAGCACAGTGCCAGAAACCTTTCTCTGCATGTGTTTGTATGTCCATCAGTGATCAGCTTTGTTAGTGCCTAATTCTAGCTTGAGGACTGTTACTTCTTCACTCTCTGTCATATCTCAATCCTGGAAATGACCACTGCCATTGGGTAGAAGCTAGAGTTCTTTATATGTTGAGGAGGCCTGTGCTATAAAACATAAGAAAGGGAGCAAGAATGATGAATGACTGTTTATTAGAGTCTCCTCCATGATCCAGAAAAACCAGTGTTCAAACTCCAGACTTATTATTTACTAAGCATGTCACTTTTGGCCAAGTTATATCCAGTTTTTGTATCTGTGAAATGGATATTATAAAATAGCTTCTACTACCCAAGTTTTTTGTAAGGGCTAAGTGACAGCCAGTTGTCAGTGACAGAGGCCACCCAGGAAGGCGATGAAGTCGATGGCAGGTAGGGTCTTCAGTCATAAAGACTTTGACACTACACAAGTCTTTCAGAGTGCTACTTTTAACTTGGTGATTCTGAGTGTTTGCAGTAGGAACTGTGTAATACTGGCTCCTCAAACACTGCCTGCCTCTTGGCTGTTCCCAGAATATGCCTAAGCCATAGCAGGTCAGAGGCTGAGATTCTTGGCTTTTCAGTGGTAAATAATGAATGTTGCACCAGCTGCCAGGATACTCTGAAACCCTCTGTGTTGAGATGTAGAAGGAAAGAAACACACACACACACACATACACACACACACACACACTAAAATACTCAATATGCATTTATTTGTTCCATCATCTTTAAATAGCTCCCTTCAGATTTCAGAAAAGGTAATGCTCTCTCTTCTGGCTGGCTCTCTGCATCCTGCCACAAAACAGGCCTGCTAGCCCTAGATTTTGACCTAGTATAAAAAGCAGATATTTTTATGACCTGGTGACAGTCACATTTCTACACCATAAAATATTAAAGATGGCATGACAGTGTCTTTAAGATCTTTGAGGAAGGTGCTATCAAAATATGGCTCTTTATTATTTATTTATTTGACTCTGTGTAGTGAGGCTTAAATGCTTTTTAGGACAAATAATTAAATTCCATTATGGAAAGTGGGCATTATTGGCAAAATGTACTCACTTTTGCTATTAGACCCCGAGTCCCTAGGGGAACTCCATGGAAGGAGTAAGAACTCTCTTGCTTGTGGGAGATAGGCAGTAAAACATAACGTAGATTCACAGGAGATAGATAGGCATAAAACATAAGTGACTCACAGGAGTGAAACTACTTAAGAAACTAAATGGCCTATGTATGGTTCCTGTGCATCAGCAATCTCCTAGGGCAAGGGTCTGCAGACAATAGTATGGATCAACACCAGATCAATCCTTTTTTTGTATATCTGATAAGCAGAGTATAGTGTGCATATATACATAAATACATATATATATAGTCAGTCGTGGGACTTGAACTCTGGGCCTGGGTGCTGTCCCTGAGCTCTTTAGCTCAAGGCTAGCGCTCTACCACTTAAGCAACAAAACTACTTCAGCTTTTTCTGCTTATGTGGTACTGAGGAATCGAACCCAGGGCCTCACGCATGCAAGGCAAGCACACTACCACTGAGCTACTTCCCAGCTCCAAGTTTATATATTTTAAATGGTTAAAAAAATCAAAAGAGGTCTGGGAGGGTGGCTCAGTGGTAGTGTGCTTGTCTTGCATGCGTGAGGCCCTGGGTTTGATTCCTCAGCACTACATAAGCAGAAAAATCCGGAAGTGGCGATGTGGCTCAAGGGTAGAGTGCTAGCCTTGAGCTGAAGAGTGGAGGGACAGTGCCCAGGCCCAGAGTTTAGGCTCCATGATGGACCAAAAAAAAAAAAAATCAAAAGACGAATCTTTTATACCACAAGAACACTATATGAGTCAAATGCTGATGGCTCACACTATAATCTTAGCTACTCAGGAAACTGAGAAGTGGAGGATCATGGTTCCAAGCTAGCCCAGGCAGGAAAGTCTGAGACTCCCTCTCCAACATAACCAGCTCAAGTGGTAGAGTGCCAGCTAAACAGTTAAGCAGAGAAATGGTGAGATACAGAGTTCAAACCCTAGTGCTGCTACAAAATACGAAGGAAGGAAGGAATTTGGAGTTAAGATTTTTATCATCCATAAAATGACGAAAGTACACATAGCCATCCCTTGGTTTTTACATGTGATTGATGGCAACATTGACAATGTTGTAAGTTGAGGGTGAAAGGGACCTTAAAGCTGCAAAGCAAATATTTCCCATTTGGCCCTGTGCAGGACAAGTCCAATGGGTCTAAAAGAGTTCAAGTTCTTTTATCCTGTTGATGCCATTGGATATAGATCTTTGAGGTTGAAGAGCTTAATTATTTCCTAAAATGGACAGGTATCCATGTTAGGAACAGGACAGGCATACTCTCAAGTAGTTTTTGGCTCCCAGGACTTGTTTCCTCAAATACAACATTTAGGAGTATACATTGGGTGGTAACCTTTCCTGTTCTCTCCTCCATGGCTTCTGAAGTTACTCTTCATCATCTGTGGTGCTAGCACCCGTGTCTGTGTCATGACTATCTCCTCTTGACTTTGAAAAGGCCTTCTAGCTAGTCTCTTTCCATAGTTGTCCAATATATAGCTTATCTTCCACAGAGTAGCTTCATTGATGCTTAAAAAAAAAACCAAGAACAAGCCAGAGAGAGAGAGAGAGAGAGAGAGAGAGAGAGAGAGAGAGAGAGAGAGAGAGAGAGAGAGAGAGAGAGAGAGAGAGAGAGAGTGTGTGTGTGTGTGTGTGTGTGTGCTAGTATTGAGGCTTAAATATAGAGCACTCTTGCCTATTTTTTTCAGTCATGCTTGAGCTTTACCAGTTAAGTCATATTGATACTTGTGACTTTTTGCTGGTTAGTTGGAGACAAGAGAATCACTGACTTTTCTGCCTAGATTAGCTTCAAACTGGGATTCTCTGCTCTCAATCTCTGAGTATTTAGGTAAGTCAGCAGCACCTACCACAAAGCAGAATTTTACATGGATAAAATGGCATCTCTAGGAAAGGCATTGTGTTGTTGTTTTTGCCTACTCTTTCTAGAGTACTCCCATCTCACTCATGCCTTTATTTTGTTACTCCTCATACCTATTCTAAGATTGTCTTTCATTATCTCCTTTGGTTTACTGGATTGTACTTGGTCTCTCCCACCTGAAGGAAGGAACATTAAGAGTAGTTTCCTTTGCTGGGCTCTGGTGGCTCATACCTGTAATCCTAGCTACTAAGGAGGCTGAGATCTGAAGATCACGGTTCAAAGCCAGCCTGGGAAGGAAAGGTCTTATCTCCAATAAAATACCAGAAAACCAGAAGTGGCACTATAGCTCAAGTGGTAGAGCACTAGCCTTGAGCTGAAGAGCTGAGGGATAGTACCCACGCCCAGAGATCAAGCCCCATGACAGACCAAAAACCCAAAAACAACAACAGAAAAGGAGGAGGAGGTTCATTGGCTGTCTTACGCATCTCATCTGACTACTCAAGCAGTGTGTTTTGTGAGTGTGTAAATGGATCAGTCCTCCTGACAGAAGTCCTGGCAGTATGGCATCACGTTCAGCCTGCCTGCTTCCCCAGGGTTGTAATGACTTTTCTTAATTTCTGTGTCCTTGTTTTCAAGGAGACCTGTGGCTAGTAGGAGACAGAAACATTTAAGACTTTTTGGCATTCAACTTTGCTGCCATCTGCACCCTACCTCCCATACCCTGCTGTTTTGTAAGTTATCTTGCATTAAGCCATCAAAGGCATAGACATGGCTGTCATGATCCATTCAGATCCTGTGGGATCAATTTCTGACTCCTTTTCTTGCTTGCTTCTTGCTTCTACAACCTGCCCTTGTTACTGTCTTTGGAGGACACCCACTGGTTATTGCCCAGAGTGGCTTTGCCCACTCTGTCAAATAGATAGAAATGTTTGGCGTTTACTTACCAGGCTGCTGTTAGTGACTGATATACTGACTCGTGTGATGTATGAGAGAGCCCAGTTTGCTTGCTTCCGAAGGAGACAAACTCAAGAGCTACACAGTTCGCGTTCCATGTTTCCCTTACTGAAGATTTCTTTGGGCATTTCCTCAACAAGCCATTGACCCATGATCTTTCGCCTTGGGTCTGCTTGTATGGAATCCCATCTCTCACACCATGTTTCCAATTCTACAGAGGTCTATACGCATCTAGTGTGGAGAAAGAAGACTATGGCAAGACCAGTGTTGTAACACTTTGGTGGGAAGAGGGGAAGGGAACAGATCAGAGGATTTTGAAGGGCCCTGCAAATGGAACCATGTGGGCAATTTACTATTTTGATAATGGGTTAAGGTTGTTCCAGGATAGGATTCATGTAAAAAGAGGAAGCTCTGGTGCTCTTACATGGATAGGAAATGTGAGAAAATGTAAGCAGAGGTTTGTTTTTGGAGACTGAGTAGGCGTTGCAGAGGGGAAAATGGTGATTTTGTACTTAAGTTCTGTTTGAAGGCCTATTCTGGCAGATACTCTAAGATCCCTTGGAGTCATCACCAACAAGCCACCAACGCTTTTATCTTGAATGTGCTGGAAGCTTAGTTGAGACTATCGTGCCTCAAATGACATGGTTTTTGTTCTCTGCCAGATGGTTCAATGAGTCAAGATTCTGAAAAAGCCAACTGGAACATTCTTTAAGCACCATTGATTCAAGTCAGCCAACCCTTAAGATCTGGGTGGGGATTGAGAGGGCAACAGATTTACCCAGCTCCAAGGTGCCATGGTTATTACTTTTTGATAGGCTCCTGAAGGGCTGGAGGAGGATGCCAATGTGGTTGATACTGGACAACTCCAACACCAGGAGGAAGTGGGGAGAAGAGCCTGCTTTCTGTTGGACTGTTTGGCATGAATTGCATTGGAAGAATACTTTCCATCAACTAAGTCACACAGTTCCCTTGCTATGCATTCTCAAGCATCTGGGTGTTTTCTGGATACCTTTAGTTGAGTGATAGGTACAGGGAATTACTTCCGCATTTCTTCCCTTGCAATTAGCAGCTTGATATGGCAGACTGCTAATGGTCAGCTTTTTGAGGGTTCTGATGAGCATCTTCTACCCAGTCTCCCAACTCCAGGGAACCTCAGCATATTGGCACTAAGCCTCAGACTTGGTAGTGTAAAAGGAGCTGTCTGGTTTAACTTCCATATTTAGGAGGAAAATTAGGACTTAAATGGATGCCATGGTGTGATTCAAGGGTAGCTAATGGGGCCCATGAATTAGAGATCAGATGAAACAGCTTTTATATTTTAAGGAGGCAAAGTGGTGGTAGTGAGAAAAGTAAGAAATATCTGTGTCCAGATACTTATCAAGAAACCTGAGTTAAATCTTTCACTCAACCTTTCATTATTGTACAAGGGAAATTGTTATACAAGTTGTATAAGGGAGATTTCATTGTGATAATTCCATACATGTATAAAATGTACCCCAATCAAACTCACCTCCTCCATCACTCTCCCTTATCTTCATCTTCCTAAAACAATTGCAACAGATTTCATTGCTCTGTTTTTATACATGTGTATAACTTATCATGTGCATAAGTAATATATAATTTATATACATGTATGTAAATTAATTTGATCATATTCACCCTGGATTCAAATCTTGAGTTCCTTAGTGTGTATAGATAATTTGAGTCTAATATGTAAGCCCCATTAGCTTTAGTTTTTTCCAGTTCTTAAAAAGTGGAAGAGAAATGACTTCTTGACAGGAGAATTGTATTTGAAAACTATCTGTAGGTTTAATGCAGAGGGTGTCTGTAGTGAGGGTTATACAAAGGTTCCCATTCCTTTTGTTGTCCCCAAAGACACATCTCTAAGTAATTGCAGATGTCTTCCCCAGACCTCTGACTTCATTGTATTTATTGTATTAATTGTACCCCACTTTCACTGATTTCCTTGATTCCTACTTATTTTGAACAGTGTTCTTCCCTTGGTTGGGTTGGTGAGTAGCATTGTGTGATTATAAATCTTTGAAAACTAGTACTACTTGATAGATATTATAATTGCCCCTGATCAAGACTCATAGAATGTAATCAGAATTCCTCCCTTTCTTTCTCCTTCCCTTTCTTCCTGCCAGGGTCTTGCTCTATTGCTCAGGCTAGCGTTGAACTTGTGATTCTAATGTAATCCAAAATTCTGGAATTATAGGTATACACTTCTCTGCCTGGCTATAGTCTATTATTATTACTACTTTTTCTTTTGTGGTGTTGAGATAACACTTAGGGCTCATACATGCTGTCAAGCCCTCTATCACAGAGCTACATCTCCAGCACTAATTATAGTCTGCCTTTCAAGGAGAAAATGAGGAAGCAGACGTAGTTTGTATCAGATCAGATATGAGTGTTAAGAATAGTTGATAATGGTAGATTCTGATGATTTAATAAACTTCACATAGATTTATTAAACACCTACCTCAGAAGTGACTCAGGTGAGTGAAACACATTCAGTCCAAGTTACTCATGGTGTGTATGGGGAGAAGAGTCAAGGAAGAAATGTTCTTTAAATCCCCACTTGCCTGTCTCTTCAGTAGCTTGAGAAAGATGTAGGTAGCCATCAGTTGACAAAAGAAGCCCCAGGAGTCATAGTTTGTAATCAGAACATGTAGCTTTTCAAAAAGCTAGAGAAGGAAGACAAAGAAGAGAGACCCTTGATGGCAGATGGATGATCAGGTATCAGAGTATTTGAGGGACATTCCTAATGTTTGAGGGTGACATTGGAGAATACACCTGTGTCCACAATGGTGTTTACAAGGAATGGGTTAGGGGAAATGCAAGCTCACATTGGTGACCATTAAGTGCACCACATTCTGTGCACTTAAATGCATTGCCTGAATGTTTACAAAATGGGATGGTGGATTTTAATACCATCTTTCATTCTTACATATAAGGGAGCTGGGATGCTAGGAGAGGTGGATAAAGAGTCCCAGGTTCAGCCTCAGGGTCCGTATGCAGGTAGTCTGATTTCCAAAGCCCCAGGCATTAGTTCTCATCGTGTGTGTGTGCGTGCGCGTGCGTGCGTGCGTGCGTGCGTGCGTGCGTGTGTGTGTGTGTGTGTGTGTGTGTGTGTGTGTGTGTTTTGCGGGGATGGGGAGATGCAGAGCTTAGCTCTGGGGTTCATAACTTTGCCCACCTGGCAAATTACTGAATAGTTCTATGACTGAGTTTCCCCACCTGCAAAATGTTTTAAAATGTCCCAAGGTTGTGCTAAAGATAAAAGGAGATAATACTAATGGAAGTGTGTGGTTGATCTGACAGGCAGGTAGGGTGACCAAACTCTCCTCTTCCATTTTTTTTTTTTTTTACATTTGAAATCTTGAAGCATGGGGTCTCCAACTTCTAGACAAGTTAGAAGACTTAGTTACCTCCAGACAAATCCCATTCCAACCTGAAGTTTGAACGAAATGCCAATAGATCTTGGAGAACCGGAAGCAGCTCCAGGAGGCAAATGAACTTCAGCTGGTGTTGGTAACAGCTGTCAACTCCCGTGGGCTGCAAGGCTTCAGGGCAAGTCTCACTGATAAGGCCTGTGAGAAAAGTGGGGGAGTTGATGCAGAGTTTGGGAAACAGGATGCTTGCCAAGTTCTGCTGTTAATGCTTTGTGAGCCTTGCTGCACAGCCGCCAGAGGGGCGCTCCCAGCCTGGGATAACTTCAAGTTCCAGAGCAGGAAGAGGCAGTCCATGTGGTAAACAGCCAGCTTTGGCATCTTGAAATACAGCTTTCTCCCTTTCCTGTTTCATAGGAGAGAATTTGGTAGATTTACATTTGTCTTTGCCATTGAAAGCTATATAATATCGACAATCTATTTGACTTTTTAAATCCTACTTAAAACATTCGTAAGAAGGAAATAATGATAATCTTAACCTCCTGTGATATGGTTAGGATTGAATAAGAAATAATGAGTCAAGTGAAGGAAACATTCATTATTAGTTACTGGAATTACTATGATTATTATCCTATTATTCTACCATTATTGTTCCTACTAATATTAGTTTTTCTATTGCTATTCTTCCTATTACAGTAGAGAGATTTTGCACATAAAAACCAAGATGCACAGATAAATGGGAATTTCAGATAAAGGTAACTATAGCTGAAGGTATAGTTGTACTAAAATTACTCTTTATCTTCAGTTTACTTTTACCTGTGAATTCTGCATTTTATTTGGCAAACCTATATTAGGGCAACCAATCATTCTGATTATTTCAGATCTTAGGATTCTCCTAGGACACAGGACTTTCACTCTAAAACTGGGCTAGTCACACATGAATGGGCACAACTGCACATCCTGTTAAGGTAGCAACCTTGCAGGATTTTAGGTCACATTTGAAACACAGATGATGGTTATCAGCACTTCCCTTCATACCTGAATGGGCCTGCACAAATGCAATACTTCACACACATTTTCAGGAATTTCTTGGATCCTGTGAAAGCCTACTCATGAATTACTGGTTAAGCATATAAAGCACTGTCTGGGAGCCAGAGGCTCACACCTGTAGTCCTAGCTACTCAAGGAGGTTGAGATCTGTGGATTGTGGTTCAAAGCCAGCCTGCACAGGAAAGTGTGACACTTTTATCTCCAATTAACCACTGGAAGACCAGAAGTGGCACTTTAGATCAAAGTGGTAGAGCACTGGCTTTGAACAAAAGAGCTCAGGGATAGTGCTCATGCCCCTAGTTCAAGCCCCATGACTGAGAAAAGAAAAAAAAAAGAATATAAATGACTGATAACCATCCATGTCTATCAGTTTTGAATGTGTAGGTTTGTAGAAACTTTCTAAACTGATATGACAGATGCTGTTGTAGACTTGATTAAAGAAATGATTAAGTCAGGACATTATTAAGGTACATTTATGTACTCTATTTTAGCATAAAACATGTTTACTCATCATGTCATGTCTGGTCAAGGAATTATTTTTGGCTGAGCATCTATTGACTAGTGTACTGTGTCTTTCTTTTCTTGTCAATACTGGAGTTGGAACTCAGGGCCCTGTGCTCTTGCTTGGCTTTTTCTTTCTAGACTAGTGCTGTACCACTTCAGCTCCACTTTCAGCTTTATGCTAGACAATTGGTGATATGAGTTGTACAGACTCTTCTATTTGGGCTAGCTTTGAACCTAGATTCTCAGATCTCAGCTTCCTGAATAGCTAGGATTATGGACATGCGCTTCCAGTGTCCAGCAACTGGGCTTTCTTTTACAAATACTCCATATCTGTGAACTCAATTTAAAAAAGATAAATTGCAACACTAGTTTAAAAGAAACTTGGGAGATAATCTTGGTTTAGAATCCTTCCACAGGTGTGGTTATTATCCCCTTGTCTTATGGGGTTATTACAATGATTTCTCTATAAGAACATCTTTGATCAGATCTGTGTAAAGCATTCAACTTCATCATGTTTATGGATGACCTTGTAGTTTTTAGCCAAAACATGATTCCCTATGGTTGTCCACTTTACATTTTCTTCATGGTTGAGGTGTAGACCTAATTCTCTTAGGGGTATACAATACCCCTAATGCAGACTGGATTGAAGTGCTAATGGAAGAGGCATACTTCCTCCACCCATGATACTTTAGAAGAGATTAGTTTTTCAAACCAGCGAAAAGAAAGCCCAGGCCCCAGTGAATGGAACACTTGGCAGGTTTAGACAGGAGGGTAGGGGTATTACTTGAAAGTTTAGAGGGTCTGTGTTTACTCAAGAGAGAATGTAGCTGACTCTAGGTCCTGAGCAGTATGAGCATTGAGTGTCTGTTTGGGAGGATATGTTATAATGTATCCATAAAGAGAATCAAATCAAATGGCTCTGGCCTAACTATTTCCCTCTATAAGCTGACTCTACATGGGTAGTCTTTTGTTTTCACTGAGTTCTTTCTTGTACTTTGGAACAACTATCAACTAGCCTGGCGAAATTCCTTCTGTACACATTTGATATGTATTAGTTTCTAATTTCCTTGAGCACTAGGAAGCTCTGCTCTCCCTTACATTCAGTGAAGGATAAACCTGTATGTATATGGGATTGAGTTGTGTCTGGAATGACCGTGTGCTAGCCACCATGCCCTGTGTTTTCTTCAATGTATATTTTGCTAGACAAAAACATAGGCAGGGGCAGATGTGACTTTAACTGGTTTTATTATTTAGATTCTGAATTCCCAGGGTGCCTGGGCTGCTTTCCATTAGCAAAAGAATTATTATTTTAATAGCTAACTCCTAGTTGAGTGCTTTTTATGAACAGGTATCGAACTAGATGCTTACTGTGTATTATCTCATTGCATCTTCTCAACACAACTGTGTGGTGGGTATTACTAGTTTGAAGTAACTGAAGATTCCTAAGATTAAACAAACAGCTGATAAGGGACTGAACCAGGATTTGACCTTGGTTCGCCCACCACTAAAGCTGGTGCTCTTGAGCCACCAGAGAAAGATATACTTGTAGGCTATGTTATAGAAAGATCTCAGGGGAATGTCTTTCCACCCCATGCTGTAGACTTGCTTGAGTTGCTAAGAAGCTATCAGCTGGGCTTTGTCAGGTATGTGCGGAATGTAGGACTGATCCTCCATCTCAGGATCACAGTGTCCAGGTCAGAGTGACAGAGACAAACTTCCAAACATCCTAAGGCTGCAGACAATGCAGAATCTGGCCTTCCTAGCTCAATGATATGGCAGTTATAGGAACCAGGCAAACAGGAGTGGCCATCTGATTAAATCACTTGTGGCTTACCCAGAGCATTTTGAAGTCATAGCAGTGTGAAACTTCATGTATTACAGAAACAGTACACCCTTTTCCCTATCAAACAACTCCATTTACCTGTTGGGTTAGAGGTTGAACTTTTCTTAGTCCTTGGGACCATTTCTGCTCACATTCCCAGAAGGCTAAGAAGGTCTAAGGTAGAGTCCATAGATTAGAAAGGGCCCCAGGGCAGGGGAATATACATTAACCCAGCCCACATAGTGGACTCAGTACCAAAACCCTGGTTTTATGCCACAGCTGGAACAACGAAGTCATTGACAAAGCAGAGACCTGCTGGCTCAAGTCTTAGCATGTCTCCAGAACTGTCCCAGCCCAACCTCTGTTCTTCTGGATTCCAGTGACCACTTACTTTCTCTCAGACTTTGGGAATCTCGATCTTAAAAGAAATATATTTCTTTTCTTGCTTCTATCAGAGAACTTTCATTTAGTCTCCAACCTTCTCTATCTCTTCATTCCTGGCATACTGTCTTTGTAGGTTGAGGCCTAGGTTTGCAAACTCAAAGGTCTCCAGAGACTAGATAGGAGTAGAAGTAGGTCAACCAGCTGAGCTCAACACACCAGAGAGCACCCAGTCTGTCTAAAGGGAGCTGCTACTCAGCTCTGGCTTCTGTTTCCAGTCTCATTGTATGTTGCTGGATATTTTGATTTTTTTTTTTTTTTGGGTCCGGTCGTGGGGCCTGAACTCTGGGCCTGGGCGCTGTCCCTCAGCTCTTCAGCTCAAGGCTAGCGCTCTACCACTTGAGCCACAGTGCCACTTCCGGCTTTTTTCGTTTTGCTTATGTGGTGCTGAGGAATCGAACCCAGGGCCTCTGGCATGCAAGGCAAGTGCTCTACCACTGAGCCACCTTCCCAGCCCCGGATATTTTGATTTTTAAAAATACGTTTTTTATTGTAAAACTACTGTACAGAGGTGTTACAGTTACATGAGCAAGGTAATGAGTACATTTCCTATCAAGCATTGTTACCCCCTCTTTGTTTTTCCCCTACCCTTCTTTCCCTCCCACCTCCACAACTTTTCTCCCTCCCTTCCCCCTACTCCCCTCCCTGCCTAAATTGTAAAGTTTGTTTTTCAGCAGGTGTCTTGGACAACTCATTGTTACAATGGGTCAGCCTATATCCCTATTTAAGCATTTTGTTTTTTGTCCCTTCCCCTCCCCAAGCTAGAGAAGTGTATATACAAGATGCAGGACACTAACATCAAATACAGTGAAAACAGGGGTTATACTGTGGGGGAGGAACATACAAAGAAACAAAAAAAAATCACAGGGTACATTATAAATATGATAGAAATAATAGCAAGAAAGAAAAAACCACTTGTGTCCCTATCTTGGGGTTCATTTTGCTGAACATCATCTTATCTGGTCATATGTACATAGATTTTGACCTTTTCTGCTTGTCCCAGACATATACTAGTTATTGCAAATAAGGGAAACCATAGGACCTATCTTTCTTTGGGCCTGGCTTACTTCACTTAATATAATTTTTTCCAAGTCTTTCAGTTTCCTAACAAATGGGGCGATGTCATTCTTTCTGAGAATTCCATTATATATATTTTCTTGATCCATTAATCTACTGAGGGGCATCTGGGTTGGCTCCATATCTTAGCTATGGTAAATAATGCTGCAGTAAACATAATTGTGCTGGTAGCTTTAGTATGGTCTTGTTTGTGATCATTTGGGTAAATGCTCAAAAGTGGGATTACTGGGTCATAGGGGAACTCTATGTGGAGTCTTTTGAGGAATCTCCATACTTCTTTGCAAATTGGTTTAACAAGTTTACACTCCTACCAACAATGTAGTAGGGTTCCCTTCTGTCCACATCCCCTCCAGCATCTGTTGTTATTAGAGTTCTCGATTATAGCATTCTAACTGGGGTGAGGTGGAATTTCAATGTTGTTTTGATTTGCATTTCTTTTATGGCTAGAGAGGTTGAGCATTTCTGCATATGTCTATGGCCATTCTTTGGATATTTTGATTTTTTAAGAAGGACTAGGAAACTGATTTTTTTTTTTTTTTTTTGAGTAGCTTCCTTTGGGTTAGAGGTTGGCTAGACACTCGGAATTCTTCTAGGTAGGCCAAGTAAAATATCCATGGATCAATAAGTTACTATACTGTGTATATTTTTCAAGACAGACCAAAGAATAAAACATTTTTGTGTACAAACCTCCCTTGGGCAAGAAAGCCAGAGGTTGGTACCTGAAGAGATACAGGGAAAATTTAGGAGGAAAGGACTGGAAGGACATTACATCATTGAGCTTCTCAAACATATTTCCAGCTAAAAATGCACAGTTTTGACTTACAATGTCTGCTTTCCTGAAAAAGAACTTCTTTTGTATTTTAGATTTAGCCTTTCTCAAATCACTTGTTTGGTTCTACCTGTGATTCACCTTAAGTTGTGCATACAGATTTTGGGCTTGAAGGAAGTCATGTATCGACACAGGTAAGTTAGTGTAGCTATTTACCTTGGTTTGTGTATCTTGAAGAGTTCAGGCAAGATTCAAGATATAGTGACCATAACAGCAAGGTTCATTAGGGAGAAATATGGCAGGAAAAGGAGATTATTATGTGTCACCTTGGTTCATTTGTAGCCATCTTTAGGATATGAGCATGAGTGCTAGTGTTACCGGGTGAGGCCTCTCCCCTTAGAGTCTCAGTTCCAGAACTCCTGTGTCTTCTAAAGAGTAGGACAAGATAGGTAACAGTGTAGAATAGAAAGAGGGAAGGTGTGTCAGCAAGCAGGTATAGGTAGTTAAGCTGGAAGGCTGCAGCCCCACAGACAGCATTCCTTCTTGCCTTCATTAGGACAGTCTAGAAAGGTGGGGTTTAGGCCATCCTTCTTTTGTTATGAAACTGATGGACAGATGGATTAACAAGTGGAGCTTATGTAACAGATGCATCTGGATGCACAGGCCTAAGTTCACCAGGATGGCTGTGTGCATGCTCCTCATAGAGACTGGGCATGCTGAGGTCAATCCGTCATTGTAGGTCCTCATCCTTGTCCTCTGCTTCTTCAGAGAAACCTCCTAGTTATGGGGACTTAGTGCTTGTTTGTCTGGTCCTAAAAATTTTATGAGGACCTTTGTCAACACGCTTGTGGCAGTCTCTTCAATACTATTAGGTATTTCTTTGAAGTCACAGGCATGTCTCTGGGGTGAATCGAGTCTCACCAGTGTCCCTGGTAACCATGGAGAGTGTGATCCTCCAGTTTCCCTGACAACCAGGGACTTGGTGCTGTTTGCCTCCTATATCATCAACAGTGGAACTGGTTGGTGCTGAGGTCAACATTATGCTTTATATTGATGGAGTGAAGGTTAAGTGAAGTTTATTTGATTCTCTCCTAGATTTTTTGTGTGTGTGCATATTTTTGCTCAATCTGTTCTTTGGAGAACACAACTCCTAGAGAGATGTACACAAATTGGCCTACAATCAATAGGAATGTATCTACAGCCAATATCTTCAGCAGCTACAGTAAGCCCACCCATGTTCCCAGTATCACACCTGCTTTTCACCAATCACAGTAAAATAAAAATTTAAAATTTCAAAAGTAAAGTGTTTTCATGTCCATGTGTGTCTCACATAGATAGCTCAGGTAGCCCTGGGCTGTCATTTGCCTGCATTTACACCACTAAGTGCTCTGCTTTGTGAAAATCTGCCTCCCTCAAAGCACGTGGTGCTCAAAGAGTATGGTAAAAGTTAATACGCTTAATTTAAGTGATACAGTAAAAATGTGAGAATTATTAAATAGGGGCATGTCTTTAGTTATAGAAAAACAACAAATCAGGCATCTACACAGTGAGAACTCCATCCACCTTGAGAGAATGCAGCAGTTTTCATTGGCTGTCTCCTTGGAAGCGTATACTCATGGACACCAAGGGCCTACTGTTCTATTACTAACATGCATTTAAATTTATTGAACACTATTGGTCCAAATGGTTTTGACTGAAAGGGGCACATATCAATACTAAACAGAGCAGGAATATCTAGTGAAGAGTCAACAACTTTCTCTCTCCCATCATTCTTTTCCAACCTTCTCACAAGGTCCAGGAGCTCAACAGAAGCCACGAGGACTTGGTTTCTTTCTTTTCCTCACCTCTGCTTCTTGCTGTGCTGCCTTCCTTATCAGGGGTCCTGTTATGGTCCTGGAAGCTCCAGATTTAAACTCTCTTTGATGCTAGCAGAGCTACGAGGAAGCCAGATGCTTTTCTCCTTTGAGCCCTAGGAAGACTCTTAAGGTTCAGATTAGGTTACAAACTCTTCTCTTAACCAATTTCTCAGTTCAGAGAATGCCTGCCTGCCCGCCTTCCTTCCTCCCTTCCTTCCTCCCTCCCTTCCTTCCTCCCTTCCTTCCTCCCTTCCTTCCTCCCTTCCTCCCTCCCTCCCTCCCTCCTTCCCTTTCTTCCTTCCTTCCTTCCTTCCTTCCTTCCTTCCTTCCTTCCTTCCTTCCTTCCTTCCTTCCTTCCTTCCTTCCTTCCTCCCTCCCTCCCTCCCTCCCTCCCTCCCTCCCTCCCTCCCTCCCTCCCTCCCTTCCTCCCTTCCTTCCTCCCTTCCTTCTTTCCGGCAAAGTCTGAGTTTAGTGATCCCCTCCACATGCTAAATGGAATTTTCTCTCCCCAAAGCAAAGGTAGTGATCATTGGAGGCTGGAGGCCCAAGTTGGGATGCTGTCACTGGGAGGACAATGTATAGATAGATGTCAGGAGGAGAAATCCTAGCTGGGTTTGCCATGCACATACTTGGAGTGTGAGTCTGTGGTTTCACATCACATATTCCAAATAGATCAGAGCCTCTTCAGAATTCCTAACTAATGTGCTCCTGGTGAATAATGTTATTTATGAAAAAAAGGAATTTGGAAGTCAAATCAAAGGGGAAAGGCTGAGTATTGTGTGTAAAGTCACATAGCTTGGAGGAGATGGAAAAAGACCAGTAACCCATCAAGTAGTTATATCTAATGAATAAAAAATACTCCACGAAGGTGAGAATTATGGCTTATCCTGCTTGGCTATTTTTCACAGGCATTGGCTTTACCTAATAAGCATGTAAACATTTTTAATACCGTTGAGGAATTAGTGCCACAATAGGAAATAGCAGCTGTTTTTCCAACTGATCTACAAGAAACATACTATTTTTAATCTTCATTTTACTATGAGCAAGCATCTTCAGAAAGTTTTAAGCCAGTCAATTAGAGATATATGTAAATAAGGGGAGCAGAGCTAGAATTTTAGCCTAGGTTTTCCTGACTCCAAATTCCATAATCCCTTCTGTTCGGTTTCACTGAAGCCTTGGATTCCTGTTTGTGTGAGTGAGTGAGGAACCCCACGAGGTACATGGGATGAAACCAAAGATCCTCTTGGCTTCTGTAATATATATTTTTTTCCCACATAGTGCGTTTCTGTCTAGTCCCAACACCAAGCCTTTGCTAATAAATGTAAACAAGTGTGCAATATGGACCCATTCTTTCGCTTGACCAGAACTTAGGATAAATGCTCTGGCCTCCATGATGCAGGAAGAGACCTGTGTATGCATTGTCTCAAAGCTGTGACTGGCACTGATGCTGCTGGTACTGATAAGCCTCCTTTCTAGTCACCAACAGCCAAAGAGTATTTCATCCAATGGTGACGGATCACTCACGTGATTCCAAGCTCTGATCTAAACACTTCACAAATGTTGTTCCATTCAGCCTTGTCAGGACCATCCCTTGGGCCGATGCTGGGAATTCAATATACAGAGGCTTTTTACAGAGGATACACTCTGTCCTACATGCTGTTCTAAGGAGCTCAAGTACAGCGACTTTCCTTGTGTCATCTCTACCATCTCATAATGTAGACACCATTATTATCATCCCAGTTTGATGGGTGAGGTGACCAAAATCAGGCAAGATGAAGAAACTTGCCTGAGTATCATAGACCTGATAATTGGATTTGAACCCAAACAATTTGGCCTCAGAACATACACCTGTCTACCAACAACTCTAGCCTGTCACTGCCCATCTTTTGTGAAACTTTAGGAAAATAAATACTGTAGTCCTCCCTAAATGTGAATGTTATTGACCCTCAGGTTAAATTCAATGAATCTTCTAGAAGCATTGCCTTAAAGAACAAGAAAAGTGGGAAGTATTGAAGATTATTGACTTGGAATTTCAACAACCATGAGCTACAGAAGCTTGTATGTCCTTCGAAAAGTTGCTTTTACCTCATTGAAGTGAACCTTAGTTTGTCTGTAAAATGGACATAATAATATGCTATCTTGTGGGGTTGTTGATGGTGTAAAAATTTAATGAGAAAATTGCATGAAAACTTCTGATGGTATGTGGAACAAAAAAGATGGCAAAAAGTGAATTTCTTTATTATAGACAATTAGTTTGCTACAATGATAATTTTCTTAGACATCCTATTAAGCATTCCCTAGGAACATCACAATAATAATAGGTTTCAATTTAACATTGGTACATATGTGTTCAAGTCACATTTACAAATATGATCTTTGAGTAGTTGTCCAAAAGGGTTTCAGTTCAACATGTCAAGTTATGAGTACAGTGCATCTTGATCAGTGTCTCTTCTTCCATCATTCTTGCTCTACCTCCCATCTGTCCCAACCCCACACATTTCCTCGAGTTACCTAGTTCCACTTTCACACTTGTACACTGAATATTAATGACTGGGGTTGGTCTACCTTTCTTCTCTGCATTCATCTGCCTTGCTCTTTTAGCCTCCACCCCTCCCTCAGAAAAGTCATGTTTCAGTTGAACACTATTTTAACTCTTTCATTTTGTAACTAATGATGACCACATTAACCTGATGAATACTAGTCTCTTTTCCTAAACCATAAGCTCATTCTTATATATACTTATTTATAGCATCCAGTCTTGAGGCAGTGGTCTTATTTGATGTCTAAGTATCAGGAAGGGAACATCTTGTATCTAGTTATCAACAAGACTTGAGCATTATAGAATATAAAGCATTTAAATGACAACTTTGGATACAGAACGTGAGTTTACAAAACCCAGCTTGGGATTGACTCTGTACCATTTGGGGTCAGTGTCATAGCTTTTCTGTTCCATGTGTTTCTCTGGCCTACTGCTGAAGAAGGGTGTGTTTGTCAGTGTCCTCTGGAACACATCCCCGTCTGTTTGCAGTTGACCTTGATTTTTGAATGAGGCCTCCTTTTCTGCAACATCCCACCTAAAAAACCCTCCAAGGCATGACCTATGGTCCATTTCACCCCAAGTTTAGGTAAGAATGGTTCAGTAATACAAGTAGTTCTGTGGGAGGGTAGAATTTGACATAGATTTTATTCAGGCAAAGAACAGAGAGAGAATCACCCTGAAGAAGTAGCTGAACTCCTATATGAACTTAGAAGATAGTCACCCTAACTATTGCTCTGCTACACATTAAACATTTTTTTAAATGGTAACATTTTTAGCCCATTCTGAAAGATATTGATTTGTTTCCTGTGACTCATTGTCTATTTCTTCTGTGTGGAAAAAACATATTAAATATCAGTGTAGTGATATAAATACATATGTGTGTGGGTGGATGGAAAGGAATTTTCTTTCAAACTGAGAAGGGAAATTGTTTTCTCATAGGTTCCCACATCATCAATCAACTCATCGCATCCTCAGTCTACTGCATTTTTCTCTCTTGAAATAAATCTGAAAGTTTGAGAGGAAAAAAAAAGTTTCAGAAAGTTCTGGAGTTGACCCATAATTTGGGGGCAGACATTTTTGTAGTAGGAATTCCAAGTAGAAGGGCATCCAGCTGCGATTCTCCTATTGGCCAGTAGAGGGAGGATGTCTCCACTCTTGCATTGATTACCCCAGCAAGGTTATGTTTATGCAAACAGCCTTTGACATAATAGCTCCGAAACAGCTGAAAACTGAATTGTGCCTGGAGGCCAGACATCTAGACCACCACCTTTGCTATATTCATCTGCCACAGTAAATTGGGTTCACCATTGGCTCCGGGAGCTGCTCTCAACTCCCACCAGATTTTTCCCCTAATAATAACTTCATATAGGAGAAGACAAATAATACTTTCAATGGTTGGCAGGGTTTCATTTCAAACTCTATCTGTGCAGCTTGGAGATTGCTGGGTGGATTTCTCCGGCCAACTGGAGAAAGAAAATAACAGGAAAACTGGAGACCTCAACCAAAGCCATCTTATTTTGGAATCTCTCTGTGGGTTTCCATAGATTTTTAGCTTCTCTACTTAATCTAATTAGGACTTTGCCTCCCAAAATAAATACCTAATAAAGAATGAACCTATTAAAAGACTAAATTTACAACACACCCATTTGTGTGAACTCTTCTCTGCATGTTTTTTCTTTCTTTTTTTTTTTTTAAAGCAGTAATGCCGATGAAATTGAATGTTGTTTGAGTGGGTAATGGTCTCCCGCTGTAAGATGGATTATAGAAAATAAACATCCGGGGGGGAAAGCTAAGTCGCTTTATTGAATTCCATCGATGATAATGCCCTCACCTGAAATAGCTGCCTGCAAAGAGTGTAAATGGAGAGAAACAGCCTCAGCCAGAGCCAATTTGCAACCTGGGAACAGTTCATTTTCTTGGAAGTAATTTTCTTCTGTTTTGGGTTCACTGCCCTGGTTTGGGATGTTGACAGAGGGTATGGTATGGTTTTTCGTTTTTTTTTTTGAAGTCTGTTGAAGGCAGTTAGGCTTGGCTTCCATGATCCATTTGTTTATCATGAAGTATTTCCTGAAGGCCTACTATATGCTAGGAGGCACTCTTTAGGAGGTTGGGATATGGTGATGAGTAGAGCTGGTTTGTCTTTACTCTCCTGAGATTTAGAATCTGGCAGAGAAAGCAGAATTCATTAGCAATTGTTTGTCAGGTACCCACTTTGGATCAGGTGCACAGCCACAAAAATCCATAAAGTTAGAACTTGTGTGAGTCAGTAGTTTTAACAAGTCAGGTACCAGTGGCTCACAGCTGTAATCCTGGCTGTTCATAAAGTCGAGACCTGAGGATCATGGTTCAAAGCTAGCCCAGGCAGCAAATTCGCAAGACTCGAATCTCCAATTAATGGAAGTGTGGCTAAAGTGATAGAGTACTACTGCTGAGCTTTGTGTTTAGGAGGACACTGTATCTGCCCAGCTAGCTGGACAACCTAGCTACCAGCCCAGTGTCTCACTGGCCAGAGGAACACCTGACCTTCCACCTCCAACCCAAGGATTTGCCAGATTCTAGGTTTCTTCTACTAGTCAAACAGAGATGACTCCAATGGTCCACATAGGTGAACTTACTACTTCCAAAGGCCTTTTATTTGCTGGCTCTTGGCATTTAGGATTCTTCGGAGCTTTGCTGCTGATGCTGTCCAAATGCCACCTGGTCTGTCATCCCCAAGCATGTCCCTTCCTTTTCTTTTGGGTGTGCTGCCATGCTCTCTTCCAGGACTTGGGGCTTTATAAAAGGCAGAAAGGACCATTTACTGGCAGCTTCTACTTGCTTTCTCCCTGATGAAAATCCCTCTGGCATGGACTTGGCAGTGGTCTAAATCTGTGTTTGACGAAGAGGAAGGAAGAACAAAGTAGAACACTAGTATCTTAAAGTGATTTCTTGCCTTGATGATACTTTTAAAACCACAGGGATATTCACTTGCTTTTAGGACTCTTAGCAAATGATGAGAAGGTGTGGGACATTTTTCTAATTTTCTTGTATCTCTTCAAAAAAGTATCTTGTGGGAAGATTGTACTTGCCTCGCGTTCAGAATGGGAAAGATAGAATAAGACATCTATGAAAAATCTCTCCCACTCTATTTCCAACCACTCAGTTCTTCCTTCCAGAGGCAACCATTACTCCCTGCTCCTGAATCTTCCTTCCAGCAATAGTCTCTACAGACTTAATCACATGTGAATGTACAATACCATTGTGCAAATTTTGGGGCTTAATATATTTTTTACTTCTTCTTTAATATTCTACTATATATATTCTACTCCTCACATCAGTTACAGTTTAGTTTACGTTTCCTCTGTTGATGGATATTCAGTTTGTCTTTTACGATTACAATGACATGATGTAAATACCTATACAGGCATCATATATTGATACAAATACCATTTGTTCTAAATACGCATTTCATCATAGGTTCCAGTTTGATTTTTTTCTTGCATTTTTTATGTAGAATTTTGTGGATTGAAGTTCATTTATGCTTCATTTTAGCATCTGAGTTTTGTGTCACATACATACTTTTTTTCTGCTATGAAATTATGAAAGTTCTCTCCATGTTTTCTTCTGGAAGGTTATGGCTTCATATTTTGTACTTTAATGTTTGGTCCATTTGGAATGCCTTTTGATGTAGAGAATGACTTAAGAATCAAACATCATTTATTTTCCTAGATGATTTTTCAGTTTTCCCAAATTCCATTTTACACCTCTTCCAAGCTTCTGCTTCTATGATCTGAAAGGGAAGAGTTGCTTCCAACTGTAGGCATACTAGAAACACAAAGAATAAATGAATGAGTCCCATTGATAAATCAGGAAATGAGCCCCAGGGGCAGGAGAGGGGGGAGGAGTCTTCATTTCTTAACCTCTTTCGAGGACATTTTATAGCCTTGAGAAGAATGGGTTGTTTTTAAACTTAACACTCTAGGGAGCAAACGTTGGCAGCCAATGAAAACCTAGTTAGAACTGATAACAAATAAGGTATAATGAGCCCATGTTAAATATACATTTTGCTCTCATGTGGGAAGGCCACTTGGTTTATAATGGCCTTTTTTTCCTACTATAAATCATTGACCAATATTTCTATGGAATTTTTTTTCCACCAAAATATCTCAGAGAGGTGATTTTTATCTCTAGACCACTCATTCCAAGCTGTTTCCTTTTGGTCCCCCCCCACCCCCCCCCACCCCCACCCACCCCCCCCCCCCCCCCCCCCGCCATGGAGTGATTTACTATGCTGCCTGCGTTTTTTCCATAGTCAACTCTGTTATGCTGGAGTTCTTTGTTCTATGTCACAGTCACAAATCATTTATCTTGGTTATTTTGGCGGGGGGGGGGGGAGATATCTTCCAATAAGATGTAGTCATTCTTTCTCATATCCCTCCTGGCCTCCATCCTTCTCTCTCTCTGGACCTCTGTCTATGTGAGGATCTTAGATCATCCATCAGTTTTTAACTGGCCAGTTCATAGACAGAAAGCTTTGTCTGTATCCTTGGTTGGGTTGATAAAGTGCTTGGAACTTGTGGACACAATTAAACCATTCTCTTAAGAGAGAATCAGATTTTCAGGAAGGATACTTTGTGTTTAAGTCTTCAAATGGAAAATATGTGTGACAAGGGAGCCATATGAAATAAATATTTATTAGGAATTGACACCTGGGGAAGGAACATATTCCCTAGGTCAGGGGTTCTGAAAAAAAATGATGGAATTAAAAAGCACCTGGGAGCCTGTGAAGCATGCAGATACCTCGAAGCTACCTGTAAGTTTATGATAACTCAGGGCTAGGATGACTCCTAGGAAGCTTAATGTTAACAAACTCCTCAGGTGATTGCTTTGTATGCTGTCCACAGATAAAATGTTGGGATCAAAATGTATGTTTCTTGGCAGTGCTGGTGTCCAGCGATTGGGTGGAGCCAAGTGTTGACTTTGGATACATGGTTTCCCATTCTCTCTGTGTGCTGCTTCTCTGCTGTCACCTTTGTAGAGGACCCTAAGTCCTCTTAGTAACTACCCCTTAGCAGCTTGACCTTGGCTTTGACTCCTTTGTCTTGGTCATTCTGATGAAACTAGACTATGTTTCTTATCATCCTCTAAAAGTTCTGATAAGCCAAATGGGCAATTTTACTGAAAAAGCTGAATTCCATTGCATTGATTATTTTGGATTCAACCAGTAATCTTAAATGTCCCAACTTGTACTAATTTAATTTATCTTTAACAAGTACTTGTTAAAGTACACTTGTTAAAGTGGTGGGATAGGAAGATAAAATACCAAGGAACTCATGGTCTAGAAAAGAGGAGATTAGAAAACTTTTCTGTTTTGGCATTCTGAGGGTTTAAACTCAGGGCTTTGTATTTGCTAGGCAGGTGCTCTACTTCTTCTTTAGCTTTACCCCATGCTTATAAAATTTTCAGATAAAGGCTCAAACAATAAATGCTTTTGGCTTTGGGAGTTCTATGGTCTCTCCAGTGAGAGCTAAATCCTGCCACAAGTATGAAAGAAACTACAGACAGTAAGAGAACAAATAAACATGGCTTTCTTTCCATAACGTCTTATTAATCAAACTATGTGATGAATCTCTGGACCGGAGGTGTGTCCAAGTGTTCCATTATGGTAGGCTGGAATAAAAGTGCTTCAGCTGGGAGCCACTTGGATCGCGTGCTAGTAACCGTCCAGAGAACTGGGTTCAGTCATTTAAGACAATTTCATATTTAGTACTGCTGTGTTCCAGAAGTAATGGAATGAATACTCTCATTCATTAGCTTTGTTTTCCATGGTAAGGTTTTGCAGTGTTAAGACTACAGATGTGTTACTCCTGGACTGTAAGGAATATTTCATACATATAAGCTCATAGAGCTGGAGCTCACTGACCTAGGTAAGTTGACAATTCTAAGTTGCTACTTAGAGATGTTCATGGTATATTAAGAAGATGAGCAAGAAGTCAGCTAGTGAGTACAGAGCAACTTTAGCCCATTTCTCCTGCTCATAAATCCAAAGTCTTTCCACTCTGGCAGTTTTTAGTGATGATTTATAGTATGGAAGTCATAGCTTGACCTGGACCATATACCAGAGGTCAGCAACCTTTAAAAATTGGCTTGCCAAAATTCCAGTTACTTTTCTTTCTTTCTTTTTTTTCTTTTAATGACATGCCTAGACAAGGTCAGAACTAGAGCAGATCATGACAACTTTGTCCCCAAGGGGTGTGAGAAACAGAGTTGTTGAACTTGGCCTGTGTGTGCAGTATGTGTGTGACTTTACTGAAACCAGGGCCCACAGAACTTAGCTTCAGAGCCTTTGTCACAATAAAAACTCTGTTAAATACAGTGAAAACAGTGGTATAAATTGGGGAATGGAAAAACAAATTGTTTAAATAGGGATACAGATGGACCCATTGCAACAATGAGATGTACAAGATACTATGTCGAAAAATGAACTTTACATCTTTGGCGGGGGGGAGGGGAGTGTAGTCATGGAGATGGGAGGGCAGGGTACTGGTAGGGGGAAAACAAAGGAGGAGGCAACAATGCTTGATAAGAAATGTACTCATTACCTTGCTCATATAATTGTAACCCCTCTGTACGGTATTTTCACAATTAAAAAACTTATTTAAAAAACAAAAACAAAAAACTCTGTTAAGCCAGACTTTGGTGGCTCATGCCTACCTACTAAGGAGGCTGAGATCTGAGGATCATGGTTTAAAGCCAGCCTGGGCAGGAGAGTCTGTGAGACTTATCTTCAACTAACCACCAGAAAACCAGAATTGGCGCTGGGGCTCAAGTGGTAGAGCGCTAGCCTTGAGCTGAAGAGCTGAGTGACAATGCCCAGGGCCGGAGTTCAAGCCTCATGACTGACAAAAAAGACCCAACAACAAACAAACTCTGTTAAACTGGAAATATCAATTCACAACAATTACAGATTTTTAAAAAAGCTGCTAATGGGGCTTGAACTCAGGGCCTGGGCTGGTACTCAATCACTTGAGCCAGAACTCTTGTTTTTTGCTGGTAAACTGGAGATAAGAGTCTCATGGGCTTTTTTTTTTTAAATAAGTTTTTTTTTTGGGGGTCCAGTTGTGGGCCTGAACTCTGGGCCTGGGTGCTGTCCCTCAGCTCTTCAGCTCAAGGCTAGTGCTCTACCACTTGAGCCACAGCGCCACTTCCGGCTTTTTTCCTTTTTGCTTATGTGGTGCTGGGGAATTGAACCCAGGGCCTCATGCATGCAAGGCAAGCACTCTACTACTGAGCCACCTTCCCAGCCCCTAAATAAGTTTTTTAATTGTGAAAGTACTGTACAGAGGGGCTACAGTTACATGAGCAAGGTAATGAGTACATTTCTTATCAAGCATTGTTGCCTCCTCTTTTGTTTTTCCCCTCCCCCCACCTAAATTGTAAAATTTGTTTTTCAACATAGTGTCTTGTACATCTCATTATTGCAATGGGTCAACCTGTATCCCTATTTAAATAATTTGTTTTTTTCCCTTCCCCTCCCCAAAATTATACCAACATCAAATACAGTGAAAACTGGGGTTATACTGTGGGGGAGGGACATATAAAGCAACAACAAAAAAAACACATGGTACCTTATAAATACATTAGAAACAATAACAAGGAAGAAGAAACCACTTGTGTCCCTATCTTGGGGTTCATTTTGCTTAACATCATCTTATCTGACCTTTTCTGCTTGTCCCAGACATATACTAGTTATTGCAAATAAGGGAAACCATGGGACCTATCTTTCTTTGGGCCTGGCTTACTTCACTTAATACAATTTTTTCCCAAGTCTTTCCATTTCCTAACAAATTGGGTGATGTCATTCTTTCTGATGGAGGCATAGAATTTCTCATGGACTTTACTATTCCAGGTGGCTTTGAATTATGTCCTCAGATCTCAGCCTCATGAGTAGCTAGGTGTGAGTTATCAGTGCCAGCCTCCATATTTTCTTTGAATTTTTAAGTAGTTGTACAAAGTGTTTTCTGCTTAACACATCAAATTGAGTTCAATGCTATCTTGATCAATGTTATCCCTTCTATTTCCTTCCCCTCCCCCCCCCCCCCAATCTTTTCCAACCTCACTCATCCTGTCAAGTCACATTTTCTTCTTTTCCTTTTTGGCTTAAACTCGGGGATCTGTGTGCTGTCCCTGCACTCTTTCTGCTCAAATCTAGTGCTCTACTACTTTAAGCCATAGCGCCACTTCCAGTGTTTGAGTGGTACTTGGAGCTAAGAGTCTCATGGGGACTTTTCTGTGTGGGTTGGCTTTGAACCATGATCTTTAGATCTCAGCCTCCCGAACATCTAGGATTCCAGGAGTGCACCACCAGCACCTGGCTCATATTTTCTTTCTTTTTTTTTTTTAACTGTGTTTTTTTTTTTGTCTTTTCTTTTTTGGTACTGGGTATTGAACCCAGGACGTTGCACTTGCTAGGCAAGCGCTTTGCCACTGAGCTACATCCCAGCCCTCATATTTTCTTTAGTAGTAGAATTTTAGGTATTTTCATATGATAACTCTTGTGAATAATCCCAGTAAACATGGAGTACAGATACCCTTTGAGATCTTGATTTACTTTTCTTCATTTGTACAACCAAGATGTAAGATTGTTGGATCATATGTTGTATCTACTTTTAACTCTTTGAGGGACCACGATCCTGTTTTCCATAATGGTTGCACAGTTTATATTCCAACCAACATTGTAACAGAGTTCACCTTCCTCTACATAATTGAAATACCTATTTTTAAAATAGTAGTTATCAAAACAAATAAGAGATGATACATGTGGTTGTTTTACATTTCCATGGTGGTTAGCAATCATGTTTTCATGTATCTATTGGCCACTTCTTTGTCCTAGGGAAAACTTCAATTCAGGTCTTTTGCCTATTTTAAATATGATTACTTCTTATTTCTGTTATTTTACTATCAAGATGTATGATTCCTTATGAATTTTGAATATTATTAGATACATGGTCTGTCAATGTTTTCTCCCATGGCATAGATTGCTTTTCTGTCTTACAAATTCTCTTCTTATCTGTGCAGAAGCTTTCTTAGTTTGGTACAGTCCCACATGTTTATGTTTGCTATTGTTAACTGTGCTTTTTATGTTCCATGCAAAATCTTAACTGTCAAGACCAGTGTCAAAGTGCTTTTCCTTGTGTGTTCGTCAAATGCATCTACAGTTTCAAATTCACATTTAAGTCTGCAATCTATTTGGAGTCATTCTTTTGTCTGTGATGCAAGGTTAGAGTCGAATTTCATTTTTTTTTGCATGTCTTCTTGCATAAAGTCTCCCAAGCATCATTTATTGAAGGCATTGTTTCTTAAACATTAAGAAAGAGATACATATGCATATATATACACACACATATACACATACACACATATATGATAAAATGCTCTTTAAAAATACTCAATAATACCTCATGCACTGTGATGTCTCCTTTTCTCCATTTTTGCAATCCCAGCTAAGATCCACCTGTAGTTCAAGTCAGGTTTTTTTTTTTTTTTTTTTGGTTTATGATATCAAGTGCAGTTAGGAGAGCAGACTATGACAATATTAGCCACAGCATCAGTTAACATTAAATGTACCCTGGCCTAGTGTGCTTAATTTGATTAATTTTAAGCTTCACTATGATTCTGTGATTATTATCATAATAGCAGATCAGGAAGTTGAGATGAAAAGAAATGAAGTTCCCCCCTGGTAAGTGGCAGATCTGACTTTCCCTGCTATCCTGCTCTGACCCCAGCTCCGGCGGGAAGGGACCAGTACAAGATAATGGGGCTGGCAGAGAAGGCTGCATTTGTGCTTCTCTAGGCTTTTGCCTGGTGTGAATAGAGTTCTGATAACCTCTGCCTTTGTTCCTGCTCCCCCAGCTTCTCTCACTGGAGGAAGCAATGAACTGGACTCAATATAGACTGTATTAACCCAGCTTTTTCAAAGTGGTGGTCACAGAAATTCAGAAGGGGCTACAAAAATTGAACTGTGTATCTCTGAAATTCTCTTATCAAATTACCTTGTAAAATAACTATGCTAAGATCTCCCATGGCACAGAAATGTTCTGAGCAGAAGTGGGAGCCACAGCTAGTTCTGGGAGAAGAAAGTTAATGAGGTGGTGTGGTGGCTGGTGGAACTGTGACTTCTCCAGTTGTTAGGATGGTAGATGATAGCAGTGATGATTGTAGTTCTGTCTGTTGGATTTCAGCAAGGTCTTCATTACAGCGTGAACACGAAGAAGTCCTGTTCCTAACAAAGCCATTGGGTGTGGATGCTGCCTCCTGGTTACTGTCTGTTGATGACATGTCTGTTTCTGGTCTAGGTTAATGGAAGCAATTTTCTAGCTGGGAAGGTTGGTAAGCCAGGCAATTCCAGACTGAGAATTCTGCACCCAAGAAGTAGACTTTTTTCCTGAGGGGTGTGTATAGTGGCTGGTCCTGGGACTTGAACTCAGTCCTGGGCTCTGTCCATGAATATCTTTTGTTCAAAGCCTGTGCTCTGCCACTGGAGCCACAGCTTCATTTCCAACATTTTTTAGTAGTTTATTAAAGACAAGAGTCTCATAGATTACTGCCTGGGCTGGCTTCCAGTCACAGTCCTCAGATCTCAGTCTCCTGAGTAGCTAGGATTACAGGTGTGAGCCACAAGTGCCTGGCTAGAAGTAGCCTTTTAATGGATGTGAAAGGGAGACTATCTGGGGGAGGGGTGAGAGGAAGGAAGAGGGGAAAAGGATATGTAGAGGTGGAACAATGTTGCCTAGATGCATGCATACATATACACATGGATGTGCGCACATATGTATACACACATGCACACATATATACATATGTACATATGTCTTCACTGTACATTGAGAACACATAGCTTACTGAACACCATGGTGTGACAGGACAACACATGATAGAGTGAATTATTCCACCTCATGACAGTGTGGCTGACAGGGTGCTGTGTGCACAGTCACTGCTCAAGAGTACTACCCTACAGGTTGCTACCCTGAGAAAAGATCTAATTTACCAACTTGGAAAGTCTGGTTTCTGTCGACCATATATAGCTTTGGCAAAAGCTTTTAAAAAGTCCTAAGCTGGGGACTCTGTAATTTCTTTTAGAAGAACAGCAGGTACTGTGCTATAAGTGGTAGTGCTTTGCCATAAATAAAATTAAGCATGAAATAAATACGATGAGAATAAATGCTGTTATTGGATTCTGATTAGAAACTGTCTCAGAGAGGCTCTGAATGCAAGGAATACTTGATTGTTGTTGAAGGGATTACTGGAAGGAAAAAGAGGTCATTGAGGACAGACTGAAATCACTGTGAGTCTCTTGCACAGCCTGGTCAGAAGGATTGAAAGGAAATAGCATGCAAAATAAGCTTTCTTTCACAGAGTCTCTGTGTTACTGAGAGATACACCCAACCAACTTCTGAAATCCTCTCCCCTGTCACCCAGAGCATTTTAGGAGCACAGGGAGAAACATATATAGCCATCAGACCTTGAAGACATGCTTGAATTTCCTTGCTGTTATTTTGAGACAGCATTTTCTGGTCTTGCTAGGCAGTCCAGCTGACCTTGAACTCTAGATCCTCTTGCATCAGCCTCCTGCAAGCTGGGCTTACATGCATGAGCTGCTTCACTCAGGTCTGAATTCTCTTTCTCTCACTTTCTATAACCAGTATGTTAGGATATAATGTGGACTTTGCCTTCAAAATATATCCACTATTCAACTACTGCAGTAGCCTCCTGGTGGATCTCTCTTCATCCAACCACATATTAGGTCTTTGCTAAATTCCACTTTCTCAGTGAGGTCTGCCTTGTCCACTCCGGTTAAAACAGGAAAGCCATCTTCTCCTCCAGCTGTGATGCTTCTTACCCATTCAAGTTTCTTCTCTCTAGTATTCAGCTGTGCTTGGATATTGTATATTAACTTTGTTATCAAATTGATCTGTTATTTCTGGGGAGAATTGCCCATGGTAGGGGACTTTGAGAGATATAGAGGACATCTTACAGGAACTTTGGGGAACATGCCTATTTGTTCTGTGACCAAACTGGAGGTTGTCATGTGCAAGTGGGCAGTGACTAGCAGACCTGGCCTTGTGTTTCTCATTGTCTTCCGGACTATGGCCCCGGAACTTTGGAGGCTCCAGATCTCTTGTAACCCTGTGAGTTGGTCACAATTATAAGACATGCTTCCATGATTTGAGCACCATTGGGTAGCATGGACACCTATTTTGACTTCTCTGAAACTTTCTTTCAGTAAGTGCTTGTAAACATTGTAAAGTTCACGTTGCCTTCTGTTGTTATGGTAGCAGACACATGTATAGGATGCTATATTAAGCTAATCTTGAGCTCTAATTCTGGCACTACCACTTCTAAATTGTACTATGGTGGACTTCATCTCTTTTGCCTAAGTTTCTCTATCTATAAAATATGCACAATAATTGCTCTTATTGACAGTAGATGCACTGACTTACTTTGGGGTGTAGGGGTTTGGGGGGAGGGATCTGGATGGGAAATTTGCAAGGTAACCCCATCAAAGATTCCTTTCCTGTCTAGAAGGGTCTGTGTCTCGGAAAAAGTAAGCACACAACTGCCATTGATGGATTAAATGAGTTGGTTTGGAATTGGCTAATTGGAGGATTCTTTCAGTAAATGTTAGCTAAGTGAATAAATGAATGAGTGGAAAAATAATAGTGTATCTTTATCCCAGGAACCTGTGAGTTTGAATTAAATACCTTGGTAGGAGAGCAATTTGAATTTATACACACCTTTTTCTCCTACTAAATCCAAGTGCCAACAGTCCCTTCCTGGTTTCTGTGTGTTTGGTTAGCTATGGTAGATTTTTAATGTCCTGCTGTTTTTGCAATACATGCCAATTTGGTTCTGGGCTACCTGTCTTTGTTCTTAGATGAAGTCAGAGTAGAGGTATAGTAATGCCATGCAAATCCTTCATTTCAGTAGCAGCTTAAAAATAATAAAAACAACTGGGGTTTTTGAAAATGCATACTGAGTTTTCCACTGCTGAAAGAGAATGAATTTTGTATTATCTATTCATTTGCATTGTTGATATATCACTTTCCTTCCCATAATTATCATAGGAGAGTAGAGAGAATGTGGGAGTTAGGACTGGAAACATCTAGGCTTAAGCCCAAGCTTCTCCACTTTATAACTATGTGTCTTTAACGAAATGGTTTAAATTCACTGAACCTATTTTCTTACCTGTAAACATGGGTAAAGTGAACTAATGATTATAATCATAGTGGTAATAATGTCAGCACCACCAGAGAAGCATAGTGCACTGTGTAGTGGCACATGCCCCAAATCCCAGCTACTCAGAAGGTGTAAGTGGGAGGATCACAGTTCCAGATCACTCTAGGCAAGAAGTTAGCAAGACCTCATTTCAACCAACAAGCTAGATGTGTTGTCATATATCTGGGATCCTAGCTATGCAAGAGGTGTAAGTAGATAGGATTGTGGTAGTTCAAGACCAACCTGGCCAAAAAGGTGAGACACAATCCAGAAAATACCTACAGCAAAAAAAAATGTCCTGGGGATGTAGCTCAAGTGGTTGAGTGCCTATTGAGCAAATACGTAGTCCTGAGTTCAAACTCTAGTACTACTAAGAATAAAGCTCCCCATATCAGATATGGCTGAATTATCATGGCTCTACCACTTACTAGCTTTATAATTAGAATTTTATTGTCTTCAAATTTCAGTTTTCTTATCTGTAAAATAAACATCTTTTACAATACCAATTTCCATATGATGTCATGTCACATCATTGAATTATTGTGGGTAAAAGGTTTAGCCTTCTACTTGTATATGCCATGGAGCCAAGTATATAGTTCATCTGTTATTGATTAATACTTGGAGCCACAGCAATATCAGCATATCCTTTGCTTGGCTTCCAGCAGACAAAGAGTTAAAATTGCAGTTGGTCTGTCTCTATGGCCCAGGGCTGGAAAAGGCTGGTTGTAAATAGAATCATACATCTCAGTCAAGAGTGTACCTGGAAGAAAAATCCAAAAGGGAGTTTGGATTCTCAGACACTTTCTAATGTGAAAGGTTAAAGTTTCAGAATTCTTGATACTTTTTTTGGTTGTCATACCTGGGTTTATTGTTATAGACAGATATAAAAAAAGAGCATTCTTGATAGTTTTTGTTACATTTTTATTAAGAATTTTATATTTTTATTCCTATTAGGAATGAGGTAGTTCTTCAATATATAATTTTCTAAATGATTTTTCCTAGCCTATAGGAGGACTGTTAATTTTGGCATATGTATCATATATTTTATTCCACATTGAATTCCATTATTAGTTCAAATAGTTTTTCAGTTGATTTCCAATAATTTGTAGCCTAGTACAATAATTTGTATATCTCTTTATGTATGTCTCCCTCCCTCTCTCTGTCTATTGGATTTCTTGATGTTGCATAGGAGGTATTTCTGGGCTTAAACTCATGATCTTCTTGTTTAAGCTTCTGGGGTAGTTGAGATTATATGCATTTACCACTACTCCACTTCTCCAGTATTAATTCAATATTTATTTTTCTTGTCATACTGCATTGGTTAGATACTCAAGAACAAACCTCAATGATTGGCAATGACAGTGGATTGTCTGTCTTTCTTTTGAAGTGTTGTTAGTGTTTCACCATTATTGTGGCTTGTGCACATTTAAAAAACCATATTGAGAAAGTTTCCTTTGGTTTGTAACAAAATGAATGAGAGATCATAGCTCAATTCCTTTATCCTTGTTAGTAGAAAATGTCTGTTCTCATATATTCAGACTAGGGCCAACTTCCTATTTTTCTTGGTCCTGCTAAATCAAGACTTTCCAGGGATTTGGGGAGTTTAACCCTAAGCATTTACAATGCCTCACTGTGTAGAATGTTCTGGGTTAGGCCAAGTATAGGAATTGTAACTGGGTGGATTAAATGAAACACTAAAAAATGAATACTAGAATTTTGAAATCTCAAGCCACACCATAATGTTACATTTTAATTGTGTGATCAATCAGAGAATCAAAAACCTCTTCTCTTTTTAAAACTCCCTAGGAAATTAGTTCAAAGCAGTACCAGTGCTATATATTTTTAAATGCTGTTGAAATGGAACAGAACAGGAACTTCAAATGGCTCTAAATTCAATCTACTAGAGACAAATGCATCATTCAGACAAAGTCTCTTGTAATAGGACAGCACAGTGCTTGGGGTTGGTGTAGCCAAACCCTACAACTGGCAGAACTCCAGCTGCTGTTTCTGGAATTTCAGTGTCCTGGCCAGCCCTCAACCCAGCATCGCTCAAGACTTAAGCAGAGTATATAATTGGTTGATGTGTTACTACGATTTCAGCTCAAACCAGGATATGCTATTAGAGGAAGAGATGTAAAACTGCACAAGCACCCCTTCCCCTCTGTCTATAATCCCTCGGTTATCATGTGAAATCTCATGGCTTCTGCATCCTTTCCTTTCTTTTGTGGATGCATGCCTATGGAAAATCTTGAGGTAGGAAAAATTTGTCTTCAGACCTACAGTGTTTTGAAAGAAAAGGACTTACTCGGTTACTCCCAGCCTCTCCCCCACCACAATATGTACTGACTGTAAAAGTGGTCTTAGAAGTTAGTGTATTTTTCAGGGAAGACTCTTTACTATTGCTGTACCTCAATGAAGATCAATTTTCATATTGTTCTCTGTTCATATTTTACAGTACAACATATTCTGTTCATATTCACAGTACAACATAAGTGAAACCTAACACATTTTTGTACTCTACTGGCTATGTAGGTGGTGATTGAGCTTAATCATGGTGATTAGGGACTGAGGGGAGAAGCTATTTGAATATATATTGTAAGATGTGTGCATGTCCATGCAAGGATGAATATGGTTTGTAGAGTTTAGCTGCCCTGTGGGGTGTTGGTGATAGTTATACTGCTATCAGTGTACTGTGTGGGTGGTTACATGGCATGGCTGATTGCATGGAGCTAGTGGTAACATGGTGCTGGATGTATGTGGTGTTGGTGATTGCATAGTATTGGTAGCTGCATGGCATGGGTAGATGCATGGAGCTTGTGGTTACAGTGCATGTATGTGTTGATTGTTGCATGATGCTGGCAGTATATGGTGTCAGTAGTGCATGGTGTCGGTAATTGAATGTGTTGGTGATTGAATGTGTTGGTAGTTGTATGTATTGGTGGTGACCTGGTGCTGGTTGCATGGCAGTTGGCCATGGATCAAGGGCCTGAGCTCCAAGTAGAGCATTCTCTCCTTGGCATCTGAAAGACAGAACAGGCCCAACCGCAACCCTAGCAGCGTGAAGTCCCTCTACTTTCAACAGACAGCAGTATCAGCCATAATTAAAGCTAATTATTCCATGGTGCTCTGCATGTGTGTTGGCCTCCAAAGTACCCTGGAACGAGCAGGGAGGCAGCCGGGCTGTTTTTCTTCATAAAAACTTATGAGGAGCGCTGAGCAGATTAACAGCTTTAATGACAAAAATTACCGCTTACCACACTGACTTCAAATCAAAGAACAATATCCGCAGACAGATATTTTCATGGTTTTCATAACAATTCATTATAGGTGGCACCAAGGGATTACATTTTTATTTCCCTTGTGTCGTCTTTCTCAGACTCAGGTTCATTTCTCTTAATGAGGCGGCGGAAGATAAAGGGCAGAGACAGTGTCTCCATGGTGGCTGTAAGTGAGAGGCATTTAGGGTCACAGAGCCGTCAGAGCAGGAGGGGAGGAGGGCTGAGGAGAGAGAGTGATGGGGGCAAGAGGCTTCCTGCCATAATGAACCAAAATTAAGACATAAATTCTCCCACCTTTGTTCCGACAGCTCCAACTCGGGGATTCAGCTTTTTAATGAGGAATGGATCAGAAGCAAAAATTATTAGCTAATTAATTGTACAGAGAACAAAAAAAAACTTGTAGGAAGAATTGGAACTGGGAAGCTGTCCCATCACAGCCTTTAAATGGAGGACAGAAAGGATAGTCCCCAAGCCTACATGATGGTGTTAGTGATGGGGGAGGGAAGGAGAGGTGGAGGTAAAGGTGTAGTAGTCACAATAGGAAACAAGGGAGAGTGGGAAAGTGGGAGTTGGGGAGGAAAGGAAAGGTGAGGATAGTGGAGAAGAGGGGAGGTCTATGCTAGCTGGTTTGGTTTGCAGGTCCTGGCTGGTAATGTGGAATATGGTGGAAAGCCAAATGGATAGGAGCATCCGTGCAGTCCGGCTGCTGTCTTCTTTTAGATTCTCACGAGTGGCCTGTTCTTCAAGTCAAACACACCAGAACTGGTGGAAGAGTCTAGCCTAGTGTTTTCTCAGAGCATGCCTCTGGTCCCAGAACCATTGAGCCAGTGGTAGTCAAGCTGGGGGTTGTTCATAAAAATCACCTGGGGAGCCTGAAAAAGTCCAGCTTTCCAGACTCATCCCCAGGGTAAGAGTTTGATTTGCCAGATCTGAAATGAGCCCAAACACATGCATCTAAAAGAGATGTGTCAAGTGAAAGGTTAAGTGCCCCTGGCCTAGAATCAAGAACTCTATTCCATTTCATATCTCCTTCAGACTTTGGATTCTGAACCCTGTCCTGTGTGTCTGCGTCTGTCTTTCCTTATCTGTACACCAAAGATGATAATCACAGTTGAGAATTTGCTTTGAGATGAATGCTTCACTTGCTTTCATTACTTGTGAAACAAAAATTAAATCTCAGAAATTCTGGTGTGTTCTTCCCAATCCATTTAGATCTCTTAACAGATTTATAAATAAAAATAATAAAAATAGAAAATATATTGCTTGTCACCAACTTTTCATTTTGTGTTTGGTTTTCCGTTTCATTAGTACCTTTCGTCTTAGATTTGGCAAGGTGTAGATTTTAAAAAAATTCTCACAGAATTCTAGAAATAGAGATAACAAAATAATTATGGGAGAAGTAGGAGGAAAGGCAGGTGGGTCCACAGTGCAGTTAGAATGTAGTAGACAACATCTGAGAATTTATCAGATTTATCAGACTACTCATCTGTCAATTTCAACAGGTCAGGGAGCATTAAAGTTGCATCTGTGAGTGGCTTATACAACCAAGCATGATTACTACTATAGAATATTTGGCAATTAAGGACTGACACAATAGGACTCTGACCGCATTACTGTGTGCCAGACATTGTTCTGGGTGCTGGCTGATACCCACTTTGTCAGGAAGACAGTCATGGTCTAGACTGTAGAGGAAAGCAGTCATGCAGTCACTTACCATGAAGATACAGGTAAAGGACACTTCATATCTGGTACGAGGCAAAGAGGAGCAATATGGAGGAATGCAGAGAGTGGCACAGCATTGGAAGGCGTGAAGGTAAAGATGATGGTACATCCTCCATTTTAGATTTCCACAGCTCTTTCTTAACTTCAAATGACCCATGAATTCCCCAGCATCCTAGGGATTCCTTTGCTGCTAATTGCCATTAGCGCATGGGTGTCTGTACACACCCATCTGCAAAGAATGATTCCCAGCTACCAACATGTCACTTGTACTGTACTCTCCTCTCATGTTCTGGCATGATGCCTGAGACCCACTGCTTCTGTCCTGAGATGTCTCCATACATATACTTTTTTTCTCCCCTCCCCTTCCCTCCTCTCCCTTCCTCTCCCTTCCTCTTTCCTCTTTTCTCCTTCTTTTCTTTTTTTGTGTGTGCAGGTACTGGGGCTTGAATGTGGGGGCATCAAACTGTTGTTCAGTTTTTTTTCACTTGTGGCTGGTGCTCTACCACTTGAGCCATACCTTTATTCCAGCTTTTTTGCTTATTAATTGAAGATAGAGTCTAGTGGATTTTTCTCCCCTGGCTGGCTTGCAACAGTGATCCTTCAGTCACTGCCTCCTGAGTAGCTGGGAGTACAGGTGTGAGCTTTCTCTTGTTTCCTTGACTTGTCTGTCTCCTTATAATCCTATTTCTCTGTCAGTACATCCTCTACTTGGTTTTTATAATGATATTTATAATAGAAATATGGGAGTTATTCTTTTTCTTAGATTTTTTTGGGGTAAGCAAACCACTTCTGTGTGGCCTCTAGAGGTTCCATGTATTATCACCCTAATTCAGTCTTCCTAGGGCCATCATTTTTTGCTAGATTCTGGCCATGTAAAAGGCTCTAGTATGATCTTCAGTGAGCCAGTTGGCATCTGAGCATACAGGCTACTTCCACGTTTCTGTGCTTGGCTAATACAATTCCCTTTGCTTGGAGTGCCTTGCAGACACCCTCAGTCACCTTCTCCATTCTAGTTGAGTTAGGAGTGATGTGACAGGAAAAGAGAGATCCTTATGAGATGACCCAGCCCTCAGTCTTTTGTTGTTTTGGTCCCAGCTCAGGACTTGAACTCAAAACCTGACACTTTTGTTCATTGTCTAGTGCTCTACCAACTGAGACATACCTCTAGCCCCCAGTCCTTGGTCTTAGAGATACAGTACACCTAGAAATATGTCATACATTGCTTTGATAATGTCTCTGATACGATTAAATAGTGTATTTGGGGTGTGTGGAATATTTACAGTTGCTTTTATAAAGTGTTTGAGGTCTTTTAAAAGGCTTTTCAATCATTTATTGGAGTTACAGGTACAAAAAGTTTAAAAAGCTTAAGTGCTCAACTGTGTCTTTTTTTCACTTATTAGAAAATACAATGCAAAATATTTATGGGCTGTTTATGATGTCCCAGGCATAGTTCCAAATTACTTACATGAAATGAACTCACAAATTTCTCACATTAGTCCTATGAAATTGGTTTTCTTATTACTTTTTTAAAGATAAAGAAATTGGGGCTACGGAGGAGTTCAATCCTTTGCCTAGGAAGTGGTGGACCGCTGGCTCAGAACCTCCATTCATATAAACAGAGCTGGTGATTACCAGAAAGAGCTAACCTGTGGAAGTAGTAGGTAGGCATCCTTAGCCACTCCTCTCCTAAATCCAAGCAAGCTCCCTGCCCCATTTCCCCAAGCTATAAGTCCATAGGAAGTCAGACCAAGGGCTGTTAAAAGCATGGGACTTCAGCCTCCTTCCCTAACACAGCACCTTCTTCTTGAGTAGGAGACTCAGGTCTAGAACCTAAGCCTCCTTTCTCCCCCCTTTTTTTCCCCCCTGAGTCTCACTGTCTAAATCTAACCATTCTATTTGCAAAGGAAGATCAGTGTAAAGAAATAAGTCAGCAAAACAACGGGACAAAGCCTGTCTTGCTACCTAGAACAGAGCTGAGTCAGGCCACATGGAAATAGAATAGCCCAGAGAGCATTCATATATAGCACAGTACACACTTTCATATTTGAAAAATTAATATTCATATCTATCTTTGATTCAGTAAACGAGAACAATACTAGTTTTTTTTTAAGATTTCAATAAATTTTGTGTGTGTGTGTGCGTGTGCGTGCATGTGCATGCTAGTGTGTGTCTATGCTGGTATTAGGGCTTGAATTCTTGCACTCTTGCTTGGCTTTTTTTTAATTTTATTTTTTATTATTTTTTTATTTTTAAATATTTATTTTATTTGAGAACATACTGTACAGAGGGGCTACAATTACATGGGCAGGATAATGCATACATTTCTTACCATTGCTTGGCTTTTTTGCTTAAGGCTGGCACTCCACCACTGGAGCCTCTATTTTCTGTATTTTGCCCTTAATTGGAGATAAAGAATCTCACAGACTTTTCTGTCTGGGCTGGCTTCAAACTGCCACCTTCCAGAACTCAGCCTCCTGAGTACTTAGGATTACATGTGTGAGCCATCAGTGCCCAGCTTCAATAAATTCTTACAGAAATGAATTCAAGGTTCTAGAAGTAGAGAAATACAGTAGAGGTCTTTATGCAAGATGTTCACTGAAGCTGTTAATAAGATTTTTCTGGAATATCCCAAATGCTCATAATTAGGCAGTATTTATCTAAATTATGGCTTCCTCAGCTTGTGGAATGTCTTAAAGTCATTAAATTGTTTTTTTTGCAAATAATTTTTAATGAAGTAAGAATTTTCAATGATGAAATACTAAGTGAAAAGTAGGATGCAGGATTATGCTGCAGTGGTCTCTCAGCTGTGGGACAAAGGCATTAATTGCCATTAAAACAGGATAAAGATTCTGCATGCTTCTTTTTCTAGGAGACATTGTTAAGTACTAAAGGAGCAGAATAGAACCTGTGGAATGATATTAACTTATGCAAAATACATATATTTCTGGAAGACCACATAAAAACTAGGTACCCTAGGGAATAAAGCTGGAGGTGGTTGTATAGCAGGAGGAATAACTGAATTTTTATGATACTTTTTTCATGTTTCAGTTTTTCTTTTTAAGCCATGTCCATGCATTTTTTTCAATAACAAAAGTTTCCTTTTTATAGCCTTCTCTCTCATCCTGTCAGGTGCATGGTAAAAATTCCTCTGCAGGCACACTGAGACACACACTGAGAACCAAGATAGGGAGCATCGGTTATTATTACTTTATTTTTGGTGGTTCTGTGGTTTGAATTCAAAGCTGCATGCTTTCTAGTTAGGCACTCTACCAGGAGCCATGGTCCCAGCCTTTAGTCTCTTCTTAGGTAGGACCTTGAGAGGTGTGTTGTCCAGGGCCAGCTTTGGACTGTGATCCTCCCATCTGTGCCTCCTCTGTAGCTGAGATTACAGGCACACATTGCTATGCCTGACTTATTTGTTACAACTGGGTCTTGCTAATGACTCTTTTGCCAGGCTGGCCTCAAACCTGTATCCCAATCTTTGCCACCAGAGTAGCTGGGATTATGGGAGTGTGCCACTCTGCCTGGTCCAACTGTTATTCTTAACCCTGGTGAAATCCTCTTCTTCTGCAAAGAAGCCTGTGACATTAGACATGATAGAACATGCAATGGGAGTAGAGAGTTTGGAGAGCTGGGTTCTTCTAGAGATGACTGGCCTGGGAACTAGCTGAATGATTTGGTCACTTCTCCTTTTTTGTTTGTAAAGGGAGGGCACTGAGTGATTGACCTCCATGGTGGTTTGAATATGAAGTGTATGAGGCTGGATGCCAGCCGGTGGCAGGATTGAGAGGTGATTGGCTCTAAGAGTGCTGACTGCACACTGGCTCCTTCAGTGTCTGCGTGGGACACTGCCAGGATGGACACTGAGGTCTGTGTGAATCCACAGCCCACGCATTTCAGCTACTGGGTCATGCACCATCTGCACCTAACTTGTGTTCTCTTTGGGCTCTGAACTGCTGCAGCCTAGGGTCACTCCTGAGGCAGGCTTGTGGTCTTGGGGGCTGCGACCTGGTCATCTACACCCCCGGTGGGTTTCCTGGGCCTACCTCCTATTCGTTCTGGTGTTTTCTGCAAACTGTGTTCAGAGTCCTCCTCCTGTTCCAAACGAGAGAAGGCAACCCTGAGCGAGGTCAGCTACGGCTAGCCACAAAGCGTGGGAAAGTTATCAGTAAGAGACAAACACGTTTTTCTCTCTGAAGAACTGTTTTTGTAGGGCTGCGTTTTCTGGACGTGCAGAGCACATTTTTGGTTAATCTGTTGTTGGTGGCAGCAGAGGGGACTGGACTGGGTTATCTCCCCCAAACAACCCATCAAAAGAACTCAGGGTATCAGTGATAGTTGCTAACAAAGCAAAGTCAACAGTGCATGCTTTGTCCCAGATCAAACACCCACTCTGTTTCTTTGAAAGGTAGGGGAGGTTATCCTGGTGTTCTGTGGATGTCTTTAGGCACCATAAGCCTTCCAAACCCCTTCCTGCCCCCAGGATGACCCTGAGGTCTCTGAGGCTCTTTGAGAGGGATGCTGGGAGCCAAATGAACGTCAAGTCAGGCGCATCTGTACATTGCAGACTGGGTTTCTGTGGGGGCATCCGGCTTGATGCTGAAGGGCAGAGACAAAATCCTACATGGAAGGCCCACCTCATCCACTCCCCCAGACTTGCCACATTTCCCTCTGCTTTGGGAGCAGGGAGAACCATCATGGGCATCTGGCTTGATGGTGAAGGGCAAAGACACGATCCCACGTAGAAGGCCCTCCCCATCCACTCCCCCAGACTTGCTGCATTTCCCTCTGCTTTGGGAGCAGAAAGGTGACTATGATGTCTGGAATGTTCCCTGAGCACTTTACATCAGGTTAAAGGCCTCTGTAGATACCTCAGCCATCTACGAAGCCAAGAGGCAGGAACATTTATAATTCCTGGCAGCTAAGACTCAGATTAATTCATTGATGGATGGCCACACAGCTAGAAGTTAGGGAAGGCAGGATTTGAACAAGAGTACTCTGATTGTAATCACACATGCAGAGGCACAGAGATGCTGTGTCTCGCTCTTCGTGGTCTTAAAACCAGTTAGGGGCAAGAATAAGGATTAGCTTTTAGGGCTTCTGATTTTCCTGTTTTTCTAACCATACTACAAGTCTTTTGATTTAAACTATCATAGATGCAGCACAGCAGAAACACAAGATGAACTCACATCTTTGCTTTCTTTTTATGGCTACTTGCTTTATTTCTTAAAGGAGCCCATCAGACTTACTTAATTAATACTAAAAAGTAAATGAAACTGACCCTATTGTAGCCCTCCCAGGGCAATAGCTTTTATGGACTTCATACTTCTACTAAAAAGTGTAAAAAAATACAGAAGCCCTGTATATGTGCTCAACTTGCTATCCTACATTCTCTGTCCTGCCCTAGCAATTGCGTATTACAGTCAAGATCTATGAACACAAAAGAAGGTGCATTTTGGGGGAGGAGGTACTGGCATTTTTAAACAATCATGTGGGCTCTAAGGAGATTCAGTTCTTACACTGAATGTTGGGGGTATATTTAAAGGAACAGGAGAATATACTCAGCTGGGGAAGGTGAATGTTGCTGCAAAGCTTTAGCTCAGTTTTCTGGGGCATTTGAAATAGCATGTTAAATGGAGGTGAAGCTACACTCTCTGAGTAGAGAAGCTCAGCAGAGAGCTCAGCACAGAAAGACCTCCCACCCTCAAAGATATTTGAAATCAGGAAACATGGTGGCAAAGACAGCTTCTTGAACCACCCAGGTTTCCAGATTGCTAAGGATGATGCTAGAGGGTAGAGCTCAGAAAGGCAAGATTTTCCCATTTTTCCATGCATGCAATATAATTAAATGATAATGATACTGTGCAGCACAGTTTTATGAAGTACTAATCCAGTTCTCAAATGGATAAACTGTAAACCTGGTGGCCAAGCCATTTATCCCAACGAGATGTCTGATTAGTGCAGGAGAAAGCACAGGTCTGCTCCTCTAGGAAGATTTTCCAGGGGAGCTTACATAGATCTAAGATGCTATCTCATCAGTAAATTGTGTGCATTCTTCTGTTGAGTGGGGAAGCTGAAGCTTTGGGTATAGGAGAGAGGTAAAAGTTGGCATGGGGAAGCTGTAGGATGCGATGGGCAGCACTGAGGGAAGGTGATCTTGGCAAGGGAGCTGAAGGGTAGACATCACCCCGCAGGAGCGGGAAACTTCTCTTTAGAACGCAAAATATTTTCTAAGGAAAATGGAGAAAAGAAACAACTAGTTTTGGGGCTCCAAGTATATGCCAACAGTTGGAAAGATCTTACCTCATTATCAACATAGCCCTCCACAGCAAGGATTATTCCCTAAAGACAAGGGTCTGAGAGGTTTGGTTGTCCTGGAATGCAGGGCCAAGATGGAAACCTGCTCCTCTGACCACTCTTGTTCTGCTCACGAAGAGAATTACAAGGAAAATCCTCCACTAAAATCTGGCCTGGCACTGGATGGAGGCTCTCTAGGGCCCCTTTACTAGTAGTTCCTGATTACAAAGTGTTCTTCCATTCTGGGCTATAAAGAAAGAATGTCAAACACATTGTTTTCTAATGGGATCTTTGAAGCCAGGAAAGCAGTTTCCCATTCCTCATAGAGCTCAGATCTGTCTTTCTTTCTGAGTGTTTGATTTTTTTTTTCTTGAAAACCACTCCTTTTAGTTTGCCAAGTACCTAGTGTATTTTCAGGCACATGATAAGATATCAGTACACATAAGCAATAAATACACAAGAGAATGGAACCATCATCCACATGTGCATCTCTGCACATAGAGATCAGTGTTCTGTTATATTGCTATACTCTTCTAGGTCAAGTTCACAGTCACCTTGCCTTTCCCCATATTTCTAAGAGCACTTACTGTTCATACCATACCATTTATCTTGTCAAAAACTCATATACCAGTCAGGGCTGGTGGCTCACACCTATAATTTTAGAACTTAGGAGGTGAGATTTGAGGATCATGGTTGGAAGCCAGCATGGCCAGATAAATCTGTGAAACACTTATCTCTAATTAATCAGTAAAAAGCCTAAACTGGATATATGGTTGAAGTTATAGACACTAACTGTGAGGGAAAAAGCTGAGTGAGAGCTTGAGGCTCTGAGTTCTAGTACTGACACACACACACACACACACACTCACCTACATGTACACATGTATACTCTTATAAACTCATACATAGCTTGTGTTCTTGGCTGTGTATATAAGTTTTGTGTCCCTCCTTGTAAAATACAGCAGCATACAGAGAGAAATTTCATCTGGATAAAGCCCATCACAGCATTGCATGAGAGGGTGAACGTTGATCTGAAGAATCTTAAGTGGATTTCAAGAGGCAGAGGGCACAGTGGTAAGTGCACAGGCTTCACACACACACAGATTGAGAGAATTGTATTAGAATCCTGGCTATGCCACTTGATAGACTTTTTTTTTTAATGATTTTTTTATTGTGAAAATACTGTACAGAGGAGTTACAATTACATGGGCAAGATAACGAGTACATTTCTTATCAAGCATTGTTGCCTCTTCCTTTGTTTTCCCTTCCTATCCTTTCCCATCTCCTCCCCACCCCGCTTCCCCATCTCCTCCTCCCCATGTCCCCTGTCCCCCGCCCCCCCCCCCACTGCCAAAGTTGTAAAGTTCATTTTTCAACATGACTTGTATATCTCGTTGTTGCAATAGGTCCACCTGTATCCCTATTTAAACGATTTGTTTTTTTCCTTCCCCTCCACAAATTATACCTACATCAAATACAGTGAAAGCAGGGGTTATACCGTGGGGGAGGGACATACAAAGCAACAAAGAAATAATCTTATAAATGTGTTAGACATAATCCCATGAAAGAAAAAAAACATTTGAATACATATCTTAGGGTTCATTTCCCTAACATCACCTTATCTGACCTTTTCTGCTTGACTCAGACATATACTAGATATTACAAATAAGGGAAACCATGGGACCTATGTTTCTTTGGGCCTGGCTTACTTCAAGCCTTTCCATTTCCTAACAAATGGGGCAATGTCATTCTTTCTGATGGAGGCATAGAATTCCATTGTGTATATATACCACATTTTCTTGATCCAGTCATCTACTGAGGGGCATCTGTGTTGGTTCCATATCTTAGCTATAGTAAATAATGCTGCAATAAACATAGTCGTGCTGGTAGCTTTAGTGTGGTCTTGTTTGTGAACATTTGGGTAAATGCCCAAAAGTGGGATTGCTGGTTCATTAGGGAGCTCTATGTGGAGTCTTTCCAAAGTGGTTGAACAAGTTTACACTCCCACCAACAATGCAGTAAGGTTCCCTCCTGTCCACATCCCCTCCAGCATCTGTTGTTACTAGAGTTCCTGATTTTAGCCATTCTAACTGGAGTGAGGTGGTATCTCAATGTTGGTTTGATTTGCATTTCTTTTATGGCTAGAGAGGTTGAGCATTTCTTCATATGTCTATTGGCCATCCTTCTTTCCTCTTCAGAGAAGTTTCTCTTTAAGTCTTTAGCCCACTTATTTATTGGACAGTTGTTTCTTTGAGGATTTGTTGTTGGGGGATTTAATTTTTTGAGTTCCAGGTATATTTTAGATATGAGACCCTTGTGCGTTGTATGGCTAGTAAAGATCTTCTCCCTTGGGCTTTCTGTTGATCTTGCTAGCTATGTCCTTTGCATGCAGAAGCTCTGCAATTTCATGCAATCTCATTTGTCCAAACTTTCTTTTGATTTGTTGTGTTTCTGGGTCTCTATTAAGAAAATTTCGGCCTGTGCCAAGGAGACCTAGGGTTTCCCTAGTCCATCCTGTAATGTTTTCAGAGTGTCCGCTTTGACTCCAAGGTCTTTGATCCATTTGGAGTTGATTCTGGTGCAGGATGATAGATAAGGATCTAGCTTTAGTTTTCTACAAGTAGTTAACCAATTTTGCCAGCACCATTTACTGAAGAGGCTGTCTTTCTTCCATTCTATTTTTTTTTAGCTCCCTTATCAAAGATTAGATGGCTATAGGTCCGTAGGTTCATTTCTGGGTTTTCAGTTCTATTCCATTGGTCCTGAGGTCTGTTCTTGTACCAGTACCAAGCTGTTTTGATTACTATGGCTTTGTAGTAGAGTTTGAAATTTGGTATTGATATTCCTCCAGCACTATTCTTTCTGTTACGGATCATTTTTGCTATTCGGGGTCTTTTATTGTACTTGATAGACTTTATCAGAGTTTTGTCTCCCATCAGTAAATTATGGACAACAGTGGTATCTGCTCTATAGGTTGTTACAAATAAATGAGTCAGAACATGGCAAGTGGTAGGAACAGTGATTAACACATAGTCAATGCTACAAGGATGGTAGGGAACGAAGGAATGGGATATAGTCAGCAGGGACACTGAGCTCAGTTTTCTGAAAGCAAAGGGATTTAGAGTAGGAGAGATTATAGGGAATTGGCTAACTAGATCCATCAGTGATAACCCTCATAATTACATGGATCATTTGCATATGCTAATTATCCTTAGATGTTACTCACATTGTCAGTTAGTCTCTTCTCATGATTGTGATATGCTATGAGTCCTTCCTTTCCTCTGTTCCTCATTTTGGTGATGAATAGGCCAGATCCATACCTGGCATATCTCTCCTGCTCTCAAGTCTTTAAGAAACTACAAATTCTCCCTCACAGTAATTAAGAAATCCTGTCTAAGAATGCCCCCCAAGTCTTGGTCCCCTCAAAAGCAAGATGGCAGAAGGATCAATTACATATGCTTCCCATATACCAAGCATTTGTTGAGATTGAACTGTGTTTTCTATGTATTTGTACAGGCCTTTATCTAGTGATAAAAGGAATGAAGTGTGGCACTAAATCTTGACAGCTGAATGGACTTTCAAGCTGAGTTTGAATAGTTTCATTCTTAATAAAAATATTAAATAAGATCTAATTTAGAATTTTAAAGAAAAATTTAAGCTTTAAACTTTGATTTTAAAATATTGGCATCATTAATTATTAATTAACTTCCTGTCTTTGAATTTTAATAGCTAATTTGAATATTGAGACTTATAATAGCATTTTTTGGCAAGAATAATCTTTTCTGTTTTGATTGTAAATTATAGTAATAACAAATTTTTGGTGAAAATTTATCCAAATAGTTTGTCCTTTGAATAAAACCACTTTTAAGACCTTTGAATCATTAATATCAATATAGTGTAAGTGATGTGAAAATCTTGGTTATAGCAACAATTATTAAACTAGGTTGAAAGCAAAAATATGAAATGAATGCATAATAATTTAAGAATATCTGCATATTTACTTCATCATTCAGCTGAAATTTGACAGCCCATCAATAGGATACCTAAACATGCATAATTTTGATTATTAGATTAAATGCTCCTTGAGTTCTTTTTGTGCCAGTACTGGTGCTTGAACTCAAGGCTTTGCTTTCTGGCTTAGCTTTTTCTACTCCAGGATGGTCATTCTGTTATTTGAGCCACACTTCCACTTCCCGTTTATCCTGGTAAGTTGGAGGTAAGAGTCTGCTCTGTCTGCCTGGTCTGGCTTTGAACCTTGATCCTTAGATCTCAGCCTCCTGAAATGAATATAGGCATGAGCCACCAGCATCTGGCCAGTCTTTGACATTTTGTTCAGTTTTAGCAAGGTCCAGACATTCTCACTAGAATTGGAAGGAGTAACCAACATAAAGGAAATGGAAATTCATTCCTAATTTACATCTCTACAGAATCCACTGCAAAAATGAAAGGCTCAGGACTTGATCCCAACCAAAAAGCTAAGAAAGTCTGTTTCAGTTGTTTTGGAGCACAGAAGAAAGACATAGAAAGGTGTCCTAGACAGGGGAGGGAGGGTGTGGCTGGGAGGGAATGCCCAAGATCCCCTTTCTTTAACCAGCAGGAAGATGCCAATTCTCTGCCTGTGCTTTCCAATATGCAGAGATCTTCCTGCAAGAGCCAGTGAGTTATTTCCTAAATAAATACTTCACAAATACCATTCCTAAGTCTCAACCTGGGTTGTTGGTTTTGGAAAATCACTCTTGCTTTTATAATCCCACCTCTCTCCCAACCCCAAGCACTATAGTTTCTTACTGAGATCCCTTGGCTGTTTTTGTTTTGTTTGTTGCTTTAATAATACAGAGATTTGAGAAACTCGTATTTGGCATAGGCTCTTCTGTAAAGCCTTTTAATTTGCTTTGAGATCTCTGGGCCATGAGGGATGATTATACAAAGGAAGGTTCTTGGTTTCAGATCTATCATTTGCCCTAACTAGAGTTTCTGGGAGATGGCCTCTTGCAACATCTAGCAATGTATTTACTCCAAAGCCTTGTTGTCTGTAAGCTACGTTGAGATAGTATTGTCTTGTCTAAGTAGAGTTCGATTGAAAATTAAATTGTAAATCTAAAGATCAGAGCTCCAAGATTGCTTTCCAAGCCTGATGGATGCGATTGCATTGTGGGAACATAAGATGGGGCTAAAATCTCTGCAAAGCCCCGGGTTGAGGTGTCTAAACTCACTGGTTAAGATCACAGTAGGGACCACAGACGTCACACTTGGAGTCTGGAATGAGCATTATAAAACTGGCAGGCTGAAAAGGCATTAGTAAACATTATTAAGAGTTCCTTGCAGGCAATTAGACTCCAACTATATCTTTTGGAGAGGGTGGTTCCCCCCCCCCATCTTTCCTTTTTTTTCCCTTTGTGTCTTTATTTCTATCTTGCTAATGAGAGAGTAATGAGCCACATACTTGTTACCTAGAAGGAATATGTCGGCAAAGCTCGAGCGAACTTAAAAACAGTATTTACAAACTGATTATTGTTCGCATTCATTATAAATTTTAAATTAGAAGGGATTGTAATAAACGGAACCAGGGAATGAGCTACTCCCCACCAAAGGTTTCAGGGTGCTGAGATTTCTGCCTCTGATAACTGGCTCTGTGAGGAGACAGACTTTGGTACGGGGACAATGTGTTTCAAAGCTCTGTTTGTCCCCCCTGTTGTCCCACCCTTGGTTTTATTAAATATCATTGTCCCAACCCACGTTCAAGGCAATGGCATCTGGAATGTGGGCACAAAAGACTGATTTTTAATTAGAGGCTATCTAACTTTTTGAGATTATTCACCAGCTCCTCTTCCTCCATCCTTCTTAGACAATGTCACCCCTTTCTTTGCTTTCCCCCAGTTTCCCCCTTTAGTTCCTTCCCACAAGTTGTATAGTTTACCTTTTACATTCCATGTATATTTTAAAAAGCCCTTCAGGTGTGTCTGATATACTTTAAGGTCTGACATCCCCTGACTTTTCCAGGTACCTGGCTAAATAATCATATTATTTCATTTGATAGTTACGACAATTAAGAAAACTGAGACTCAGAATTTTTTTTTAAAAGTGTATGAAGCAGGGACCTCATCTAGGAGGTCAGATGTCAGGACACCTGCTCGCGAATTAACATCACTCCTATTAAGTGCAGATGTTATATGCCATGTCTCTAGCTTGTGTGGATTTATTAAGCTGCTTTTTCCTTCTAAGAAAATGAACTGGCGTGTAGGAGCCCTGGAAGGAGTTCAGAATCTAGATGGGAGACAGTGGACATCTAAGTGTTGTGTTACTGAATCCCAGGGAGCAGATATACTCTATTAACTAGAAAAGGAAAGGCGCTACAGTGTGACTTGTCCTTTATGCAGAAGATAACCTTGTGGTGAGCTTCTGTCTTGGAGGTATACTACGGTATCCTCTATATCTTAAGGGGGACTAAGCATGACATTGGTACCTAGGGAGCAACTCTGTTGTAGTAAAAGTAAACAAAAGTGAAGTATGACATTGGTACCTAGGGAGCAACTCTGTTGTAGGAAAAGTAAACAAAAGTAAACAAAAAAGGGAGCACAGGCTAATTTATGTGTAGTCCCCCGCTGAAAGAATGTGCCCGGGCTGACTGCACATTCTCCTAGGAATCACAGGAGATGTCTGGCAAATTTGGTAGAGTTACAAAGCCTTCATTCATTATGGAGAATAAATTCAAATGAACTAATGATCTCTTGGGGTATGGAATATTGCGTGTAAAAGCTAAGAGCATACGCTTTGGAAACACATATAAAGTGTAATTGAAATTTTGCCTTGGCCTGTGAGAATGTGTGATCTTGAGCACATTCTTAACAGGTTCTTTCATCTACCAAATGGTGATAGATGTTCTATAGATCTCACAGAGACAGAGGGACCAAATGAGGAAATGCAGTGTCAGGAAAATAGTAAATGCTCTAATGCATGTCCGTGTTGCATAGACTTGATGGCAAGGTGAGCTCTGAGGGGTAGAATACTTTGAGCCTTTAAGAGTGCATTTTTAAGCAGTGGGAGTCATTGGGAGAGTCACAGGGGCAGATGAACAGGCCATAGGATGGAGAGACTGAGGATGTGTCATAAAGATTTCTCCCGTCATGGCAGCACATCACTCTGGGTTTAGCACAGAAGTGGCTTTGGGTTATTTCTAAATTGAAAGTGACTCAGACTGGGAGCTTGAAGGCATGTCACAAATATGTGTGAGGACAACCTTGATGGTGGCTGTTAGTGTAGCTATTGAGTCTTAATTTCAGGTGAAATTCAGGAAAAAGGCTAGGTCAGAATGAGAAACCATACTAAAATGACTATAGGCTATACACACATACATACACACACACAAATAAGACTTCATATCCATTTGGTTAGTCCTGATTTATGACACACTTTGATGGTCATTACTATTGAAGAACAGGTAGCTGGGAAAATGGAAACCTAGTAGGCTGAAGAAGCCACAGCTTGTAGGAATTACACCTTTGAGGACTGAGGGGAATGAAAGGAATGTTGGGCACCAACTGTGACATAGTGACATCAGTAAGATAAATTTAAATCAAATGTATTTTTGCTGAGCCTCAGTATCCTCATCTACTAAGCTAAATGGAAATAGTGTATCTGTTTGTGTAGGCTGTCACTAGGATTTGGTGACACAATGTGCAGATGGTCCCCGAGTCTGAGAAAATGAAGAGAAAGCAGGAGGACAAGCGAGCCTTGATTTGGTATTTAGCGTCTGATTTCGGAATTAGCAAAACTAGACATAGGAATTCTTGTCCGATGTTTCCCCTGAATACTAGAGACATCCCTCGGGGTAACAGTTTGTGTCAGTGAGTTCCTAACACAGGCCATCATGTTCATGGTGTGAGATCCCAGGCCTCTGAAAAAGATTAGTCCTGTTCTCTGGTGCTGATCTTTGTGTATTTTGAAAGAACTTGGCATTGCTTACTAGAACTATGGCGGAGTAGGCAAAGCTTTGGCTAGATCTAGGAGTTGTCCTCGGGAAGTTCCCTTGGGAACTGAACTGTTTTATAATTCTAGACCTTGCCAGTTTATTGGTAAGTCATCTCTGTCACTTAGTTAGAAACAGTACTCGTTAGCTGTGTTCTCAACAACTTTGGGCTGTAATCAGTTTCAGGGTAGCTAGGGTCACCTCTTCATGGTTTCTTCCTCTTCAACACTCTTTCCTATAGTCAAGTCACATCACTATTATCACTAATCCTCCCTCTCTCCCACTCTCCTTCTTTCCTTTTCTTCCTCCCTCTCCCTCTAGCTCCCTTTGTTCCAGTACCCCATTCAACATTCATGTTAATTTGTGCATTGTTTTGAATATCACTCAGAGCTTCCATTACTACCTTTACTGATTTCCAGCCTCCTTGATCATTCGGTATCTTCCAACCCCTTTGGATTTAGTGGATTTCTAGATTTCCTCAACTTGGTCTTACCCTATCTCATGCATGGTTTGATATGGATGGACACTTTAATTTTCAGGAGTGAAGCTTGAATTAATTATGTGCTCTTTCTCATTCTCTCTCTCTCTCTCTCTCTCTCTCTCTCTCTCTCTCTCTCTCTCTCTCTCTCTCTCTCATTCCTCCCTCTCCCCATCTCGCTCTTTCCTTTTCTCCCCTTCTCCCCTCCTCTCTGCTGATCCTGGGGCTTTAACTGTGGGCCTGGGTGCTGTCCCTGAGCTTCTTTTGCTGAAGGTTAGTGCTCTACCACTTGGGCCACAGCACTACTTATGGCGTTTGAGTCATTTATTGAAGGCTCACAGACTTTATTGTCTGGGCTGGTTTTGAACTGCAGTGCTCAGATCTCATCCTCCTGAGTAGCTAGGATTGCAGGTGTGAGTCAGCTGTTAGTTGGTGTGCACCATGGCCTTACTACTTACTTTTGAGAACATTTGCCTTTCTGTAGACTCAAGATGTTACAGTACAGTACAGTCATCCAGTTCCCTTCTAGTCGCCATCTCTTGTTGGGATTTGGCCCCAAACCCTAGTGTGGCCTGCCCACCTGTTCCCTGGTTTTCCTGCCCTATTTGAGGATCCCATAAAGATGGCAAACAATTAGGCTGTTCAGTTGTGGCACATGCTAGTGTAAAATTATGGAATTTGGGGTTTTAATGAGTTCAGGTGCCATACAAAAGAACTCCACACAATTCCCCCCCCACCCCACTCCTTGTCCATAAAATTATATGACTTTAGAATTGGGGCTTTATGCAACCTGGTCTAAGCCATTTTATTTAAAGAAAAAAATCAAGAGAAAAAGAAGCCATCACAATTATATGCAGATTTGTTCATAAATCAGGCACTGCGAGCAGCTGTGTGGCACATGTTGGTACCCTGAGTTTGCTGCTAGAACTTAAAAGATGAACATGAACCTGCCTCCACACAGGAAAATCTGCTCACAGCAAGGAGCTGACCCTGCTCTTTAAACAAAGCTCATGGTGTGGCAGCCTGCTGTGCTCTGCTCCATGTTTCCAGTTGATGGAGAGGGTCACATAAAGAAGAGACCAAAGAAGGAGAAGCCATTTACCCAGGGTGCAAAGAAATCTGCAACAGACCCTAAACCTTGGGCAGAACTTGACTCTTCCAACATTCTAGGGCCCAATTAGCCAGGTCACTGGAGCAGGCATCTTTTTCATATGTATTTCCAGAGCTGAGTGTTCTTTTTACGGTGCAGCTAAATAATGGAGGAAAAATGTGCAATTTATGATGAAAAAGTAGTCCCAGGACTTATGTCCTTTTAAGTATATGTGTGTGTGTGTGTCCCCAAAGGTCCTGCCAAGCTCTGTGCTTGCCCCAGGTACATAGAGAAGGGAAGGACAAACAGAGAGGATCCCTCTGCTTCAGGATCTCCTGCAGTGCTGATTGTTTTTTTTCCTCTGGCCTGGTGCCAGTGGTAAACTTACTGCTAGATCCACATGTTTCCCTGTCCAAGTATTCCATGGGGATGGAGTGTGGAACAAAGTATAACTTAGTTGGCTTTTTGTAGGATTTGAGTCCTGGGTTGACCTGCCCCTAACTGCCTCAAATAATAAAAGGAGAGACCTTGCAAAGTAATGCAAAGGAAGGGTGAGTTATGTGGCACTCTGGTGGAGGATAATCCTTTGGTTGGATAGTAAATTTCTGGATAATAGAAACTGCCCCCAAATAAAGATAACTAACCTCCTTTGCCTTTTGCTAAATAAAAGAAGACGGTTTTGGAAAGAGTTTGGTATGTCTTCTCTTCTTTTTTTTTTCCTCTCTAGCATTTATTCTGTCTGCTTCAGTGTTTCTTTGAGAAGAGTTAATTATAAGGAGGACTCTAGCAAAACTCAGGTTAAATCTACCAGATACTCCTGTGTCTTCCAAAAATGTCACCCAGCATGGACCTTAAAACACCAGGCACTGCCCAGGGAGAAAAATCTGAGTACTAGGTGATTTCCTTAACCTACTAAAATGTTAATGATCTTGGAGGCATGACTTTTGGTTCCATTTCAGATGTCTACTGTTGCATCTGTTATCCATAAGAGTCTAAAAGAGAATTCATAAGACACACACAAACACACACACAGAACACACACAGACAGACACACACACACGCTTACACACATGCTCCTTTAGCGATGCATCATTATTAATAAATGAATGGAGCTATTTGTTATTTATTATTTAAGCCTTCAATACTGGCTGGCCTGAGTGATACATGAAATATAGGCAAGTAATTTATTTATTAGGGAAAATAATGATTTTTCCCCCACCACATAACCCCCTCTGACCCCAAACAGCAAGAGCTTTATCAAATACAAATACGATGGCTTGTAATTTCAGAGTCTGCCAGAGCATTGTAACTGACAACCTTTTTAACATAAGTACATTGAACAAATAATTTATAGATGTATTCTGGGAATATTTTAGGCAATTTTATTACTACTTCTGAAAGCGATGGCATATTATCGATTTTGGTATATTAATATAACCTGAATGGAGGGGAGCATGCTCAGCCCCTAACCCACATCAACTTTGATGCCAAACAATATATTTTACTGAAGGGAGCCATAAGCCAAAGCAGCAGAGGTTAGCAATTACATCTCATAGCCCAAAATTTAAGGTAATGAATTTCGCTCATTATAGAACTCCCACTTTGGGATTTAAAACAAGTTTTTCTAACTTGGAGTAGCATTATCCAAATCTCTCAACTACTGCTTGTAGCCTAAGCAGACTTTTCCTGAATCCCTCCATCTCTGGGTGGTTCCTTGGATTCATGAAGCCCCTTTTCATGTTTTTTGAGTGAGGCTGGAATTTATGTAAAAGAGCTTATTGTGTTCCTCCTGATTGTACTGCTGCTCTTATTTAGAGAGTTTCAGTATGAGTAATGCTTGAATTATCAACATCATCTTATTTGATAATTTTTACAAGAATATACTTTTATGCTCTTTATTTAATTATAATAAATATATATTTGAGTGCCTTTGAATAGTTGAACAAAGGCATTTTAATTCAACATATTGGTTTATGAGTTCATTGCTTCAATTCACAGACTAGGCACTATGTCTTAGCTTCTACCACTGGAGCCACAGCTGTGTTTTCGCCTTTTTGATTATTAATTGGAGATAAGGGTCTGAGCTGCAATCCTCAGATCTCAGACTCCTGAGTAGCTCACAGGCATGAATCACAATATATTTTGATCAGTGTCACCCCTTCTATTGTTCTCCCCTCATCTGTCCCTACTCTATTCGTCCCCTCAAGTTTATGTTTTTGCTGATACTAGAGATTGAATTCAAGACCTTGCACTTGCTAGGCAAGTGCCCTGGCACTTTAGCTACATCCCCAATCCTTTTGGCTTCTTCGTTGTTTTCCAGAGAGGGTCTCAGGTATTTGCCCTGCCAGCCTCAGACTATGATCCTCCTAACTATGCCTTCCATGTAGCCAGGATTATCATTGCACACCACCACACTCTGCCTATTTGATATTTTAAAGTCACCCATTATGTTGTTACGTTTAGAGCAAGAGTATTTTTATTTTTACAAGGATATTATTGTCTAAATTTATTATTATTCCATAAATTGTTCTCTCTCTACAGCTGCCAACGAGAATTCTTATGTGAAGGACAAGGCAGGCCTCTTACTATCTCTGAAACTCACCCCAATCATTCTTTTCCTTTTGCCTTGGATGGAGCGGCTCTTCTCTTTTTTACTATGCCATCTATTTTGTTTGTGAAGATTTCCCTGACTTTTTCAATATATAATTGTCTTCTCTGAGCCTCTGTACTCCTCAGCACATCTCTGTTGCCATGTAGCCCTTTACCATGGTATCCTTGAGTCAGTCCTAGTTTCTTTTCACATCTATCATTGGTACTAGCTAGGTTACAAGAACTGTGAAGGAAGGAACAATTCCAGTTTAGTTTTCCTTGTAAACTCACATCACTCAAGGTGCAGCTTAACAGATATTGGCAGTTCAGTATCTATTAACTCCAATATGTATCACATTTAAGGTATAATGAAATTTAGTTAGGCCTCATGAGCCATGCTTGTAGTCCTTGCCCCTTAGGAAGTTGAGATTAAGAGCATCATGGTGCTAGCCTAGCCCAGGCTCCTCCCCCCACAAACCCCCCTCAAACTCCTAAGATCTTATCTCAACAGAAAAATCTGGATTTTATAGCATGTGCCTGTCATCCCAGCTATAGTGGGAAGTATAAATAGGAGGATCATTGTCCTGACTGGTTCTGGCAAAAAGGAAAACTATATCTCAAAAATGACCAGAGAAGAAAGGGCTAAAGGTCCAGGTCAAGGGTAGAGATCTTGGCTAGAAAATGCAAGGCTCTGAGCTCAAACTTCAGTACTGTTAGAAAAACACATACTGAAATTTGAGGAAAATTGACATAAAATTTGAAAGTTTGTCTTAGCAGATTTCCCTATCATGTTTAAAAAATTGTACTATGGGGCTGGGAAGGGGGCTCAGTGGTAGAGCGCTTGCCTTGCATGCATGAGGCCCTGGGTTCGATTCTTCAGCACCACATATGCAGAAAAAAAAGCTGGAAGTGGTGCTGTGACTCAAGTGGTAAAGCACTAGCTTTGAGCTGAAGAGCTGAGGGACAGCGCCCAGGCCCAGAGTTTAGGCCCACAACCGGACCCCCCCACCAAAAAAAAAATTGCAGTATGTATTGCGGGAGGGGATATTTGGGAGGGATGAAGGAGAATGGTGAAAAAGGAGAATGTGACATTTAAAAAGAGAGATGTGTTGAGTGGTAACTCCTTTGTATACCTATTTAAAAGATAATAAAAATATAATTAAAATTGCAATATGATTAGAAATTTTATCAACTTTCATTGGCTTAATTATTGGGGATGAACTTACTTTCTTCTTATTATTATTTTTTAATTAAAAAGTTCTCCTTCGCAGGCACAGGTGGCTTATGCCTATAACCCAAGTCACTCAGGAGGCCACAATCAGTTTGTGGTCAATGTTAGGAAGAAAAATTTCCAAAACTCCATATATTAAGCTAAAGGCAAGGATGGAGGCATGTCTCTAGTGGTAGAGTATCAGCCTAGCAAATATGAGACAAGGAGTGTAAACCCAGTACCACTCATAAATAATTCTTCTTATAAATATTTTGGATACTTTTATAAGGGGAAAAGAAGCTAAAAGAAGAAAAGAAAATAATTTTCTATAGACCTCTCATCTCTTCTTAGCAGTGCTAATTCCTTGATGTATGTTTTTCCAGACTATTTATGTTGTTCTGTGTTGGCTTATGTATGTATACACACATTTTACATATGCTGCCATTGCCTAATACCTTAGTTAATGCCATACAGTAACTTACCAGCAATATCTGTGACAAAATGGCATGTGTAACATGAGAGACATTGTGCAAGCATGTATGTGCAAGCATGGGGTTCAGGTGAATGTATCTGTCTGTGGAAGTACTTGAAAAAGCTCTGAGGGACTATGCATTATCTTCTAATCTGTTTTTTTTACATCACTTTATGTTGCTCTAATATTTGCATACTAAGTTATTATATTTAACCTGTTAATTATTACTGGACCACTGTGCCTAAAAGTGAGCTTTATTTGTAGATAAGTAGTTTGCAGTTTTTCTGATTTCCCCTGGATAAATTCCTAGAAGTGGAATTTCCAGGATTAAAGAACATGCCCATTTGATGGTATCTAAGGGCTGTTAGCAAACTGCCTTTTAGGAAGACAGTGCTCATTTATAGTGCTCTTGCTGGTAATTGAGTTAGCTGTTTCCTCCATCTTCTCAAAATTATCCTCCTTGAACTGAAGAACCAATGTTGGGACAGCATAATAGGGTTTGCATTGGAATAAGTGCTCAACCTCTAGGTTACTAAGAAAGAGTACTTCATCAGACACAGAGATGATAAGCCACTTCTGCTCTCATCCTGAGGCTGAGGTCCACTGGCCCTCATTTTCCACCTTCAGCTCCTCAGGTGCCCAGCATCTCTCTCACCTGGGTCAGAGCACACCTTTCACACCTCACCTATACAAAGACAAGTGAAGGTGGCTGAAAATTAAACATACTTCAAATAATAATGACCAATGCATTTGTCAAAAATGAACACATTTTATACTGTTCTAAAGTCTTATCGTGGCATAAATAAAAATGGAGCTAACATTCTTCCTGTGCTAACTAGTTCATCATGTGCTTGCCTTGAATGATCACTTTTAGGTATGTTGTTATTCCCATATGGCAGAAAGAGGTAGAATGGTATCTGAAACAAGGAAATATGGTAATGACCAGACTCCAAGGTGTGCCACACTAGATTCTATACAAGATTTGCCCCTGATATCCCCTAGCAGTGTGCTGGGTTCATGCCTGCTGGATTAAAAAGACAAGAGGCTTCCTGTACCTTTTGATTCTAAGATTAAGATGCACAATCAGGCTCTAAAAGAGTTAATATGAAGTGTCAATATTTCTAGGTGCAAGTTTAAGTTTATATTCTCCATGTAGCTCAGAGCTTTTGAATTATGATAATGATGGCATTTGGTCTAGAACATTCTTTGTTGTAGGGGGCTGCATTATAGGGCAAAAAGCAGCATTGTTGTCCTCAGCCTATTGGATGCTCATAAGTTATTCTAAGTTGTGACAATCAGAAATGTCTCCAGACAGTGCTGATGGTGAGAAGCACTCCTGTGGATAATATGCTATTTTGTAGTGTCTTGTTTATTAGCCACCATTATGTGATGGCTTAGTTATAAATGACAGAGGGGGATCTGGAGGGAATGGTCCCGGGAGAGAGAGATTTATGAAGAAAAAAGGAAATACTTGAAGTATAAAGGATGATGGTATCAGTGAGTATCATTTCCACATCTTGGAAAAATACATTGGAGAGGGCTCTAAACATGGCTTTCAGAAGAGTCTTGGTTAGCACAAAGAAGGAAATGAGTAACAGGTCAGTGTCAGTGGGCCTAGGGAACAGCTGGGTCCCAGAGAAGTTGATTGTGAGGAAATGTAGAAGTAAGGTAGAATCAGGAGACAGAACACCTAGAAGGAAGAAATTGGGCTTTGAGTCAGACAGACAGTGGCTCTTGTTCTATTATGCTGTGTGACTATGGCAAATACACAATCTCTTTCAGTTTCAGTGTAATCAACGATGAAATAGGAGTCTAGAAAAAAGTTAGTACATGGAAAATGATGTGAAACTGTGTGCTCAGAAAAGGATAAACCAATACTTATTTTATAGGCTTTAATATTTTCTAGGCAGAGATTGGGATGTGGTAAATGCCACCTATGATGCTCAATTATTAATGGGACTAAGATCCAGCTCTACAAGCTGAAGTGAATGGGTAAGAAGAGATTTGATTCATTTTGAATGAAATATGACATGGGAAAATGTGACTCTAGAAAGATGACAGTGACAGTGGTTTGTTTGTGAGGTGAATTGAGGAGAGACTTGAATCAAGTACATCCTTAGAGAATCGAATGTAACTCATATGATTTGATGAGATGAAAGCAGGATCGCATCTCTGGTCTCTGTCCTTGTGGGACGTTAGTGTGACTAATAGGTGGTGTATGCATTCTTGAAAAAGATATGTGAATAATAAAAAATGGGGTCAAAGTATGTTACCAAAGTAAGACACCTCCTCTAGAATGAGGAATTGAAAGGTCTAGTCATTGAATTGGAACAATTCATTGGGAGAACTCTTTTGAATCTTGACAACAGAATTCTGTTCTGTGCATATGTGGCTGTTGGTGCTGGCCCAGAACCCTTTTCTTGCACCTGGGGGTTAAAGAACTTGTCCACCCTGTTACCCTCCCTATGCCAGCCTTGGTTAGTTTGTATACATCATTGCACTTGAACCTTTTGGACACATTGATTGATCCAGGGGTAAGCATGTGATTTGAGGCAGGCCAATAGAGTTCTTTTTTTAGTATATATTTTTATTGTAAAGATACTGTACAGAGGGGTTACAGTTACATGAGTTAAGGTAATGAGTAAGTTACATTTCTATTGTTTTCCCCTACCATCCCTTCCCTCCCCAGTAGAGAAGAGTTCTTTAATGAGATTTTATAGCTAGAAATGATAGTAGAAAATCCCAAGTTGTTCTTTGATTATGAGGTGGTAAAAATTTGATTCCTGAGCTGCTTACGATGTTTGAGAGAATGAAGCTGATGCCCTTGACTAGCAGCAATGAGAAGTGAAAGATGAGAAGATGGGAAGGTCAGGAGAGAGGAAGAAACAGAAAATGACAGAGTTCCTTATGTCTACAGTTCTCTGAAATTATCCCAGTCCTTCAGACTTTTTCTCCTGTTTTGTAAGCTTTTCCAATGCCTTTCTAACACTATTAATTTTTGTATTCTATTTTTTTTTTTTTACTGCAGCTAGTTCAGTAACTGGAAATTAACAAAGAAATTCAGCGCATGGGCATATTTAGACCCTGACAATGTCCAGAGGCCTTCCAAGGCTTGTTTTGTACCTGGTAATGTTTGTTTAGTTACATAATAAATACTTCCTGAGCATCTGCTATATACTGGGCACTGTGCTAAGTGCAGAGAATATAATAGTCAACTTGGCAAACCAAACTCCTGCTGGATAGCTAAGATATACATGCCTCTCAGTAGATGAATGGATCAAAAAAATGTGATACACTCTCTCTCTCTCTCTCTCTCTCTCTCTCTCTCTCTCTCTCTCTCTCCCCCCCTCCCCCTCTCCCACTCTCCCGCTCTCCCGCTCTCCCTCTCTCCCTCTCTCCCTCTCTCCCTCCCTCCCTCTCTCCCTCTCTCCCTCCCTCCCTCTCTCTCTCTCTCTCTCTCTCTCTCTCTCTCTATCTCTCTATCCTCTCTCCTCTCTCCCTCTCTCCTTTCTCCTCTCTCCCTCTCTCCCCCCCCTCTCCTCTCTCTCTCTCTCTCTCTCTCTCTCTCTCTCTCTCCTTCCCTCCCTCCCTCCCTCCCTCCCTCCCTCAGAAAGAATGACATTGCCCCATTTGTTAGGAAATGGAAAGACTTGGAAAAAAATTATGTTAAGTGAAGTAAGCCAGGCCCAAAGAAACATAGATCCAATGGTTTCCCTTATTTGTAATAACTAGTATATGTCTGGGACAAGTAGAAAAGGTCAAAGGTATATACATATGACCAGATAAGATGATGTGAAGCCATACAACGGACAAGGGTCTCATATCTAAAATATACTTGGAACTCAAAAAATTAAACCACCCAACAACAAATCCTCAAAGAAACAACTGCCCAATAAATAAGTGGGCGAAAGACTTAAAGAGAAACTTCTCTGAAGAAGAAAGAAGGATGGCCAATAGACACATGAAGAAATGTTCAACATCCCTAGCCATAAAAGAAATGCAAATCAAAACAACATTGAGATATCACCTCACTCCAGTTAGAACAGCAAAAATCAAGAACTCTAACAACAACAGATGCTGGAGGGGATGTGGACAGAAAGGAACCTTACTTCATTGTTGGTGGGAATGTAAACTTGTTCAACCACTTTGGAAAGCAGTATGGAGGTTCCTCAAAAGACTTCACATAGATCTCCCCTATGATCCAGCAATCCCACTTTTGGGCATTTACCCAAATGTTTACAAACAAGACCACACTAAAGCTACCAGCACAACTATGTTTATTGCAGCATTATTTACCATAGCTAAGATATGGAACCAACCCAGATGCCCCTCAGTAGATGAATGGATCAAGAAAATGTGGTATATATACACAATGGAATTCTATGCCTCCATCAGAAAGAATGACATTGCCCCATTTGTTAGGAAATGGAAAAACTTGGAAAAAATTATATTAAGTGAAGTAAGCCAGGCCCAAAGAAACATAGGTCCCATGGTTTCCCTTATTTGCAATATCTAGTATAGGTATGAGTCAAGCGGAAAAGGTCAGATAATGTGATGTTAGGAAAATGAACCCTTAAATATGTATTTTAATGTTTTCGTTTCTTTCATGCATGTGTTTCTAACACATTTATAAGATTATTTCTTTGTTGCTTTGTATGTCCCTCCCCCACAGTGTAACCCCCGCTTTCACTATATTTGATGTCAGTATAACATGTGGAGGAGATGGGGACAAACAAGTCGTTTAAGGATTCAGGTGGACCTGTTGCAACAATGAGAAGTACAAAATGTCATGTCAAAACCAGCTTTACAATGTCGGTGTGGGGGGGGGGGAGGGGGGTATGATTGGGTGGGGGGGAGGGGGTAGGCTGGGAAGGGAGGTGAAGGGTAAACAAAGGAGGAGGCTGCAATGCTTGGTAAGAAATGTATGCAATATCCTGCCCATGTAATTGTAACCCCTCTGTACAGTATGTTTTCAAATAAAATAAAATTAAAAAAAGATGATGTGAAGCAAAATGAACCCCAAAAACACAAGTGTTTTTTCTTTCTTGCTATTATTTCTAACATATTTATAATGTACCCTGTGATTTTTTTTTTGTTTCTTTCTATGTTCCTCTCCCATGGTATATCCCGTTTTCACTGTATTTGATGTCGGCATAAATTTGGGGAGGGGAAGGGAAAAAACAAAATGTTTAAATAGGGATACAGGTGGACCCATTATAACAATAAGATGTACAAGACACTACGTTGAAAAACGAACTTTACAATTTAGGTGGGGGGGGGGTGGGGGGGGTTTGGGTGCCGGGGGAGGGAGTGTAGTTGTGGAGGTGGGAGGGAAGGGATGGTAGGGAAAAACAAAGGAGGGGGACAATGCTTGGTAAGAAATGTACTAATTACCTTGCCATGTAACTAACTCCTCTGTACAGTATTTTCACAATAAAAAACTTATAAAAAAAAGATTCCTGCTGGACCCAGGTGCCTTCTGGCAGGACACAAAGCAAAAAATGAAGAAGAATAGAATCCTGGGTGTCTTGCATAGTTTGGGGGGAGTGTTCTGGAAAAGAAAAGATGTTCATGGAGAGGCCTGAAAGAGAAGATTATCTGAAGGGGGTGAAGAAAACTGCTCTGGGAGGAGAAAATCTAAGGAGATAGAGGTGAGATAGGCGGGAAGACAGAGGAGAGAAGAGAACGGGCCAAGGAAATAGTTAGAACTTGGAGTAGGTGGAACATGGCTTTGGTGCATTTTTTATTCAGAACCATCCGGAGGAGGTCTCTGGGTTATATCACCCACAGAGTGTACGTTAAGCCACCTGCCTTGTAGGCAACTGGCCCCCTTCTCTGATAGGGCAATTTGCAAAAGCTACCTGGTGTTCAGAGGCTGTTTCATTGGAGTGAGGGAGGAAAACCAGAAAAGACATTTATTTTTCATTTTTCATTGAGCTTAGTGTGGGCTCTCTGCTTTTCAGGATCTGATTATTTCTTCCCAGAGGGTCCTGTGGTCAGCCGCTAGCTGTGAGGATCCGTTACCATGGGTGACATTTCCATCCAATGGGGGCCAGTGCTGCTTGTGTACAGAGTGGCAGATGGAACAGCTAATCGATACAGTCTGGGCAGGAGGCGTCCTCTTCTCCTGGCTGCCCCCAGTGGCTCCACCATACAATGAGAGCAGGACCCCAGGGGCTTGTGGAACACAGGCCAGTGACTGGGCCTTTGATTGAAAAAGACCTCACTCATCAGGGGTTCTGGTCCTAAACAATGCCCTGTTCTTTACTAAGGTGGCCTCCACACTTCCAGGATTTTTATAGCCCCTGCCTCAGGCAATACCCCTGGGAAAATCTCCTGCCAATCCTTACACAGCTCAGCAGTCCACTGCAGTAAGAATCTGCAGGCTTTTAAAAAAATATTATTTTATTTCTGTTTGTTAGCATCATCTGTATTCATGCAATATGCTGAGTGGATCCAGGTACTGTCCTGCCCATAGGGACCTTAGGATACAATTAAGAGCTTTCAATCTGGTCATGAAATAGCCAAAAGCCAATCAGCTACCCATCCAACCCATAATTGAATAACCTTGAAATGAGCATGGACAATATGCCAGGCATCATGTGAAGGGCTGGCAGGACAAAGATGCCTAAGAAGTAGCTGGTGCCTCCTGTGTGTGATCTCACACTAGGAATAGCTAGGTCTAACTGAGTTCTTTGTTGGTACTCTCTCATTAAATGTTTATAATATCGATTGCCCACGTTTCAATTTTACATAAGAAAACTGAGGTCTAGCATTGGACGGTGACTCTTCCACCACTGCTCTGGTTAGATTTTGCATCTAGGGCTCCTGTTAATCTGTAATTTAGTACTTTCTCCACAGTATTTTAATGTGTAGGTATCTATGTAATACACTTTATTGGTAAAAAATGCTAAAGAACCAATACTGTTTTTGATGGTATTGGGATTTGAACTCAGATCCTTATGCTCATGCATGCCTGATAGCTAACACTTGAGTTACTATACTGGCCTGGGTTTTTGCTGCTGTTCTGGAGATGGAATCTCATGGACTTACCTGCTTAGATTGGTTTCAGACTTTGATTCCCGAGTTGGATGACAGGCATGAGCCATTGGTGCCCAGTTTTTAAAAAAAATTTATTATTTAAGATCAGATGTTGAGAAGCAAATGTTATGATAACCAAATGGAAATCATATAAAGGTGTGATCTTCCTAGGTAATGGGAATGAACATATAACAATGACTTGTCATTAGGTTTTCTGATAGTGTTGTGTGTTGTCAAGGGCAGGCACTATCAGCCTACATGACCTCTGCTGTTGGAGCCAAGGAGACTAGTGGATAAGAAGTGCTTGGAATTGGAAAGGGAGCAGAACCTTTTCTTTGCCAAGGGCCATTGGGACACTTATGGCATCATTAAGGGAACATACAAACTATCAATACAGGCAGAAGGCAGCGTGTAGCGAATGAGTAGCACGGGAGAAGGATTTGTGTCTGTCTTGTTATGTACTGCATGGTTTCACTAGCTTTATGTGGCCTACAGACTGGATGTTTCCCAGCCCAACTCAATAAAAATGGTTTCTTCTTTACTTTGTAAGAAAAATGTCCATTAAAACACAACCAAGTTTTTTTTTAAATAATCTTCCCCATTCCCATTCCTTTCCTTTTAGTTTTCCAAAGTCTTACTCTACCAAGTGCCTCCCCCATTGGTAATTTATTTCTATAAACCACTACACACATAAGCATCACTATTTTAATTAGCAAGATGCAAACAGAAGTAAGAAGCTAGAAGGCACAGCACGGGAGCCTACCACTTGCACACTTTAATTATTCATCGAGGTAAATAAAATTAAATATTTTCTCAGCAATCCAGAGCAGGATCTGAAGTAATTACACTGTCAAATTCATCAAATATTCTCTCATCAAAATAAAAACCTTGATGTCACTTAATAATTTATAGTACAAATACACAGAAATTGTAAGATATAAATAGAAAACTGCAGGGCAAGTGAACATGAATTAGTTAGGGGTTATATTCTAGAAAGAGGCTGTCATGAGCTGTATCAATTTTTAATCAGAGATATTTTTGAGGCCTAATTTAGAGTATGGAATATGCCATGAACTTTAAAATACCAAGGGCACAAGAAAACAACAAATTCTTGATGCCTGAAGATTTGTAAACATAAAGGGCTCAGGAAGACTGTAGGCAGGAGGGTGTGTCATGTTTGATATCCTAGATCACCTGTGACACCATATATGCTGTCTACACAGGGAGCAAATGCACCAATTAACCTCCATGTAATGACCATAAATAACAAATGGAGAAAGCCTGGTTCACTTCCAGCAAGACAGAGTGGCAATCCTCCTTCTCTAGCTCTGTAACATAATGTGTGATTCCAGAATCCACTGTGTTCTATCCTAGTTTGAAATGATTTTGATCTGTTGAGTTTCTATTATGGAAAGAGCCAGAAGCAAACAGAGCAAACCAGGGTTCCTGTCTAAAGTTCCAATCCAGCCCCATTCACCCCTTTGCCAGGTTTTTGGGTTTTCTTTAGCATTGAGCTTCAAGTTCATCCGCTTTTCCTATTTCACTTGCCTGTTTTGCTGCTTGTGTATGTTGTTTCACTCACATGCCAGCTCCACAAAGGAGCTACCAAATCACATGTGTAGGACCCGACCTGTGCGGAACAGGCCTTTAGTAAATACTAATGGAAATACCGATGGAAGCTCCTGTCGTTACTTGGGAGGGAGGGGGAACAGGTGAAGGGCTTGTATCTTCGAGGGAAACCCTGTGATGAGAATGTTGGAGTTAGGGAGGAGGATGCTGTAGTGGTAGGTGGGCACAGCCTCCAGGATGGTGTGAGGTCTCCATGACTACGGAATCTTCCAGAGAAGAGTCCTGTGGAGGAGAATGCTTGGTGAGGAAATTACTCTGACTTACAGACCAAGTGCCAGTACTAGTGCCAGTTGATTGGTGGTGGTTACTGGGAGCATTGTGTTGAGGATTCTGAGGCTGTGCCTAGGTCTTGAGGATTTATGTTTTCATGGGGGCTGCCATTGAGGAAGAACCCGAGCTCAGGAGGCCTCACATCAGCCCTGTACTGCATATGCACGAGTCATTCTCCCCAACCTCCCTTTCATGACCCACCTTGTGTGAAAATGTGTTCTTACTTGAACACGTTCTCTTTGAGCTTACTTTTGGAACCATTGCCTTTTGAAAGATACACTGCATTTTCACATAGATCACCCAATAATTACGACACAATTCACAGTGACACAGGATCAATTGAGAAGCTTCTTTGCATCAGCAGGGCTGCAAAATATGCAGATGCAAATTTAAAATTTCTGTGTTTCAGTTTTTTTGATGAAGCAAGCATTTTTGACTATTCTTGTTCAAAAAGTGTAATAGATACACAAATAAGGTGGTCTTAGTGATGGGGTTTGGAAAGGGGACGTGGCTTTTACTTGTATTCTGATGCTTATCTTTGGAGCTAGTTCTCAACTTTCCCATGGGAATCTAAGCTCACCAGGAGACTAATGATACTCCATTTGTCTGTTTGTTCTAAGACTTTACAGAAACCTAACGGTTATAGTGTTTAGGAAAAGCATAAGACTCTAGGCCCTTAAAGGATTTAGCTGTATCTGTTGGGTTGATTAATTTAGTTTGTTCCTTCCCTTATCCCCTCCTTGGGACTGAATGGCAGAGATGGACTGTGTTTTATAGCTTAGGACTCAGATAAAGACAACAGACCTTCTCAAGTCTCATTTCATTAGATTGACCATTCAAACCAACCCGTTGCTAAGACATTTTGCAGGAAAACAACCCCAGACAGATGGCTATGTAAAGCCTTGGTCTGTAGTAGGTCTGTGACCCGAATGTTATGAGCTCAACTTGCCAATCTTGTGAGCTCACCAGCCCATAAAAACTATCCCTTCTGTCCAGAGCTGCTGGTAGGCAGCCTCCTCTGCAGCAGCCACGTCCACAAGTGGCAATTAGCCATATTGCTTCTTTCCTGTCCCTGCATGTGACAGTCTTCACCTAAAGTCTCCTTAGTATTACCTGGTCCCTGCATTTGTCTCAACAGCAGTGCCTTACACTTCTTAGATGATTTGTACATGTTCAGTGTTTTCCTATGTCTCCTCCCTCCCTCTCCTTTCTAGGTTCACTGAGGACAAGGGTATGAAACCATAACTTCCATTTTTTTTCCATTACTGACTATGTATCAGGATCTCAGCATACTATTTAACTTAAAAGGATCAGTCTCCAACTGTTGGCTGACTCATTGTGTCTGGTGGTCCAGAAGTATACTGGTATATGCCTTCTGGAAAACAGTTTGGCAGTATTTATCAATTGTTTTTGGACTGTGCATACATATTCTCCCAGCAATCCTACTCCTAACATTTATCCTTCAGAAAGATTCACAGGACTGTATAAATATCTCTGTGCAAATATTTATACTTATGTATGAAAGGGTGATAATGATTGGAATCACTTAAGTGTTCATTCCTGGAGAAATTACGATATAAAGTATGTATTTATAATACAGTCCTAATTATGGCATATGCACAGAGTGAAAGTACCATATAATCATTAAAAAGAAGAAATTCTCTGTTGACAAGCAAAAATGACTATAAAATGAAGGGATCAAATCAAGGCATAAAATTATATAGTTGTGTAGAATATTTTGTAAAAATATGTCACTGTACAAGGTCACACACACACACACACACATATATATGTGCAAACATGTAAATCTGCATAGGAAGGAGCAAGAGGATAGACACTAACTTGATTTATACATGGTGGCTAGGAGTAGGAGAGTGAGGAATTTCATGTTTTTGAGCTTTTATTGTTTGGGGGAACAAATATTAATGGACTTGGGTCATTCTCTAATGAGAAGATATTCTACAGGAGCATTTATTTAAGAGAATATGGCTGTTGACCCATTTGACAACATACTCTAAAGTCTACAGATTCTTCTAGGTGGATTGTGATCCACCCCCTTGTGCTTCCCATCAAACTGTGATGAGAGACAAGGGCAACTCTGCCCCACTCTACTAGTCAAGAAAGGGATCTAATGAACTATTTCTGCCTTGGCTGGCCTTGAATTGTGATCCTCCCTATCACAGCCTTTCAAATAACTAGGAATATAGGCTTGAATAGCCAACACCTGCCTTTCTTCTTGTTCTTTTTTCCCCCCTTTTGCCAGTTCTGGGGTTTGAATTCAGTGCTTTTACTTGGCTTTCTTGTTTGTTTGTGAATAGTGTTCTACCACTTGAACCATACTTCCAATCCATCCTTTTTCTGGTTATTTGGGGACAGAGTATCACAGACTCATTTTGAATCTATCCTTCTCTGCTGGCTCCTTTTGAATCTATCCTTTTCCTCTCAGCTTCCTGAGTAGGTAAGATTTTAGGATGAACAACTAGTGCCTAGCTTTCTTTCTTTTTTTTTGTATATATTTTTTATTGTAAAAATACTGTACAGAGGGGTTACAGTTACATGAGTAAGGTAATGAGTACTTTAGTTACTTTCCTATGGAGCATTATTACCTCCTCCTTTGTTTTTTCCCTACCATCCCTTCCCTCCCCACCTCCCCAACTCCTCATCTCCTGCCCCTGCCCCGCTTTCTTATTTTTAATGCAAGAAGTTATCTCTTGAAAATTCTCCAGCAGGCTATCCTATTATTCCATTAACAAGCATTGTCCATGGCTAGCCAGCCAGTCATTGTTATGGGTAATGACTCCACTGTGATTGGGTTTGATGTGCCATGATTCATTTTCTCTGGAGTTGGTCAAAGCCCCTTTTCTGAGCTCATGACTATGGGGTTGATCACTCATAAGTTTGGGGCTTTGTCATCAAGACAGAAGAGGATGGAATTAGTATAGCATCTACTTCAGGCACCTTTAGCCAGTATATTCTCTTCTTGGATTCTAGTTTCCCCATTGATAAAAATAATAGGATGGTTTCTAACAAAGGGATTATTATCAGTCTATGGACCTTGTATACTGAAAGGATGGTCCAAATTTCCTCATAGAGCCTTGGGTGGGACAGGGTCCTGGAAGACAGCAACCTGCCTTCCAGGATGCTACTAGCTTAACTCATCTGAAATCTTATTTCATTGGCTTCCTGACTGGCAGACCCATTATGGGTTCCCACTCCCATAAAACTTAGCATCTTGGATTTTACATGCCCAGAGTGAATGTGGTTCTTTGTAAAGGAAGTACATGTGCAGTTTCCTTAGCTTTCAGTTACAGATCAGATTGACTTTAAAAGTGCTTTCAAGACATATAAAGTGCTTTGTGCTAGGAGATTTTTCCAATTGTTCTCTCTTCTCCGGTACTGCACACTCCTAAATCTTTATACTCCCTCACAGTCTGCTTTGACTCAAGGTACTTTATTGCTCAATTTAAAATAAATTAGTCCCAGGGGCTCTTGGTCCATGGACTTAAAAATAATTTATCATTATTGTTATTAAAAACAATATAAATGATTTGGGGGTAAAAAGGTACAAAACCAAGTTGGAAGACCTTGTGGAATTGAAGGTGAGATCTTCACATCTCTCTTCAAGGCACCAATTTTCTTCTATTTAGTTGCTGGCTGCAGACTTCCTGGGAATGAGATGGGATCATCTGAGGAAAGCACTGGGCCTTTTATTTTATTGGGCCTGGGACACATATATGAAGCCAAGGCCAACACAGGCAGTGGAAAGGGCTGAGTAGGGACCTGTGAAAATTGATATAGTTGATGTCATCCTGTCTCCCCTGCCCTTTGGGATTCTTTTAGCAACAATGTCTTCCACCCTACTATATGTCCTGAAAGGGTTTTATGAACTGTCTGTAGCTTTGCAAGTTGGTTATGACTGAGAACAGGAATTCAAAATGGTGTGGGATTTCTTGACTGGCTTGATGAGTTCCTTTTTATATGCTCCGATTCTGAAGTCATCTCCCATTCCCCTGTAGCCACACTGATACAGTGCTCTGGCCTACAGAAGGGATGGTAAAGTGAATAATTCCAGCTTGTCACCAGTGGAAAGAAAGGCCTTCTATGCTCCTGGGTTGAGTTTATATTCCTAGAGGGCTTCTTAGAAATACTACTTTTGGCCCAAAGTAGCCCTTCAAATGTCAAGGACAGTGCCAAATCACCCAATTAAAGTTGATATAGCCTATCACAGGGTGGTTGTAAAATTTCTGGTAGTGTTAAGATGACTGATAGAATCTATGGCAAGACGCAAGAAGTCCTCCTTAGCTTGGAGTATCCATCAGAACAGAAGAGAACAAGTATATTCTTCCTTTTGAAGAATCTTGATTGTTTCGTCAAATACATCATTAGTGTTCTGAGTGTGTGGGACAATGCTTGTATTTGTGAACTGGGCTGTCTTCCTGCTTCTAGAGCACCCAGAGAGGAAGGAGCTAAGGTTTCCATGGCTTCTTTAAGGACCAGATAACATTTTGTGCTTCTCTCTTTAGTTCTCAGGTTAGGGCTAGCATGGGTAGAAGGGGACCTAGTGGAAGAAGTTTGAAATGTTACTGAGCCCTGGGCAAATCTTTGTCACTGTGAGATGGATGTCATTGAGCAACCTATTTATGCAGTGCCACTTCCATAAGTGCCAGGCCTCTCTCTGTCTGGTCCTCTTGGCCAGAGAAGGACCCATCACTCTTGCAAAAAACATATTTTTTGCTTAATGCTTTTTCCCCATAGCAATGAATAAAGTGACATTTTATTATCAAAATTAAATGTGTTCTTTTTTCCAAGAAAATCTGAGCACTGGAAATATTTGATTAGCATGTTTCTTTCAAATTGTTCCTGTCCAGTTTTAGCATGACCCTCAACTTGAATGGTCTAAGGTTTCTTCCAAAGGAGAGTCTTACGGATTCAGGGGAATTAAAGGAGGAATTAAAGGAACAACAACAACAACAACAAAATGCTTTTCTAAGCTGGATTCACTTACCACATAGCCCTAGGCGGGCCATTGGATCTTCTCACTCTCTCACCCTGACTAGCAATAAGGTCCTACTGTTAGAAACCAGGTACCTACTTGGCAACAGCCACTGGTAACTAACAAGTAGGTCATTAAGTAGGGGTAATGGTAGGTACGAACAGATTGCCTTCCTGGCCCCTTCCCTGCAAGTGGAAGAGAATGTCTTTTTAATATTTGAGTCTTTAAGCATTTATAATTCACAGATGATCTGAAACACATGGCTATTCCATCTCTCTACTGGTTAAGAAAAGGGCCAACATTTTGTATCTTCTTTTCTTGCTCTGAACATATCTAGGCTTAGGTTATAAACTTGCTCCTGCTTGATAATTCATCCAATGTTTTCTCTTACCTAGGTGCAATGCATAAAATTTCAAAGTCCTGTTCATAGCTGGCTGCATCACATGGAAAATAGAAATTTGTGAAAAATAGAAAAAAAATGCTGATTTTCTATACCCCGTGAAGCAATGTCTAAATTAAATGACTTCACTTAAAGGTTTGATGGTAGAGATGTAATTAATTAAAAACACCAGCATTGAACAATTGGCCATCCATCTTTAAGCGTAAATGAAGGACAGTCCATATGACAGTCCACTGAGAATGAAAAATGACCAATTGCAAGGCTCCTACATGATCCTGATTTGGCAGGGTACCCTGGAGACTTTTAAAAATATCCCCCTCTTTTTTTTCCTGAGACATATGGACTCTACACTATTGTCAGACTTAATCTGAGAAGCTGGGTTCCCATGCGTTCTATTGATTCATTTCCTTGCTTGAGGTCTGTGACTGGGGCCCTGTGTGTTTGTAGCAATTGAAGTCAGCTTTTGTTCAGCTTTAGGATGAAGTAAGACAAAGCCATAAACATGCTACAAAACATGAGAATATAAAGGGGATTATTGGTGCCATAATTGGAGAACTAGGAGGTCATTATTCAAATTGTCCCTCCACCCTCCCAAACACATGCCTCTGCTAGCCCATGAACAAAGCAATTGCAAAGTCAGTCTATTTTAGTGGGCATCATCTTTAAGTCCAGGCAGAGTTGGAAGGTTTTTAATAGACAAATGAAGATTGTCAGACATGAGGGGCTCAGAATTCAGAGAGGCATAAAAATAAATCAGTCCCAGTAACTGAGCATCATGTTATGTAAATCCTATGTGAGAAAACACACCTACCTATGTGCACATCACCCCAGTCACCCTAATGTCCAGATTCCCTGCAACACTTGTTTCACAAGAATGGGGGCTGGATGAAACTGGCTTTTCCACAGGCGAACTGTCTACACCTAAAGTGTATAGCCAGACATCGAAGAGCCATCTTCTGGGATAGTGCACAAAGATAACTTTTTTTTTTCTTTTGTCAGTCATGGGTCTTGAACTCTGGGTCTGGGTGCTGTCCCTCTTTAGTTCAAGGTGAGCACTCTACCACTTGAGCCACAGCACCACTTCTGGTTTTCTGGTGGTTAATTGGAGATAAAAGTCTCATGGACTTTCTTGCCTGGGCTGGCTTTGAACCACAATCCTCAGATTTCAGCCTCATGAGTAGCTAGGATTATAGGTGAGAGCCACTGACGCCCAGCTCAAGATAACTCTTAAGACATTCTCCAACTTTGAGGGGTTATGCTAGGATGCAGATATACTAATTTAAAGGAAAATGAAGTTTTAAAGCCATAGAAAGCTCTTCTAGGAAATGCGTGAATACTAAAGACCTATTTTTAGAAACTAGGGCAAAATACAAGATTGGGAATATTTTCCTTTATCTCTCCCTCACCCCATTCCTGTCTCCCTTATTCCTCTTTGCCTTTCTACCTGTCTTCTTTCCTCCCTCATTCCTTTCCTTCTTCCCTTCCTTTCCTCCCCGTCATTTCCATGCTACTCCCCCTCCTTTCCCTCCTCCCTCCCTCTTACTCCCTCCCTCCCTCCTTTCCGGTCTACATGCCTCCCCTCCCTTTCTCCCCCTTCCTCTTCTCTCTCTCCTTCCATTCCTTTCCCCTATCTTCCCCTTCCCATGTATCCCTTCTTCCTCTCTCTATCTGTCTCTTTCTTTCTCTCCACCCCCCCCCTTTCTAAAAAAAGAACAGACATTTTTCCATGCCCTCAAGAGGTTACAAGTCAAGTTAGGAGGGAGATGAATAAAACTACTAAGTGAGGGAGTATAACTCATTCTAAGTCTCATGTCTTTACCCATTCTTCCCTATTGACTTACATACTTTGAAGATTGGAGAGTAATATTTTAGTGATTTTATTGGAATCAGGACACTTTCAATCCATTGGAAAGTGATTTATTATGATTATTATAGCAATAGACTACCAATAGAATTACTGCCCATAAGAAGAGTCCTGGAGATAAGTGATACCTAAATTAGTTGGTTCAGTAAATCATGGAGATAAGGGTTGTCAATCAGGTTCCTCACAGCACTGAAAACCCTACTTTGAAGGATGGGGCTCAATAGATGGTGCAAAGGTCCACGAGGGACACCACAAAGAACCCAGACCGAAGACCCTACACACAGGGCTACATGACAATATGCTCAACTTGAGTGAGTGAGACCAGCTTCCTCAGTGTACTTTGTGTTGCCCACAACCTCTCCTCAAAAATATTTACTGAATCCAAGCCTAGAAAGTGAAGAGCTCTAGGGGCACTGGACTAGGAGCTCCGATTCCATATGGGCATGTTGGGAGTGATCCAAAGGCTGCAGAGCAATTGTAAGGAAGATATAAAAGACTGAAGCCGAGGAGAGAGGCTGACCAGAGCCACAGCCTAAGGATCTGGAGATCAGTTCAGAGATAATATGAGAAATTGAGAAGGGCGAGGCTAACTAGCAAGTATGGAATATAGATGCCGTTCCTGGAAATGCTTGACTTTGCCTAAAGAGATGTGAGACCGACCGTTTGACCAAGATTCCAATCAACAGCTAGGGAAAGAGGATGAACTAGTTTCATAACAAATAGAACAAAAAATAAACATAGGAAGGAATATCAGAGTTACTTTCTCTTCCCATTTCCAAAAAAGTGGTTCTCGGGGTGAGGGCAAGAGGGTGAGGCTACCTGAATTCTGTTGTAAAAATGATTAGAATGGAAATCAACTTCAGGAAATGGAAATGAAGATTTTTTCTTATTTGTCTTGGTGTCTTACCTGTCTTGACCAGGGAGGGTGTTAAGGGGGATACAAATGGAGGGACAAAGGCTGAATGAATACAGCATTAGACCCTATGTTGAGAACAGACTATACAACGTATGGGCAGGGATCGGAGGGGAAAGTTGGGAGAGAGCAGAGGAAGGAGTAACATTGTCCAAAAAGAAATGTACTCATTGCCTGACTTATGAAGCAGAAACCCTTTTGCATATCACCTTAAAATAACAATAAAATATTTAATAACAAAAATCAGAATGATAATAGAGTACCCTTAGCTGAGAAATACAACTTTTAATGGAAAATATTTTTTGGTGTAATTTCTGTAGAATTATTTATACTCAGGCAGCCTGGTTTGGTTTTGGTAATCTTGATGGAGAATGAGCAGCCCTTAACCATTAATCCTGTAATTGTACCACACAGGTTCTAATACTTACTACCCTGCCTTTCCTCTTGCTGGAATAAAGCGTTATGACTGTGAACATCTTTCACTGGGTTCATGAACAATGTAGCGGAACTGAGTAATAAACAGAATGCTGTCAAATATATATCTTCCCATAATAGATCCAGTACCTTAAAATGCCTACAGGGAATCACTTTTTAAAGTCTATAACATGCAATAGTTTTGATACGACTGGTTGAGCCATGCAGAAATGATTAAAAAAAGAGTAATAAATTCAGATTTTACACCAGGCACCAAGCATTAAACCAAAATGAAACTACCACACTCAAATCTTCTACAGCTTAGAGCTAATTAGATCTACATTTCCAAACGGCACAGAGCATCATATGATGCGGCAATTGTTATAATAACTATATTCTCATGGAGTGCCGGGTAGTGATTTACATCAGTGATGTCTGCCAGGGCTAATAGATGTTTGAGAAGGAAATCTCTAGGGGCTCTAGAACAAGAATGGGAGTTTTACCCCTGGGCATCTCTTCCCCCTGGACTCCTGGTGATTATACTGATTGGTTGGCAGGGCAGAATTCAAGCTCAGGATCAGTAATATGTCTATGAATTGTAATTACCACTGAAATAATATTTCAGATCATGACTGAGTTTTATATAATTTTGAAAAGTGATAGTTTACCAAGCATGACTGGCTTATTAAGTTCTTGCCACAGTGCCTAGCACAGAGCAAGCACTTTTAAAGTACTAGGTGCTCCATCATTTGGCTAGAATATATGGTTGGTCTTCCCTTGGCTTTTGGCTCTAAAGGGAAGTCCCATTGCAGCGGATGCTGGGTAGTTTATGAATTTAATGCTCTGGATTTCCCTAGAAAATTACATGACCAAAGGTAATCCCTGGTCTCTGTTGATCCTGGCTGGTGTTCCACGTGTATAAATAAGCTTAGCTCTCATCTGAGCATTGCAGGCTCAATTCAGTAGAAAGCTTGTGTGATTGATTCTCCAGTGACCCTCTCCCTCTTCCTGAAGGGAACCTGTTGTGTGGGTGGGAAGAGGGCCAAATCATCTGCAAGGGCACAGAGCAAGCATTTCCCAGAGGGAAGTGATGATGGAGGCTAGGAGATGAGAAGAGGGGATTCCTTGCAAATGCCAACCCTAAGAACAGTAACTATGGACTTTCTTCTTGAGGAACTCAGTTGCCAAGGACTAATGTCAATGGCCATAGTGATGCAATTCGCACCTTCTCAATTCTTCTCAAATTTCTTAATCACATCTTAAAATAACATGTGAATCCTTCTTCTCTGCCAAGATCTGGGTCAAACCTTTTACATCCAGGTGTGATCTTTCTAATCTTCTCAACAACCCTATGTGTGGATATTATTAGTTTCATTTAGTTTTCTTTTGAACAAGGAAATGGATTTGGCATGGTCACATGAGAATCATGCAGTCACCCATCACTAAGTAAACTGGAGTCATCTAACCCAGTCTGTCCTGTTCCAAAGCCTTGACCTTGCCATGGTCCATGTTCCCTGTGGTGAAGGCTGAGGGATGGTATTTGCTCACCATCTCGAGTTCGTTGTGCATGACCTCATGCTTTCTGGCTACCAGTCAAGGAATGAATCAATCCTCCCACCAGCCTTGATTGATCCCCTGCCTGTGCTCGGCCTCACACTAGTTACAGTGTGGACATAAATAAAACGTATGAGACATGGTCCCTGGCTTCAAGGAAGGGGCTCCCTGGAAGCATTTAGTGGACAGTGAGACACAGCAAATAGTTGAGGGCTGACAACAAGGATCGCATGGGTTACAGCACCTGCTTCTTAATTCTGCCTTGCAGTCTTCTTTTATCACTGTGATGTGGTCCCAGAATCTTCCTCAGCACAGCACCTCAGGGAGTCATAGCCATTGGATCTGTTACTATTTCTCTCTTTAAGGGTTGTTGTCATTTGAGGAGTGGGAATTTGGGGTGACTTGTAAGGGCTGTTGAATTCTTCAAGCCCTGAAGAAAGGGTTGCATTTTAGTGTGGACATGAGGGAAGAGAGAGGAGGCTATTCTGGCTGAAAGATGCGCATTAGTTAAGCCCCTGGGGTAGGAAGTGACTGACCGGCCTCTTGGGAACATGGAATCATTTTCCTAATGTGGATACTTGGGGCAGGAAGAGACTTTTTTTGACTTGTATTTGACCTAGTTTTGAACAACATAGACTAGGTCAGTGATAATATGATGGGAAGAATATTAATGGCTATTTATTGAGGTTATTGTGGCAGTCATACAACTTGCTGCATGCATGATCCTATTGATATCCTGAAAGGTGCTATTCCTATTCCCACTTTATAGAAGAGAACAACTAAAACTTTGAGGGAATTGATTAGGTCTCTAGTTACACAGCTGGTAGGGAAGGTTGCCAAAATTCAGAACATCTTAGAGAACTTCCCACAAAAGTATCTGCTTTTATAGACTTTATTTTCCCAGTGTGTTGCTTCCAAGTGTGTGCATAAAAACATGTACTTATAAACCTGGAATGCATGAACACACTCACATAGATCTCAGAATATACAGTTACAGACATCACATATCAATGCACACACATGCATAGAATATGCACTTAAACACAGGGATTATAAGAATGCACACACATGCAAGTATTCACATGCTCACCACATAATTATATGTACACATGTACATACTATTTACCTATTCATCTTCTTCTGGGAGGAGTCACTGCTGTTGGATCCAAGGTATAAGTACATGACCCAGAGCAGGCCCATCAGAGTTTTCTCTCAATATTTGGATCTTGAGCACACACGCACACACGCACACTCGCACACACACAGAGTTGTTAGGGAAGAATGCTCTTTGGAAAACATGTGAGTCAGTGACTGAGATGCCTTTGCTACCTTGTCTTGGTTGTACTTGGTTAACAGACCTTTTATCCTGTAAGTTTCATGGTAGAATCCCAATAATTGCTTCATCCCTTAAGTCAATTTCTGTTGCTTGCCACCAAAGAACCCTAATTGATACAAATGATCTCCTCACTTTAGCCAGGGCACTTTATTGCAGTGATGGGATCCATTCTGGTGGGATTTGTGGCCAGTGAGATGCCTAGAGGCAAAGAGGAACATTTTGTTGCTTTGTTACAACACTGTCCATGGGGTAGGGTCATAATGTAATGGAGACTGATATATGATGGCCTACAATTTACAGTAATGAACCATTTGCAGAAGGGGGCTAGGAAAAATTGCCCTTATTCTGAGTCCATGAATTATATAGTCTGGTCTGAGATTAATTTTCTTGGTTGCTGCTCGCCTCTTCTTTTCTAATACTACCATGGTGGCCAGGTAATATATTGCTCCTTATCTCTTCAGCTCTTTAGAAGATAAGCACTCCACAGAATGGCAGATGCTCTGGAAGTACAGACTTAACCTACAGACACTATTGTAGAACTGAGAGATACGTTTAAAATAGTTAAACCCTTATTTTTATACAGAAACATAGGCTCAGAATGGCTCAGTGATGTGTGCAGCATTATAAAGTGGTAAGTCTCTGCACATCAAGGTCTTGAATTTTCCTTTTAACCTCCTTAACAAATGAGCCAATAATTGTCATGAAATATAGTTCATAAATATCTCAAGATAACATGCTCTTCTCCCCATCCTCTCTCCTGAAGCAATCATATTCATCTTAACAATAGACTCTCATCATGTGTGAATCCAGTTTTCTCCCTCTTTTGTTTTATTTTTCACTGTGGGGCCAGATTAAACATTTTATTTTTTTTATATTGGCAAGTTTTTTAATGGCAAGTTCAACTTAAGGCTCTGCATGAGTCAGGATTCTTCAGAGAAACAGAACTAAGAGGAGATGTACATACATGTTTTATTTACATATGTACTTATGTGTATCCATATGATTATATTTTCAATATGCATACAAAAGAGATGTAAGGAATTAGCTCATGCAGTTAGGATTGGTAAGTTTGTAGAGCTGCTTGGCATGGTGGAATTTCAGGCAGGGTTTTTATATTATAGTCTTAAGGCAGATATTTTTCAGTTTGGGGGAAGAAGGTCTTTTTGCTCTGAAGGTCTTCATTTGATTGAATGCAGCCCAATCATATTATGGAGCACAATTCCTTTTACTTAAAGTGAATTGACTACACAGTTAATGACATCCACACATTCTTTGTAGTAACTGGGTGAGTCCACAAGGATAAAATGGAGGGGTACAAACAAGGGTATTACCCCCACCAGCATCTTCCTCCATCCCACAGGTTCCTCCTCTCCCATCCCTGGAGTCCATCCTTGCAATTTGTTCACCTCTCTGCTGTCTGTGCTGCAGGGACAGAAGAAACCTGAAGTCAGATGTCGGGTCAAGCACCCCACGGAGCAGTGAGCAATAGCATAGTGTACTTTAATAACTTGGAGCTCTCAGGCAGCTCTGGGAACCACACACAGAATTTCTACTGTCGTTTCTTCTCAGCTTCCTGGCCTGAGGGGAGATCTGACTGATGGCTTTGAATATCTATCAACAAATAATAAATAATAATACTAATAACCTGCCTGCTGCAGGCTTGTCAGAACTGAAGAGGGAGGCTGGGGTGGCTGATGCGGTTTTGCTTCTTAATACCTCAGAGCCAAGTCTATTTTTGTTGTTGTTGTTGTTGTTGTTGTTTGAGACTGGTCTTTTCCAGATACCTGGGCTGACCTTGACTCAAGATGTTTCTTCCTCTTTCACCAGAGTGCTAGAATCATAGGTATGTATCTCCATACCTAGTTTCAAAATAAGTTTGAAGCTGTCACTGTAGAAGCTTGAACTGCATCAGTTTCTCCTTGCTATCATCTTCAAGATTGATACCCAGAGTTGTTACCCTTCTGATGTCTCCTCTTTGGTGCACCTGTCTCAGGCATTTTCGTGTCTCAAGTATCTCTCTCAAATGTTCCTCTTCTCTCCCAGGTTATGCTTTGGCAAGGACTCAGGGTGAATAAATGAGCCCTTTGGCAGGGGAGCATGTTCTTGTAATCGCTGTGCCTGCAATGATGTTTAAGAGCTTGGGCTTTAAGATGTGAGCCCCTGCAGCTGAATGGAAATTTCTGCTCTTCCCCAAGTCATGACTGTTTTTCTGAGTCTCAATCCCTCATCCATGAAGCAAAGAATATTGTTAATACTGGTTGTTGCAACATGTTTAGTGCCCATTATGTTACAGGCAATGTTTTTAGCATCTCACCTGTGCTGTCTCCTTCAGCCCTCACAGTGGCCTCCTACGGTGGTAATATAATGTCATTGTCTTTGACTTACACATGGATATCACCACTTAGAGAACTTGAGGAGCTTGCTGTGGCTAAAGGGTAGGGCCAGGATCACTTACAGGGCTGTCCTCAGCTTAGCCCAAGCCTCAGATTCCATATCCTCTTGGCTTCGTAAACATGGGCATTATTCCATCCAGGCTGAGGAACAGAAGAAATTTCCTTTTAGGAGTTTGCTACCCCAAAGTAAATATTTTTATATTTTTTTATTGTAAAAATACTGTATAGAGGGGTTACAGTTAGATGAGTAAGGTAATGGGTATATTTCCTATTGAGCATTGTTACCTCCTCCTTTTTTTTTTCCCTACCATCCCTTCCCTCCCTACCTCTCACCTCCCCCTTCTCCACCCCCCTATAAGTTGTAAAGTTCATTTTCAACATAGTGTCTTGTACATCTCATTGTTACAAAGGGTCAACTTGTACCCTTATTTCAGCATTTTGTTATTTCCCTTCCCTCCCTAAATTAGAAAAATGTATATACAAGATACAGGGCACCAGAACCAAATATAGTGAAAACAGGTTATAACGTGGGGGAAGAACATACAAGAGAAACAAAAAAAATCACATAGTACATTATACATACGTTAGAAACAATAGCAAGAAAGAAAAAACCACTGTGAGTCTATCTTGGGGTTCATTTCACTTAACATCATTTTATATGATCATATGTATATACCTTTTGACCTTTTCTGCTTGTTCTAGACTTACACTAGCTATTACAAATAAGAGAGACCATGGGACCTAAGTTTTTTTGGGCCTGGCTTACTTCACTTAATATAATTTTTTCCAAGTCTTTCCATTTCCTAACAAGTGGGGGGGGGGGTGTCATTCTTTCTGATGGAGGCATAGAATTCCATTGTATAAATATACCACATTTTCTTGATCCATTCATCTAAAAGTAAATATTTTTAAATTCAGAGTTTCCATGTCTGAGGTGGTCACTGATACCAAGCCGTCGTCCTAACCCTTCCTGAAGCTGCGGTGACAGCGGTTTCCTATTCCGTAATCCCTGCAGACCAGCCCTGTACCTGAGAGGCAGGTGAGAGGCTGTCTGCTCCCACAGGTCTGCCCCTCCCAAGTTCACCCCAGCACTCAGCACATGGGCGTCTTGAGAGTGGAAGACCGCATACATGAGCAACAGGCTCTTGCATGAGGGACCTGCTCTCCAGCTCCTCTGTTCTTCCCTCCCCCACATGTATAACTTGAGGTCTACACCTTGCAAGTCTCTTTTGAATGCAAGTGCTATCATTGGTGGGAGTTGTGACATCGGCTCCTTAATTGATGGGAAACACCTGTCTTGCGGGTATGTAAGGCCTGGGAAGTCATTAGGTATATGACAGGACCGATACACATGCTTCTCAGATGATATTCAAAGGCTGTCTGTGACCATCTGCCTATATACCTAATGGCCCTGGGTAGAACAAAGGTTTCCTACCCCCATTCCGGACTCTTCCCTTTCACTGGTAAGGAACTAGGCTCTCCCTTAGCAGCAGAACCTCAAGTTGGACCCTTAGTGTCCAATTTGCCTGGAGCCATGTCCCCGGGCTGTCCTGGGCTTCCTGGGTTGTGGCAGAGAGACAGTTTTTCTTTTTCACTCCATGGTTTATGAGTAGGGGGCACTGCAAGTATCAGCTGGGATCTAATCTGGGAATCTGGCCATTATAATTTCCACAGACTGCCTGCCACCATGTTGCTCATTGCTGAGCTTCCTGGAGTTGAATAATTTAGCTGAGGTAGGAATAAACATCCCAGGATCTTACCTTGCTTCATCCAGGACTCCCATTTGGCAGCTTAAGCGTATAGACGGGAGGGGAAGAATGACATAAACTATGATATGTCACCGTTTTTATGACCTCCCTTCATGAGAAGGAATCTGGCCAGGCATGCAGTGTACAAAATCCCAATCATGGGAAATACATTCCAGTAGTGGGCTGGAAAATGATTCAGCCATGCTCACTCTTAATCCGATTTAATGATCCTATTTGGATAGCACATATTTATTTGCTGGCTAGGAGAAAAACCATCACCTCACAAGGTCTCCCCGCAGGTGTGCTAAAAACAGAGCTACTGGTGGAACCACCCTTTCCTTCCCTTCCCTCCCAGGGCTTGGATCTTGCATGTGGGGATGTGGGCTCAGATGTGCAGGGCTATTTGGAAGGGCAGGGGGCAGGGGAGTGGGGGTGGCAGTGCTAAAAGTTCTACACATGCCAGCTGGGGTGGGAGTGTGCTGGTGAGGGACACATTATCTGGTGTGATTCTTTGGTTTCAAGGCATCACCTCCTATTTCTCAGACCAACAGAATAACTAAGCTGTAAACAGCACACCTTACAAATCAACGTCCCCTGACGTGGCTGGGGCGTTCATTACCAGCTGTAAAGGTACCCCAGCAAGAGAGGTTGCTGTTCTGTAGCCCAATTTTCCATCGCAATAACCCAATTAACTGGTGTGTGTGTTTGTTTTACAAAGCTCCAAGCTACCATAAACCATACAGATACGCGGGCTGCAGAAAGCTCGGTAATTAGGACAAGGTGTACAAATTAAACTACTCTTTTTAAACTTCAAACCAGCTAACTTCTGACATACTGTACTGCTGGGGCTTCTGGGACTGAACCCAATTAACATTTTAGTATTTTATAAGCATCGTTTTAATTGCATTTGTATGCAATCTTCTCTCCAAGTGCCTTTCAAGGTGCTAGTCCTTGTTCAGCTTTTATTACATTGGTGATTTAAATTTTCTCTCTCGGAGGTTCCCGTTAATAATGACTGCTGCTTTCTCAAATGCTGGTCCAACATAAAACTCGTCTCTCTGAAGAATTATGCTTTAAAACAGTTACATTTAACTTTATTATTACATTTTTAATTTTTTTCTCTGTTTGAACATTAGGCCCTTAAACATTCTATCAATCTGGCAGCTCTTGGAATGGAGAGAGAGCGGGGATTCTTTAGGAGTTAGAATGATAGGTGTTAAACTTTTTTCTCTCACATGTTCACTTTTGAGTGGGTTAAAGGTGTTTGATGCTATTGAATGTCATGGTGACAGGGATGAGTTTAAGTGAGTAAATATGTGTGTGTATGTATATACGGGTTCGTTTCCTCATGGGTTTTGGACAAGCAAAAAGAATGGGTCTCCTTCCCTCTTAGGCAAAGTCTGAGAGAGCACAGAAAAATTGCAGGTATCAAGATGCATAGTAGCTTAATGAACTATCAGCTAACTGTGAGTCACAGACCAGTTGCTTGTTTTTGTTCCTAAAACCTTTTTGTAGGGCCATAATTAGGGTAAGTAGAGTAAAGACCCATATATGTCAGTGTGGAGTCCTTTCTTGTTTTTATTTAAAACTGTGGTAATGGATTTTTGTGTGTGTGCATGTCTTTAAAAACCATTGCATTAAAATTTATCTTGATTCCTGAGTTTTTAGCATCCCTTGACATTTGCACCCAAGTGAGTGATTTACTTGCCTCCCCTGATCTGGACCTTGCTGTATAAGTACAAGAATACTTCGAAAGGGATTTAATGGCTTACATCTGTAAACCTAGCTCTTAGGAGAATGATATCTGATGATTGTGGTTCAAAGCCAGCCAGGTAGAAAAGTCTGTGAAACTCTCTTGTCCAATTTACAAAAAAGCCAGAGGTGGAGCTGTAGCTCAAGTGGTATAGAACCAGCTTTGACCCCCCCCAAAAAATGCAAGCAAGAGCACAAAACCCCAGCCACCCCCCCAAAAAAAAAAGGATTTAAAAATGTGAAATCCTGAAGGAAAAATTCACCCATACTATATAAAACACATGGGTTTCTCTCTCCTCCAAGGTCTGTGTGTGTTTTGTTCTGAGTACAGTGTATGTAATAGTTTTTACTACCTACCAAACAAACACCTGGACAAATGGGTGTTCCTGAATTATGAAAAGACTGAAGGGAAGTCCCTTCTCCGTCAATCTCTGAACCACAAAGCAATGTGTTTCCATAACTTTCCTCCCATGCCTCTTATTACAAGAAAGAGTTAGGAAAAAGTGAGCACTAATGTGCTCAATTAGGATTTCTGTGATCTGGATAAAAATATACTGTCTTGAGCAGGCAGGGAGATCCTCCTGGAATATTCTAAACCTTTGTGCGTGATTGAGTGTCTTGTCAAACAAAACTGGCAGCCTCTCTCCCAGAGCTGCCTGAATCTATGCAGATATGATTTCTATCATGCCTTTATTATGTGTAGTCTGTAATAAGGATGGGCACATATAAATCATCTCTGGGTGGCAGTTAGGATGCAATACTCAAAGGAGAAAGACATTTTTGCTTTCAAATGTCTAGCGATTTCAGATATTATATAGCAAGTCTCCCCTGAACTGTACAATCTTCAATTCTACTCAAGTCTTTCTGTGGGGGAATGAGCCTTTCATATCATCCTTTGTAAGAATCACGAGTGAGATAAGAATCGAGTTTCTAACTCTTTTTGTCACTGATTCTTTTTGGCTAGTCTGAAATCCAAGTTGCAATTGAAAAGAGGATATTTCTATAATTCAAAGACTGACATTAAGAAAGGATGGAGGAGACCCCCATGGAGTGGATAGATACCAAAACTAATGATCTGAACCCAGACAAGGAACAACAAATATATTGACCTCTTCTCCACAAACTGGCTAAAAATACTACTGTAATGTATTAAGCACTTATGTGAAGAGCAATTAGCATTGCCCTGTAATCTGTTTGAACTTGAGTAGAGTTCAACAATGTGGGTAATGTTAAAATATACATTTTAAAGATAGGGAAAACGCAAGTTAGGTAATACACCATGGTCACAGAATTAGTAGAGGATGGCCAGGATTCAAACCTAGGGCCAACGGTATATGATCTGACTTCTGATTGTGTGCCCTTGGGCTGCCTTGGTTCTCAGACTTCTGGAGGAACAGGACAAGAATAAATCAGATGGCTTGGAGATCAAACAAGTGCTATGAGATTCAAAGGGCCTTCTACAGTCAAGGTTAAAAGGTCATCCCCAGGCCAGTTCTTAGGTTGACATTTATGTCTTGATAGGGCAGTGGGATAATTTCTTGACGCATAATGAAGTAACATTTGTCTTCATGACCCCAGTTCTCTGGTTTGAGGGACTTCTTTCCTGGGCATCCTTCTCATTTTTCTCAAAGAGCCTTGTATTTGACTGCTAGATGTCTGCTAGGTCAGTGTTGAAACTGTCATGGTGCAGCACATACACAAATGGACAGCCAAGAATTTCATGGAGTGGGGGAGGGGGGAGGATAGCAGGGTCAAGATGCGCTTGGCCCAGGTGCCCCAACTGCCCCGGGCTGAGCACATGCAGGAGGATACCCTTCCTGTAGCAGGGTCGGGCAAGCTCTGTGTGAGTGCCATGAAGCCTGGGGCTGGTTAGACTTTTGTCTGGATAAATCACTATATCTACTATGGGCAAAAGTGATTCCACCAAGTAACTACAGATTTGAGTCTGTAAGAATGTATGAGGCTGTCCTTTTGGGGGCATTTTAATCCATGGAAGTGGGAAATCTTTTGGAGACTTTCCCAAACACCTATCATCATGTCAAAGTCATCTTGGCTCTGACAGTGAGAAGTGAGAAGCAAGAGAGGCATGGTATTAGAGAAATGGGTGCAGGAAGATAAAGGAGGAAGTTGGGGAGAGGGGAGAAGACAGAAAACCAGGAAGAAAGGAGCCTTCCATAACTGGAGTCTTTTTTAATGGGACTGACAGGGAATGGCTGGCTGAGTACAAACCCAGGAAGTGCTGTAATACGCACTATCTTCTACCTTATCTGCAGGCAGCTCCGGGTAGATAAGGGGTGTCACTGCAATTTGTCACTTTTGGCCTGTAGTGGCCTGGGAGTCTGTATATGGGCTTCCCTGTGCTTTCTCAAATCCACATGGCTGGTACAAGGATCCAGACCTTGGGAACTGGGCTTCTGAGAGTCGAGATACAGTTGGTGTCTCAAGCTATGTTTCTCCATAGATAGATGGATAGAGAATTGTCTAAAAGTCCCAAGATCATGGTTCAAATCCTGTCTCTTACTGGTTCGATCTTGGATCTTGACTTTCCCTGTTTCCAAACTATAGATGAGCATTTCTTCCCAAAGAACTACCCAGAATTGTCCAAAAGTACTCTAAAAGCCGGGAAGTTATCACAGACAAAGCCCATTTGAGGTGACAGTACAATTGCAGAGGAGAAGGGAGAGGTCAGCTGGTCTACACTTTCATCTTCTAACATGGTCATTGCCCTTAAATATTTGATACTATGATTTCCAGTTCCTGCCCTGAAGTTTCCTAGGGTGGACATTGTACAGCTCCATTCACTCTCGCTGTCAGGATGTTCTTATTCATACTAAAATTTTCTTGTTGCAGTTAAGCTCCAGCCTTTCTTTACTTCCATTACAGATGGGAGAAAGTGAGTCTAAATAATCCATATGTCCCTCTATGCATTTAAAGACCATGCACAGTGCCTGTCACTGAATCCTTTGTCTTAGAACAAAGGCTCTTGTTTACAAAGGTCTATCACATCATTGTCCAATCTCCTTTTCTTTCCATCAATCACTTAAACTTTGTGGGTGTGGTATTCCAGGTTCTTCATGTGTAGCATAGGTATGAAGATGCTCCTTACCTGGGAGCACATGTGGTTGAGCAAGTCCTGTGGTCAACACTTGGTCATAAAGGAAGGATGAGCCATCTGAGGCCACCGTGCTGCTGATTATTGACCTATGAGAGTCCCAGTGACAGGCCCAAGCCAGATTTAGCCTCACTCTTGGCAGCTGGAAGCCTATAGCAGGTGACATTTGCTGAGCAGATTAACTTTTCTGGCTAGATGCAGAGGGATGCGGGAGCGTGACCTAAATAGGCTAAACTCAGAGTATGCTGATATCTGCAGATAGAAGACACTTAATGTGTGATTCTGTAATTGTTTAGGTGGCAGTCTGAGGTCAGCAAAAAGAAGGCAAAAGAAACGGAATTTTAGGGTGCTAGTTCTGGCCTTTGGTGAGTAGTATGACTTGGGCAACTTACTTGGCCTCTCTGGACCTCTGCTTTTCTTGTTTATAAAATGAGGGAAGTGCCTATTTCACTGGGAATCTTTTGAAGTCTAGAATAAGTCATGCATATAAAAATGTGGAGGATCTTTTAGTTTGCAAATAAGAATTATTATTATTTTATGAACATGGTCATTCACTTCAATGGACGAATCTATCTCCCTGGGTGGCAAGGATGGGAAGCAAATTCTTTAGATTCTAAATAGTAAAAAAAAAACCCCTACTGTTTCAGGATTCTTATTCAACCCCTGTAATGCCCACCAAACAAAAACATTGCCTTCCTTGGGGAAGCTCAGGAGCGGAGAGAATTTTCCTATCCAACTGAATTGGTTGAGGTGCTCGTGCAAGAGGGTGCTACACAATACTTTATCAACTAGCATATTGAGTATTATTCCTGGATGGTTCAGGGCCCATTGTCTTGGAATCTCTCCAAGTCTATAGATACGGGTTTTGACCTTTGCTTAAGAACTTTCTGGAAGGGATAGGAATAAATACCACTCAGGGATGGCATACTTACCTAGCATATGCAAGGCCCTACATTGGATCCTCAGCACCATCTAAACTAAAAAGAAACAAAATCTTCAGAATTGACTCCTTTAAGCATTTATTGTGCTATAAATTTCTTGAAATTCCAATACCAAATTGTATGTGTGTATGCAATTATTTTTCCTTGAGAAAAGTATTTGTACTTTGGGTTGAATTTTCAAAGGTGCTTAGGATCTTTGCAGAAAGGTTAAAAGCCTTAATCTAGACACCATCCATATGAAACTGTGGCAGGAGTGTCTTGTAGAGGGTGCTGTGGCAGTACCGAAGTGGTAGCGATGGTTGGCAGTGGAGATACTAGGTGAAGAGGTGTTGGGCGAAGGCTGTCCAGAGAAGGATGCATTTGGTCTGGTCCTTAACACATGGTGTGGGTGGGGATGGGGATACAAGTCAGTGTCCCTCTCACGTGATTCCTGGAGGAGCCATTTGTTTGCATTGTAGCCTGTGTGAGAGGTGCTGATTATTGTTGAGTAGTGAGTGCAGGACTTGTGAATGCAGAAACTATGTGATGATTTTGACTTGGTTAGGGGGAGAGAAACCATCATTGGGTCTGGGAGTTATGGTCCAACTGATTTTTTTTTGTCATCTCATGCCAATGGAATGGAAAGCCTGATAAGAACACCAAAGGAAAGGTCAGTAATACCACTCTGGTTGCAAATAGGATCTCTCTTTTTATTTACCCACTTAATTTCTTGAAATCCTCATGTGGCTTATTAAAGGAAACCATCTCCTACCATCTTTTGAGTTATCCCAAACCCTTGGTGCTTACTTAGCCAACAGGGTGGTCAGCCCTTTTGCATACCCAGGAGGAAAGAGTTGGCTCACACTGGCCCACAGTGCGGCTGGTGAAGCATGATCCTGCACATTCTTGGGTGGGACTTTGGCGTGGGTCCTGCTGTGTTTACACGAGGCTTGCACATTCTCTTGGCTTTTTTGACTTGCTCGTTTGTGTCCCAAGAAAGAAGTTTTCAACAGTGTCATTGGTTAAGACCTGGTTTCAAAGGCTATTTATTCAGCAGTCTAGAACGTTGGTCTCGCCTTCTCTCCTCTGACCCTCTTCCCTGGGATGGGGTCCTTCTTTATCTAGCAGTAGGCTTTGTTACATCCTTGCCTGAGGATCATACACTCTCACAATTATATCTTTTATGAGGAAAATTTCCCTTGATGATGTGCACTGTGATGTAGCTGGTAACCCGCCCCCCCCCCCCCCCCCCACACACACACCAGTGAAGAGTAAGATAAATAAGCCCAGATTGTGTCGGATAGGCGCCCTTTCTACAGAGGGCTTAGAGACAGGTAGCAATGTTAGAAATGGTGTATTGTCCCTGTGATCTTGGGGAGTTGGTTTAATCCTCACTGAATTTAAGTTCCTTCCTCTCTAATGTCTTTATAAGTGAATGATCTCATAGGGTAGTCACACAGACTTAAGTAAGGTGATGCATATAAAGCACTAGAAACTGCCCAGCATAATTGAATTTTATCTATTAGTAGAAAGGGAAGAAGAGGAGAAACAGAGGCAGAAGGAAATTGGACAGGTGGCTTGACTTAGAGGGAGCTGTAGCAGATCCAGGTGGACAGCCAGCACCCATGATCACCCTGATTTCCCCTGCATCATTATCCTCCATCCCCTGCTTTCCTTAAAAGCAGAACTTCATGACACCCTGGAACCCCCAGGGAGGTGTGCTTCAGCATCGGGAGTACACTTGAATGTAACTTGTTCCCATATTGAGCTCTTCTTGACACCCACTGGGCAAAGAAAAAGAGTCATAGGCTGTGGCCATCTCTGCAGTAAAAGAATGGGAGGACCTGTGCCTCTCTAGGGGTTGGCAAGCTGGACTCAAACCTGGCACTGTCCCTGTACCCCCATGCCTAGCTCTGGGGACATCACCCCAGTTTCTCACATGAGCCATGAGGAGGCTTACTCTAGCACAGCTCCATGTGACAGGAAGTTGCTTCTGTGTCTGTATGAAAGAGAAGGTAAGTGTCGTGGCTGACCTTCACTTACACATCAGCACTAGCTCTGTCTCCTGCTAGTTGTGTTCCATTGGGCTTCCTCACCTGTGGCATGACAATTCCACAGTGCTCGTGGGCAGCAGATGCTGTGTCAGCGTCTGTTGCTACTGTCATGTGTTTGGGATGCTCTTTTAATTTCCCAAAGCTTTTACATACTTCCTACTTGGTTTTAAGCTGTGTAGAATCTCTTTGTAGGAAGTCAATTTTATCTGGCAGTTAGAGAAATTGAGGCACAAGAAGCAGAGTGTCCTGTCTTATCTGACATTCAAGCAAGGATCAGATCATGTCCTCTGCCCTGGAGGCTGGAGTGCCATGTGGGAACAAATCCAAGAACTTCGGAGCTCCAGGCACAGAGGTCTCAAGATGGAGGGGGCTTTATTTCCTATTAGCATGTGTCGATACCTTGTTGCAGACTTGTGATCAATATTTTTTCTCTTTAATGTCCTATTCAAGTGTTACAGACTTTGTGAAAGAACTTTTTCAGGTCCCCAGACCAATTTTTATCATTTTCTCCTTGTACCTGGGACATCTGATGTTACGTTGTCTGGATATGACATCCATGATTTGCACTGGATAATATATGGTAAATGATTGATCTTGAATCTTGAGAAGTAAAGAACAGTATCGCAGGCATCTTTGTATCCAATCAGTCCAGAGTAAATATCTCTTGAATTAATAATTCTAATCATAACAACAGTTAATATGATCTCATTTAAGCCTCATAGTCCCTGTGAGGTAGGGACTATTACTCTCCCACTTTTATGATGGGAAGACTGAGGTTTGGAAGAGGTTAATATTTTGTCTGAGGACATACAGCTAGAAAGGGGCCATACAGTGACTTGAGCCTAGAGCTGTTCAACTCTGGAGCTGAACTCATAACCACCTTGCCCATTCTTGTGTACTCATTTATAGGAGCTGTGTCCTCTAGGTGACAGATACCTACCCCAGATGTCCCCAAAAGTGATCCAAGACGGGTTATCAAGAGGAAGGAGTAAGAAGGAGCTGAGCTCTGCATTCCGAGTTGAGGCAGAAGAACTTCAGCAAGGTTCCTCGCTCTGTTGAGGTAAGTATCTTCAACTTCTCAAATATATCTGTCCCTGAGCAGCTCCACATGTGTCAAGAGAGCCTTTGACAAACGATTCTCTTCCTTGTAGCTGATCTTTGCTAGCTCCTGTGGACCACCTGCCTTTGTATGTCCCCTCCCCTGCAGTGGCTAAGAAGTCACTTTTACAGTAAGCCTTCCTTGCTTCTTGCTTATGTCAAGTAAGCAGAAGCTTCCAGGGTCAGCCAGGACCTCTTCCCGGCGGGCTCCAGGGGAGACCTGCATACAAGGAAAAATGCCAATGACAATCTAATCTCCACTAAGGACTCTAACAGGGCCAAAGGGTGAAATCACAATTTTAAACCTGTTGGCGTTTGCCTAGCTGAGAGTGGAGTTGGGAGCTGGAAGCTTAGAGTTGAGAACAATTCCTTTCTGGTCCTTTAGCTATAAATTTGGCATTTCACCTGCTAGATGGCGCTGTCCTCTAAGGAAAGGCACCAACCCCACTTGACCGGTGTCTCAGCCAAGGAAACAACCAAAGTTGAAGAGCACTAATGGATAGCGGCAAAGGGGAGGGAAGGCAGCTTTCCCCAGCACCACAGGGTCTCCCTCTGTGGAGGGGCTTCTGACTCCCTTTATAGCATTTATGTTTGTTGCATGCCAGTCCATCCAAAAAGTTATAGGTCTTTTACTCTGAACAAAAGTGAATAAGAAAGTGTGTGTGTGTGTGTGTGTGTGTGTGTGTGTGTGTGTGTGTGTGTGTGTGTGTGTGTGTGTGTGTGGTGTGGTGTGTGTGTGTGTGTGTGTGTGTGTGTGTGTGTAGCAAGTATGGATTTCTTTCTGTATCTTGCCTGCCAGTTTGTGACTAGAACTCCAGTGGCTTCTATCTCAGTTCCACTTGGGAGAAAGTTGTATGTAGGCATGGAGATCCTCTCTCCTATTCTGGTACTCTTCCTGTATCCTCAGTCAGAAGGAAGAAACACAAAGATGGGGTTGGTATGGAAATCAGGAAGAGAGCCAGGGGGAGGAATGAGGAAAGAGAGGAGACTTGTGGACAATGAACTGAGGCAGAAAACAGGTGAAGGGGATGAGGAAGGCAGGGGCAGATGGGAAGGACCAGCTGTCTAGAGAGCAAGGGAATGCCAGTGGTTAGGAGCTATAATGGAGGAGGAAGAAAGTGGGCAGACGGGGAGATGGGAATGTGCGAAAGCTGCAAAACTGAAAAGATAGAGGAGACAGGCTTTGCCCTGCAAACAGGAAGACAGAAGAGAAGGAAAAAAGTAACTAGTGGAACCTGGTCAAAACCCTGGAAGGATGGGTTGGTCATGGCCCTGAGGAAGTTGCACAAGAGCCAGGCAGGAGGTCGGTAAGGAATTTTTGTTTTGTTTTGTTCTTTGTTTTTGGTCCAGTCGTGGGGCCTGAACTCTGGGCCTGGGCGCTGTCCCTCAGCTCTTCAGCTCAAGGCTAGCGCTCTGCCACTTGAGCCACAGCGCCACTTCTGGTTTTTTTTCTTTTTGTTTATGTGCTGCTGAGGAATCGAACCCAGGGCTTCAGGCATGCAAGGCAAGAGCTCTACCACTGAGCCACCTTCCCAGCCCAGGTAAGGAATTTTTGAAGTAGGAGGTTCAGGAAGACAGGTAGAGAGCCCAAGCTGAACTCAGGAAGGAAAACAGGTAGGAGACAGGACAAGCAAAACCCAACATAGGAGAGAGGAGAGGCACAGGGAAAGAGACATTGATAGAGTGCTTACCTTACACTCATAGTAACTGGAATGTGGTATGTGTTGGCCTGTGGCCATTATCCAGGCCATTGGCTTTTAAGCAAATTGTGGAGTGGTTGAGTCATATTAGTGGTAGCTCACACTAGTGTGGGTCTTTGGAATGCCTGGTATAGGGGGCATGCCATGGGCCTGCTGTCTGAACAGAGGGTTGTGCTGCTCTTGATGGTGCAATAAGATAGAAGCATCCCTGAGCAGGGATGTGGTTCCCTTGGAGGGTGTATCTTGGTGAGGCAGGGTACAGGGGGAGACATGGTTACAGTCAATACTAGGTAGAGTTAAAGCTGATGGTGTCTGATGGCCACAGTGCAGTTCCAAGTTTTACCACTGTACTTAGCACATGTCGCTTTGTCTCTCTGAGCCATCAGCATGTCATCTATAAAGCTGGAGTCGTAGGTTGATCTCTCTCTCAAGACTCTGGGGAGGCTTGAATGAGTTGCACTACATGTCTAGCCCAGTGATAGTTTCTGCTAATGTTTGTTTAGTGTTGTCTGTACTCCAGTGTGTGATTGCACTCAACTTTTGTTTTGTGGGTGTGGTCCATAGGATTGGTCTATAATGTGGAATAAGGGATTTAGATATGAGGACATTTTAGTTAGGCTTGTACAAAGCATCTTCAAAGATAAATCCATTAGTTTGGGGAGCAGTGGAGATTGCTTTAGTGGCCAGCTGGACTAGGGATTGGGGTGCCACATAAATGTAAAAGGTATTATGAGATATACATGAAACCCGAACAACTGGATTATGGAATGTAGAAAAGAGACATTTTCAAGTGAGACTCCCAAGATTTTGAGACCAGGAAAATGAGTCAGAGGGAGCTTGCCAGCTAATAATGCATTGAATATTCTTCAGACATTGAAAATACCAGACGCAGAAGGAAAGTATTCAAGAAGCTGTGTGGGCTCTCTGGTAACTGAGGTGCACATCAGTGAGTGAGAAAGTGAGTTTGACCTAAGGGTCCAGGGGAAGACCACACCCCAGAATTACTCAGTCCTGGGTACAGCATCACCTAGGAAATGACAGTGCTGAGATGAAGGTGGGGTGAGGATCTGATGAATAATAGACCAATTTATAGCGACGTACTCATTTCACAGAATTCTTTGAGTGTGGGCCAAGGAAACAAAATGGGTCTGCTTTGAATCCTGGCTACCTGGGACCCTTGGCAAATCACCCTCTCGTTCTGTCTGTCTGTCTGTCTGTCTGTCTGTCTGTCTGTCTGTCTGTCTGTCTGTCTGTCTGTCTGTCTCTGCCTCTGTCTCTCTCTTACAGGTGAAAATATAACATTTTTATTTGTGTAAGTTTATACATTAATGACCTCTGTGGACATCAGTTTCTCTATTTGTAAAATGGAGATTAAAACCATACTTCCATATGTACCTCCTGGTATTTTTTTTCTTTTGGGGATGAAGTGTAATGAGACATATAAAGCATTTAAACAGCATCTGGCATGTACCACCCAATAAAGGGAAGTTTTAATTGTCATTGAAGAGCTACAAACCCAGAGCTAGAAATAAACATGACATAGGCTAAGCAACAGTAAAGGATGGGTTGATGTGGTCAGTAACAATAAACAAATAATCAGTTGCTATATACAGCATCTATATTGCATTAGACTTTTGTAGTTAGTAGAACTTAGGGTCTGGTCTTGGGACTATATCGCTCTTGTTGTAAAGCATGTGGCTTTACAATTCTTTCAACTGTATTTAAGAATACATTAAAAAAATCAATTCTTCTTTTTCCTCCCTTTCCTCAGTTACATTCACGCCTCATTCTCTTTGACATTTCTGACAGCTGGGTCATCTCTCTTTCATCCTCTTTAAAAATCCCAATCATGTAGGCACTGTTTCTGTTTTTGCCCTCACCCTTCTCAGTGATTCCAGTCCTTTGGCAGAGCCCCTCCCTCTCTGAACCCACGCTTCCCAACAAAGGACTCAAGTCATTTTTCACGCGGTATCAGCCGACCGTCACCCACCAAGGCATTTGTCCTTGTTTCTCTGAGTGTCAGAAGTTCTCTGTCTTCCCACTACGACTTTGAGAGCATGGAGTGGATCCCAGATTTTCTAATCCCCTGCTGCAACTGAGCCTCTTCCCACACTGTATTTGAAAAACTCAAAAGACAGGAAAGGGGCACAGAGGGGCTGTGTCTGTGCCCCCAACAGACAGCAACCTGCTGGTTACATACTGCTTCCTTGAGAGGCCAGCTAGAAGGGAGAGAGGATCATCAAGATAAGGAAGAATATTCAAACTGGAAGCAAAAGAAAAAGCTGGGAAGGGGGTAGGGAAGGGAAGGAGGGGGGGAATGACTATTTTTTCTTTTTTTATTGTGAAAATACTGTACAGAGGGGTTACAATTACATGGGCAAGATAATGAGTATATTATCAAGCATTGTAGCCTCCTCCTTTGTTTCCCCTTCCCATCCCTTCCCATCCTCCCCCTGTGCCCCCCACCCAATCCTCCTCCCCCACCCCCACCAAAGTTGTAAAGTTTGTTTTTGACATAACGACGTGTACATCTCCTTGTTGCAATGGGCCCACCTGTATCCCTATTTAAACGATTTGTTTTTCCCCTTCCCCTCCACAAATTATACCAACATCAAATACAGTGAAAGCAGGGGTTATACTGTGGGGGAGGGACATACAAAGCAACAAAGAAATAATCTTATAAATGTGTTAGAAACAATCCCATGAAAGAAAAAAAGCATTTGAATACATATCTTAGGGTTCATTTCCCTAACATAACCTTATCTGACCTTTTCTGCTTGACTCAGACATATACTAGTTATTGTAAATAAGGGAAACCAAAAGAAAACCGGGGAAGGGAAGGAGGGGAGAATGACTATTTTGTTTTTTCCAATAGCAAGTAATCAGAGAATGGGAGGAAGTAATCTGCAAATTAGGGAAGTTAATAAAGAACATAAAATTAACTTTATAGCACAGGCAAGTACAGTCTGTTTGAAGAAATCAACCTTTGTCAACCATTAGTGTTGATAAAATCAGATTGATGATTTCAGCTGAATAGGAAATATGACCAGACAAATCAGCAAGAAAAGGGGAACTCTGGGGAAGATGAGGGTGAAAGTCCAGACAGGCAAAAAGGTTAGAGGGCTCAGGGGCATGCCTCCCTAATCTTTCTGTGTGTATTGCTTGTGCCAAGGGTGTAGAAGAGCAGTAATGCCTTACCAGGATGTTTAAACTGTCTTCATTCAGGAGCTTTATTTATAAGGTGGCATTTGCTTGTAAGAACTGGTAAATAACAGTAGAACTCTCTCTTTCTCTTTCTCTTTGTCTCTCTCTCACTCTCGGTGTTAATTACTGGGGCTTGAACTCAGAGCACTATGTTCTCATTCAACTTTATTCACTCAACAGCTGATGCTCTATCACTTGAACCATTCCTCCCATTTGGACTTGTCTGCTTTGGCTGACTTTGAACTGTGATCCTCAGATTGTAGCCTCTTGAGTAGCTAGGATTACAAGTATGAGCCACAGGCTTTGGCTTTCTTCTCTTGATCTTAATCTTCAAATGCTTATCATAGCTCACCAGAAATACCCACAGTGGTCCTCAAACACCAGCACTGACCTGAGTTCTGAAGCAGAAAATCCCAAATGATGCTTCCATCCTGAGGTGATGAGAGCCGGACCCTCTGTCCCCTTTCCCCCAGACATGTTAACCAGATTTGGATAACATCAGAGAGCTGGATTTTATTTGCCAATGCAAAGCCTTCCTGCCCACACTGCCTAGGAGTGAGACATCTGTTGTGGTGGTGGGCTTTGGCCTACCCCACCTGAGGTTCAGCGATCATCCCTGTAGGGCGCAGCAATGGGTTCCATAGTCTGCATTTACCTATCTCAGCATCCCTTCCTCCTCCTTCCTTCTTGCTCTAGGCCTCTGGAAACTGCACCATGCCCATCCCTTGCCTTTGAGCTTTCTGTGGTGTTCAGGTAATGGGAAGCACTCTTAGAGACTAGTATGTTGGGGGGGGGCGGAGAGAGAGAGAGAGAGAGAGAGAGAGAGAGAGAGAGAGAGAGAGAGAGAGAGAGAGGAGAGAGAGAGAGAGAGAGAGAGAGAGGAGAGAGGAGAGAGGAGAGAGGAGAGAGAGATATCTCAGGATATTTTTCTCCCCGTCCCCTCTCTCCCTGCCAGGCTGTAGATAGGAAGTGGCTCTGTCTACCAAAGTTCAGAGCTTGCCCTTGACTCTAGCTACAGCCTCAGCCAAAGCTTCCTCTGGGTTCGGCACTGGCAGTGGCCCTTGGCTTACTCAGTGCTACTGTGCCTAGAATGCTTTACCATCCCTTTGCTGAATGTGCAGGCCTCTGTGCAGGGTTCTGTGAAGGGCTGAAACCTCCCATTTGGGAACTAGAAGGTCTAGGTGACAGCTGAGGGCCTGCCACTGTTGAACATCCACCTTTGGGCAAGTTGCTTATCTTTCACGGACTCAGTTTTTTTTCTCCTATGAAATGGGATGATGCAAATCAGCTGAAACATGCTGTGGTTCTGTTTCTCCTGGTGACATAATAGATAGGGCTTTGGAAAATAAGCCTAGGTTTGAGTCCTAGCCCACATACTGGCTGGGTTTGTGCCCGTGGCTGACTCATTTAAGCTCTCTGAATCTTAGTTTGCATCATTCATGAAACATCAGTGATAACTTGTTCCTCTCAAGTTAAGGCAGGAGATTAAAATGATAGCAACTAGAACTGTTCCCATGACATAGCAGTCAACCAGGCCATGTGAGCCCATCTTTTCTGTTCCAGCGTCCTGCAGGCGCCCCTGAGTGTAAAGGCAAAAAGTGTGGTGCTGTAGAGGTTCCCATCTGTCCACCTCTAACATTGTTGGTTTAGTTTCCTGACATTTCCATTCCGACTTGCATGTTTTGTCTTTTGATGTCTGGTCCTTAAAGACTTCTCTTTGCTGCTACACCTTCAAGAGGAGGCAGGCCTTTGAGTAGCTCATGGGAGGAATTCAGGTGCCATGCTGCCAAGCTGGCCCAATGCAGGATGGGTTTCTCTAAGCCTAGAGTTCTCTGGATCTGTCTGTCTGTCTGTCTTTTGAGATAAGGTTTCAGTATGTAACTTTGAATCCAAGATCCTTCTGATTGAGCCTTCTGAGTACTGGAATTACAGTAGTCATAGACCATCATGACATCTCTCTCTCTCTCTCTCTCTCTCTCTCTCTCTCTCTCTCTCTCTCTCTCTCTCTCTCTCTCTCTCTCTCTCTCTCTCTCTATCTCTATCTCTATCTCTCTTTCTCCCCCCCCCCATATAATTTTTTGGACCTGTTTTGGGGCTTGAACTTAGGGCCTGGGTACTGTCTCCAAGCCTCTTTGTGCTCAAGGCTAGTGCTTTACTACTTGAGCTACAGCTTTACTTCTGGCTTTTTTGAGTAGTTTTTTGGAGTTAAGAGCCTCACAGGAACTTTTTTGCCTGGCCTTTGAACCATGATCCTTAGACCTCAGCCTCCTGAGTAGCCAGGATTACAGGTGTGAGCCACTGGCACCTGGCTTCCATGTATATTTTTTTATATATAAGTTAGCCATGTACTGAGGGATAAGATCTCAGTTTCCATGCTAATTGTACATATATGTATGTATGTATGTTAGGACCCAAACAACTGTCACCCAACTAATCCTGTGCAGCGTCATTTGCCATAAGTGATTTTATATGGAGAATTTAAAAAAGTGCATAGAGTGGTATTTTTAACATTTTTGCTTAAAGCTTTGAAATTTAAGAGTGTGATTTGCTGCTAGATCCAGGCATGGGGGAAACAGTGAGTGGAAGGATGTTTCACAATAGTTTTACAGTAGTTCATCCACTCATGCTCAGTGACATCTATTTTAGCTTTCACCTTTCATTTTCCAAACACTCAACATCCATGCTCATAATTGATGAAATACCCTCTTGCAGTCACTTTTCCTAAGTCAAAATGGAGGGCTGTATTCTGGTTCTGTTGGATGTGAACATGTCTATGTCTAGTGGTACCCATGGAATGCTCTCAGATCTATGATAACTTGGTCTATCCATCTATCCCTTCTTTCCATCCATTCATCCTTCCTATCCATTTATCGATCCATCCCCTTATGGACAAACTATCATGTTAGATTTTCTTTAATAATTTCATAAAAATGTCAGTCATAGTTCCAGACTTAGGAAATACAGAATTTATTTGTGGATTGTAACACCTAAAGATAAAATGAGGTACATTCAGGGTAGAGTAGCAAAGACTGATTTTAGAGGAGAAATGGGAATGGAACCAAGTCTGAAGAGACGAATGGGGTTGACATGAGTATGAAGGAAGCGGAATGTCTACAATGGTAGGATTGGAGAAAAGAGAAACTATTGCAAATAGAAGTCCAAAAGTAGGCCTGTGTGGCTTAAGTGGAATGTTTAAGAAAGCAGCCACTTGGAAAAATTTTGGTGCTCATTCTGGAAAAGCGGCTGTAATCTGGAACTGAGGGACTTAAGGTTTTCCATCAGGTAACAGGCAGCTCCTAAAGATTTTCCCAGATGTAGAGAGGCATCATGTAGGGGCAGACAGAATGCCTAAAGCAGGGAGTTTTTGCATTGTGTATTCATTCATAAGTTCATTCAGTAAGAACTTAGTGGCTCTACTATGTGCTTAATTCATTAGTCATGATGGACACAGGTTGTCATGTTATTTTTTTCTGAAAGTAAAAGATACATAGCCTTGACTTTAAGAAAGACTTCAAGGGGCTGGGAAGGTGGCTCAGTGGTAGAGCGCTTGCCTTGCATGCATGAGGCCCTGGGTTCGATTCCTCAGTACCACATAAGCAAAAAGAAAAAAGCCGGAAGTGGCGCTGTGGCTCAAGTGGTAGAGCGCTAGCCTTGAGCTGAAGAGCTGAGGGACAGTGTCCAGGCTCAGAGTTCAGGCCCTATGACCAGACCCCCCTCCCCAAAACAAAAACAAAAACAACAAAAAAAAAGAGACTTCAAGACAAACAGACTAAACAGAAACAAGTGAGCAATTATTACAGTTAAAGATCATATATATACATACACATGTATGTATATATACATGTATATGTATAAGTTTTAATTGAAAATATAATGGATAACATGATAAATACCACACAAATCAAGAAATAGAATTGCTAGCTATACCTATATCCCTTCCACATTCACTGTCCTATATAGAAGGTCTTTTTAGCCGAACAATTCCTAATCATTGAGAAGACTAAACTCATTTCTAGGAGGATTAGTCTTGAAATTTGCAATGTCTTTGAAGATTGTCATTATATCCAAAAAAAGTTTGCATAAATATTCTGGTTTACATTGATGTTTGCAAGCCTAATAACATTCTCCCTGAACCTACTTTATAGAAGCAAAAGGAAAATGAGGAGGCTAAGCGTATGGCTCAGTGTCCTGTGCTTAGCATGTGCAAGGTTCTGGGTTCAATCCTGGCACAAAGCAAACGAAGAAAAGTTGATCTGGGAAAGTATGTCACAAGTCTTTCATGGCCACCAGGAGTCTAGGACAAGATACAGATAAGTGTGTCAGGTTTGGGTGATATGGCATTACAGAATTCCAGTGAGGTCTCATGAGTCCCTTCTGGAGTTGGTGCAAGCCTTAGGGGAGAGGAGGAGCCCCTATCATTCCTTTGTTAGCCCTCAGGACTCAGAATTCCCATTCATGAGTCCCAGGAGTGAGTCTAGAGATGGCACTGAGATATTTAGTAAAGATAACCAGTGGGACTTGCTCTTTAATAGGAAAGGAAGTCCCTGTATTGAGGGGAGAGCTGACCCTCACTAAATACTTGGCTATGGGTAGAATCTCAGCATGGGTCTTCCTGTTTTTTCTGGCACCAGGGAGTTTGGGTTTCTCTCTTTTCCATCAGAGGATCTGCTGGGTACACAGTATCAGCATCCTGATAGAATGGGAGCCTTTACCCCCCCCCCCCCCCAAGCATTTTGCTTGGTAAGCCATGCATTGTTAGTTGGCAGGCTTTCTCCCATCTCTCCTCCCTCCCCTTCCCTCCGACCCTTCTGCTCTGTGAGCACCGGGTGTCCCAGGGCAGTTGAAATCTGTATAGTCACAGAGCTCTTTTGAATGTCTCCGTGCATCACAGCGGAGGACTGAGTCCACAGGTGCATTCGCAGTGTCTGGTTCTTCCTGTGAGGATGTAAGCAGTAAACCAACACCTCCCTGTGCCCGGAGTGGAGGAGGCACAGAAGGGGAAAACCGAGTCCCAACCTCTTGATCTACACAGCTCTGCTCACTCTAGCATGTAGCACAGCAATATGGCAATTCATAAAATGTGACATTTGTGTGTGAGGCACACTGCTGTGAACCTGTCTCCATCCATGATAAAGACTACAGCTGTCAGGCCCTACCTGCTCATGTCCCGGGCATGAGACAAATTATATTTTACACATTTGCTCTCTCCATTTCCAGCTTTCCTTTCCTTCCCTCTTCCCTTCCACCAGCTCAAGAAGGGTTCTCTTTAAGGGGAATAATTGGGTTGTTTTTCTCTTTAAGGGACTTGTCTTAGAATGTCAGATAATTTCTGTGTTTTTTTCTTTTCTTTTTTTTCTTTTTTTTTGTGCCAGTACTGGAGCTTGAACTCAGGACCCTTGGATTTTTTTCACTCAAAGCTAGCACTCTATCATGTGAGCCACACCTTCACTTCCAGCTTTTTGTTAGTTAATTGGAGATAAGAATCTCTCGATTTTTCTGGCTTTAACCTATAATCCTCAGATCTCAGCCTCTTGAGTAGCTAAGATCACAGAAGTGAGTAAACAGTGTCTGCCTCTGTGAGCTATTAAGAAATGGAGATGTCTCTTTTTTTGTCTACATATACATTATATAATTATATACAAAATGTGTGTAAGCTTTACATCTATATTTAAAAGATTTTTTTAAAAACTGACTTCGCTTTTGAAACTTTTCAGCAGGCGTTTTGCTTCAGTTAATCACGTTTCTATTGCAGCCTGGGGACTTTTAAAACACTTCTAGAACCCCCTATCTTGCTCCCAGAGGCTTAGGCATTATTTGATAATTAGCCTTCACAATTATGTTATACATTTTGGAGAGAACTGTGGGCTGGGGAGGGTGGGAGGAAGAAAGTTGTGTGTGTGTTCGTTAATGTGGGAGGAATGGGGGTATTATCTGGGGATTGGAGGAAGGCTGATGAGGGAAGGAAGTTAGCTCTGTCAAAATGGTGTGGGTTGCCAGTTCTCAGTGGAACCCTTACTTAGGACATGGGGGAAGCGGGAGGGGGGCATTGGAAACTTTCTCGCCTTTCCTAATTAAAATGATGGCAGAAAACAGGATCCACCCAAAGGCCAGCTACATGCCACTTGAAATGAAATATGCTTTGTTACACTTTCCATTTCTCAGGACCCACAATGGAAACAAGAGACAGAATACTTGTTAAAATTTTGGATGGAGTCTTTTGGTGTTTACCCGACTGTGACTTTGATAGAACAAAGGAGTCCTTGCTAACTAGATAGTTTCTCCCCCTTTTTTCTGCCTGGTGTTCATAGCTTCTGCCTCTCAACACCCAGGCACTTACATAGGCAAAATGTGTTCCCTATACTCTTCAAGTCTATTGCTCAGACTCTTTCTGACTTACTGGAGCAAGTCAGTGCTGTCAGCATTTTTCTCTTGTCAAATGTATTTTGTTTTCAAATTCTGAAACTTTTCTTCTTTAAATGTAATTTTAAAAAGTTAATTTCAACTACATACTCATGTAGCTGATTTTGATAGATAGAAAGAAAATAAGAGTAAGGGATGTGCGCTGCACTGTTTGTGCTTTGTGTGTGCACGTGCGTATGTGTGCGTGTACATGCATGCATGAGCACATTTACACATAGGAAATGTGAGGGTGGTTACTGTCATGAATGACTTTGGGACCTGGGAGTGGTTGTGCATGCCTCCAATCTCAGCCATAGAGTTAGCATAGATAAGAAGGTCCTGGTTTAAGGCAGAAAATGAGATTCTATTTGAAAAACAGCTAAAATGTAAAGGGCTGGAGGTATGGCTCAATTCTCCGGCTAAGTTATCCAACTCACAACATGATGGCCACAGGCTCAGATGTGGCTTCAGAGAAGGAAGCCTGGGAATTTGCAGGTCATGGAGATAATTGTAGATTCAAATGAGTCTATATGTCAGTTTCTGTGACAGAAGGTGGTCCTGGATAACATCTGAGGACCTTTGGGCCCTTCTGGGCACGTTACCCTCCCGACCTCAGTGTAGGCAGTTAGTGAGACCCTTGTCAATGAATGAGGAAGTTGTTAACTATCAATTCATTTACACAGGGTGAAGAGCAGATACATGGACTAGAAATATATCAGTCTAGAGAGAGTTAATTTCTGCCATCAGCGTTCATAGGAAGGATAATATATGCTGGGAAAGGGAAGCTTTAGCCTTTCCCTTTTGAAACCCCCCAAAAAAGATTTGTCTGAAGCATGGATTTAAATGGGCAGCATACAGGTGTTTTCAGAACCATTCCAGCCCTGGAGAAGGCCTCAGGGCAAACCAGGGAAGACGGTGCTGGGTAATGAGAAATTCTCCTCCGCTACTCTGTGTGCTTCAGTGGGAAAATGCAAATCACCTCATTTCTGCTTTTGAGGACAACTTCAGATAAAGGGGTCCCCAGGCAAAGAAACCCCTTCCATGTGCCTGACTGTCTTTCCCCACTGTGGCTCCTGTGGTGCAGGAGCAGTAGGGGTGGGGAGGACATTATGGAGGGGCTGCCTGGGAGTCAGGGGAGGACAGGGGTAGCAATAGGAGGAGGCAGAAGGAAGGGAGCTTGGACATTTGTGTCTGGGGCAACTTTGTGGAAAGCCTTTGAACTAGGAGGCAGAGCTCTCTCCAGCTCAGTCTGTGTCAGCCAGCCACAGCTGTGGTGACCTTGAGAAGGGGGTTGGATCCACAGCAGTCAAAACTGGAGTGAACCGTGTTGAAAATGGCAGTCGTACCCGCTAACTTTTGTAAAACAGTAGGGATTAGATGTGAGCGAGTTGTCTGTGGGGAGGAGGTGGACAGTAGGATTAGAACCCAGGCTCCCTGGCGTCCAGAATGAAACACTTGCCATTTGCCTGCATACCCATGCTGAGTAGCAGCACACAGGGCTTTCTACATTCCATAATTTAGATGGAAACTCTTGGGTGTGCCTCAGGGCTCAATTAAGATTTTAAAGACCTGACTATCTCAGAAATTACACCGCCCTCTCCCGATTCTCAATGTAGGTAATTGAAAATAAAAAAGCAATGCAGAATCATGACAGACATGTGAGGAAGTGGGGGAAGGGATTAATATTTCCCATGATGACTACAATGAGGACTTCCAAACAGCAAATACATCTAACATTTTACTTTATATTTGGTACCCATGTTTTACTAGGACCCCTGGCACAGACTTTTCTTTGTCTCTTTGATTTTGATTTGGGAATCTGGTTTATGGCTTTGAATGTCTGATATTTTTGTTGTTGTTGTTGTTGTGGGGCTTGAACTCTGGGCCTGGGCACTGTCCTTGCGCTCTTCAGCTCAAGGCGAGCATTCTACTACTTGAGACACAGTGCCACCTCCGGTTTTCTGGTGGCTAATTGGAGATAGGAGTCTCAAAGCCTGCCTGGGCTGGCTTTGAACCGCAGTCTTTGGATCTTAGCCCCCTGAGTAGTTAGGATTACAGGCGTGAACCACTGGTACCCGGCTGAGACTTATTTATTTATTTATCATATATTTTTAATGTAAAGATACTGTACAGAGGGGTTACATGAGTAAGGTAATGAGTATATTTCCTATTGAGCATTGTTACCCCTCCTTTGTTTTTCTACTACGATCCTTTCCCTTCCTTCCCCACCTCCCCAACTGCTTCTTTCCCTCCCCGAAGTTGTAGTTTGTTTTCAACATAGTGTTTTGTACTTCTCATTGTTACAATGGGTCAACTTGTATCCTTATTTCAGCATTTTGTTATTTTCCTTCCCCTTCCCAAATGGGAAAAAAGTATATACAAGATGCAGGGCACCAGAATTAAATTCAATGAAAATAGGGGTTATACCATGGGGAAGAACAAAAAAACAAAAAACAAAAGAAACAAAAAATATTCACATAGTACATTATAAGTACATTAAAAACAACAGCAAGAAAGATAAAACTTCTTGTGTCCCTATCGGGGTTCATTTCGCTTAGCATCATCTTATATGGTCATATGTACATAGCTTATGACCTTTTGTGCTGTCCTATGCATGTACTAGTAATTGCAAATAAGGGAAACCATGGGACCTATGTTTCTTTGGGCCTGGCTTACTTCACTTAATATAATTTTTTCCAAGTCTTTCCACTTCCTAACAAATGGGGTGGTGTCATTCTTTTTGATGGAGGCATAGAATTCCATTGTGTGTGTGTGTGTGTGTGTGTGTGTGTGTGCCCGCGTGCACGCGCGTGTGCATGTATCACATTTTCTTGATCAATTAATCTACTGAGGGGCATCTGGGTTGGTTCCATGTCTTAGCTATGGTGAATAATGCTGCAATAAACATAATTGTGCTGGTATCTTTAGTATGGCCTTGTTTGTGATCATTTGGGTAAATGCCCAAAAGTGGTATTGCTGGGTCATAGGGGAGCTCTATGTGGAGTCTTTTGAGGAACCTCCATACTTCTTTGCAAAGTGGTTGAACAAGTTTACACTCCCACCAACAATGTGGTAGGGTTCCCTTCCCTTCTGTCCACATCCTCCCCTCCAGCATCTGTTGTTACTAGAGTTCTTGAATTTAGCCATTCTAACTGGGATGAGGTGGAATCTCAATGTTTTGATTTGCATTTCTTTTATGGCTAAAGAGGTTGAGCATTTCTTCATGTGTCTATTGACCATTCTTATTTCCTCTTCAGAGAAGTCTCTCTTTAAGTCTTTAGCCCATTTATTAATTAGGCAGTTGTTTCTTTGAGGATTTGTTGTTGGGGGATTTAATTTTTTGAGGTCCAAGTATATTTTAGATATGAGACCCTTGTCCGTTGTATGGCTAGTGAAGATCTTCTCCCAATCCATGGGCTTTCTATTGATCTTACTAGTTATCTCCTTCACCATGCAGAAACTCTGCATTTCATGCAATCCCATTTGTCCAACCTTTCTTTGATTTGTTGTGTTTCTGGGTCTCTTTTGAGAAAATTTTGGCCTATGACAAGGAGCCCTAGAGTTTCTCCTACCCCTTCCTGTAATGTTTTTAGGGTGTCTGCTTTGATTTCGAGGTCTTTGATCCATTTGGAGTTGATTCTGGTGCAGGGTGATGCATAAGGATCTAGCTTTAGTGTTCTGCAGGTGATTAACCAATTTTGCCAGCACCATTTACTAAAGAGGTTGTCTTTCTTCCATTCCTGTTTTTTAAGCTCCCTTATCGAAGATTAGGTGGCTGTAGGTCTGTGGGCTCATTTCTGGGTTTTCAGTTCTATTCCATTGGTCCTCAGGTCTGTCCTTGTGCCCATGCCAAGATGTTTTAATTATTATGGCTTTGTAGTAGAGTTTGAAATTTTGGTATTGATGTTCTTCCAGCACTATTCTTTCTGTTAAGCATCATTTTTCTATTCTTATATTGTTCCATATGGATTTTTGGATCGCTTCTTCTATTTCATTGAAGAATGAGGTTGGAATATTGATAGATATCACATTGAATTTGTAGATAGCCTTGGAAAGTATTGTCATTCACAATGCTGATCCTTCCAATCCAGGAGCATGGGAGGTTTTCCCACTTCCTAAGTTCTGTTTTGATTTCCTTTTTCAGTTTTTAATGTTTTCATTATAGAGGTTATTCACTTTTTAGTTAATTCCCACATATTTTATTTTTTGTGGGACTATTACAAAAGGAGTTGCTTCTTCTCACTAATTTTAATTTGAAGTCTATTTTATCTGATACTAGGATTGTAACTCCTGCCTGTTTATGGGGGTCATTTGCTTGGTATATTTTATTCCAGCCTTTCACTTTCAGAATGTTTGTTTTTGTGGGTCAAGTGTATCTCTTGAAGGCAGCAAAATGTTTGAACAAGTTAAAGATTAGGTAGAAAAGAGTTCTTTGATTTATTTGGTGTGTGTGTGGGATGGGGTCTTGTGTCTCCCCTGTGTCCTTAACCAGTGGTGGAGTCACTGGTTTGCTTGTGGTGTTTGGTTTTACTGTGGCTTGATTGGTTTCTTAAATCAGTTTGTTTGAGCAGGCAGAATGAAGCTCTGCCTTACCAGGGACTTTATGGCCCTCCTCCCAGGCTAGTTCAGTGGGAGTGCAATCTGCTTTATGTATCACAAAAGAGGGAGATGGCTGCTTCCTCTAGCTTGGAGTTGCTGTGATGGTGCTAGGTTGTGGGCAGAGTTGAGGCTGTCAGCAATCACTAGCTTTTTCCTGAGTGTCTAGCTCCTGAGACATTCACACAGCCCAGCCTGAAGCCATTCTCTGCTGCCTGTGCTGCAGAGGAGTGACGCAGCCTCTGGCTGTTTACCCAGTGAAGAAAGTCACTCCTCCATGGGCAGAGCTTTCTCTGCCTAGGAAGGGCAACTTTCCCCAGGGGTGGAGCTGGGCCCAGCAGGTCAGGTTTCTTTGGCCTGTTGAATGGCTCCTATTGTCTTCTTCCAAGGCCTGAGTTATGTGCTAGCTGTCTTTGTCAGTATCAAAGATGGAATTCTTCTCCAGTGGTGGGGGTGGGGCTACCTTCCCACCACTGCACCCTTAAGAAGAAGTGAGGATGTCTTGTGGGGTACTTATGCCTGTCCCTTGCTTTCCAGGCCATCCATGGTCTGTGAGTATCTATGTTCAGCAGGGTGAAGATTTCTGCTCCTTGTCAGTTCTTGCTGGCAGTGAGTAGAATTTGCTTCCTCACCACTTCTGGCGCCTTTGTCCCAGGCTCTGTCTGTTGATATGGCAGCCTCAGCAGCAGCTGCTGCTGATACCACGGACACCAGTGAGTGCTCTAATCTGTCACCTTAACCACGCTGCCTGAATTTTTCCTCCATGGACACCAGTGAGTACTCGAATCTGTCATCTTAACCAAGTTGCCTGAATTTTTCCTCTCTGACCAAACTCTCTGTACTATGATGGCACACTTGGTGTGACTCTCTAGCCTTGGACTTTTCACTGGAACACTAAAACTGGTTTCTATGGGAGAGCTTGTTTAGCCTCCAGTTTCTCTGCCATCTTCCTCCGGACTCCTCAAAAACTTTATTTTCAGTGCTAAATTACTAAATTCCCAGCCTTTTCTGTCATGGAAAAGTCTCTTGCTTTGGAGTTTTCCAAGCAGATTCTACAAATAAATATGGTAGAATTTGAGACTTATTTTTGAGTGAATTCAGGAGAAGGTTGTATGAAGATACAGTTGGAGCAGTTGTCTTGGGTTGTTTTTATACAATGTGATTTTATATGGTGCTAGCACATTCGAGTATGAATGTGTGTTTGTATAAGTGTGTATAATTGTGCATATTATAAATACAGATCTGGTTTCATTTTTTTAGAGTGAAATTATCCAGTGAGTGTTAAAATTGGCAGCGCTGGTTTTCCAAATAATATAGCATGAAAAGGATCTTTCCCAGGGCCTGTACTCAATTTGTGAGTTATTTTATTCTTTATTGTTACTATTATTATTATTATTACTATTTTGTGATACTGGACTTTGAATTCAAAGACTTATGCTTACTTGGAAGGCACTTACTCTACCAGTTGAGCTATAACCCTAGCTGTATTTTACTTTAGTTTCTTTTCACATAAGGGCCTTACATTTTTGATGATGGCCAGCCTCATTCCACAATCCTCCTTCCTATGCCTTCTGTGTAGCTGGAATTATAGGTACACATCACTGTACCTAGATTGCTGGTTTAGTCAGGGTGTTGCCAATGTTTTGCCTGAACTGTCTTGGAGTCTTTGTCCTCTCAATCTCCACTTCTTAAGTAGCTGGGATTATAGTCATGTACCACCAGACCTGGCTGGTTACTTTTTCCAACAAGTAAACGATACCAGTTCATATGAGTCTCAATCTAACCTTAAAATAGTCTGAGTTAGAAGAGTTTCTGGGACCTGAATTTCTAATGAAAATTGTAAGACAGGGGTCAAAGAATGGGTGAATTTGGGTTGTATTGATATTTATACTTGGCTTTTTAGGAACAAGTTCTAAATAACCCTCAACTTTTTCTTCAGTGAACATGGCATTTCGTATGGTTCTTATTTATCATTCACACATCTGTGTGTATAATTTTATGTTGATAGCCTTTTTGATTTGGAGATTATCTGTTCAGAAGTTTGGTACATTTTTCTTGGTGTATAATTCATAACTAATTTAGGCCCAGATAAATATAGTGGGACTTTGGTTTGTCTGAAGACAAGTTCTTGTATGTCAACGGGCAGTTATTCAAGCTTCTGCGAATTCCAGAAGTGATGAGTGGGGAGAATTCACCTGACTTTTGTCCTCCCCTGCCAGTGCTTTTCTCAGATTTGCTGCATGTTGAGTCTCAAAAAAAAGTCATAGTAATAATCAACTAATGGGTACTGAATCAGTAGTTAAGTCAGCGATTCTCAGAGGTGGTGATTATACCTCTCATGTCTACTCTACAACCCAAGGGATGTTTGGTAATGGCTGGATGCAATTTTGGGTACAGAGTTTGATTGCTCTTGTCACCTAGGGGCTAGAGGCAAGGGTGATGCTAAAGAAAGTATAATGCACAGTATACATCCTGCAAAGAAGTATCTACCCCAAATGTGAATTGCACTCAGCTTGAAGACCCCCTGATCTGTGCCAGGCTCATATCTCAAGGCTCCAAAGGAATAAGTACAACTGTTTACCTGTTGGTTCTATCTTAAAGATGAAACAGTAAAGTAAGTCAGGTGCCAGTGGCTCACACCTGTAATCCTAGGTACTGAGGATGCTGAGATCTGAGGACTGTTGTTTAAAGCCAGCCCCATCAGGAAAGTTCATAAAATTCCATTTTCAGTTCATCACCAAAAAGCCAGAAGTGGAGGTGTGGCTCAAGTGGTAGAATGCTAGCCTGGAGTGTGCAAGCTCTGAGGTTTAGGTCCTGAGTTCAATCCCTCTCTCTCTCTCCCTCTTCCCTCCTCTCTTTCCCTTCCTTGCCCTTCCCCTTTCCCCCTCTCTTTCCCTTTTTCTCTCCCTCTCTCCCCACCAAGTCTCAGATATGGCCCTCCATGTGAGACAGGTCTGTCTACATAAAGGTCCTCAGCTTTGAGTATCACCCTGAGCTCTAGGCCTTCCTACCCCTTTTTGACCCACCTCCCAGAGAGTGACCTGATGTTTCTACCTGATGCACATATGCAAGTGAATTGTTCTTATATTACAGAGAGACATCATACCTAAGTTTTCTAGTCTTCCACTAAGTTAAGGAGTCTGGGCTGAAATTACCTCTGGTGTAAAATTTGATCTGAGAAAGCACTATTTCCTTTCTTTCTTTCCCTTATCCATTTAGTTTTGATTTTCTTCTGTCAGAATAGTCTCCATCTCTTTCTGTCCCTCATCCCATTCAGAATCCTCCAGTCATTGCTGACCTTGCTCATTATTGGCCTAACTGGATGGTTGTCCTTGGGGTTGCAGGTGCCAGTTGTGACCTTCCAACCAGAGAAGAGACATTTTCTTCCCAAACTATATGATTCCTGAGATTCACTTTCAAATTCTTTTGATGGAATCCTCCAGAGGCAAAGAAAACAAACAAATGAGCCCAAATCCAGGTTTCCAGTTGTGCTAAGATATCACAGGAAAGCTTTCCCTTCCACACTGGCCTTCTGAGGAACTCCTTTATCAAGAGAGAGAAAAGCATTCCTGGAGATCTCATTAGGTAAATTACTCTCAGATTAACATATTTTATTAATTACTTATTATGGGACTCCAAAGCTAAACAATCATAAAAACAACAAAAAGAAGTAAATATAGTTCCCAGTGACTAATAGATGCCCTGAAAGGCATAATCAGTAAAATCAATTATATGCATTATTATAATGAAAGGTACAGTTAGTGCTTTAAAAAAATAATTAGGTTATTGGCTAAGAGGAAACTACCCCCTTCCATTACCCTGGAGCAAGCCCTGGAGGCTTCACTCAAAGGCTTTTAGTAGAGAAATCATTGGTTTTATTGGCCAGGCAAATTAGTGAGCCCATTAGCTTCACCAGTGGGGCACCCTGGTTTTCTTAAGCCACCAGGTGCTTTTGATCTGATTGTACATTTTCTCAAGTGGAAAAAATATAGGGTTGGAATAACACATCAAAATGTGTGTAGAAGCAATGCTATTAAAATGTTTTGTGAGGATAGGAACTGAAGAAAAAGAGGGAAAAATAGATGGTGATAATCTGTGTGTGTGTGTGTACACACATGTTGGTGTATGTATGTGGTGTGTGTTACATATGGTTTGTGTGCTCACGCATGTACCTGTGTATTATACTTCCAGACAGCATTTCCAAACCTTTGTCTAGAATGCAACTTGCCTGTCTTGCTTTGTATGTAAAAATATTCCATTTAAACCTATAATGAAGCCACCTCCGTAGTGCTAATAAATAATATATGCAAAGTTTTCTTTTTTTCTTATCAATATAAAGAGATGTGGAGTTGTGAGGCTGGTGAAAACTTGCATTAGATAACGTAATGAAGCAGGAATTAGAACAGCGTAGGTCCTCTGGCCATTATAAATGAGGACGGCAGCTACCTGGAGAATGGGAAAACTGATGAGTACAGTCTGTTGGGGAGAGCAGGAGGAAAATTTCCCTTAGGAGCACATTTCAAATTACTTATTTATGAACTGATGAACTGGGAGACCACCTATGGAGACATGGGCGTAAGCAGGCTGCTGGAGACAGCGACAGAACTCCAGCTAATTGTGAGTCTGTTTGCTGTTAGAACTCCTGCTCTCCAGCTGGGCTACAGAGGCAGGAAATTGAGGTTCTGACTACAAGTTACACTTTTCCTTTTGCTTGTCCACGTAAATATATACATGCATATTTTAATCTACTTGAATTGTTTCGTAAAAACCTGGGGAAAAATTCTGCTGCAGTTGGCAGGAGAGAGGCTGGACAGGGGAAGAGGTTTGGTATCAGGCGGTTTACAGGTCATACTCCACACACTGGACCTGGGAGAAAGATGGAATTGTTGCTCTCTCATCAGCTCTCAAAAGACTACCAGATCAGATCACAGGAGCAAGCCACTCTCCTCCTCCTCTTCCTCTTCTTCCTCCTCCTCCCCCTCCCCCCCCCCCCCCCGTTTTCCTGGACAGCATCTTCCCCTTTCCTCTCAGCATCTCTCTTGCCATGGTGACAGTGGCATCATGGACAGTCTCCTCTATGCTGGGCTTTTTGTGGTGCTTGGTGTGAGTGATCTCATTTGATCATGGAACCATTATTATTGCCATCACTGAGATGGAATGAGTTTGCCAAGGCCACGAGTCCAAGGCCACACATCCTCAGACTCCAAAACACCTCCTGGATGACTACAGATGTTTACTGGATCTCTGTGCAAAGTGAAGTCTTAATCTCATCTTGATAGTTGGGTCATCCTGGCACACCAGATAAGTATATTTGTTGGTGAGGCAGTGCTATCACAGCCAGAGCTAGGTGGGGCTAGGAGGACTTGGTGGAGAGCTGGCACATCCGAGATTCAAGGCTGACTTCAACACTGCCTAATATGTTACCTCTGGAAAGCCACACTTGCTTTTGTAACTTCCATGTCTTTTGCTGTGGGGTGCAGAAGCCTCTGGCTTTGCTTAGGAAAACCACACAGGGAAATGGCCCTGAAATCACATTTTGAAGAGGTTAGAGGGCTTCAAATCACACTAGAGTCCCAACATTACATCAGCAAATGTATAGTAATGATGGCAAGTGCTTACACAGTATTACTGAGTATTCTTGTTAAGACACTGATTTAAATACTGGAAGTGCTCATTTCACTGGGTCTTGTAAACAAAGGTTCTGAATTGGTAGGGTGTCATACTTGGATCAGTCTTCTGAAAGGGGCCTAGCATTTGCATTTTGTACTGGGTCTAACAAATTATAGAATTTTTTTCTTCACTGTTTCTGCTTTGTAGCCCAAACATGTTAAATCCTTAATAGTGAATCTATCATAAATGGGGTCTCTTAGAGGAATAAAAGTTTTAAAGATTTATCAGACTTACCAATCAGTTCTATCTGAGTCTTGCTCAGACAGAAAGGGTAAGAAACTAGGCCAGAATAACCAAATAACCTCAGCAAGCATTGCAGTCACAACAGCCACAACAATTATGATGACAACGTTAACACAGTAAGCCTGCAAATTTAGTACACGTGGGGTTGATATGCATGATAAAAATAAGTAAATCAAATGAAATTCCAACGACAAAAAATTTTAATTCCTGCCTGCCCACCTGCAGCTCAGTTGATGCTAGAAGCTGCCTGTGTTATCTATCCTCAGTTGTTTTAGAGCCATTGTGGGATGTTTTCCTTGCCCCTAATTTTGTGAAAATCTGTCTCCTAACAAATCAAGTGGTGCTTCCAAAGCAAGGTAAACGTGAATGTGCTTCACAGAAGTGACCAACTATAAGTTTTGGATTTGTCAAAAGGGTGACATGTCTTTAGTCAAGTGGAGAGGTGGTATGGGGAAAATGAGGTTTTAAAAAATTGTTGCTAGGTATTTTTTTTCCTGCCCATTTCCAAATATTTTTGATGTCACCTGGAAATAGCTACACTCTTTTACAAAAGAAATTGAATTTCATAGGTCACAAAAGTAACTGACAAAACTGACTGTCCAGAATGAAGGGAACGAAGGCTCTCTGAGTTCATGCGATGAGTCCCTTCCTCAACACGTGGCCCTGACATCTTTTCAGGCCATGGCTGCATTCCTTTGTTTTAATCTAGCGAGGCAGGCACCTGGGCTTTGAGTGCAGTGACTATTTAAGCATCCTTTTAGATAACTCTGAAAGCCCCTCGGATAGGGGCAGCGCACCTCAAGCCTGCCTCTTGGTATGCCTGTCTGTCTACTCCAGAGTGTTGATTGTGGAGCAACAGGGCCCCTGAATTATAATTTCTTCTACGAGGTTGAAGAGTCTGGTTCTCAGTGAGTGTGTGTCTCTTTCTGAGAGCTGCCACTGTGTGCGGCGACGGATGATGACAGGTTGGTTTAATGCAGCTCTTGCCAAGATTAAGGGGTTGTCAGACACGTATCACAGGAGACTGAGGGATTGCTCTGAATAGTCATTCTGAATTGCTAACTAAAAGAGAGGTAGCACTCAGGTGGGGGTGGGCTTTCTCACATTTGAAGAGCTGCAGAGAAGCCCTTAGTAGAGCTGATATCCCTCCTCAGTCAGAGGGCATGTGAGGTGCCCTCTGGTGGGCCTCTGACCTGTGACTATGGGTCCCTGGAGGCTCCAGGTTTGGATGCAAAAATACATGCTCACAAACATAAGACTTACTTTTTGCCTTTAAAAATAGTGCTGGTCCTGGGACTTGAACTTAGGACAAGGGAGCGGGTAACAATGTTTGTTACTCATGTAACTGTAACTCCTCTGTACAGCATATTTACAATAAAATAACATTAAAAATGATGCTAGTACTGGGACTTGAACTCAGGGCCTCAGGCTTTCACTTGGCTTATTCACTCTAGACTAATGCCCTGCTGCTTGAGTCACACCTCCACATCCAGCTTTTAGCTGGTTAATTGGAGATAAGTCTTAAGGGATTTTCTACTTGGTTTGTCTTTGAACTCTGATCCTCAGATCTCAGCCTCCTGAGTAGGTAGGTTTATAGGCATGAGCCACCAACACCTAGCATGATTTTCTCTTTATTTCTAAGAAGTAGAACTATAGCTTTTTATCATAATCTTAAGGGTTTCTAATCCCCAGATAGTGGATTACATTGTTCTGATCCATGTTAACCAGTGCTAAAGACACAGCTCTATAAGTTTATAGGAATTTAATATAAGCAGATATTAAAGAGTTTAGAGATGATATGAGTGTACATGATTTTCAAAGCTGAGTCTTGCTATAGAATTATTGAAAATATGGTATAGGCATCCCTATTTCTTCTCTCATTTATGCAATATCTCTATCTCTGTATATGCTATCTATGTATATAGATACCTATCTATCTATGGCCAGAAAGTGTTTATCCTGTGTCAGAGACTAGTTGGAGAGTATGTTGATCATGAAGATTCTGGTAGAGTATCTCTTCCCTTGGAGAATAAAAGAACACTTTAGTACAGTTAAATGTTCCAACATAGCATAAAACATGCTATTTGATTATCCAACATTTTATTAATATAATAGTTATTAAACCACTATCATTACCAGGGTCTTGGGGATAGCAATGAATCACAGACAGGCACAATCTCTGCCACCATTGAGTTCACTGTCAAATGGGGTACATATGAGCCATTAAAACACACTGTGACAAATACTGAGATGTAAAAAGGCAGTAGTCATGTATTTAACATGCACCTTGGAGTCAGGAACAGTGTAGACTCAAACACCAGTTTAGATGCATATAAATAGGATGCAGTTATTGTGGAGTCATAGGTTTTGTGAATGCATTCTCTGTGTAGAAGAAACTTGAACATTGTGGTTAAGTTTTATGTCATCTTACTTATCAGCAGGCATATTGACTTGCTGAGAACAGAGTGAATAGAGACGGGTGGTATTAATAAGTCAGAGCTGGGGATATAACACAAGTGACACAATTCTTGTTCAGCATGAACCAGGCCCTGGGACTGATCCCCATCCCCGAAGAGAAACATCTCAAAGGTGGCCTTGCAGCCTTCTCCTTCCCTGTGATGTGGACCACATGTTCCAGATGGCAAAGCAACAAGACAGAAGGGCTACCTGAAGTCCTGTGGATTGTGATGGGAATGGCAACTTGAGTTGAAAACTGAATATAGATGATACTATTTTCAAGGCCTCTGTAAAATAATAAGACGACTATTCTTTCACTGGTGAAAGATAGCTGGCAATGGTCATATTCCTCTAATTTCTCTTTTATTTTTACCTTTTGCAAGTGGACAAAATCTTACTTAAATAAGTTACAGCAGAAAAAAAATCTTGAGAAGGACACATCTAGGATTTTGGTGGGAGATTGTTCAGGCCCAATGTCTACATATATCAAAGGTTCATCCTTTAGCTATTCTTCTGTGCATCTCTTAGCTACTCTTCCTTTCTATTGGATTTATTTGAATGCATACTGCCTCTTTATGGATCATTTGGTGCTCTAAACTATGTCCTACTAGTCAGGAAAGTGAAATGCTTCTCAAAAGAAAACCAGTGGGATCTTATTCAAAGGGGGTATTAGATGTTTACTAGATTCAGGTATACTAAAAGGCAATTTTTTATTGTTATTGTAAAGATGACATACAACAGGGTACATGGGTTACAGTTACATTAGTCAGGTAATAAGTACATTTCTTTTTGAACAGTGTCACCACTTTCCTCATTTTTCCCAGTTTTCCCCTTGTATAGTACATTTTCAGCATAGTGTCTAATGAGTATCACTGCTGCATTTGTACACCCTTTGTCACACCACTTGTGTGCTTCCCCTTCCCCTCCCCCAAACAGAGAAACTTCTAGGACAAAAGGTAAAGAAACAAACAGTGGCAAAGGAGAAAAAAAAGCAAATTTGTTTTTGTTATAATAAAAGGCAATTGCATTATTCAGGATTCTTTGGAGAGAACTAGAAGCTTGGTCAGATGAATGGGTGGATGAATGGATATTTAGATAGATATATAGATGGATGGGTATATGGATGGATGGATGGATATATATATATATATATATATAGAGAGAGAGAGAGAGAGAGAGAGATAGAGATAGATAGATAGATAGATAGATAGATAGATAGATAGATAGATAGATAGATAGATAGATAGGAAGGAAGGAATTCCTTGGAGGAATTGGTTCATGTGATGGGCTTCCTGAAAGCTGGAAGATGGCAATATGGATCAACCAGATAGAAGCTGGTGATGTGGAAGGTTAGGCTAAGGCCCCAAAACCTGGTGTGTGTGGGGGCCTCTGTATAGGTCCCTGAGTCCAAAGGTGTGCAAGAACAGGAGGTTGTTCCAGCTCTGTGCTCTTTGAGTGTATGTGTGTGTGTGTGTGTGTGTGTGTGTGTGTGTGTGTGTGTGTGTGTGTGAGAGAGAGAGAGAGAGAGAGAGAGAGAGAGAGAGAGAAAGAGAATATGAATGAATGAACAAAGAAATATATTTGCCTTTCTTCTGCATTGACGAATGCTTCCCTGTAGCAAGAGCATGGTTCTCCATCCTCAGTCCATTAATTCAAATAAATACCTGTGTTTTCCAGAAGCATCCTCATAGACATACATAGAAATAATGCTTTACCAGCTATCTGGGTATCCTTTACTGTATCTAAAAACATTGCAATAAGATTGATTAACTGTTTGCTGTTGTGTTAAGAGATTGAACAATTTTTTTTTACATTTTGTCTCATGTTATCTTCCAACACTCCTAGGAGGTAAATTCTATTACTTATGGAGTAATAGCAAGGGATCATTGGTCACTTTCCATAATGTAAATTTGATGTAAATGAATATATATATATTAGTGTAAACTGATTGTAAGGATAACTCTACTTATCAATAATCTAATTTATCTTGTAATAAACTAACAATGAAATTCCAAGGCAGATAATTATATCTGGAATAAAAATGTTTTTGTAGTAATTCAGGCTAATGAACAGACAGAAATATAAGGTTTACACTATATTATTTGTGGAAAGATATTCATATAAAACTAAACCTGAGCCATCAATACAACTGTTAATTCATGATGCTGACAACACACGAAAGCTTTCTGTGTTGTCTTACCAAAGAGGAAACCTGAATTGGACGCTGAGGCTGCCAAAACAAAAATAAAAGCCATATATCACAAATAATTCAAATTCTCCCTTCTGTTCCGACCCATACAGTCTTAATATTTCAATATCCAAGGGGAACCTTGGATACTAAACACCTAAATTCACTCCTTCAAATGACTTGGCACACTTTGAAGTTGCTCATAGCTCATAGACATAGAAAATGTCAAACTGGGTCAGTCAGCAAACTGGCCAAGAGATGGGGACAGCTGGAGGGCCACTTAATGAATGCAGGAGAAGAAACTGCAAATAGGGCAGTTTTTTCCCATGCTCTGTCCAGGAGACATATGAAGGGCATTCTATCCGTAGATTCTTTTGCCATCCATGTCCCCTCTGATTTCCTGTTTGGAGAATTGAGTTCAGTGACACTTTGATTAATGCAATTCCTGTTTTCACTGAGAGAGCAGTAGCGTTTCTGGAGCCATGTATTAGATGCCTTCCCAAGCTCAACTTCAGAATTCCAGCAGAGGGCTAATGCTGGTCATGGCAAAGATACACAGCTTCCTACTAGAATTTTATTATTTTCAGTCCATCGTGTTCAACCAGCCCTGAGAAGCAATTGCCTAGCTACAGACTACATTTTCCAGTATCCTTAGCATCCACATGTGGTCGCATGACTAACTCCCCAAATGAGTATAAGAAGAAGGCATTGTATCTAGATTTCCTAAGAAGTCAGTGTGCTTTTTCTGCTCTCCCTTTTCCATCTACTGCCCCAAAACAGAGGCCTATAAGAAGATGCTGTGGCGCTAGAAGAGAGAAGTGACCTAGCTTGGTCCCAAATCACATGGAGGAAAAAAATGTCTAAGTAGGATTATTACATGGAAAATGAATTTGTATTTTGCATTTAGCAAAACTACCTAAACGTTGTGGTTTATTGGGATTAGTAGGTTGGTTAGCCTTATTAATGCATCTGCTTATTCTCAAATTAGTGGTAGTACATGTGATTATCATGTTTTCATGAGTGAAAGAATATCTTTAAATGAGTTATTAGTGGGTACTATTGGTTGACATCTATAATCCTAGTTACTCAGGAGGTTGAAAGCTGATAATTGGTATTTGAAGTCAGCGTGGGCAGACTCATCTGCAGTTGCCTAGCAAAAACTGGAAGTGGAGACATGTCTCAAATGGTAGTGAGAACAGGAGGCCTGAAATTGAAGCCCCAATATCAGAACTAAAAAAAGTTGTTATTCCCTCAGGATTTCTATAAAATTTAGTGTTCCATAGAGAGTTCTGAGCCTGTTATAAAATAAACTAGAGCCATTAAACATAATTTAATATCCCTTTGAAATGACAAATACCAGCCACTAAAAACAGTTAAGTAAAAAAGGCATAGCCCAGAGCATAACTCCAGGAATCCCTGTTTCCAAAGTTTTTTGTCCTTGATGGACAGTATCTTGAAATTAATCACGAGTCTTGGCACATGCAAATACAATTAAAATCACGTTACAATTATCAGTATTTAGGTATGATGAATTTGACTGTGTTCTATATTAATAAAACAGTCTTCTAAACATTCATGCCATACCTATTGTATTCAAATTACAGTATTTGATTCCTCCCATTCATTCAGCAATTTTAAGCATGTATAATATATAACATATATATCTATAACATATATATAACATGTATTACCATGTAATATGTTGTACATAATTTATTATATGTGTGTATATAATGTGTGTGTATATAATGTGTGTATATACACATACACACCCACGTGCGTGCGTGCGTGCGCGCGCGCACACGCACACGCGCACGCGCACGCGCACGCGCACGCGCGCACACGCACACGCACACGCACACACACACACACACACGCACACGCACACGCACACACACACACACACACACACACACACACACACACACACACACACACACACACACACACACACACACACACACACACACACACACACACACACACACACACACACACACAATGTTCCTTCTGGTCCCCCCTTTTATTTACTGATTATTTCCCACAGGCCAGACACAATGCTAAGTCAGCATTGGGAAAATGAAGTCTTCTGGTTGCCATGTTGAAAACAGAACTATGATGCTAAGCACAATTAAAAAATTAGGATACAATATCTCACACATTTGGAGAGTGAATTTGTCACAGGAATATTCTAGTCTGTTACTGTGTTTCCTATTGGTGAATGCTCCAGTAAGTTACCCAGCTCTTTCTAGACAAATCTGAGGAGCCATGACCTGCTAGGCTCCCGTAAGTCTGACTTTGTTATCTCTGCATGATAGAGTTTCATGTTTCTGGTTATTCATTACTGACTAGCAACAGTTTTCTAAACTTGTTATTTGATGTTCTTTTATTTCTTTTTCATAATCAGTCATGATATAAAGGACTCAGAAAATACTTTAGTGGTGGTCCATTACAACCCTATTCCCTCATTGCCCCTCTGTGTCATGTTCTCTTGTGAAGACTTGTCACCTGGGAGCAAGTTCTTATTCTAGATCTGTGCTGTCCAACTTGGTAGCCACGAGCCACACATAGAGACCTAGATTTAAATTTAAATTAATTAAATTAAAAAATGAAGTTCCTCCCTTTCACATTTACTAGCCTATCTTAACTGCTCATAGCTCAGTAGCTATGTTGAAAGAACATAGCTACCATATTTGGCAGCATAACAGGGGACATTTTTATCATTGCAGAAGTTCTATTGGCTAGTGGTGCTCCAAATATGAAGGTGAATTTATTTAGAAGGAAGAGCAGGGAAGCCTCTGAGAGCAACATTTAGGCTATAATTTACTTTTCACTGTTTTCTTTTCTTTTCTTTTCTTTCTTTTTTTTTTTTTTTGTCAGTTGTGGGACTTGAACTCTGGGCTGGGCACTGTCCCTGAGATCTCCAGCTCAATGTGAACACTCTACCACTTAAGCCACAGTGCCACTTCTGGTTTTCTGGTGGTTTATTGGAGATAAGAATCTCACGGGCTTTTCAATCTGGTCTGATTTGAACCCTGATCCTCAGATCTCAGCTCCATGAGTAGCTAGGATTACAGGTGTGAGCCACCGGTGCCTTTCTTTGTTTTCATGAGAGGCTGTGAAGCCCTTAATGCAGGCTTACACCTCTTCATCTTTATAACTTTCACATTTAATACATAGTGTACTTACAAGAATATTGAGGGAAAAATGAAGGGAATATAGTTATCAAGATAATTTGGAGGGATTGTACAGAGGTGGATTCTGGTGTTTTTAATTTGTTGTCCATGTTCTGTGAGGGCTGTTTCTGCAGATAGAACCCAGTCAAATGATTTCAGGGCAGGAACGAGAGGCACAGAGATGCTGGGTACAAGATTACAGAACATCTAAAATTTCTTGATTGTATCAGAAGACTCTCTGGTTAATCTGATAAATTAGATTCGTCTGTGTGCATGTGTGTTGATGTGCTGGTACTGGGGTTTGAACTTAGGGATTTATGCTCTTGTTTAGCTCTTTTCCTCAAGGGTTCTGCTCTACTACTTGAGGTTCACCTTCACTTCTGAATTTTTGCTGATTAAATGGATAAAAGTATCTCTCAGATTAGTCTGTGTGTGGGGGCTGGCTTCAAACTGTGATCCTCAAATTGCAGCCTCCTGAATAGGTAGAATTACAGCTGTGAGCCACCAGCTCCTGAGCTAAATGACTTTTTTTTTTGCCTGTAGTGCTGGGGATAGAATCTGATACCATATGCATAATAGAGCAAGGTCTATCACTGAGCAATCCCCAGTGCTCAGTTACCCAAAGTGACACCTTAGGTAAACTATTTTAAGACCTTTGCTAAATTTACATGTAGTAGCCACTTAATTATTGAACAAAATTTCATGATTATCTGTTTAGCTCTTACCTCCCAGCCCTTCTACTCTTCAGGAGAGAGAAACCTCTGTATGTAGAGTGGCTTTGGCTGTTTTGCTCATGGTTGTACCATTAGCAACTAGAACCCTTAGCAACTAGCCGGATTTATTTCGGTGCAGTAACTATTTCTGGAATAAATAACTTAATGCAAAGAGATACATAAAGGTGGAATTTGCCCAGTGTGGCAAGATAGTGGGCAAAAGTACTTTGGGACAGGAGAGACAATTTTGTGGGCTGTCAAATAACCTCTTAAAAGGGGCCACTGACTTTGCAGATGCACAGCACTAGGCCAAGTCTCGTAAATGATGTACCTCAATTTGAAATTTAAATCCCCCAGGACTCTAGGTGCATACAAGGCATAATACTAAATGGCTGATCACTTATGACATTTATTTCCCCACATGAAGAACCACAGGGCGGCATCTCTTGTCAGGAAGGAAACAGATTTGTCAGAAAGGAAACCAGCCATCAGATGCTCTTTGTATTTTTATGATTTATGTATTTATTGGATGTCCCTGCCACTTAACAGTCCCTGGTACTTTTCTACATTTCATAGACAAAAGGCAGACACAGTCATTGTGGATTATGGAGTGAAGAGGTACAAACAAAATAAAATCCATAAATCCCACAGCACATCATAAAATCATCAGATACTCCGGAAGCTGTACTCAGCCTCCCTAAGTCATCAGATACCAGAATGGAGCATTCTGAAGACTTGAGCTTTATTCCTGGTCCTGGTCCTTGCTAGATGTCATGACCTTGGGTTAATTTCTTAATCTCTCCTAGACTCACTGTGCTTATCTCTAAAATAGATATAATAATAACATATCTTGCTATTCCCAGTAGTTCATAGCTACTCCAGAGGCTAAGAACTTGAGGATCTCTGTTTGAAGCCAGCACTGGTAGAAAAGTCCTTGAGTCTCCATCTCCAGAGGAACCAGAAAAAACTGGTCTGGAGACATAGTTTAAGGGTTATAGTACCAGCTACGAGCAACCAAACCAAATAAGAAGCTCTGATTTCAAACTCTAGTATTGGCACAAAATAATAGTAACAATAATTGTATTTATTGGAGCATCAAATGCTTATGACTCAATCGTAGGATTTCCTGAATGTAACAGACCAGCACTAAAATCAGTAGTAAAATTCAATGTCTGTATGAATTTGAATTTCTTTTTCTTTCTGATGTGGGGCTGCAACTGGTGTTTGTTATCGCTCTGGTAACTTTAGCTATGATCTCTTCCCTGCTTGGAAAATCATTTCCTTTCCAAATAAATTCTCATTTGTTCAGATATTTATTCATTTAGATGTGTAATGGTCATGTAGCAAAATCTAGAACTGCAAGTCAAATTCAGGCAGTGGGATTCTGAGGCCCTACTCACCATCACACCACTGTGCGGCCTCTTGAAGCGACTCAGCCCATGCCGATAAGAGTGTAAGAGAGGACTGAACTTGGGGAGACACAGAAGGGATACACAGAAATAGATGATCTTAGATTAAGTTTCAGAAATAGGTCTTAGTTACAATAGTTACTGAATCTTAGTGGACAGGACTTTCAGAACATACATGTCAGGCCTCATGGAAAATGAACAGCTAGTTCAAGTTGCCTGTCATATTTTCTAAGAGACAGGTTCTAAATGAACCATTTTTTTTTAAACCACCCAGTGTGAGATGTCTGCTGGGTGGAGTTTCATGTCAAGTCAGTAGTTTTTATCTTCGTTCACATTCATTTCAAACATAGATAAATAGTTCGTTTCTGGTGAAGACACCAGAGTGACTTCTAGACAGCAGTTGCAAACTCAGTGCCTACAGCAGCCAACAGTTGACATAAACATGTCAGAGAGTTGCAATAAGACCATGGGGACAATTTTGAAGAGCTTTCAGCTACTTAGGTCCAACTGATTTTGCTATGAAGACATGTAAAATCCCAGTGATATCTAAATACTGGCAACGAAGATAATAATAGCAGTATTATTTGGACCAACAATATAGAACAGTTTTCCTAGCACCTCCATCTTTTCCATCTTTTTTCTTTTCTTCTTCTTCTTTTTTTTTGGGGGGGGGTCCAGTCGTGGGGCCTGAACGCTGTCCCTCAGCTCTTCAGCTCAAGGCTAGCACTCTACCCCTTGAGCCACAGCACCACTTCCGGCTTTTTTTTCTTTTTGCTTATGTGGTGCTAAGGAATCGAACCCAGGGCCTCAGGCATGCAAGGCAAGCGCTCTACCACTGAGCCACCTTCCCAGCCCCACTTCCATCTTTTTAAAGTGTAGCTACTGGGCTTTAAACTTAGAACCATTTGTTCTCACTTAGCTATTTTGACCAAGGCTGTTTCTCTAGCTCTTGAGCATATCTCCACTTTCAGCTTTTTGCTGGATAATTGGAGATAAGAGTCTCATGGACTTTTCTACCCAGTTTGGCTTGGAACTTTGATCCTTACTAGATCTCAACTTCCTGAGTAGCTAGAATTATAAGCATGAGCTACTGGCACCCAGCTATACTATATTTCTTTATTAAAGGGAGACATCTGGATTTTCAGACAATTAGCTTTGCAATTAGCTTCTCTGAAATACTTAATGCAACATTGAAGAATCACTTTGAGGTCAAATTAGCTTGCCCTGAATGGCCACATCTGATATGTCCAAAGACTTTCCGGTTTTAAAGGCTGCCAATTCTCCTTCATCCTTTGCTCCATTGAAAGTTCTGAATACCTCTCTGTGTCTGAGAGTGTTTGGGGAGTCTAGAATCAATGATCCAGCAGAATGTGTTAGGAACACCACATCCAGAATGAATCACCCATCACTCCCTTTAACAGATAAGTCATTGGGGAAGCTGATTGCTCCCCTATCCATATCATATTTGATTCATTTACACTTAAGTGATGAAAGTGGTCTTTTCCCCTCTCTCTTTAAGTGGATTCTAACCTAGGAGGGGCTTGGGGACTTGTAAAGGTGAGTGCTGACTCCTTGGACACGGTCCTGGTTGCATTCTCAAATGGCTCACTCAATTAGGAGTAATATTTCATTGACTGTGTATCTGATGGCTCCCTAGCCAGCAGTGTTTTATAATGTTCCTGAGGCAAGACTTTGGGCTTTGAAAACAGCCCTTCATCACCTTTCTGTCTGGGGCTGCATTGGCACAGGCCGATTGAAGCAGCTATTTCTATCGATGGGAGCAGCTATGGTCTCTGGCTGCAATGTGTCTCTTGACTTGGCTGTTTTCTCTTGTCAAAAGGAAGAGTAGACTGACACAGTTGGGTTCATGCAGTATCATGATTTTCACTTGAGTGTGAACATTCAGGTGTCTACCTGGATGTTCCATATGGGGAAAACTAATTAGACTGAAAAACAACCAGATTCTCTACATCTTGTTTTCTGGGTTTGCACAGAAAAGATGAATGTGTTCTGACAATGAGTCTTATTTTTCCACAAAGCTCCATATCACTGCATGCTCCAAATAAGCCTTAGCTTCATGTTTGAAGAAAATAGCTACTTGGATGGATATTTATATCAATAACACAGCTTTTGATAAAGACATCTGATAGAATGGAAGGGTATGTTATGTGTCTATATCTGTGAGCTCTAGTCTCCAGATATTATAGAGATGGCTGGAAGAATACATGAGATAGGCGACTTTCTCTATCTAATTATAAAATTGGCTTGATGTGAATCCACATGAAGTAGCGATTAGGTTCAATGATAAAATGTTCTTAGTTGATAAAGCCCAGACACCCTTACATAACTCCACTTTTATCTCCGAGCTAGTAGGCTGGGTGTAATTTGTGACAAATACACAGCTTGGAAAACAGTTGCCCCTGTGAGGAATATGGAAAATGAGCTGGTAGACTTGTGAAGTCCAGAGGTAACACATGGATGGCAGCTCAAGTAGAGTGAGGCTACCCTGTACAGATACATTTGTGACCAAAATGTTGACACACTTTAGCTCTACCAGCTCACTTAATGCTCACACTGACCCTACAAGGTGGTTGTTTCTATCATCCCTATTTTACAGATGAGGAAAATGAGGTATGGAAATGCAACTTACTTGCTGAAGACCACACCATCAGAAGTGGCTAAGTTTAGATGAAAAAACAGGCAACTCAGTTCTAGAGTATGTTTCTGGAACTCACCACTTACTGTACAGTTGTACATTTCTTATTCAAAGTTAGATTCCTGGATCTTGTCCAATTATTGGTTCCCTGTAGATGGATTGAATAAATTCTAATGCTTCAAGAAAGTCTTTTAAAAGACAGATATCAGGCTGGGAATGTGGCTTAGTGGTAGAGTGCTTGCCTAGTATGCATGAAGCCCTGGGTTCGATTCCTCAGTACCACATACACAGAAAAAACTGAAAGTGGGGCTGTGGCTCAAGTGGTGGAACACGAGCCTTGAGTTCAGAGAAGCTTAGGGACAGAGCCCAGGCCCTGAGTTCAAGCCCCAGGATGGGCAAAAAAAAAACAACAAACCCAAACCAAAACATAAAAGATAAGCATTTTCATCAAATATGTTTATTCTTATTAATGTTTTATTTTTGAGAACGGGGGATTGTATTGAGGGTCATGTGCTCGCTAAGTAAGTGTCTTACTCCTTGGGCTACACTCCCAGTCCTTCTGCTTTATTTGCTCCCCCAATCCTCCCATCTTCACATCTCCATGCTACCATTATTAATAGTAATTTCCACTGTAAATTATTAAAATTTAGTGCATAAAATATTAAAATGTAAAATACACTGTAAAATATTTCTTCTTCCTTGCAATTTGATTTTGCAAAAGGAAGCACAGAGGTACTGATCAAGTAATTATTTACATTTTGAAGTCAGCCCCGTTAAAAAATAACAGGACCAGAATTTGAGTGAAAATATGTTCTGATTCTAAGGCCTATTGTCTTGGCCACTAAAGCAACATCATGCAGTTTCTCAAAACAAAACCACAATGTTAATAGTGAACAAAAAAGTAATTTTTGTAAGAAAAAAAAACCTAGGCACCTGCATGCCTGTATTCCTATCTACTCAGGCCACTGAGACCTGAAGGATCATGATTTGAAGCCAGCCCAGGCAGAAAAAATCTGTAAGACTAACTGGAGACACAGCTCAAAAGGTAGAACGCCAGCCTTGAGCAAGAAATCTGAGCAAGGGGACCCTGAGTTCAAGCCCTGGTACAAAAACAGACAAAATCATCGAGTTTGAGGTCAAAACTCAAATGACAAATATTATTGGATAATATAATTGTGCTAAGTGGCCTAGAGCAGTGTTTCCCAGCACTTTAGTCTTTCTATGTTATCTTGATGGGTTTTGCTATAAGTACATATGCACTGTTAGCATTTTTTATTTATTCACTTTGGAAAGTGTAACCATATTTGTACTTCATTGTCATAGTTTCCTTTTTGTTTTTTTTTTTTCAGTGCTATAGATCAACCCTAGGGCGTCACACATACTCAGGCAAGCATTCTGCCACTGAGCTACTATTCCCCAAATCATGATATTACTAGGACAAAGTATAACAATATTATGACTAACAAATAGGAGATACTTTCTCTTTTGTAGCTGCTAATCATGTTTATTATTTAGAAGTCTTTTTTCAGTAGGAGATGTATCTGCACTACCTCTGTAGTCATGCATCATTCCTTGAGCAGTACACCATCATTCGTGGTAAAGACACAACACAAAAGATGCTCATAAAAAAATTCAGCCAACCTCCAGAGCAGCAAGAAATAGTTTTTGGGAGCCTGAGGGATGGAAGCATGCATGTTCATAATGGTTGCCTTCCTGCTGCTCCAACTGTTACTGCTCTCTTGAAAGAAACAAGACCTGTGATGCAGTGATGATCCAGTTAGCAAGGACAGAGCCCAGACACAAAGGCCTTTTGTGAAAGAATGGGCAGGGGGAGCAGGGGAAGGTGAGGTGGGTGCATCCAGTTCTCTACAAGAGTTTCTCTTCAGGCTTCCTTGTCTCTGATTTCCAGTTCTCCTGTAGAATATGCAGGTCTGGGCTAAAGTCAGAAATTAGATCTGAATATAGGCCTTAAGAGGAAAAGGGTCATGTCATACTTGAGGACATCTTACCTGTCTGCTACAAATAAAAATGGACCTTCTCAACCCGCCATGTCTTCTCAAGTTTGTAGAATGAACATACTGTTTACAATTTGGTGAAGAGTAATGAAGAAAATTCTCATCCACTTTTTCAAAACACCTAATTTTTCTAAAGGGAAAAATAGTCTCCGTCTTTTTCTTTAATGTTAGTATCCCAGTGCTTAACAAATGATATTTACTTACCAATACAATCCATGCAATTTTCTACCTAGATAATGCATATTTTTCTTCTGACTATTCTAATACTTACTTGTCTCCTTGTGCTCACTATTGAAGATTGAGAAGAGTTAAAGATGCAAGCCAAAGCAGGCAATTTTCTGGAGAGAAGAAATATGCCTTAAATGATTTCTCTTTGTTAGATTTTTTTAAACTCTCCTTTCATTTGGCTCTGTATGAAAAAAAGAAAAAAAGAAGAAAATTGGGTAGTGAATGTTTTTTGGATCCAAAGAGGTGACAGGAAACTTCTGAAAGCATGATTAAAAAAAGAAAAGAATCTAATTTCCTAGAACCCAACTTGAAGCCGGCCTCTTAGCATGGTTACACATTAATGCAGTTTCCCCTCCCATTGGGAAGCTAAGGCCCAAGTGGCAGTCATTACTGCCAACAGCACCGTTACCCAATGGATTCCTGGAAGGGTTCACTTAAAAGATTCAGCCGGATCATCTCCAGGGGCTTCCAGTTCCCATCATCCCAGGAATGAAATATTCAGTATCATCTTTCCGCACCTGAGGCTGCCATGGATTAAATTCTTGCTGCCTCCATTACTGGGGAAGCCAAATACTAACTCTCTACTGATTGGATGTGAAATACATAGTGGCTATACTTGGCTAAGAAAAGAAAAAGAATAGGCCAGAACCACAGTGTATGCATGCACACACATACATATACACACACAATAGACTTGAATGTCCCCTTCAACCTGCCCTGAGACAGTGAGCTTTGAAGCCACATTGCTCATGTCCTAAGTTAATAACCCACACAGTGACAGGCCAGCCTATGAAAATGAGGATCCCTGATAGGACTTTTTTTTTTAAATTTAATTTAATTTTATTTGTGAACATACTGTACAGAGGGGTTACAATTACATGGGCAGGATAATGCGTACATTTCTTACCAAGCATTGCAGCCTCCTCCTTTGGTTTACCCTTCACATCCCTTCCCAGCCTCCCCCCTCCCCCCCAATCCCAATCCTTCTCCTTCCCCCCCTTCCCCCCCCCCTGCACCGACGTTGTAAAGCTCGTTTTGGACATGACAACTTGTACTTCTCATTGTTGCAACAGGTCCACCTGTATCCTTAAACAACTGGTTTTTCCCCATCACCTCCACAAGTTATACTGACATCAAGTATAGTGAAAGCAGGGGTTATACTGTGGGGGAGGGACATACAAAGCAACAAAGAGATAATCTTATAAATGCGTTAGAAACACAGGCATGAAAGAAAAAAACATTAAAATACATATCTAAGGGTTCATTTTCCTGACATCACATTATCTGACCTTTTCTGCTTGACTCATACATATACTAGATATTGCAAATAAGGGGAACCGTGGGACCTATGTTTCTTTGGGCCTGGCTTACTTCACTTAATATAATTTTTTCCAAGTTTTTCCATTTCCTAACAAATGGGGCAATGTCATTCTTTCTGATGGAGGCATAGAATTCCATTGTGTATATATACCACATTTTCTTGATCCATTCATCTACTGAGGGGCATCTGGGTTGGTTCCATATCTTAGCTATGGTAAATAATGCTGCAATAAACATTGTTGTGCTGGTAGCTTTAGTGTGGTCTTGTTTGTAAACATTTGGGTAAATGCCCAAAAGTGGGATTGCTGGGTCATAGGGGAGTTCTATGTGAAGTCTTTTGAGGAACCTCCATACTGCTTTCCAAAGTGGTTGAACAAGTTTACATTCCCACCAACAATGAAGTAAGGTTCCTTTCTGTCCACATCCCCTCCAGCATCTGTTGTTGTTAGAGTTCTTGATTTTTGCTGTTCTAACTGGAGTGAGGTGATATCTCAATGTTGTTTTGATTTGCATTTCTTTTATGGCTAGGGATGTTGAACATTTCTTCATGTGTCTATTGGCCATCCTTCTTTCTTCTTCAGAGAAGTTTCTCTTTAAGTCTTTCGCCCACTTATTTGTTGGGCAGTTGTTTCTTTGAGGATTTGTTGTTGGGTGGTTTAATTTTTTGAGTTCCAAGTATATTTTAGATATGAGACCCTTGTCCGTTGTATGGCTAGTAAAGATCTTCTCCCAATCGGTGGGCTTTCTATTGATCTTGCTAGCTATGTCATTTGCCCTGCAGAAGCTCTGCAACTTTATGCAATCCCATTTGTCCAACCTTTCTTTGATTTGTTGTGTTTCCGGGTCCCTATTCAAAAAATTTCGGCCTGAGCCAAGGAGACGTAGGGTTTTTCCTATTCCATCCTGTAATGTTTTCAGAGTGTCTGCTTTGACTTCAAGGTCTTTGATCCATTTGGAGTTGATTCTGGTGCAGGGTGATAGATAAGGATCTAGCTTTAGTTTTCTACATGTAGTTAACCAATTTTGCCAGCACCATTTACTGAAGAGGCTGTCTTTCTTCCATTCTCCCTGATAGGACTTTAAGCTGGACAAGTAGATACTGGCTTACCTTTTTCTTTCTGCTCCTGAATACCTTCCCCTATTTACTTTCTACTGACTGTGCTACTTACTTTCTAATTCTTTTACCTAGATTTCCTTCAGCGATGAACTATGGGCAGTAGGAGTCACAAGACAACTTCTTTAGTGAAATTTATCATCTTGGCACTACCTAACACATAATTACAATAATCATCAATGGGTAGATGAATGACCCTATTTGAAAAAAATTACAGTAAGAACAATTGGGTGGGTGGCTCAAGTAGGAGAGTATCTGTCTAGCAAGAGTGAGGCTCTGAGGTTAAACCCTAATAGAGAGATAGGGATAGAGATAGGTAGAGAGAGAGGGGAGAGGAGGGAGATTTTACATTATGTTAAGGATTTTGATGTGAGAAAACTATCTAGGATTATGTGGGCAGGCCTGCTTGAATAAGAAAGGCACAAAAGGCATCAGATGAATAGAGTTTTGTGATGCATGAGACATAGGCTTGGAGTGATATGATCCAAGCCAAGAAAGATTGGCAGTCCCTGGAATCTGGAAGAGACAAGGAACTGATTCTCCCATTTTTGGCCATGTAGCTTCCAGAAGGATCCAGCCTGCCAACACCTTGACTTTATTCCCTTAGTACTCATTTTGGACTTCAGATCTCCAGAACTAAAGGAAATTAAATCTGTGTTGCTTAAAACTCCCAACTTTACAGCATCAACAGGATATAAATGCAATGTCTGATGATAACTCCAACTCAACATACCTGAAAGCAGAGCCATTATCTTCTTCCCCAAATTCTGTCCTTCAGTCTCAGCTAATGATTTGCTGGTCCCCAGAGTAAACCATGTTTGGGTGATCTGTATCATCTTTGGTTTGTCCCTGTCCTCTTTTTCATTTTGGCAAGGCTTCCAGATTCTCTGTGCTCTATTCTTAGTGTGTTGTACAGATCTCTTGTATTATTTTGTGACCAAAGCACCATCGCGAATTAGTAGAGAACACTGCCTGGAATATATTGTTTTCACTATATGTGTTGTTGTTGTTGGTGGTGGTGGTGGTCATGGGGCTTGAACTCTGGGCCTGGGCACTGTCCCTGAGCTCTTCAGCTCAAGGTTAGCACTCTTACCACTTGAGCCACAGCACCACATCTGGTTTTCTGGCGGTTGGTTGGAGATAAGAGTCTCATGGACTTTTCCTGCCTGGGCTGGCTTTGAACCGCGATCCTCAGATCTCAGCCTTCTGTAGCTAGGATTGTAGGCATGAGCCACCGGTGCCCAGCACTGGATATTTGTTGATTGTTTCTATTTCTTAGTTCTTTAAATATACTTTCCAGTATTGATAATTTTTTTAGTGTTTGTGATTTTTTTATGATGACATATCTGAGGGTAGGTCATGCATTTCCTGTGCATTCCTCACAGATCTGCACCCCCGTGTCACCCACGCTTGGGGACCCAATACACAGACTTAGTCAATGCTCTTGAAAAGTGCTAGCCCTGGTGAGGGAATCCAGTAGAGTTGGGTTTATGCCATTACTCTATATTGACTTAGCTGTATATTTTATTCTGACAAGGTGCTGACTTGTTTTGAACTTGAGAATTTTTAAAATTAGTGTATATGAATTTTATGTTCCATTATGGAATTTTCATACATGAATACACTAACCTTTTCAAGGGCAGCTGCAAATTGGGGATAATGTTCGCACTCACTCTTTGTGTTGTGAGGAGCATTGTAGGATCTTGCCCAGTATAACAAACAGTATGGCTTCCCTTAGTTTTCTCTGTTGACAGGGAGCCCCACATGAGCATTCTTTGCTCGCCAGTGGCTGCAGTGTGGGTCGCATGTGTTTATGTAAGATGCACAGACACTGACAGAATGGAAGGGGAAGGAGCAGGGATGGGGAAAGTAGAGAGGCCGGCGTTATGCATCCAGGATGGAGAACAATTTGGAAACACTTGCCTTGTATAGCTCTCAGCTGCCTGTGAAATTCATCTGAATCTTGTTCCACTGGCCTATGGGGTATTTTCAAATACAAATTAGGTTGGCCAGAATTCCTTTTCTGCACCAACTCTCCTGGGTGCAACTTAGAGGTTATTAAGATGCCTAATAAAAGGAGAGAGCACATTTAATAACATTACCATCAGCTTCATGGAGCTGAGCTATGCGGGTGCATGGTGCCCCAGAGCCCGCAGCCTCCCCCAACTGGTGCACTTGCTTGGGAGAGGCCCTGTAATTATCTGCATTAAAAAAAAAAGCACCATTAAATCCATGGAGGCAGTCATGTCCCATTTGCAGGGTCTTTCTGCCCACATTACTTGAGAGACCCTGGGCCTGGCTCCTTTTGGTGTGAGGAAGAGAGAAAGAGATGAAAGCTCTCAGGCTGATGTGATTACGGGTTAAATTCACAAAAAGGCCGGTCTGCTAAATGCCTTGTTTATGCCTGCAGGGGTTTTTCCTCCAGGTAGTGTATGTATTTGTATCCATTGAACACTGGCCATTTTTACACAGGCCCAATACCTTTCACGCAGGATTCATCCTGGTCCTGTTCCTCTTCACAGCTCATTCAGTACAAACTGTGCTTCTCAGCCAGAAGTGTGTCAGGCAAGCATTGACAACGTCTGGAGGTGTGTGTGGTTGTCACAACTGGGATGGTGAGATGCTCTTGCTATGCATCTAGTGCATAGTGAGGGATGCTTCTAGACATGCTCCTGTCCACAGGTAGGCCTTTACAACAGAGCCTTCATTGCTTTGCCCAGTGTCAGTAATGCAGACATTAGGCATCCAGCTATGGATACAAATACGAAAATGAGCCTCAGAAGTTGTGAGGCCTGGCTGGAGTCACACAACTAGCCAGTGGCAGGGCCGACAGAGCCTGAGCTCTGACCACTGGGTTCGACTGCCTTCCTTTGTCCCTTTCTACCCTTCCTTTGCAGGGAGTCCCTTTCTGACCCCGCTCCAGGCCAACAGCTGGCTCTCAAGAGCCAATCTCATTTCATCCTACTGGGATGAACACAAAATTCATTTCAGTGGGAGTTACTTTCTAAAAAGGAGATTTCTTTGAGGATTATAGAATTGTCACATGTTTTGAAAGGATCTGGAATCTATGCAAGAGTGGAGTCTCTGTTAACTTCAATCTATGTGAAATATGCACACAGTACTCTTTTCTAAGTATCTTATGCCTGTGAGTCTTAGGAATAGTTCACTCAAGTATATATTATATAAACAAATAGTCTGTAGTGGTTCAAAAGGCAGTGATCTAGCGGAAGAACATTTGACAGCTTGGAAAAGAGAGGGTATATTACATTGGGAATAACAGTGGTCATTTGGAATTAGGAGCCCTGCCCTGCTCAGTTTCAGGGCCTTTACACAATTTTTCCATCTCTCTGGAACTCTTCCTTCTTTTCTTCTGGTTCATTCCTCCCCCTCCTCTAGGTGTAAGCATGAAAATTGTCTATTAGGCAATTTTACTTGGATCTTGGCACTTCTGTGTACTTCCTCACACAGTGAATCTTTTAGATCATTTCTGCTAAAGGAAAGCATATGATGAGCTGGATATATAATTTCAAATATTTGTATCTACATGATAGAACACTACGAGATAGCAAAATTTATTTTAATATATTTTATTTAATCCACTATATTCAGATCAATATGTTTCACTATTTACTTGATATAAAAAGGAATGACAGATTTTACTTTTTTATGGGTGTGCCAGTGTATGCCAGTCCTGGGATTTGAACTCAGGGCCTGGGCACTGTCCTTGAGCTTTTTTTTTTGCTCAAGACTAGTGCTCTGTTACTTATAACACAGCTCCACTTCTGGATTTTTGGTGGTTAATTGGAGATAAGAGTCTCACTGACTTTCTGCCTGAGCTGGCTCCAATTTGCAATCCTTAGATCTCAACCTCTTGAGTAGCTAGAATTACAAGCACAAGCCACTGGCATTCAGTAATTTTTTTTTAATATTCTTTATAAGGTAGGAATACGTCTCTGTTTTGCTGGCATGAAGACTGTGACTCAGAAAGATTTAAGTAGTAACTAGGGCCCACTGTAGTGAGGACAAATGTGGGTTAGTATTATTTCCATTAGATTATGTTTTTTTATTGCATTATTCTAAATAGCTACCCACATCTATTTTCCTTACATTTGAGGCTCTGATCTGAGACTCCTCCAGCTTTCCATCAAGCTGTGAAGAAGCAAAAAGAAGAGTATTGTCACTAAGAGCAAGCTGTGAGGTCACACTTTCTAGGACTCAGCCTGCTCTGCCACTCATTCCTTATGTAACTTAGCAAAGTTACTTCCCCACAGCTTGGTTTTGCCTTCTGCATATGAGGGTAGTGATAATCAGACCTAACTTGTAGGTTTGTATGAAGAACACAATTTGGTGTTGCTGAGACACAATTCAGGAAAGATTGCCTAACTCTGTGATGCTGGCTCACCATGAAGGTAGATACATGCTAACCATTGTCAACTTCCTTCTCTTTGTAATTATCCTCACAAATACTTCATGTAAACCAGCAAACAGAAACAGAATTGATGTACCTTAGTTAGGGGTTACACAGCAGATCAAAGATGAAGTAGCTATTTTTTAGTCTTCCCATTCAACAGAAGACATATAGTTTGGTCTGGGAGGAAAGTAGAAGATATGAGAAAAGGAATCAGGGCGGTATGATGCTTATCCTCATACAACCTGGGCTGGGTGAATGGGATGAAATGACCACTAATCCAACCCAGCCCCAAGCCACAAATGTCAACAGATATTTTATAGCAGGGAAGGTGCCAATGAACATGTCACATACTCTTTTGAAAATAAATGAAGCCACAAAGGGACTCTAAAGTAAAAAATCTGAACTTAGCTGTTTATGGATCTCCTCTGGCTCCAGTTTATGGTGTTCCAAACGCTGCAGCAGGAAGAGGCACCGGTAGAGGAGCCTCGTGATGTGGCTGAGAGGGCATCTAGCAGTGTCTTCCTGGCGAGTCATGAAGGGCCTGCCTGCTGCCTACTGTAAGTGTCAGAACAACTCACATTTGTAGGGTTGTTGGCCAGATTTGAGGATCAAAGTCTTAGTTTTGTTCCTGGTCAAAGCTGCAGCTAGAAAAAAATGTGCCGAACCCCATTTCATTTTGTTTTCTTGTTTTATTTTTGGACAGGAATGGAATCTGTTTTCCCTGATTTAGTCCAAACTTGCAGTCCTCTCCCATAAAATAAATGCAATGGTTAGTTCCCCACAGGGTTTGCATCTCTTTTGGTGAGGCCAGGTGGAAGGTCCCCCATGGAATCTGACATGATCCCTTGGAGATGGTCACTAGTTTTCAATGCTTTTTGTCTCTCTCCCCCCTCCCCCGCCACCCTGTGAATAGTAGAGCCCATTTTGTAGGGGGTATTTGACGTAGAGCCTCAGTAGTTAAGACAGGTGCCACCCATCTCATCTGGAGGCCATCCAGGGTTCTAAGTCCCCTGGGACACATCATTTGAAATTGTCTCTCTAAGATCTGGGAAGCATAGACTCGTGGCTGGATACAAAGCAAATGAAATGCTAGAATTAGTGTCCAGATGTTTTAGGCAATTTTGACACTCCCTAAAATTTGAAAGCCAGTGGCCTTTTCCAGTGTATTCCTTTTTTTTTGTTTTAATCGATCATGGGGGCTTGAACTCTGGGCCTGAGCGCTGTCCTTCACCTCTTCAGCTCAAGGTGAGCACTCTACCACTTGAACTACAGAGCCACTTCCAGTTTTCTGTTTTATTTAGTTATTTTTATTTTTATTGGAGATAACACGGACTTTCCTGCCTGGGCTGGCTTTGAACCGTGATCTTCAGATCTCAGCCTCCTGAGTAGCTAGAATTACAGGCATGAGCCAACAGCACCCAGCTCCTTTTTTAAAATTAAGTATTTTATTGTGAAAATACTGTACAAAGGGGTTACAGTTACATGAACAAAGTAATGAGTACATTTCTTATCCAATATTGTTGCCACTTGTGGCATCTTGGGGTTCATTTCCCTAACATCATCTTATCTGACCTTTTCTGCTTGTCCCAGACATATGCTAGTTATTTCAAATAAGGGAAACCATGGGACCTATGTTTCTTTGGGCCTGGCTTACTTCACTTAATACAATTTTTTTCCAAGTCTTTTCATTTCCTAACAAATGGAGTGATGTCATTCTTTCTGATGGAGGCATAGAATTCCATTGTGTATATATACCCAATGTATTCCTTTTAAAGGTCAAATCAGTGCCTGTGGCTGACAAGTTACTTGTCTGAAGAGCCACCAGCTAGGTAGTAATGGGACCAGCCCTGACTTGCAAGAATCTTGGTTTCCAACATACTTCTTAGACAGAATCTCCACTCAAGCAGAACTCATAGGAAGACTATATATATAAAATCTGTAGTTCATAAAGTGGAAGAAAAAACAAGCTCAGAAGAACCAGGAGCTGAGGAAGTTCTAATGGAATCAAAGATGAGAACTAACAAATTTTCCTCAGGATACCCTACAAGCTTGAGCCACGTGGTACTTTCAATAGTCAAAATTTTGCGAGAGCATAGCTGATTGACTCTGCTTGGTTAAAGAACCCTCCTTGGTTAGAGACCAAAGGAGCCCTTGGCCAGCAATCTCATGAAGACTCTCGCACAATAGATGCTGTCAGTGTAAAGTATGTAACAACAGTATGAGGCTAAACATGGTGTTTGCCTGTGAACTCTGCTACTTTTTCAACAATATTGTGCTATCTTCCTGTTAGGGTCAGTGAATCAGAGAAAAAAAGTGCAATAGAAATGAATGGGTTAAGATAAATTCTGTGGCTTAACTATCAGCCAAATGACACTTTAACAGCCTTTTTAGCATAGCTTGGCTGGGCTGAGACCTTCTTGCAAAATACCTTAATCCTTAGCCTCTAAATAGAGAGTTATTTTCAATTTCTCCAGTTCCTAATGTTTTAAATGGAACTACTGTTCCCCTTAGAGCACCCAGCGGCTGGCTGGAGACCTTTATTGATATATATATATAAATTACCCCAGTCCTCTCTCCTGCCTATAGACCCAATCATATTGAACTAATGTGCATATAAATAAAAACCTGCAAGTGTGGTTTATGGCAATAAGTAGTGCAGCCGAAGTTTATACCATTCTGCAAAGACACCTTGATACATTGCGGATAATCTTCATAATGTGTTTAAAGAGCCTGGATGTCGGCTCAGGCTGCATACTCTAGGAACTGAGTGGAAAATCTGATTCCTAAGCTTCTGAATGACCAAGAGAGGAATCTGTCCTGTTAGAATGATACTCATCTCAGCATGCACAGGGCTGAGAGATTGGAAGTCTTTCCCAAAGTGACCAGGCTGGAAAGGCAGAAGCTGGTCTGGACAATGCAGGAGTTGGGCTAGGAGTCCCCTGTTCTCTTTGCAGTCTGTATCCTATAGTTGGTGCCAGTGGTGAGCTGGCTGCAGGGGCATTGCCGCAGCCGGGGAGTACTGAGCAACAGACAGCAAATATTTTCATTCTCACTAATGGAGGAGAGATTTTTACCTTGTAGTTATGATTTGGACATGAAATTTTCCCCAAAGGGCTCATGTGCTGGGGGCTTGGTCCCTAGCTGATGGAGCCAATCATTGAGAGGTGATTGGACCCTGAGGCTCTGACCTAATGAGTAGATTCATCCACTGGTAGATTCATAATTAGATGGAATTGTTGGAGAGGTGGGGCCTGATTGGAGGAAACGGGTCATTGGAGGTGTGCTTTTGAATGGTGTACCTTGTCTCTGGCCCCTTTTCCTGTTTCTAGCCCCTGGCTGCCATGAGGTGAGCAGTTTTGCTCCACCATACCCTCCTGCTGCCATCATGATGTGCCTCACCGCAGGCCGATAGCAGTGAACCAATCCACCCATGGACCCAAGTCTGGAAAAGCATGAGCTGAAACACCTCCCCTCAATTAAGTGGGTTTTCCCCTCAGATATTTGTCATAGAAGAGGAAAAGTGACATACCCACGAAGATGTTCCATCCTGGAGTGATGTGTCTAAGAGAGAAGGGACCTGGTTAGGTCACCCCTTATCTGCCCTCCTTGCACAAATGGCTAGAGCAGTCACAGGTATAGCATGGAAACCTGTTTATGGTAGTTTTCTGCATTGTCCTTAATGACTTAACTCACCCCATGGGTCTTGTGAGGGTTGGACCAAGTCCATGGCTTCAACTTCATTAAATTTTATGCTCCTGTGCTCCAGTCATTCTCTCTGTTGTCCCCTCTGCTTGGCACACATAGAAATCTCCCTGTTAGATTCTTGTCTTACCTGTATCTTCTGTTCTACTTGGAAAGTTCCTTTATGTCTTTGCCCTTGCTCCCCATTTTTCTCTAAGCCTGAAGAGACGTTTCTTTTCTGCCATTTCTGAGTTATGTCCATGACCACAGTACAGCCTCCTTTTTCATACACGTTTCTCTAATTATTACAGTTAGGAATCATCTCTCCTATACATCTCCTATACATCCTATACACTTCCAAATTAATATTGCATTATTATTAATATTATTAATATTATTATTAATATTAATATTTTCCCTCTTAGTCCAAGTATGTTTGGAATCATTTATCTTTGAATTCTCCAAACTCCTCTACTGTGTCTACCTCTAACAGATAATTAGGGTTTGTTGGTTGTATGAATAAATGAATGTGTGTGTATGCATGTGTGTTAAACTCAGCAGAAGATGCCTACTGTGTACCAAAACCCAAGGAGAAATTTTGAGTAGTAGATACAAAAAAACCCTGAAAGTACACCCATTCCTAGGAGCTTGGGGAAGGTAGGTGTGGGGGTAAGAAGATCAAAGTGGCAGTAAGGCTAAGGGATGGGGTCTGACGGGAGTAGATAGAGATTGGTAGGGAGAGGGGATCTTACTGTTCTTGGACAGTTTGCTCAGAGAAAGGCCTGAAACTAAGCTCAGAGAAGAAAGGAACAGAAGTAAAATAAGCAAACACGTCATTCTCATTTACTTTTACCAGAAGTGATTAAGTATGTCCCAGAGACTGAGCACCACAATCTCCTTGGAGTTAGTGGGTATTAAAGTTTATGATTACATATTTTCCCATTCAAGATTTGTAATATTTGATGTTTTAATAAGTAATATATTCATGTTGTGATATGTAATTAAATATAGACATACATAATACACAATACACATACACATATAAGTAAATGTACAACAGATTGAATGACATGTAGGAAGTGGCGCTGTAGCTCAAGTGGTAGAGCGCTCGCCTTGAGCTGAAGAGCTGAGGGACAGCGCCCAGGCCCAGAGTTCAAGTCCCACGACCGACCAAAAAAAAAAACAAAAACAAAAAAACAACAAAAAAAAGAAAGCTGAATGACATGTATATTTTTTCTGTCAGTCGTGGGGCTTGAACTTTGGGCCTGGGCACTATCCCTTAGCTCTTCATCTCAAGTCTAGTGTTCTACCACTTGAGCCACAGCACCACTTCCGACTTTTTCTTGTTTATGTGGTACTGAGGAATGGAACCTAGGGCCTCATGCATGCAAGGCAAGTACTCTACTGCTGAGCCATCTTCCAAGCCCCGACATGCAATTTTTAAATAGATAATGTAATTAAATAAGTTCAGTTTGTTGATTTACAGTTTTAAGCCTTGTGCTAAGTCAGTAGCTCCCATAATGTATCAAACCTGAGTTAGTGTTAATTCCATGTTATTCAAGAAAAACATAATGATGGATTTTTGGCTTACCTGTATGTGTAGGCTTTCTAAGGATTTCAGCTGAAGTTCAGTGGATTGCAGTACTAAAGTATATTGGTTTTGGGATCACCCAGCCCTTGTTTCCAATTCTGGCTGTGTCACATACTAGATTTTGGGCCATTTGCCTTTCTCAAGTTCCTACTTGTTCCATAAATAGGTAATACTTATGAAACCCTTAGTATAATGTCTGACATGCAATTGGTGCTCATATATTGTAGTTACAGAAGGACCCCAGGAATGTCAGTTAGTTAATGACTGTCTCACTAATGGATCACAGCCCTTTCCTTCCTTCTGGACCTAGACTAGACCTCATAATTAGGTCAAATACAAATTGTTTCCTCAGGGAGGATGCAATTCCTGAAAAGCATAGGTTGCAAAGAAGTTAATGTACCAAAACAATGCTATGGATCTCCCCAGCAGCAGGAGAGCTCCCAGTGAGACTAGAAGAGTTTTTCCTATTTAGGATCCCAGTGCAATATCATCAAGAAGGACTTTGAAAACTTTTCTCCAGGGACTTTTGGGGCTATGGCAACAGCAATGAGGATAATGCCTCACATTTTGAACAGTGGTTTATAGTTTTCAAAGCACTTTCATGCACATTTTCTAACTTCATCTTCATAGCAACCCTTCCTAACAAAGCAGAGAAGACATAAAAATCAGAAAAAGAGCAATTTACTTATTTTTAAATGAAAAGACCTCTAGAGATTCTGTCTAACCTCTTTATTTTATAAACTAGAAACTGAGGCCTCAGAGGGTGACTTGTTGCACGGAGGAGATGCTTGAAGCCCAAATACTTAATCTCAACTTGGTGTCCCATCATATGTGAAGTGCATGCTTCAAATAAAACCAGCAAAAACACAAAACCTAGCTGAGGAAAAATAAAGGAATGCATGAATGAATGATTGTGGCCTCTCCGTGGCTAGACAAGAACTTTCTTTCTCTGATGGGATGAACTTTTTCTAGCTATTAATACTCATTGCCTGTATTTTCCCCGTGGGATTCTGAGCATCTTCCAAATTTGGGAAGTGTCCCAGCACAGGTTTGGGCTCTATTAGAAGCTGTGAGCTGAACGGTCAGGAAGAAAACAGCACTTTTTTAAAAAAAAAAAGTGCAGTCAGGAAGTCTTGCAGCTCCATGATGTCTGGAGTACAGAATAGAGAAGGACCATCTGTTGGTGATGATTTTGAAATACTAGGCTCTTGAAGATTTAACGGTCTTGTAAGATGGGAACTTTACTGAGTTCTATCAATGCTCTGGTCTTCCTCTCTCAGGCTCACGCCAGCCCTTTTTCATCTCCGAGTTTAAGGTGCTTCCCACCCCATGTACTCTGGGAGTTTTTATAAGAGCCCCTGATAGGGAAAAGGCTGACCCTGTGGGGAAGTTTGACTTGGGTTGGTGTTGTAATATAATCTAACCTAGAGATGATAAGAGTACTGTTTCTTGGTATCTGGGAAGACAGGATGAATACTTCTTCTAAGTGCTAATGTGAATGAATGATCTTTTGTTTCTAGGAATGTGTAGAATTCAAAGACTAACAGGAAACAATTGGTAGAAGAAGCAAGGCAGCTACAAGTGACATAATTAAATGAGAATTTGTCAGTCTGACTGGGGTTAAACTGGTCATGATTGGAGCCCTAGGACTTCCTTGAAGGGGTTACTGTGGGCTCTGGGATGGGACTTGAATTAGACACAGAAGACGATATCCTTTTAGTTTGATAGATACTTTGTCACCACTATTAATCACTGTTCGTAGTAATGTATAGATATTGATTCATTTAATCACCCTAAGCTTAAGAAATAGACACTGTAGTCATCATTTCAGGACATAAAGGTAGAGGAATAAGTACTTGTTAGAAATACAGATGGTGTTTGAACCCAGTCACCATAATTCTAGCTGCTGTGCTATCTTAGGTATATGGCATTTGGGGGACAAAAGAAGGGGACAAAGTGGGGCAATATATGAGGAAAGAGTTGAGATTGACAGTGAGCTATTGCCTCTGTGTACTACTTAAACAAATACCTCAGGCTGGTTAATTTATAAAGAAAAGAAATGTATTTACCCTTAGTTCTAAAGGCTTAGAAGGCCAAGATTGGCAGGTGTAATTGTCAGGTAAGAACAGTTCTCTGCTTCCAAGATGTCGCTGCAACCCCCAGTAGAGGAGAATTCTGTGTTGAAATCAGAGAGGACAAGATTATATGATGACTCTTTTATGAGGAACTTAATCCCATCCACAAGGAAGGAGCTCTCATGACCTAATCGTCGCCTAAAGGCTCTGTCTGCTAAACTGTCACGTTCAGCAACACACTCACGTTCATTGGCTATTCAGATATTGCTTCTAGCACCTGAATTTTGGAGAAGATGTGTTGAATCATAGCACCATGGGCTTGGCCTGCTCAAGGAACCAGCTGCTGGGAGTGCAGAGCTGAGACCTGGGAAGACCCAGAGATGCAAATAGTAAGGAGTTAGGGTAGTTGAGGCAAAGGAACTAGAGATAGTTTTGTTAAAGTTAAAGCCACACATTCTTTTGATGTGCTTCCTTTCAAGAGGTGGACTTTGATGTCTTTCCCTTAAATATGTCCTAGATATAGGGACTTATGTCTAATAGATGTAATAATGTAGCAAAAATGATGGTCTCTCAGTTCCCAACCTAGGAAGTGACTAGTCTAATGGAAGTATGGCCACCTTTTCTTTCTCCTCCTCTCTATTCTTCCTTCTCTTCATCCTCCTTCCCTCCTTTCCTTCTACCTCTCTTGTTCCTCCTTTTACCCCTCCTTCTCTTGCTTCTCCTCTTTCTCTTCATTGTCCTCTTCTTTTCTCGTCCCTTCCTTTCTATCTCCTTTTCTTCCCTCTACTGCTTCTCCCTATATTCCTTTTTCATTCTGTATCCCTCCTTTGCCCCTCTGCCTCCCTCCCTTCCTCTGCCTCTCTGTTCCCAAGACACTTGTTCTCTGAAGAGAGACCCACATGGTAAGGAACAGAGGTCTTCCGCCAACAGCTCTGAGTGGCAGATGGCTCAGCTCCAGTTAAGCCTTCACATGATCAACTGCAGCCAGACCAATAATTTGAGGGCCATCATGTTTTAATCTTTTGATTTTCTAACTTACGTTACCTTGGAGATAGCATTCATTTGTTGATCCTGTGCCTTTTGGAGTTTTGGTGGACCATGACATATAGCAATAACTAGTAAAGTCTGCCCTGTACTGTTTGATTGTTTTATTTCAAAATCATAGCACTGTGACATATATTATGGAGCACCTGCTTAGTAAGTATATCCTCAGTTGAATTGGAGATACTAAGAGTTGCTGCAGGGTTTCAAGCAATATGGTAATGGTGATATTCTAGGAAGGTTAATGTGGAGTGCTTGGTGAGCAAGATGAATTGGGATGAAGATTTGTGGTAGGGAGGTAAGTTGGGCTAGTGAGATGGTTTAAGCACTGAAGTCCTCTGGTTTAGGCTTAAGTTTAGTGTGTATGTACAGTTGAAAGGCTAAAAATGGGCCACATGTTAAGATTTTGTGTCCATCAAAACCTTGGAGATGCCCACTGAGCCTCACATATGATAGGAAATCAATGATAGTTATCGAACAAATGGAAATGGATGGTTGAAAGAGGAAACAAAAAGGTGGTACTCCAGAAATCTTTGTGGCTTCTTTTTTTCCCCCCTAGAATGTAAACCATTGGAAAATGATATGGATAATAAGTAGACTTCAGTTACCTCTAACTCATTTCCCATTTCTGTGATCCCGATGGGAGCCAGGCTATTTTCCAAGCCCAGTCCGGTTCTGAAGCTTATTTTACAATTCTCCTGCCCCTTTTCCTACCATTCATGCCACAAACATTTATTGAGCATCTATGATATGTATGGCATTGTGATGGGGCCCTGGGGAGAGAAGACAAGCCAGGAACGACCCTGCTGTGCCTCCCTATTTCTCCTCCTGCTTTCATCTCTAGGCATCTCAGAAGTTTATTTTTGAAATAAGGTTCATTTTCTTAGTGGAATTCTTAAGTGGGGAGCAGTGAGATGGATTCAGGCTTTTAGGAGCTGATTTTAGAACTTGTGGATGACTTAGACTGTTTCCTGCTCACCCTTGCTGACATGCCCTATTAATATTCAAAAGCTGTCACTTTATTTTATCTTTGTTCTTTAGTAGACTAGACTGCTGGCTGAGGGAACCTGGTTTGTCTGGTTGAGTCTTGTCACATAGAGGTGGGGGAGGTAGGACCAAAAGAGACATGGCTCAAGGTGGCTAGGTACTTTTTTTCTTTAAATTTTTGGGAATTGCTACATATTTCTCTTGGCATCACACTGATTAACCATTATCCAGTTTTCTTGTAAATAAAATTTAATGTTACTAGGAAAAAAACCCCAGGGACTGAGCAACGATTGTTGTAGGAAGGAGAGTTGCTGGGGGATAATACATCCTGGATTTGGGGAAGGCTGGAGAAGAGCTCTAGGTCTATGGTGCTTGTTTCATAAGGATAGAATTCCACTAGACTAGTGGGAATCCTGTGTTAGAAAGGGCCCTGAAGTGTACTTGGGTTTGTAGATAAGAGCGAGTGACAGATATTAATGATAAATGCCTACAAGTAAGTGTCTGGGGTTGCCAGACCATATATTGGAGTAAGTGGTGGAAAGGTCTCAGCTTAGGTTTTGGGCTACTTTTGTTTTTGACTAATCTTTTCTTTACGTCTTTCTTATTTTTCTCTCTTATCATCGGCCTTCTTTCCTTTTGTCTCCCACTTCCATGCTTATTTGTCTTACCTTTCTCTTCCTTTGCCTCCACACCCCTGTCCTTCAGCTGCTGTGAAGGGTACCTTCTCTTGCCCACGGAGGCTACATACTTTGGGCAGCTATGGTATCTCTCTGCTAGCTTGAACAGCTTAGGGCTGCCAAGTGGCAATCCTTCCCTTCACCTCAGATCCGTCTGGCCTTCTTAGCATGCTGGCAGAGTCATTAAAGCAGCCACAGAATTCTGAAGGCCCTGGCCAGTACAAGGTCAAATTGGAACTGTGTAGACAAAGAGGATGCACAAGTACTAGACTCATCTTTGCCTCATCTCCCCAGGATACTTCCATTGGTTCAGTTCATCAGAATTCAATCCACTCCCAGTTGTAAAAGAAAAAAAAATCCAAAAAAGTGTTCACGCATTTGACTCCAAAGAACAAATCATGTTTCACTTACATTTGTCTTCCACTGAAGTCAAGGCAGGCACCTCACAGCTGCCTCTTTCAGCAGACGCAGACTCACCTATTATAATGCCATCTCTCTTTCCCCCATCTTCCCATCTGATACCCACATTCTACTCTGAAATATTTAGTTTTCTTTTATTCAGCCTTTAGGGTTACTATATTGGTACAGAAAGGAAGGAGGGGTGAGACTCTCTTTTTCACTCTAGTTGCTACTCATCTGTCTGGCTAAAATGATTTTTCCTTTTTTTTTGTTATTACCACCATTTTGGCTGATGGGTGTAGGGTGTGTGTGTGTGTGTGTGTGTGTGTGTGTATGTGTATGTATGTGTATGTGTGTGTGTGTGTGTGTGTGTGTGTGTGTGTTCTAACCTCTAAGCACATTGAATGTCTTTAGCGTACATGTTAGACAGGAGACTGATAGGATAATGATGATGGAATGTTAAATGCTATCTATGTAAATCAGTTCCATCAATGGGTACAAGATTCAGCTACTTTAGGTCTTTTTTTGACATACATTTTCATTTTTTTTTAAAGGAGAATTGGATCTTGGATTGTTATTAACCTACTTTAGAAGAATCTACATTAGCAGACACATTACTATTTTGCATAAAGTCATATTAAATTTTGGTATGATGTTAAACATCACTTACCTCCTAAATGCTGCTTTTAACCTGCAAGTAGTTTCTTTTGTATGTTTGGTAGAGGATTGGTTTCTGATAGTCAGATACTGATTGTGAAGTAAGAATTGTTACATGGTCTCTGCTGGCTGGGGATCAATCTTTTTTTTCCATTTATTTGAGGATGGCATCAGTTAGGCAGCTTTTAAGAAGGTCTATGTTTTGAGGTGATCAAGGAAACCTCCAGCATTTCTGGGTTCTGGAGCAAAGCTCATGAGGTTTGGAGTTGAGTAAGGACATGGTTGTAAGTGATAGGACCCAACTCAAATCTCTCAGCTAGAATGCACAAGGATGCAGATGGACTCAAGGGTGGCGGGTGGCCTGAGTTGGGATGTGTTGATGCACACCTGTAAACCCAGTTACTTGGGTGGCAGAGACAAAAGAATCTTGGTTTGAGGCCAGTTTGAGCCAAGTTAGCATAAGACCTTATATAAAAATTAAAAGCAAAAGAATCCAGGGTATGGCTCAAGTAATAGAGCATTTGCCTGACAAGTAGGTGATCAGCTGTTTGTAGATCCAAGATGTAGATTCAAGACCTCAAGAGTCATCAATTGCATTCCCATGTCTTACTCAGCCTTTCTCATCTGTGTCTCTGTACCTCCCCTTCGCCATATTTTCTCCCCCTTTCTTTTTCCCCTTCAGCTCGCTCATTGCCACTTTACCTCTTCTCTACCTCATTTCTCTGCCTTTCTCACTTCTCTGCCTTTGTGTATCTCTTCGTACATGTTTCTTAGGTTCAAAGTAGGTAGGGGAAGCTACTGCATGGGTCTGCGTGAAGATACTAAGCAATGGGAAAGCACATGGAAGACAGAGATGGGCTGAGTACAGTGAATTGGAGGAGAGATAAAGAGGGAAGAAAATAGAAGACAGAATTGGTAAAGAGGATGATAGAAGGATGGAAGGCTAGAAAGAGGAAAAGAAGAGATAGAGAAGAGACAGAGAACCAGTGAAAAAGAAGGGAGGGAGATAAGGTAGACAAAAAGATATGCAGAGAAAAATGAGGCAGAGATTAGGTACAGAGGAGAGAGACATGGAAAGGGATTGGTGGGCATATTTCAAAAAGGAAGAAATTACTTAAAGAAATAAAATCAGGAACAGGAAAGGAAAAGAGAAGGCAGGGACCAAGAGGGTTGCAATGGGTTCATCAGTGGTTTGTTCTGATTTAGAAAGAGAAACAGATTCTAAGGGAAGATGGGAGAGAATGGGATGGGAAGCAGGACTTTGCCTTCCCTAGTTTGAACGAGAATGCAGTTCAAGCCCATGACTGAAAAAGAAACAAATGAGCGAGAATGCCCAATATTAACATGCCATTATTTGGGAGCTTTGGTGGGGAGAGTAACAAGCACCCCTTTAATTGGGACAGAAAGCATTTGATTGGCTTTCCTTGCTTTAAAATAACTTAGTTCCAACCCCAAAGTTGAATGGAGGCCAATTCAATTTCTCCTTATCAAACAGAGCCAGTAGAGCTGATGACAATGTAGGTCAATGTAGAAATCAACCTCACAAGTCCTTCTCAAGACATGCTGTGGAGGAGGTGTGGGGCAGGAGGGAAAATGGGGCTCTGTGGGGTGGTGCTGAGAACTCCGTCTCTTCCAGCAGGCTCTTACAGCAGTTTTTGGCTGAGCTTGTGGCTCAAGCTGCCTATTTCAGGGTTTGGCTGGCGACTCCTCTGGGCAGGCTTTGTGCCTCAGCCTGTTTGTGTTAGAATGGGACACATGGACCCAGCAGCCGCCAGGTGCCAACCATGTAATCCGACACCATATGTTCCCAAGTCAGGAGAGAATACAGCAGATTTTTTTTTTTCAATTTTGGAAGTAGGTTAATTACATTCATCTATATTTTCAGCTCTGTTGTGTGTGTGTGTGTGGGGTCACAGATGCTAAATTATTCTTGACATATTTAGGTGGCCACTTATGACCAAAATTTTTAATTGTGAATTTTACCGTCTACAAATGGCATGCAAAGACCAGATTCTTAGAATGAAACTGAAGCTCAGAAAGATGTTCCCTTTGTAAGAACGTTCCTCTTGTACTTTTCAAAGTGGATATAAAACCTTGTTTTGAGGTATTGTGCATTTTATTTTCTTCCTCTGCCCAGATGCTGATTTATTTGGGAAATTTAACTGGTTTTCCAGAAGACATTGATGGATGGAGCCAGCTGTGCCATTTCTCTGCTGCTTTTTTTCCTCCTCCTCCTCCTCTTCCTCCTCTTCCTCTATCTCCTCCTCCTCTTCCTCCTCCATCTCTCCTTCACTACTTCTGATTTTTCTTCTTCTAATTCTTCTTCTTTGGTAGTTGTTCTTCAAGTACAAAACACGAACTTTTGACTAATTAGTGAAGACTTTCTGATGTAGGGCATTGAACCAATGGAAGTGAATGGCAGTCTTGTTCATGGCTAGCAGTTAGAACATCATCGGTGCCAGGACAGTGCTGAGATGTATACATGCAGTAACTTACTCCATCCTCCAACAGCTCGTGTGTCAGAGCTTTTATTCTCCTTGCTCTGTGGTTAGCAAGGAGGATGTTCTGTTAGTTTTTCCAGGTACACATTTTTCCCTTTATCCTGATGGCGTGCCTTTGGAGGCTGATGACCCCATCCATCATGTCTCTGCTTCCTCGCTTTTGGCTTTGGTCAGTGAGGGCTCCAGATAAGGAGATTGGAGGGACAAAGGAAGAGGTGTGGGGAGCAAATTTGAGCTAGATTCTATACTTTAGGGTGTTATAAATCCAGCTTCTGGACTTACCCTGCCAGCTGAGTCAATTGCTAAGCATCTCTCATCCCCAACATCATTTTCAGGGATATAGGGTTTTGTCTACTCATTGGATAAGGGTAAGGAAGATTAAGTTAGGAAATAACTTTATCAGAGTTCTTCTTTGTAAGGTGTGTTTCCTTTGTCATTTGCATTGTATGGATTCTTTTTTTCCTGTAGTCTAGTCCTGGACACTCTAGGTATCCATGCACTTTCCAGGTCTTCCTGCTCACCTGGGAAATCACTAGCATTACACTAATTGGCTACTTTTGTCTCTGCTCTGGTATTTTGTTTCTGTCTGGCAAGAGTGCACTTTGCCCTGAGTAGGCCAAGAAATTCTCAGGTTTCCATCAGTTTATGCATTCATTCATTTTTTAAAATTTAGTTTATTTTTTTGGCTTATTTTTCTCTTTTTTATAGTCAAGGTGAAGGGTTACAATTACATAAGTAAGGTAATACGTACATTTCTTATTTATGATAACAGAAAAATTTGAGTTGTCAATTGTCTTCTCAGTGTATGTGGTTCAAATGATTTCTCTCTTTGGATCATTAACACAGCAAATAGTATTAATGGATTTTCTAGTGTTGCTCACTTTGCACGTATAGAATATTATTTTCACTGTTCAGATCTCTTTGCTAATATTTATTGTTATGTGCATATTTATAAGTGACATTGGCCTGCTGCTTCTTGAAGGAGTCTATAACCAAATTCAGGCTATCAGGTTGTACTTGCATTCAAGGGAATTAGGCAATTTTTCCTTCTTTTATTCTCTGGGACAGGTTAAGTAGCTTTGGGATTATTTCTATTTTAAAGGTTTTATACAGCTTCTGTATGAATTAATTTAGATCTGGTAATTCATTCTTTTTGTTTGTTAGTGTTGAGTAGATTTTTGATACTGTTTGATTTTCTCTAGCTCTAGGACATCAGTCTGTCTAATTGTTCTTTAACTAGAATCAGTATACTAAATTTGCAAGTTTATTTCAGCAGATTATATGAAGTGTTTTCTAATGATATGAATCCAGTTCAGATTGAGTGGTGGTTTTCTCTTGGCCTTTTCTTTTAGACAGTTGGGTTTTCTCCCACTGACTAAGCTCATTGATCTGTTGAAAGACCAGGTGTTTGACTTTCCTTTTTACTTTTCTCTTGTGTGTGTGTGTATACCAATGTTTGAACTCAGCTGTTTTGCTGGTCTTTTATCATTTGAATCACACCTCCAATCTAGTTTTTGGAGTATGTGTATATTTATATATGTGTACATATATCAGGTAATAATGTATAGTATTATATGTATTTATATATGTACATATTCGATTAAACTTTCAGTTAGATGGACTCAGTTTCAGGTAGCTTTGGTGGCAGGGATGGTGGCTTCCTTTTCTCCTTCTCTGATTTTCTTTGTCTTTTTTTCATTTGAATTGACATTTCCCCCACATTCTCTATTCATTTAAATAGTTACTATTAGTTAACTAATAGTTACTATTAGTTACTGAGATTTTATGTATTTCTAGTGTAACTGTCCACTTTATCGAACTTTTTATTCTATAACATCTATGTTTATGCTTTGATATGTTTGCAGTGGCTAATTGCATCAGATGTAAACAGTGATTGGTATTCATTTTTTTCAGTAATTGTATCTCTTTTGATTTACATGTTCTGGCGGCACTTTTAGAACAGTATATCCTATTGTTGACTTTAATGGAGCTGTTTCTAGTTTTTTTAAAAAAGTGGTTAACATGATTCTTAATTTAGGAGGTTAGACGTATTCTTTTAAAAAAAGTTTTTTATTAAAGTTAAAATTGTTTTAAGTTTTACTAAATGCTTTTTGACAATTTTCTTGGTAATCATAGTTTTCTCCCTTGACCTACGAATATGATGCATTTCATTAATGGATTTTTGTAAGATTGAAATATTTTTGAATTTCTGGAATGAATCAATTTGCATAATGTACTGCCAGATTCTTATTGTTAACATTTTGTTGAGTTTTTTTTTACAGTAATACTTAAAAATTAAATTTGCTTGTAATGGGGTTTGAATTCAGAGCCTTGAGCTTGTTTGGCTGATACTTCACTACTTGAACCATGTTTTTTTTTTTTCCTTGTCCGGGGACTTGAACCCTGGGCCTGGATACTATCCCTGAGCTTCTTTTGCTTAAGGCTACAGCTCTACTGCTTGAGCCACAGTGCCACTCTTGGCTTTTTCTGAGTAGTTTATTAGGGATAAGAGTCTCATGGACTTTCCTGTCCTCAGATCTCAGCCTCCTGAGTAGCAAGGATTACAAGCATCACCTGTGCCCGGTTGAACCATGCTTTTTGATGGTTATTGTGGAGATAGAGTCTGGTGGACTTTTTTGTCTGATCTATAAACCATGATCTTTCTTGTCTCAATATTCTGAATAACTAGGATTTCAAGCAGGCTGTGCTCAGAAGTAGTGGAAAAATTGGGATCAGAAACTTGGTGCATATTATTATTATTTTGTGTTCTTTGATTTTTGTGGTATTAGAGATTGAACTCTGGGTTTCTTGCTTTGTTAGGCAGACATTTTACCATTTGAGTCATGCCTCTCTCCTTTTATATTTTTATCTTCTTAATAATTTATTAAAAAAAGATTTACAAGCCAGGTGCTAGTGGCTCACACATGTAATCCTAGTTACTCAAGAGGCTGAGATCTGAGGATCATGGTCGAAAGCCAGCCTGGTCAGAAAAGTCCATCAGACTCTTATCTCCAATGAACCACCAGAAAACTGGAAGTGGTGCTGTGGTGGTAGAGTGCTAGCCTTGAGCTGAAGAGCTGAGGGACAGTGCCCAGGCCCAGAGTTCAAGCCTCATGACTGACCAAAAAAAAAAAAAAAAAGTAAAAAAAAGGATTTACTTCTTAATGGATTTCTAATAGTTGGCCATATGATTATGCCACAAGTTAATTCCTCAAATCTTTTATATTGACACTTAAGAACATTTATATTGCTTACAGATTTTTTCTACTACTGTTAATAAGGAACAGTGAATATTTTTGTTGACCTGACATTCTCTTTAGGTCTCAGTTTATTTATTACTTTCTAAGAGAATACCTCCTGGTCCTAGAATACAGCAAGTTCTCCAATACATGGAGGATTGTCATATTCTCCACAATGCTTATTCATGTCTGGAATTTGCATTACCTGTGTGTTTATTGGAGTGATATCTTTCTTCTCTATCATATAAGTATGATGAGCTTAGAGATCATGTCTGATAATGTTTATCAGTGCTTGGTCTGTAGTATGTACTCAATAAATATTTGCCACATATTTCTCAGTGCACTTCTAAGGAGGGTAAGCCTATTACATAAAAGAGATTATTTTACCTCCCTAACTGCTAATGAATGTTAGGATGCAAAATTCCTCAGTCAGAACCAGGGCTGAACTGAATTATTCTGTAATTTAGAGAGAGGAATTGGAATGGTAGAGAAGAGGAAGGCTGACTAAAATCTATAATCGGGAAGTGGACACAGACAACTTGGAGTTGGTCCTAAGAACAGTAAGGAACCTCAGAGAAGAGACTATATCTGCTTTGTTGCTCCTGTGTTTCTAGAGCCCAGAATAGGTCTTTATATATCCTATCCCATATATCCTTTATATAATTAATGGGTAAGTTGAAATAAGTGATTTCCATACTGGCCAGCTTTGATCAGTTGGGATAATTTAGCCAGTGCAACAGAGGCATTCATCAACAGGGATGCATCAGTTCATCTTGCCACTTCCTGGGCCCCAGGTATTGATCCAGCGGGACAGCCGGTCATATTGCCAACATTCCCTTTTTGGTACAGCCTTCTACTCTGCCCTGGATGACTTGGTAGAGAAGCAGGATGGTGGCAGGTTAACAGCAGTTCCTAGAGTCACACTTTGGTTACCTGACTTGGAAGCTACTTCATCTTCCCCCATTCTGTTTATGTGTAGAATAAGTAAAAGAAAACCAATTCTCTCACAGAGTTGCTGGGGGTGGCTATCAATTTAGTCTACACTTAGAGACATTGATGTACAGTTAGTCAGCCAGCTCTTCCTACCCAGGTGGGAGAGTCTGTATATTCGATTCCACATCCACAGATTCAATCCGTTGTGAAGCAAAAAAAATTTTTTTCATGTCTTTAGTGTAGGAAAGAAACTATTTACATAGAGTTTACAGTGCATTATGGATTTCAAGTAATCAGAAATTAGGTATATAGAAGATTGTGGTGGTCTTGTGCAAGTGCCACGCCCTTTTATATTGAGGGACCTAAGCATCAGTAGATTTTGATATCCCTAGGAGAGGGGGATTTTGGATCCGTGAATCTAATCCCTCCTGGATATTGGTGATAGTTATAAGACTATACATGCATGTACAAACCTATTAGTATAGTTTGTTGTGAACTCTTTTGTTAAGTTGAGGTAATGAAATATAGCATATGAAAGGGACTTGGATAATGGTCATGAGGATGGCTATTATAATAGATGCCTTCTAACATTTTTTATGTAATTTCACTCAAACCAGCAAGGTAAGGAGGAGGCAGAAGTCTGAGTTTATGTTCAGGCTTTGTTACAAGCTGTGATCCCAGGCTGGTCCTTTTCCCTCTTGAACAGCAGTAACATGAGGCTGAACATACCAGCTTTGACTTCAGTGTGATTTAAGCATGACATGAGCAGAAATACGTGCTGGGGTCTTGCTAACATCATAGAATAATATGTATACCTGTGGTTTTGTTATTGTTCAGTTCTTTGGCCCACATCCTTTGTAGGGGAGACTCTGCCCAGCTATTGTGTGCAGGAACAGAATTTTCCAGTTCTTCCGGTAGCTCTGTTCCTTCTTATAACTCCTTGGTGGGAGGAAGAAAGGAAGGACATTTTCTTTGTGCTTTAACATTTCAGAAAGCTCTGGTGCAAGGTCCTAGATCAGAAAGAAAAATTGCGATTTTCATTCCACCTTCTTCCTTCCAGGCTGTTTCTTTTTCTGTCCCTTTTGAATTCCCCTAGTTCTCCTGTGGCATAAAGTGAGTCAGAATGGCAAATGAAACATGCAGAAGACATAAATTCCAGGCATAAAATATCTATCAAATATACATCTATCAATTGGCTTTATGCTATCTGAGCTGCCCCCAGGGTGTCGGTGGATCAGGTGAATGGATTTCTGCCACTGTGGGTAATTCCATAAGGTAATAGGGTGGGCTCTAATGCAGTGGAGAGGCAATATTCTCCCAGTTATATATCATGGTTTAAAAGGGGGATTTGTATATTTTGATTTTGTGAGTCAATGAAGTTGAGTCCCTAAGGCACTCTTGCAGCTCAGCCTCTCCGAGGCCGTGGAAAGGAGCTGGCTCAAGGCCAGGAAGAAAGCCTAAGGAAAAGAAGCCACCTAGGCTCCCGGGGCCTGCTCCACTGAGGCCCAGTTCTGCAGCCTTAGAGATAGCTCAGGGTAGGAAAATTACCATATAAATATCATATGTTTTTCCCACTTAATTGGGCATATTAATTCTCTTACCAAATGGCAAATTTGTCTAGCCAAATGGGGAAAGAAATCCAAACCATTTGATTGACTGGCAACTCCCTATCCTAATGGATGGTTAGCTCTGCTAATTATGATGAGGTAGCTCTGTGATGATGTTGTAAGGGGGAGAAGACAGAGAGAGGAGAGAGAAATGTGAGGAATAGCTGAGGCTGAAGTAACTATTTTATTTTTCTGGTACTGTGTTTTGCATATGCACACACTCATTTTGCTCTACCTTAGCCCTACTGGGGTAGGAATGATGATTATCACTCACATCATAGGGTTGAGGAAAGTAAGGCATTGAGAGGTTAAGCAACTTGCCTAGGGACCAAGAAGTTACCTGAAAGACAAGACTTGAAGTCCTTCCTGTCAACTCTACCTAGGTACCTACAAAGGAATGGAAGTATTTTCCATCTTGGAGAATAGTTACATAGACTCCAGGAAGTCTGACAACTTAGGTTTAGCAAAGATAGATGGGAAGTAAGAGTATCAGAAATGTGTCTGAAAGCAAGATGGCACCCTTGTATAGACCACTATGCTTCAAAACTCTTTCTACAGCATTATTACACAATCGTGGGAGGAAGGGAGAAACTTGGCTTGACCTTACTTTAGATAAAAATCTCTGTTAGCAAAATCCATATTTGGACCTGGACCCTAGTTGGAGTTTTTAGAGATCTGATGAGTTGGCTTGGACTTGGAGATTTTGAGAGTCCAAAAATAGGGCTCTGAAGAAGGATTCAGACTTTGATTTGATTCTTGAAATAGAGCTGTGCTAGCCTTCCCTTATCACACAGCTCAAGTCTAATCTGCATGTGGTGATAAATAAGATACAGTACATGCATATCTAATATTCCTCCCTGTCCTCCTTACATGACACAATTTTACTATCAACAACTTCTTCCCAGTGTATCTGTTACTTCAGGGACAGCTGACCTTAACCCCAGACCCTAAGAGTGGTTCTGATGAAGTTCAATCAGGGTAACAATTTCAGTAGCCTGTGATTGATTTCACAATGAACAATAGGGACTAATAGTGGCCAATTATAGTTGAGAAGTAATAGTGGAAGGAGAAAGGTTGGAACTTCTATTTGAAAAGATATTCCCAGAAAGAGACTGTTTCTCATTCCTCTGAAACGAGTTGTGTCTGTATATTGTTAGAACTCTGTCACAGTATATTAAGGTATAAATTTCTGAAAGTTCCAACTAAAACTTAGTATTTTTTTTAAAGTTCAGAGATAGGAAAATTATTTGGTTTTCAATACCGAAGTATAAATATGGAGTTTCTACAATCCAGCAATTCCTGTCTTTTGGTAGATACTTGCCAAAATGTTACCAAATGTTCATAAACACATGTTCATGAATGTCTGTAGAATCATTGTACTTAATGACCGATACTGAAAACAACACAATTGTTCATCCACACAAGAATGGGCAAAGGGTAATATGTTCATATGCATAACAATGCACAGTAATGAGTATGAACAACCACAGACTCATGAAATGAGATGGAAAAATCTCACAACCATGTTCACAGAATGAAATTAGAAAGAAGCATGATTCTGCTTATGTGAAGTTCAAATGTGGGAAAAGGAGTAACGTAAGTCTGAATAATGGTTACCTTTGCAGGGTGCATGACTGGAGAGGGCAGGTAGGTGGCTTGTAGTGATGTTTTAACTCAGTGAGAATTGTCTGAAAACTTAAGGAATTTTCCACTCACGGCACATAAAGAGACATGGTGAATGACACAGAAAAGAGTCTGCATTACCTGGCGTAGATGTACCACAGAAAGACCCCACTTCAGCCCATCTTCAGTCACCTTTGGGATACAGGCATGAGCTTAGATTTTTATAGGCAAACAATGAAAGAGAGGTATGTATAGAGGTAAGCAAGGCAAGCATGAGCTTGCCTTGCATAGGTAAGCAAGAGCTCTTGCTTAGCATTTTTCTTTTTTTTAATTTTTATTTCTATTTTTTGTGAACATACTGTACAGAGGGGTTACAATTACATGGGCAAGATGAGTACATTTCTTATCAAGCATTGCAGCCTCCTCCTTTGTTTACCCTTCACATCCCTTCCCAGCCTCCCCCGCCCCCCCCAGTTCCCCCCCCCGCCCTCCCCCCTCCCCCCCCACACCAAAGTTGTAAAGTTCGTTTTCGACATGACAACTTGTACTTCTCATAGTTGCAATGGGTCCACCTGTATCCTTAAATGACTTGTTTTTCCCCATCTCCTCCACAAATTATACCAACATCAAATATAGTGAAAGCGGGGGTTATGCTGTGGGGGAGGGACATACAAAGCAACAAAGAAATAATCTTATAAATGAGTTAGAAACAAATGCATGAAAGAAACAAAACATTTAAATACATATCTAAGGGTTCATTTTCCTAACATCACATTATCTGACCTTTTCTGCTTGACTCATACATTTACTAGATATTGCAAATAAGGGAAACCATGGGACCTATGTTTCTTTTTTTCCAAGCCTTTCCATTTCCTAACAAATGGGGCAATGTCATTCTTTCTGATGGAGGCATAGAATTCCATTGTGTATATATACCACATTTTCTTGATCCATTCATCTACTGAGGGGCATCTGGGTTGGTTCCATATCTTAGCTATGGTAAATAATGCTGCAATAAACATAGTTGTGCTGGTAGCTTTAGTGTGGTCTTGTTTGTAAACATTTGGGTAAATGCCCAAAAGTGGGATTGCTGGGTCATAGGGGAGAAATATGTGAAGTCTTTTGAGGAACCTCCATACTGCTTTCCAAAGTGGTTGAACAAGTTCACACTCCCACCAACAATGCAGTAAGGTTCCCTTCTGTCCACATCCCCTCCAGCATCTGTTGTTAGAGTTTTTGATTATAGCCATTCTAACTGGGGTGAGGTGATATATCAATGTTGTTTTGATTTGCATTTCTTTTATGGCTAGGAATGTTGAACATTTCTTCATGTGTCTATTGGCCGTCCTTCTTTCTTCTTCAGAGAATTTTCTCTTTAAGTCTTTAGCCCACTTACTTATTGGGCAGTTGTTTCTTTGAGAATTTGTTGTTGGGTGGTTTAATTTTTTGAGTTCCAGGTATATTTTAGATATGAGACCCTTGTCTGTTGTATGGCTAGTGAGAAGATCTTCTCCCAATCTGTGGGCCTTCTATTGATCTTGCTAGCTATGTCCTTTGCCATGCAGAAGCTCTGCAGCTTCATGTAATCCCATTTGTCCAACCTTTCTTTGATTTGTTGTGTTTCTGGGTCTCTATTAAGAAAATTTCGGCCTGAGACAAGGAGACCTAGGGTTTCTCCTATTCCATCCTGTAATGTTTTCAGAGTGTCTGCTTTGACTCCGAGGTCTTTGATCCATTTGGAGTGGATTCTGGTGCAGGGTGATATATAAGGATCTAGCTTTAGTTTTCTACAAGTAGCATTTTTCTTATAGCTGGTGTTTTACTATTTTAACCATGCCTCCACTTCCAGCTTTTTGTTGATTAATTCAAGATAGGGATTTGGAGGATTTGTGTGTCCAAGTTGGCTATGAATCTAGGTTTCTAGATCTCAGCCTTTCTGAGTACTTAGGAGTATAGACATGAACTACTGGTGATTGGCTCAGTTTTACTTTTTTTTTGTGGTTTGTAGACATTTATTGAACATTACAGTTGACTGAGTGCCTAGATTGTGACCAGGGCCACATCTGAGACTCTGGAGGCCATCTGCTCACCATCCCTAGTTTCCTAGGATGGCCGCCGGGTGTGAGGCTCAGTGCCTGCTGCACGAGCAGGACCCCAGGGGAGGACACACTGGAACCTGCACGGTGTGGTGCATCTCACAGACAGTTGTATTCATGCCACAGAAGAAGTGGTGCTCCTACAAGGATATGTACAGCGGCATTCCGTATTCCCATCTAACAAAGCTTGCTCAAATGTGCAGGCAGACTGGCATTTCTCGTCGTGCAGAGGAGCTAATGATGGCTGTGAGAAGGCGCAGGAGTGGAACCTTTTAAAGCCTTACTTCTTTTATCAGCACTCCTGATGTTATACACGATGAAGCCCATCAACCCCATCCCTACCCAGATCTCCTGGTAAACCTAGGTGTAGTAGGGTTTCAGGGGGACCCAGACATTTTTCATAAACCTTTGAAGCATCTCGACAGGACGGAGGGCTCAGACCCTGCCAGACCCCACAGCCATCCACCAGGAAAGGTCTCAGTTTTACTTTTTGAAGGACAAGGCCCAGTAGGAAACATTGGAAGCTCCATTGTAAATGGTGCTACACTAGAATTTTCTAGGATTAGAAACATCAGGTTAAGAAATGTATCCATTTGTTGTATCTCAAATGAGTATCCATTCCGCACTATACATGATGATATTAGACATGTTCAGGCTTCCTGAGCCATATATAGTGAGGGAAGGTAGAACTTTAAATATATAGTGCCACTGATAACCCTGCATTTACAAACAGTATTAAGTGCTCTAATTTTTAAGAATGATATGTACCAACCGACTAACAGTCTCCTTCTAAGGAAAAATTAAAAAAAATCCTACCTCTAACTGTAATAGTGTTAATTGTGAGCTAGCTTCTAAGCTGTCAGGTTGGAACCTAATTAATCACTGAGGGTAGTGTGGAATTGATGAATTGCCTTGGTGCTTTTTTACTAGTATAAATCTTTGATTTAATGATTGCTGCTCTCTGATTCATACCGTACTACCCCAGTGATCAATATGCATGATGAATGGCTAATTTTCAAGAACCACCCACTTGGTAATGTTGCTTTACATATACAGCATGTGTGGATATGAATTAGGAGCCAAGACAGATTTCTGACAAGGAGGCACAGGGTGAGGTAATACGGGAGAGGAGGAGGGGAAGACATGAGAGGTGAATGGATTTTTACTCTTTCAAGTTTCAGAACTGGCAAAATAAAAATCAAAACAAGAGGATCACTCTGCTGCCCTCACTTGACTTTTAGCAAAATATTTATATAATTTTTTGGGGGGTCTTCTTCAATACTTACATCTGTCTGTCTGTCTCTCTCTCTCTATCTGTGCAGGCCACTTATTTTTAATAGATTTCATACGTGGATGCACTATACTTTAATCACATTCATCCTAAATCACCTACTCTTACCCCTCTCCTGCTCACCCTGGTTTCATCCCGCTTTTACATTCATGCCATCTTCCTTTTAAGATCTTGATTTCACATACGAGAGAAAGCAGGTGAAGTTTATCCTTCATAGTCTTCACTTGACATGATGATCTCTTGTTTCATCCATTTTCCTGCAAATAACATTATTTTATTGTTCATTGTATATAGGAACCATGTTTTTTTAATCCCTTCATTTGTTGAAGGACAGCTAGGCTGATGTCATAACCTGGCTGTTGTGAATAGTGCCAACAATGAATATGGTGTTTCACTGTCTCTGTTAGGAATGTACTTTGACCAGCCTCTGCCGAAGTCTCTCACTTCAGGGATTTGATGTTCCTTAGTGGAGACCTATTGTCCATTGCTCCTTCAGGCTGAGTGATGTGTTGTACACTATCTATCTATCTATCTATCTATCTATCTATCTATCTATCTATCTATCTATCTATCTATCTATCTATCTATCTATCTATCTATCTATCTATCTGTATGTATGTATAACTATATATAATTTACTAGCTATGCGTTTCTTTGTTTTCTTTTGGCTATTGCTGCGTGAAGATAGGGTGTGAAGTCACTTGTGGTTTGCAGAAGGCTGGGAGGATTTGTTTGGTGATTTACTCATTGGTTCAGGCATTAAATCCAGAGCTATTTACTAAGTGCCTTAGCTGTCAAGCTAGGCACTGGAAATATTTTGAGGAGAAAGGTAAGTATTGCCTCTTCTCCCAGGAACAGTTCTAGCTGGTTGGGAATGTGGGGTTTTTTTGTCTATCTTTGAGCCCAACTGGCTCAAAGATAGAGTGTTTCTCTCTTGTATTGTCAAAGTACCTAGTTTCTCATTTCAGGGAATTATTCTGCCTTCCTCGTGTTTTCTCCTCCACATCTATATTTGTGATTCAGTTTCCTCATCAACCTCCTAGCCTTCTCTTTGATTTAGGGAAATCCTGGTGTATGCCAGGTAAGTTGGAAACAATGAGACTGATTCTGATGACAGAAAGCAGCCTTTCTCTTGTCATCCTGTAAATGATACCAACTTGAATTGTGAAGTGCTCTATCAATGTGAGCTGTTTTGAATTCCCAGTGATTTTTATCTCAATGACATAATCAACAAAATGCTTAAAGGCTTCTTATAGTTCATTGTTTTCCTTAACATGAAGTTGGAAAAAAGCTTAAAAGGTTTGTCATTGGAATTAGGATGAAATAGTGAATTGATTCAAACTATCAAAGGTCTATCATCAGAATTCTAGGGAAACATCATGGGAATGATTCAAAAATGATCGTGTGGATTTCTACTAATGTGAAAATAAGCTCACACCATATTACTGAAGGAAATAACATCTGAAGTAATAGCATGCCAAGTTATGATTTCTGGCATAATAGGTACCTAGTAAATATTTGTTACAAAGCTTATAGCTGTATTTTTGTAGCTGTCATTACCCCATCAGCAAAAAAATAACTTTATGAAATAGTTCTCTCTAAAATGTTAACAATGGTTAATTTGGGGTAGTGTAACCCCCAAATAAAAATTATGTAGCTCGAAGGCTGTAGCTCAGTGGTGAAGTGTTTGACTAGTACGTGCAAGGCTCTGACACCATAAAGAAACAAAAACAGCCATAGAAGTATTTATTTTATAGTATATATATATATTTTTTTAAAAATAAAATTGTATTTTTATTGTGAAAATACTGTACAGAGGGGTTACAATTACATGGGCAAGATAATGAGTACATTTCTTTATCAAGCATGGTAACCTCCTCCTTTGTTTAGTATATATTTTTTATTGTAAAGATACAGAGGGGTTACAGTTACATGAGTAAGGTAATGAGTACATTTCCTATTGAGCATTATTACCTCCTCCTTTGTTTTTGCCCTATCATCCCTTCCCTCTCCACCCCAACTCCCTCCCCACCCCCAAAGTTGTAAAGTTCATTTTCAACATAGTGTCTTGTACATCTCATTGTTACAATGGGTCAACCTGTATCCTTATTTCAGCATTTTGTTATTTCCCTTCCCCTCCCCAAATTAGAAAAATGTATAAACAAGATACAGGGCACCAGAACCAAATATAGTGAAAACAGGGGTTATACTGTGGGGGAGGAACATACAAAAGAAACAAAAACTCACATAGTACATTATAAATACATTAAAGACAACAGCAAGGAAGATACCTCTTGTGTCCCTATCTTTGGGTTCATTTCACTTAGCATCATCTTATCTGGTCATATGTACATAGCTTTTGACCTTTTCTGCTTGTCCTAGACATATAGTAGTTATTGGAAATAAGGGAAACCATGGGAGTTTCTTTGGGACTGGCTTACTCAGTAGAAGTATTTAACTGCTAGTAATTTGATATTCTTATGACAACTGTGATTTATCTACATATCTAGAAAATATTATATGGAAAATATTATATTTGAGACAAAGTCCTACAATATAGCACTCTAACCTGGATCCTTCTGACTCAGCCTCCCAAGTGCTGAGATTACAGGTGTGTGCCATCATGCCAGGCTATTTTTCCTATTTTAAAATAGCATTATTTTGAGCAAGAACACCTTCTATCTGTTCCAAGGGAGGCTGGAAGCTTCTTTTCCCTAGGATTCCTTTGTATGTGAGAAAATTAAGAGAGACAAGTTCTGGGCAGGCGGTGGAGTCTTTCTCTCCAAGGCCTGGAGGGCTGATTCTGTAGTTTCCCCTGGAGAAATCTCAGTCATTCTGCCTCTCTCCTTCTGGGAGTAGGTTTGCTCTCCCTCTTTTGAAACTAAGGGATTCTCAGTTATTACCATTGTGACTTCTCTTCCTATCTTTTAACATCTCACCCTGGTAGATTTCTTGTTTTATCTGGCACCCAGTGGAGCTCTGTTGAACCGGGGCCTTCCTTTTCCACCAATCCTCCTCCAATTAATTGATAAAAATTAATAATTTAATTTTAGGGATGGGAATTTCATATCATTCTCTGAGCACCATCACCAGGCATCCCAGAGATGGCTCATACATACTGGCACCTGAAGCAAGAGAAGGAACAATTTCCCTCTTTCAGGAGAATTGTACCACTTGAACATCTCTGATTGGAGGGTAGGTAAAAGAATGGGAGGCACAGAGCAGAATCGGTCCCTCTAGATATCAGGAGGTTAAAAGGAAATTGGTAGTGAGAAATCACATGTATTCCCTCTGAGCTTGTAGATATATTTGGGACTTTTGCCAACCTACTTACTTATTTTAACCCTGAACTGCTTCTATTTGACACAACTTCATTGATCTGGGATTCATTGAAAAGCAAGAGCTCTGAATTTCATCTTCACTAATATTGTTGGACCTTTGGCTCTTCATGGTTTTACCCTTAAAATAGAAGTTATGAGACAGCCCATCTTTTATTGTGACCATCAATATGACCACCACACATAGCACAGGAAGAGTTAGATTTAGTCATGGGAACTCAGCATTAGTGATTATTTTAATACGGGCTGAGCAAAAGCTTATCTGCAGTGTTGGGAATGTATTTCTCCACAAACTGGAGTTATTTTGAGAAGGACAGTTTCCTTCAAAATTTGTGCTTTTTAAGTTGATGACGTGACATGATGACAGTGGCTGAGCAGCTCACTTGTGAATATCTGCTCACAGGAACTGAGGATTTCTGCTCCTGAGCTATCGAATACACTTTATGCCAAATACAATCTTGACTGTAATTTGAATGATGAGGTTTAATATTAACCAATAAAGATGTTCTCTAAAGCTGTTGTTTACTTACATCAGAGGGGCCAATACTTTCTTCAAATTGTAGATGTCTTTAGTTCCATAGAATTGGCATTATAGAATTGGCAGTGTCAATTGTGTTAAAATGATATGCAGATCATGATTTGCAAATGATATGCAAACATTTTTGAGCTTTATGTTTGTTCATGAAACTGAGTGCAAAAATGAACCTGGCAAGGCAATCAGGGCAAGGGACCTCTCCCGTGGAGAGGTTCTAGGTCCTCCACCATGGCCTGAACAGTCCTATGTACAGGTCCCTTGAGATCATGTCACCATAGCCTTGAGCAGTGGTGCATGTGGAACCCTGGGCATCAACTCATGACCCATTGTCCCTGGAAGACTTACAGGTACCAACATGTTGATTGGATCCCAGAGGTGTCTAGGGTGTGTGCTGCAATGGGCACCCAATCAGAGGGTCTACGGATGCATAAAGAGCTCCCGCAGGCTGCAAGGAGCTTCTGATTGAATCTGGGGCCCACTGTTCAGGCCATAGGCTGTCCAGTGATCCTGAGTGTCATGTAGCTCTTTCCTACAGTCATTAACCCATTCACAAAATAAATAAACCAGTATGTCCTACCTCCCTTGTGACTCCGCCTGTCTTGCAAGAGCTATGCTTACCTTTCTCTTTAATAAATCTTTGCCTTTAACATCTTTATATGTGTCTATGGACTCTGTTTTTGAGACCAGAGAGACAAAGGACCCGATCCAAGTGTTAGTTTTTCACTGTCACACTGAACAGCCATAAAGTTATTTGTGTCTTATAGTTCCTTTGTTCCACAAAAAAATTAGTAATTGTCACTTCCCTCTTTATTTCACACCCACTGACTATGTACAGCCCATTATTTAGTGTAGATTTAGATGGTCAATATTTGTTGAATGAATCATGGCCAAGAGTTGGAGTGAACAAGTACTTGTAAGTTTGGCTAAGGGAAAAATGATAATTCAATGCAAGTATTTCTCTCAGGGCTGCCTTATCTCCCATAAACATTATAAAATCTTGTTCTCTCTCTGTGTTTTGTATTTGTGTTGATGCTAGGATGGTAGATATTTAGCACATATGTATGAAATTGGAGCAAAGTAAGTAAAGGGAGCAAAAGTTAAATAGGCTGTTATTGATCATACACTGGGAAAACAATTGCCTTGACTTTTAGCTGTTCAGTAAAATAATTTCAAGCTTCCCTACCGTTCCTGTGCAGGGAGCAAAAGATGGTCCTCCAGTGAAAATGAGTCATGTCAACAAGTCTTGCAAAACTCCTGGCATCTTGTTTAGTACATGACCAAAAAAATGTGGGAGCCTCATTTCCTCAGACCCTACTTTAACTGCAGAAGGGCTCTGGAGTATAGTTACTTGGGTAATGGTATTTACTAAACTCCTTGTCAAAGGAAAGCCTGCCTTCCAAACTTAGCATTATCTGCCTGTTAACAGAATGAAGCAACACTCTCAGTCTTGTAGAGTCTCACCACTGAATCTTGCATTGGAATGATACTAGATTTCCCTCCCCACACTTTATGATAATATTGGCTTGCCTAGAATCTCACAGCTTCATAGATAGGAAGAATGGAACTGAGGAACTGGTAGGAGGACTTGAAAGTGGAGAGATGGGAGTGTTTATCTAGGGGTGGAAGAATAGTTCATCCTTGGACATGGGGAAGACAGACTATACGAAATTTTACAATACATACAAAGCTCTTTATAACAAAGAGAGGGCTCTCTGTTTATTAAAATATAGCCAAGAATAGAAAGGCAATGGGAGAGAACCACTTTGGAAGCCAGGCCTTCTAGATATTATTTCCTTACTCTGAGAAAGGAGATAGTGTGGAGGAGTTGATGTAGAGAAGAAGCTTCTGGATTGTGGAGTGTGAGTTGAGTGTGCCCAGACTCAGAAGGAGCACAAAGCCCACTAGCCAGTGGAGCTTTCATGACGGCTGTGAAAGAGAGGGCTACATAAACTTTCTCAAGGGAGGGGGGAGGCGGAATGTGAGAGACGCTCTTGCAGTAAGAAAAACATAATAAATCCAAGAGCTACACACAGCCTGGGGGATTTTATGACCACAGCCAGGCCTGAAGGAATGACTGAACTTAACTAAAGCTGTTAATTACCTGTGAGATCAAAAGCCCACATAAAGGAAATATATTTATGATGCACCTTACAGGATATGCTTCAACTTCTTACCTTTTTTTATTAATTGGTTTGATTAAATAGATTTAAAGAGCCCAAGCAAAGCCTTTTAAATCATATTCCATATTGATCTAATGAAATAGTCAATAAATATACCAACATAGCCCTTTGCTTTGTACAGTCTGGAGGGAAATGCGTCAGTGAATATAACTCAACTCCAAACCTCACTGCTTTTTCACTCTGTGACACATAGAGAACCAAAGGGATGCTGGGAAAATGTTTCAGGCCATTTGTGGGAGTGCTTGAATAAATGGTTTAACACCTGTTTACAGACTACTTACCAGCCTCTGTCCAAGCCCACATCCAGCTCTTCGGTGCTTCATGGTGGACTTTGCTTGAGCCAGCCAGGTCGGGTGTCTGGGAAACTCTATGCATCATTTATCAGCTTTACTAATGCATGCAGCCATCTGTTATAAACCTGGCTCTAGGCTTCAAGATTCTGGTCATATTTCAGAGCCTCTGACTTTTTATGCATTTGTCCATTTAGTTCTGTAAATATTGACAAAATGAGACTCATAAACACAATAAAATGTGCCCAGGTAAATAAGAATTCTGTAATGAGGATTCTTTCATCTTAATAAATCTATGTTAAATCAGGGGAAACTTTTCTGTGTCCCTTTTCTGACCTCTGGGAGCAGTGAAAGGACTCAAGGTAGGAAGGAACATGGGGATGAGGAGTATTTCATCTAAGATTTAGACCCTGGCATTTTGTGAATTTCTTCCACTGAGTGAAATACAGCATGTCAAATAAGTGAGACTCTCCGTTGGCTTGAGGTTTTCTCCATATTTTGAGTTTGTAGTGAACTGTAACATAACTTGATTCTTAAAATGGATCCTACTAGGAGTACATCAGCCAATCGGAAGCTTCCAAGTGACCTAAACATGTCCATGTAAGACAAATACCTTGCTGAACCCATTCATGCTATTTCCAAATTCTACTTGTGTTTTCTGCTTATATTTCAAAGCAGTGTTTTCTGAGCCTCTTTGGTTCTGAGAGCTGCCTGATTCACGAATCCTCCTTTGCTAATGAACTACCTGAAAAGTGTCCAAAGTTTTTCTTTTAATGATTAAGAGTTTATACTAGCTGCATGGTCACGAGTCTCAAAGGCAAGCCCCAAACAGTGTTCTGTGGGGGTAATTTCCTTGGCCTTTGTGTCACTTCAGCGCAGAGGTAACAAGATTAACTTGGATCATTCTTCAAAGTATGCATACAGGACAGTGTTACTGAGTTTGTGCCTATAACCCCGCAGGAAATTCTCCTTTGCTAGCTTAGTATGCTTTCTTTTTCTCTAATAAAAGAACCTTGATTCTCAGGTATTTTATAAATAGTAGAGATTGATTTAGCTCATGAGCTAAACCCAGGAGCATGGAACTATCATTTTATGAAGGTTGAGCAACATCCTATAGCAGAGAAAAAATGTGCTGGTTTAGAGTCACTTCTTTTTACAGAGTCACTAATTCCACCACGGAGGCCCCTGCCTTTATGATCTAATTTATTCCTAACTACCTCCCTTAGGTCCTGTCTCCAAAAACCATTTACACGAATTTAGGATCTAAGTACCCAACACATGAACTTTTAGGGGTTATCTTTAAACTATAGCATTTCTCCCCAAGTATGAGAACCACTGCAAAATGGACCAAGATCCAGGAATGTGTGCAGCTGTAGGGAATGTCAGCTCTCTCCTAGGATTCACATGCAGTTCCCTCTCTCTTGGGATGGGTATGAATCTAAGAGAAGTCTTGACTGCCTTTTAGGTTACATTACTCTGTTTTACTACTATGCCTCTAAAAATCATTTTTTGTTTAGTGATACTTAGGTTTGAACTCAAGGTCTTTCAGGATCTCTCTAGGATGGAGCTGTACGATTTGAACAATACTCCACCTCTATATTTCTTTTGCTAGTTATTTTTCTAATTGGGTCTTACTATCTACCCAGGCATTCACCTGAGCCACAGTCTACATACTTTAGGTTTCTACTTGTCCCTGGGATCGCAGGCTCTCCTACCCTCTCCATTCAAATGAAGTCTTGTGTACTTTTTTTTTTTCAATTTTTTGCCTAGGCTGGCCTTGCCAGAGTCTTTCTAATCTCAGCCTCCCATGTAGCTTGGGATGACAAGCAGCCAGCTGTGAGGGTTGAGAAGGGGGTCTCATGAACTTTTTCACCTCCAGCTGGCCTCATGAATTATGGACTTCTGCATCTCAGCCCTCCTCAGTAACAAGGGGTGAGCCATGGATGCCTGGCTAAGCTCTGTAAATCTTAATACAGTTTCATAGATGGATTTGCGTATGTGAGACTTAAAAACCAAGAACCACATCTCAGAAGATGGGGCTGGTGAGGTTCAGGTAGATCTGGGTTCTGCATTCAAGTAGGTTCAGTGTTTCCTTGTACTTCAGAAAGCAACTTAATTTGTTCCCTCAACCAGGAAAGTTTGCAGATATAAAGCAATACTAATGATGGAATTCCAGCCAGGCGCCTGTGGCTCACACCTGTAATCCTAGCTACTCAGGAGGCTGAGACCTGAGGATTGAGGTTCAAAGCCAGCCCTGGCATGAAAGTCCATGAAACTCTTCTCTCCAATAGACCACCAGAAAACTGGAAGTGGCGCTGTAGCTCAAGTGGTAGAGCACTAGCCTTGGGCTGAAAAGCTGAGGGACGGTGCCCAGGCCCAGAGTTCAAGCCCCATGACCGATTAAAAAAAAAAAAGATGGAATTCCATCTTGATTGGAATGTTGAACTCATTTGAGGTGCAGGAGAAGCCCATGTAATTGAGGCTTTTCCTCTCCCAGCCCCCAGCCCCTTTCCAGCCTTATTCTATCTTCAATTATTTGGGTAATTTGGTCCTGAGGGCAAGAATTCCTTTATAAGTCAAATCTATTCAAATCTATTATGCAGAGAAGAATCATCAGGAAATTACTCAGTTTGTATCCCAGACTTGTGCCTAAGGTTTTGGAGTAGATAGAGCTTTCTATTAAGCCAGCACTGCTCTCCAGTTCAGGAACAAGCCGGCAGGCTGGACATCCACAGCTCTTCCCTTGGTCCCTCTTTGTTTTAGCAAGAGCCGTCTGTAGGGATGCCCCATGCGGATGCTGGCTGGTGGTGGCTTCTCTCTGCCTGAGGCCACTGTTGCTGCCAACCTTGCTTGGCTGGTGTCAGAGCATTCATTCCAGGCCAGGGAGAGCTGCTGCCAGGGCAGCAGGCATATGCTTTCGCCTTGTCTAGCCATCTCCAGGAGCCAGGGATCCAGGCCTTTTAATCATCGAAACCTCAGGCCTTCTGGTGAAGAGCTGGTTTTGTCTATTTGTGCCCTGACAGAAGTTGTCTATGTGCTGTCAAAGGTCCATGAGCTTTTGGGCTTACAGGCACTCAAGCCAAATGCAAACGTTTTCAATTTAGACTTTGGAAAATGACATTTTAGTGTACTGGGCAGACTTGTTTATCTGGCTTTATTGTTTCTGGATTTCTGGCTTACTGGAGATACTCAAATTCTGTTTGGTGTATATGTGTGTCTCTGTGTACACTTACATATTTTCCTTTGTGTTTCTTATATTTTTTTTGTTCCCACAAAGTGAATGTCAAGAGAAAGCAGAACAGGAAAAAGGGGCTTGGATTTTGGCCTCAGAATGATATGTCTTTTTCTTGTCTTCCCTCACAGTTACATATGTGCCACAAGAACAGACTTTTGTCTTATTTTTTGTTGTCTCCCTAGAGCATAACATAGTTTCAAGCATGTAGGTAATAAGGTGATGAGTTAATATGATGAGTGAAAGCATGAACAGGTTCACATTCTCTCTACTCAGAAGTTTTGTAGCTTCATGTGCTTTTTTTCCTTTTTTTTTTTTTTTTTTGCTGGTTCTGGGGCTTGAATGAACTTGTTTCACTCAAGGTGGGCACTCTACCACTTGAGCCACAGCACCTTGTTTTCTGGCAGTTAATTGGAGACAAGAATCTCACAGACTTTTCTTATCCATGCTGGCTTTACCACGATCCTAAACTCTTACCTCTGGAGTAGTTAGAATTACAAGTGTGAGGCACCAGTGCACGGCTCATATGCATTTTAACAATCCCACTTTGCAGTTTGTTTCATGGAGAGTGGTCACCTATTCTGTAAGACCCTATAGAGACTGGCATAGTCTTGTAAACGTTAGGCGCTCCCTCTTCTGTTTATCCACCATTGAGCAAGATCCTCGGGCAAGGATTTGTTTTTCCATTTATTTGACATCTACACTACTCAACTTCTGCTAAAGAAGTACTGCTTTTCAACAAATCTCACATTTTCACTGATCAGTTCAATGAAGCATATTCTCTTTTACCATACTTTTTGGCCATTTGTGGCTTTTGGGAAGTAATATTTTCACAAAGTTAAGGGTTGTAAAACACTCAGAAGATCATACAACTACTTAAACACAAACAATAATATGAAATTGACTGAGCTTCTTCACATCAACCAAGCAGTCTCATATGTGCAGGGGAAGTAAAAATTTGGGGGTTTGAATTTTTATTTTTAAAAATTTGCTCTTTGACCTTTTCTGCTTGTCCCAGACATATACTAGTTATTGCAAATAAGGGAAACCATGGGACCTATGTTTCTTTGGGCCTGGCATCTTGTATATACCCTTCTCTAATTTGGAGAGGGGAAGGGAAAAAACAAAATATTAAATAGGGATACAGATTGACCCATTGGCCCATTGTAACAATGAGATGCACAAGACACTATGTTGAAAAGCAAACTTTACAATTTAGGCAGGGGTAGGGGTGTAGCGGGGAGCTTTAGTTGTAGAGGTGGGAGGGAAAGGAGGGTAGGGGAAAAACAAAGGAGGAGGTACTCATGACCTTGCTCATGTAACTCTAACCCCTCTGTACAGTATTTTTACAATAAAAATGTATTAAAATTTGTTCTTTGATCACATTTAATGAATTCACAGGTAATATGAACTTACTGTGTACATTTCTTCAAATAAAAGGAATAAATGAAGTAATAAAGGGAAGAAGGGAAGGAGAGTGGGAGAAAGGAAAGAAAAGAAAGAGAGCATGAATGGATGGATAATGAGTAGACTGAAGAACACTTAAGGACAGTTAAATATTTTAAGGATTTATGTGGGAAATGCTTGGCTCTCACTTGTAGTTGGTGTATTGCCATAAGAATGCTTTTCTGTTGGGGCTGGGAAGGTGGCTTAGTGGTAGAACACTTGCCTTGCATGCCTGAGGCCCTGGGTTTGATTCCTCAGCACCACATAAGCAAAAAGAAAAAAGCCAGAAGTGGCACTGTGGCTCAAGTGGTAGAGCGCTAGCCTTGAGCTGAAGAGCTGAGGGACAGCGCCCAGGCCCAGAGTTCAGGCCCCACAACTGGTACAAAAAAAAAAAAAAAGAATGCTTTTCTGTTAACCGTCCTTGCCTTGTGACTGGCCGTCAGAGTATCACTCTTTTCAGGTGAAGTCACTTCTGCAACCCCTAAGTTTATTGACACTGGCTTCCGATCTGAAGCTTAGGCTTTCAGTTGCACAGGTAGAACCTGGAAGACTGACATGCCGAGCTCCTGACTCCATGGGAGAATGTGTGTGTGTTTGTCACGGGGACTGTGTGAATTTCTTCTCTGCGTCTTCTTAGGACTACAGGCTTCTCTGCTTGTCTCCTCAGTAATGGTTCTTAATTTTCCCCTGCTTTGTTTTACTTACTTTGGGGGCCTGACCACATCATTTATGGAAACCTCACATTGTTTATTCTTTAATAAAACAAGAGAAAATTATCATGAGGTCCCACCTGGATTGGCAGTTGTGAAAAAAAATGTGTCAACATAACACATGCACTTAGTGTCGATGATGAAGTCAACCCATATTTGGTAATGGGGAGAGTAGCTCCGGGTAGCAATGGCCTCACCATCCTCATGCGGAATCTGAGTTGTTCCTGCCCCACAGGTGGGTGAGAATGGCAAGTCACAGACAGATTCCCCGGGAGTGATGGTGAATGCATTTACTCTCCCACGGAAAACACATGTTTCATAAAGCCAAGACTTTATCGACTTTTCCTCTGGCTTCCTGCTGAGCCTTTAAACTCTGGAACTTTCATCATCTTCCATCCCCCACTTCCAGCCTTCGTCTTTATCCCCTAATTACGTGAGCTTAACTTCCCCTGACCTACAGAGAGTCAGGAAAAATGGCCATATAAAGCCCTGTTGTGTTTGGGTCTGACCTATGGGTCCTTTAAATGAAGCCAGGATACAGTGTTGGGGTTTGAGCTGCTAATGTCTGGACGCCCTTAAGGAGCATAAATCTCTCCAAACCCAAAGGGGACTTGAAGGTGGTGATTTCCAACCCTCTTGGATTTGTGACACCTTATGGTTTGATTTGCTAACACCTTCTTCCCTGCCTTTTAAAAGTAACAGGTGTGTCATATGTTTATTTTGAAAATTAAAGTAAATCATTATTTATACTTTTTTATTATTGAGCATTACTTTTGAGGGTGAGAAAAGAGGGAGGTGACTTGTAGAATTTTTAATGGCCCCGTTAGCTGTGTTCCATGAGACTACCTCAAATCTGTTCCTTTATGTACTCTTAACCCCATGGTAGAGCCTCTGACTAATACACATTTGTTTTCTTTCATTGTTTTCTGTTATTTCTACTGTCTGCTGTGATATTTGACCATATACTGTTCTCTATTATTATCAGATTGATTCTAGTATATTCAGTATTCCTTGCAATATCATCCCCTTTACTTTTTTTTTTTTTTTTGGTCAGTCGTGGGGTCTGAACTCTGGGCCTGGGCGCTGTCCCTCAGCTCTTCAGCTCAAACTCATTTTTGAGCCACAGCGACACTTCCGGCTTTTTCTGCTTACATGGTGCTGAGGAATCGAACACAGGGCGTCATGCCTGCAAGGCAATCACTCTACCACTGAACCACCTTCCCATCCCATCCCCTTTACTTTTGACCCAGTGCTAAGACCAGAATAGATGTACAGTATAAAAATTAGTATTGGTGGTACTGAGGATTGAACTCAAGGCCTCATACTCTACCACATAAGCCATAACCCCAATAGTTTGCTTTCAGTTGATTTTTCAGATAGAGGCTTGTACTTTTGCCCATGTTGTTCTCAGGATTACAAGCCTATACCACTATGCTAATTAAATTTTTTTTTGAGATAGGGTCTGTATATCTTTTTTAAAAAAATTGGGATAGCCTGGAACAGAAATCCTCCTATCTCCACTTCTTGAGTAGCTGGGGTTACAGGCATGCCTCTTCATTCTTGGTCTAAAGAGCCATTTGAGTAATTAGTGATATCTTTGGTGAAATAAGATGAAACACAGGTATGGAATACATCTTCTTGGTCCTCACTATTACTTTCTAAGGAAGACAGAAACAAATATGGCCAGTGGTGTAGAGTAGAAACTCTATACTTTCCATGGAAAGAGCATTGATGGCCACATTATTAGACACCAGAGGGTCCATTCTCTGTATCTTGAGGGACATCAAATCTAATGAAACATTAGCAAGCATCAAGTGGTGCTTCTTAGGAAAATTCTGAAGAGGCTTGCAGCTCTTAGCTTATTATCCCAGGCACATGCCCCTGCACTTAGATAATTCAGGAAGGACAGGCACGACCATCCTGGCAGTCCTGATGTGTGTTAGCCACTGTCAGGGATCATGGACTTCCACCCTTATCTCTATTGTTCCATTTCTCTCAAGGAGAGCAAGAGAAGAGCCTTCTCTCTACCCACATCTTAGTCCCTGGATGAGAAATCTACCCGTGTGGTCTTACTTTTCTTCTCTCTCTTTTGGTTTCAATTTTGTCTTCGATTATTTCTTCAGATTGCATCTCAAGGATCTTGGGACAAGTTTTTGTCAATGACATTGAGCTGGCAGATTTATGAGAAGCCTTCCATTATGTACCATGCATATTCCAGTCTCCCTTTAATTCTATAATTCTTTAGGGTTTAGTCCTAGCACCTTTAATTCTCTTCTTTTAGGATGGACTCTATACTTCGAAATTTTTCCAAGTAAAAAACTTAGACAATCCACTTATTCTTATTTGAATCCTAGGTGCCCCTCTTTAGTAGAAAGCTCTGCTGTTTCCTCACTACCCACAGTACTTCCCAGGGGAAATATCCTTATTCCCTGTACCCTCCCTCAGTGGGTCATAACTAGCAAGGTTAAGGAGGACCAGCTGAGTCAAGGGCCCAATTGATAGGCTTTACTGTGACACCACAGTATGCTTTGAAATGAACTGAAAAAAAGAACCCCTAATTTTTCCCTTAGGAATTTGAACTAGGAAACTTTAGAGAACCCAAGGCAACTACAAGTGAGGGCAGAAAAAATGCACCTAAGTTAGAGTTCTAGCCAGAGATGCTAGAGTTCTAGCTAGAGATGGTATAAGTAGACTTTAGAAGGGAGCAGAAACTAGGAGTAAATAGAAGCATCAGTTCTGTACTATCTGTATGTTCTCTATCTAGAGATATATAATAGAGAAGCATAGAGAAAAGCCAAAGCAACATGGAAAACCTTGAAATCTATGTATAATCTGTGAAAAGTATTCATCTCTAAGATTCCATTGTAGGTAATTTCCATCTGCTCCTCAGCATGTATCCTTACAGTGAACTTCCTTTTTCATGAGCTTCCTCTAGATATGAAAAATGCCAACATTCACAGACCATATGATTATTTTCATCTGGGCAACTTGTTTTCTCAAAGGCATGACTTCAGATGCCTAGAATCTTCCAAAAAGATGGGCCATTCATGTGTTTGGATCTAGGCATGCTTTAAAACACCCTTTTGCTTGGGTGATCACTATTTTTGATTCCTCTGGCCATGGTCAGTTCTTATTCCTGTTGACCACTTGTCTCTTGCTGACCTGGGGCCTAGTCTTCTGACTTAACTTTGATCAGTGTGATTAGAAGTGGTGGTGTGTGGGTGTGATACTAGAACTTAAGAGGCATTGTTGATTTGTTTAGTTTCCATGCCAGAAGTCAAATTGCAGAATCTTCCTTTCTTTCTAAGTCCTTCAGTTTGCAATGTACTTGGTTGCCCACTTTATAGATTTGTTACTTGAATGTTTTCTGAACCGAATATGGTTTTCTATCCCCAGTATCTCTCAGACCTTTCCCTGAGGTCTGCCAGTTAGAATTTCTCTGCCCCCTGACCTGTAATGATTCCTGCAGAGATTTTAGTGCAGTTAGTATAGACCTCTCATCATCCACCCTCTTGTCCCATGCAAGTTTATTACTGAACAGTGCTTCTAGACTGATCTTTCTTATAAGTCATATAGGAGCATTACAAGTCTCCAGAGGCTTTATTCTGTCTCCTTCAAGACAAAGTCCAAAGTTTTTAGTTAGGCTTACAAATTCCTTTTTGATCCCACCTTCTCTCCTTCTTACTACAATGAGTATGACGGAATCTTACATTCAATCCTTAAGGGAGTAACAAACACATAGGAAAGTATTTGGATTGCAAATACTAAGAAAGGAGTGCTATGTTCGTAGATGTCTACCTAGCTTATGGCAGGGGAGGGATGGAGGAGGGAGAGAGAAAGTTAGAGAGAGAGAATACTGGAAGAAAGGCTTCTTGATCTCTCACTCCAGTCAAGGCCGGAAGGCCATTTCAAGGGGTAAATGAGGCCTGAGAGAGAATGAATTCTCAGGCAAAAGGTATTGCATAGGTCAAAGTCTGGAAGCACCAAATGCTTAAAGAACTTAAAAAAAAGTCAGTCTGGGGAGGTATAAAGAACAGTGGCATCCATATGGACTCATGGGTTTTATTAATCCTATTGAGGAATTTGGACTCTATTCCAGCAGAAATTGATGAACAAGAGCAAAATGTTACTCAAGCAAAAGAAGCTATATGACTAGAAGAATATGTATTTGGAGGATCCTTAAGAGACTTTGATTTACATTTTAGAACTTATCAATTAAAAAGATTACAAGACTGGCCTATAATTTTATGCCTATAATTCCAACAACCTTAGAAGGGTGGCGATCCGGGAGGGTTTTGGTTCAAGGCCCGCTGGGAAAAAAGTTAGCAAGACCTCATCTCAACAAATACGTTGATACAATGGTTGAGATGTCTGTGTCACCCTACCTATAGGGGAAGTATACTTAGGAGGTTGACCCTGGGAAGAAAGTGGGAGACCCAAGCAAGCTTGGGGTTTTGAGTTTAAACCCTAGTACTGCCAAAATGAATGAATGAATAAGTATATAGTAAATAAATATGAATGAAAAATGTAGTAAGGTGACTCTTAAATGAATTTTTACTGGTTCTGAGCACAAAGGTGAAGAAGGACTCCTCCAGGAGTCGTTAGATTTCACCCATCTTCAGGAAGAGCCCCATGTAAATCTTCCCAGGCAGAACAGTGTTTGTTGCCAAAAGTATTCAGCTGCAAAGGCATAATCACTGCCTTTGTTGACAGATTTAGAGATGTTTTGCCAAACACTATCTTAAAACACTATGATTAGATGTAATTTTGTAAAAATGAGTCCATAATGGAGGTGATTCGCTTGCCGTATCAGCAAAGGAGTATCTTCTATTTACAGTTTATTTAATTTGCATTTGATTAATTTACATTGAGTGCAAGCAGTTGCTCTATAATTATCTCCTTGTCTGCATCAGGGTACATGTAAAATTATGTTTGGAAAATTGCGAAGTCAGATGTTAACATTGAAAACATCCTTGAAGTAATTTCTCTTCCCTCCTTTACCATCCAAGCTAACCCTTTGTAACATTAGATTCCTGAGGAGCTTTTCATATTTGTATTCTGCACAAAGTATTATTTATTTCTCATTTTCACAATTTACTGTTTAACTTGTTACAAATAAATTTTGCTTGATTAGTTCTATTAAATCCATCATCATTAAGAGTTACTTTAAGTATATCTTTCAGGGAATCCTGGGATCTTTTCAGGGATTAGAACTGTGTTTCCTACTTATTTATCCCCTTATTTTTTGAAATATTTATCACATACTATGGAAATGTGTCAGGTGGCCCTAAATTATTTTTCTAGTCTCTACCTTTTGGGCCAAATCCAGCTTAATGCTGGTTTTTGTATGGCCTTTACATTAAGAATGGGTTTTATACTTTTAAATGATTAAAAAACATTCAGGAGAATATTGGATGGCATGAATATTATATGAAATTTAAATTTGAGTCTCCATAAGTACTCTTATTGGAGCATTACTACGTCATTTATTTACATATTGTCTATGGGAACTTTTATGCTACAAGGGCACATGGAGATGTTATACGAGAGAATGGCTCATCAATCCTGTAATATTTACTCTCTGGCTCTTGATGGAAAATGTTTGCTGATCCCTAGCCTATGGTAATTGTGGTAATCTCATTTCCTTTGAGAATGGTTGGTTTGGGAATGAACATAAAATCTTAATCCTGAGAAATGGAGTATTGATGGGGCTTCTGGGAAAGGGCTCTAGCTGCTGCAAAGGAGGCATACATAGTTCCCTGCTTCCTGTGTTGTTGCTGCACCTGGATGAGTGTTTGGCCATTTGGCAGCCATTTTGTGGTTACGTAGGGTCTGATTTGAAGGAAAAGATGAGACAAACTAAATTCTTTGTATGGGTCTTCAAGGAGGCCAAATCCCATTCTGTCTTTGGACTTCCTATTGCATGAGATCATATCTTTTCTGTAATTTTAGGTAGGGTTTGAAGGTAGGGTTTTCCGTTTGGGTACCTAAGTTTTCTCTATAGGCCTCTGTGTTGCATTTGCCAGTGTGTATAGTGTGGGGAGCCAAATAACACCAAAATAAAATAAAACAGTGCATACTCTCTGTTTTCTACTGGCTTAAGTCTGCTAAGGTGGCATTCTGCAAAAACGGGATGTGCAATAGGTCTGCTTTCTTGGGGATTCATAGAGGGGACTTTATAGAGCGCTGAATGTTGTATCTAAGATTTAGTGGTGGTTTGGAGCTCCTTAATCCAATAGGGGACTAATAGTTCCAGGAAAATAGAAGGTATGAAACAGAGGAAACAGACAGAGGAAACAGCATGGTGTTGGCTGGGAATATTACTACCACTGAAGAGGGTAGGAGCAGTCTGGATTTTTTTTTTTCCCTCAAGGTTTGCTTTCTTCAGGTAACAATGAAGTCTACTGTTAATACCAGAATACAAACAACTCCTATGACTATTTTTCTTTTTGTCTGACGTGGGGCTTGAACTCTGGGCCTGGGTGCTGTCCCTCAGCTCTTCAACTTAAGGCTATGACTATTTCAAAATGTTATTGCTAAAGACTTAGTGTTAGGGTAGTATCATGTACTGAAAACTTAAATGGGTTAGGCATTTTAAATGTCATATCTCATCCAATTCCATCTCTGTTTTAAAGATAAAGATAGTAAGGCTAAGTGAAATTAATGAGTTGTCCAAGGTCACATAGTAAGTGTAGAATTGGGAACAAATCCTTGGGCTGTTTTGATTCAAAGTCAGCGTCCTGACCAAAAGAAAGCCTTTCAGACAATGTAGAGTGGAATTTGGTTGATTCTTGTATAATTCACAGTTTGAATTTGAGTTTGGTGACTCTTATTCTTCACACTAGCACTATGGCTTTCAGAAGCTCCAGTACAGTTGTGGTTCAGAATCTTATTTACTTAAAAAATACACATTTGGAAGTGAATGGAAATTTGGAATATGGACATTTCAGACATGAACCTAGCTTGGTGTACTGTTAATAGCCATGCCAATTGGGTACTCCAGGTAGTCTAGTTCATGCAGTAGAGACTTTGAAGATCTCCTAAATGCCAATTGTATATGTATTCTAATTCCCAGGCACAATATAAATACGTGTTGTTCAGGTTAGTTGCATTCTATATATACATGTCCTGAACTTCCAATTTCCAATACCTGAATTTGTGAAACAAAAATTTGAGTGTGAAGAGAAAGACAATTCCAGAGCAAAGACTGACATGACTCACGTCAGCATGTCACAGGTAATTGAGAGGGGCTTCCAAATAGTGAGACTGACAGGCAAGTGAGAAGACAGAGAATGTCTTGAGCTGGCAGGAAAGCAACACAAGAGTGGGAATGGAGATGGTAGAAAGCATAGAAGATTGGGCCTCACCTGTGGTTGGATCTGAGGACCAGAGTGAGTTCACGAGGGAGAAGGGTCCAGTTGGGAATGAGGTTTGGGTTCTGTCTATAGCTATGTACATCCTTCATGAAGCATCTGAAGCCAGATGGTCTGCATCCAAATCTTAGCTCAGCCCCTGCACTGCCCAAGGCAGCTCACTAAATCTTACAAACCTTCCTTTCCACACCTGTAAAATAATTGCGTAAATAATTGCACTTACCTTGCAGGGCTGTTAAGACTAAGTGAAATCATGTTGACTAGTGTTTAGCACTGGGCTAGGCACACAGCAGAATGTTCAATAACTATCAGCCATGCTGGCATTATTATCCTAGCTACCAAGATGGGGCTACTCATCCTTTACCAAGCAGAGCACCAGTGGCTGTCCAGGATGGCATTTGCCTTGTCTGTTGAGTGAATGGAATAGCTCTTACCCCTTGAATTGTTAACATTATTATTTTTCAGTTCGACCATTTCTGCAGTTCATTTGTCCATTCTTATTCAAGGATATATACAGTGGTGAGAATTTTAATGCATGAGTGGTTTGGGCAACAGCCCCAAAATATCTTATTTTTACTACGTATTATTATAGCATTACATTCATAGTTCGGGGTCAGCTGCCATTTCCTGAGGTTTATAACATGCCTGTTTTAATTAACATCAAGCTCAAATTTGGCATACAGGTGGTCAGCCCAGATGTGAATGTTATTTTTAAAAGTGCCTTATGGCTGTTAAATCTCGTTCTTTAAAATAGCAAAACATATATGAGTGTGTGTATGTGGTGGGGGAGGGGTCTAGAGAGCAGTAAAAGTCTGAAATGCTGGGTATTTCAGTCCTCTGTTAGACATGCTTCAATGACAAAAAGAGTCCTTTAAAATTATTAAGATATGTATACATAGGCCATAAGTTAATATATTGAAAATAAGCCAGAATAACAATAAAAAGGAGGTGGCGTCACACTGGATGGATAAAAGAAAGCACATAGAGAGCTGCGTACTATGTGATTTAGGAAAATAAGCACAGAGAGCTCGAGTAAGCAGAGACGCTGTTTGTGGAGGAGGAGGCCAGCAGGATTTCTACTTTTAGAGATATCACAGTACCCAAATTTTAACATTATCTGAAGAGTATCACTTGATATGTGTGTGTGAGCGTGTGGCACAGTGTACACACAAATATATCCTTTCTGTCCTGTTCACATAGGTCACATATCTATATATGCCATGTGCATATTATAAGACCAGTCACTAATATACATGTGTTAATTTAAGCACAAATAAATTCTTTTTTCAGGGCCTGGCCAATCAAGGGGCTTAAACACAGGGCCTGGGCACTGTTCCTGAGCTATTTTGTTCAAAGCTAGCTCTCTACCACTTTGAGCCACAATGCCAGTTTTCTGGTGGTTAAATGGAGATAAGAGTATCATTGTCTTTCCAACCTGGCTGGCTTTATACTACAATCCTCAGATCTTAGCCTCCAGAGTAGCTAGGATTAAAGGTGTGGCCATACCAATATTAGGCACAAATAAATTCTAATTTTTTCTAAACTAGGTCATAGATACTGCCTTCTTTTTTTTCCAATTCAGTTCTATGCCCAAGGTTGTTAATATCAAAACTCCATACCACTGTCAGTGTTTAGTCTTATAAATAAAAGGTTTTTCTGGTATGAAAGGACGTAAGTCCGATAAAGTTAGAACTAATGGCAGTACATCTATAGTCTTTTGTGTAAGTGGAAATTGCTTGTTTTCAGTGGAACTTCCCAAAGGGTGCTTCCTAACCCTTGGGCAATACCGTGGAAAGAACAAAGTTAGCAAATCCCACCCACAGAGAAGTAACCCAGCTGTCTTGCCATGTTTATGGCAAACATTCATTGAGCCTGCTAGAATTAAATGGTGAAATTCATCACAACTAATTTCTATTTGTCATCTATTAAGCTACATTGTTCTGTCCTCAACGTCAGGTTAAATAATGAACCTCTTGCAATGGAGTAAATTAACCTCCACTTTATGTTCATGTCATTGTCAAATGGAAACATCACTTGCACAAATGAAAAAGATTCATTAGTAACACCAGTGCACAAGCTCTGCTCTGGTAAAAGATAGGAGGGATGGATACCTTGTCATAATGTACCCTTGCCAAGCCCCTCATTATTTATGATGCCTGCTGTAATCTCTGGGATTGTCTTCAGCAGTGGCAATTAGCCCACAGTGCACCAAGCAATTATGGGGCAGAGTCTGCCTCTGACAGGTATGCTACCCTGGTTTTAAAGGGCTGTGATCCTTGAGAAATGTAATCCTATCTATATACAGTCCAAAGATCAGCCTGCCTCCCTGTTAGTAGTAGAGACAGAGAAAGTAAGCTGTGCATTGTTAGCTACTCTCAAGGCTTCATTGCATGGAGGATGGGCCCATCTTGTTCACATCAGTCAGTGCTGCATTGTGTAGGGTCACAGGCCCTTGGGCGAAAATGGGACTAGCATAATCTGTCATTCCACCTGAATTCATTCATAGCTTCCCAGGCCAAAATTTCTTAGTCATTCATAATCCTAATGTTGAAGCGGTAATTGATCTGTGTCATTCGCTTTTCTTTGTTTTTTTTTTTTTTTTACTTTAAATATACATTTTAATATTTTTATTGTCTTTAAGTAGCTGAACAGAGGAGTTGCCCTTCAACAAATCAGTTTATGAGAACAATGCATTTTGATCAATGTCACCCCTTTCAGAATTCTCACTGTTGTGTCTACCTCTGTGGATCAACCGAATTACAGAATGTGTGTGTGTGTGTGTGTGTGCACACGCATGCACGCGCATGTGCAAAGTTTTACAATTTTTGCTTTTGAAATTTATGTGGATTAAATTATTGTCATTTTTGACTATGCTTGGCCCAAATTGCATACACTAAATCCACAAAAAAAGCAGGCTATGTTATATGCTTGTCTCCATTGGTGGCCTTTAGAAAGTCTGTGATTTAATGAGCCACAGAATTCCTCAATTCCTCTTCAGGTGGAGAATTGGAGGCGATAACATGCTCATCATTCTTGAGAGGGGTCTCATTTGCTCCATATTGTAAAAGGAACTCCACAATACTGATGTGTTCTCATGGAGGAGTGAAACAAGATTGTGTGAAATGAGACATCATTGCGTACTTTGAGATTTGGGACTGAAAAGCCTACGAAGTGCTTGAAGCGCTTGAAGCACTTCCTCTTTTGCTTTCTCTCTTTGTTTTGGCATAAAGTTTTGAAAAAGTTTCTTTAAGGCGTCCTGTTAAATTGATTTTTGGGATCCTGAAGGTCAGAAGATTGACAGCTCTGGGAAGAGCACCATCTCTCAAGTGAGCATTTTCTGAAGAGCAGTGAGCTGAGGTTGCCTTGCTACCTGCGGGACCACTGCTGAGGTGACAAGGCTGCACGCAGTGTGTCATGCACAGCTCTTGCTCTGTTCACCATTCATCCTAAGTTACCTGACTTCACTGCACAGCTTTGGTATTAGATTGTGAATTAGAGCACATCTAGCCTGTCTGGTCATTGGTAACTCAGGAGAATTGGGAAATAGGGACAGTGTTTTGACTCGGGCCAAGGTCAGCTGCAGCCCTCTGAAACACACCCCATTTGCCAACAGCCAGGGTTGAAGTGAAGTCTTGATTGTAATTGGCTTATTATATTTTCACCTAGGAAACAATACAACTGGGCCACTCACAGAAATTCAGGAAGGGAGGGGCCTCTTTTCATCATAAAGAAAGTTAACAGCAAGGCTGAAATTTGGGGTTTTAATTGATGCAAGATTGTTTAAGCCATAGAAAGTAAATCCATAGGAAGGATCCCACAATTCTGCATCCCAGACCCATGGTGGACATCAGTAATCTCAGCACTCCTTCTTGTCAAGCCTAGATTTGGGCTCACATTCCTCATTGGGCTCACTCAAGGTAGATACTTACCTATCAACATATTAGCTTGCACTATTGAAAAGTTTCAGGATTAGAGTTTTTTTTAATGCTAAAAACAGTATTAATGGAGACAGAAAATTTTGCAAGGGACTTGACAAAGTGTAAATGAAACCATGGTTTAATAGTACTAATGGGTCATTCTTAACACTCAATTTTTGGTAAGAATATATGTTGAGTATACATAATCCACAAAACAATACTTATATCATTGATGAGAAAGGCATCTGCTAAGAATCTGGTGTTGACTAAGAAGATAAAAAGGAAGGATGTATGGAATTTTAGGAAGCATTGAAATTAAAGGGTCAGAAGATTGAGATTCCTTTTGAAGACTGGTGGGTTTGTGGAAGCAGTACTATGGCACTGTTTTAGGGAAGAGGGGGTTTTCAAATCTTCTCTCCCTGATGTCTTTACTAGTTTATATCTGTGACTTCAAATTAGTGCATGAATGAGGAAACATCACAAACACTAAGGATGTATGTTTTTTTTTGAGGGGGGGGGCAGTCTTTGTGTGGGAGAGAGGGCAGAGCTGGGGATCAGTGTTAGTCCAGAGATATCGCCACTTTCCAGCTGCTCCTTGGGGAAGCTTCACCCAGGTGGGAGTTGCATGACTCCTGGCAGGTCTGATCAATAAAGAGAATCCTTCCTGGGGCATCACAGCATGGTAGCAGGGCTGCCCCGTGGGTCATGTGCTCTCTTCGCTGCACACTGTGGAGTTTGGAGCAGGCAATTAGAAGTTGGGGGACAGCTTCTCCCAGAGGCTGAAGAGCTGACAGATGAGCAAATTGCTCCCCGTACTCTCCCAATGAAGTGTGGATCTGGATCCCTGCCAACTCACTCACATTTAGTGAGTGATGAACTATGGAAAGTGGTGGACTGTGCCTGCCCTTTCCAGTGTGTCTAGAGATATAGAGTGATAGAGTATGCATCCATTACTGTATGTCACATGTGGGTAGGGTGCAGCTTGTAAAATGTGTGTGTGTGTGTGTGTGTGTGTGTGCATGCATGCATGCATCCATGTGTGTGCATGTGAGAGAACACACAGGGTCCTCAGGCAATAATCATGTCATGTTTGGCACATCAGTTATAAACTAAGTCCCTTGAGCAAGAACTATGAGGAAGGGAAAAGACTCAAAAGAGTCTGGGAATCCCTATAGAGAACCACATTAGCACAGACAGAAGGTTGCACCTGACCTAGAACATGGAAAGAACAAAGGCTTTGGAGACCTTCAGATTGATTGGCATGCTCATGTGCAAGTTGCTTCATTTCCTGGACCAGTTTCACATCTGTGAAGTTAGGGATTCTGGGAAGACTGACATAAATGATGGTCAGTTTTGTGCTACCCATACTGACAAGTCTGTAAAAACCAAGGGGTAGGTTGACACCCTACCTCCATTCCTGTCCTCATAAATTGTAACATGCATTGACCATTTCCTATGCCTTCTAACACACTACTTAAGATTTTTATATGTATTAATTTGTTTAAGCCTCAAAATCCCTGACAGAAATAGACCTGTGAAAATTCCCAACTAGCTTATCATAGAAGTGAATTTCAGTGTCTTTCTCTCATAGATTTTGTTTAGAGTATGTGGTAGAAGTCACATTATCAGCAAATAAAGCAAAATTTTAAAAAATATAGAAAACACCTTTTTTTGGACTATCTGTGGTATATGGAATGTTGAACCCCTTTTTTTTTTTGAGCTACTGTTTTTTTGAACTTGCTGTTTTGGTTATCATTCAGAAAGGAGCTCATGCTAGCATTGGCTGGGTTGGCCTCATACTGCCTGCAATTGGCCTACCTTTGATTTCCAACTAGTTTGGACCACAAATGTGTGTGCCATCACACCTACCTTGTTTTTTGACATAAGGCCTCAGCACTTTTGCCTGGTCTGGCCTTGAACTGTGATCCTCCTGTTTTCACATCCAGAGTGGTTGGATTTACAGGTAGTTATTACCATACCTGGCCTTCCCTAATTCCATATAACAATATATGGTAGATTACTTTCATAATTATAATAAAGCATATTTGTAATTCTCCCACAATATAACACACACCATATTCCTATTTAGAAGAATGATGTTTTCCTGATGCAATCATGTATAAACCTAATTATGAAATGTCCACTAGGGTATAATTTAAATTAATCTGTTGTACTATTCATTCCTTCGGTACTGAGATATTTATACTATAGAAAACTACATAATTTAAAATTTAAATTATTATGACTAATTTCTCCAAAGAATTCCAAAATAAATTTCCTATTTGTTTGCATTCTGTTTAATTCTTCCTACTCTATGGGTTTGGAAGTTCTAATCTGAATTCTTGCTAGATTATCTAGGTAGTCTTCTTTTGTCTCAAAAGGTGCCCACTCTCCTTCCTTCCTTCCCTCTCTCAAATTACTATGTGTATCGACTTCTTTCTCTCTCTCCCTATCCTTCTTCTCTTTCATCTTTTGTGCTCCTCCTCCCACTTAGTAGAAAGTAGAATCATGTTGAGGATCTTTGTCTCAAAAGCAAGCTGGGTTCTCTCTCTGTTCTTTATCCTTCCATGAGGCAGTTAGGTCCGAAATTCCTACACTGATCAGAGTCACTGCATTGAAAGCCTAGTACCCCCTACCACCCTCTGTCTGTAGCTGTCTGAATTTATCCCTTGTGAATCTGGCAGGTATGAGAGATCAATTGTCTTAACCAAGAAGAAGTGGTTTTCCATGCCGTCTAGTCCCCACTGTGTCGTCTGTAATAAGGTTTGGAGCCAAACTCAGCATTAGTTTGATGTCTGTCTGCCTTTAATCCTTGAGTATTTATGTCCTGGAGCCTTCACTGCCTGTGGTTTATAGTAAGGTTAGAGTCCACAATATTACATATCTGTAGGCCAAATAAACCTAATTTCTAACAGGTTCCAACAATGTGATTCTCTTGTTTACCTTAAGCTAACATTTGAACTCAGTGAAAACTCTTACTCTCTTCTTCAATACACTCAAAGGTGAGTTCATCAGCAATGTATTTTGTTTATATTTACTGAGTATACCCATATAAACATTTTGTGTGGACTATACAATTCAATTCTCAGAACCTGATTTTTAAGCAGATACTATGATGTAGTATATGAGGGCTGAGGTGAACAGCAAGTTTAAAAAACTTGGTAAGTACAAGAGCTGGTGCAGCATTGGCATTCACGGACTGCAGGGACCAATGCCATTTTGCTGTTTTAGGTCTTACTCATAGGACATTCCCATTTTTCTTCTAGGGCAGTCAGTGGTGGTAACCCTCCAATGGTGAGAAATCCAGGCAAATGGAAAATGCATCCTAGGAAGGACTTGATGCTGCCCTCCACTCAGGCTTGCTCTGTTTGCCTGGCCTTGGGAAGAGCAGTTTGAGACACAGGATGTCAGGATGCATCTTTCATCCTCAGAAATGAAAATGGGAAAGTGAGCCGGTGCTGCTCCAGTGCTTGTTTTCTCTGACGCTGAACACAGAGACTTTGGTACAACCCCAGGGACATCAGCTAGAAAAGCAAGTGTGTAAGGCTGATTCGGGAAATTGGAACTGTAAGCTCCTCAGAACCACCAACCTAGGGTTTCCTTAATTAGAGAGGTGGCCCTCCAATCAATAGTCTTGCTCTGGTTTACTCTGCTCTTCATTCCCCTTGCATTCCAGCCAGCTACTCTGGGGATTTTTTTTTTAGCTGACAATTGTGCAATTCTACTGGGACTGTGCTAGGTACAGAAGCGGGAGAGAATGTCATTTGTTGGCCTGTTACATAGGGTTGCTAAAGCACAGTATTGCATTCATCAAAGCCAACTGAGTTCTCCCCAGCAACGTACCAATTTTATATTCACTCTGTTACATGGTTCACCTAGGCATGGTGGCAGGAGGTTGTAGAGAGGCTGTGAAACATTGTTGGGAAATATTTTGGCATTCATTCATTCATTCATTTTTGCAACAAGAAAACAATGCCACAAACTCCAAGTGAGAAACCATGCTGTACCAGCACCTGAATTCTGCTCAGATGTCTCTTACCTGCTGCTTAATAACATGTAATATTTGAGGAAGAATTATAAACCTTTATTATGGGAATCTGAAATGAATTGAACTTTGCATTTCTACTCACCTTTCCAGTACAAAGAAGCAGAAGGGAAAATAAAGACAATAACAACCATGGCAATTTCTTCCTATTGCTTTTCCAATACCATGTTAGGTACTGTGGAATTAAGGTATCGTTTAACAACAGTCCTGTGGGGTAGGTTGTCACATTCATGTCCTACCTATGGGGGAACTGAGGCTATGAGTGGCAAAGTGAATTGTCTGCAGTCAATTGCACTCTGGTCTTGCTTATCCTGGGGACCCTTCTCTGAACCATTGGTTTGAATTAGGCTCACCAAATCTGGAATTCCCCTTCCAGATTTTATTAATCAGGATTCTCTCATAATCCCTTCTGCTTGTATGAAATAAAATGGATTCATTTTAAGGCATAGTTGAAACAAGTCATTTAGCCTGTGTTTGAAGGAATAATGTAATTATAGCAATTGGGGGGGTGTTCAGACCCCCCTCCAAAGTAAATATTCGTGAGGACAGATACATCAGGAGTACCGTTTAGCCAGATTGGATCAGTTCCATTGGGTCAGTTCCTCTCCTCTGTGTAAACACATCTGGGATGGACCAACTATGCCTTGATGAGCCAGAATCCAGAGTGAGATGGAAGCTCTTAAAGAAAAGTCTAGAACCATGTCTATCATCTTGTCCCTGCCACCTTGCCTTAGGACCACAACTTATTTGGCATAAAATTGAAAAAGAAAACATGAGCTCAGCTAAATGGTTCCTTTATAATCTGAAGAAAAAGACCTGGCGTGTGACCTCAAAAGAGTTATATCAATAAAAAAAAAAAAAAACCTTTTCAAATAGTTCTTGTGCTGAGCCATTGGCTGTTGTTCCTGTGGTGTGGATTGAAATGGCATTTGATTTCACTTGCTTCCTGTGCTAGGACAGTAGACATTATGTTTGAATATCAATGGGCTCTGCAAGAATATCCTGAAAGTTAGAATTCATTAGAGAAGTATATTAATAGCCACTAAAGAGTGTCTAAGGAGAAACAGGGAAGAAAAAGGAAAACAGAGTTGAGATAAGGTATTTCAAGGGGAAATTCAACAGCTATTCACTGAGGACTTCCTTAGTGTAAGAGATTCATCAGGTTTTGCCTTGGGGCTAAAGACATTAATTTGTTAGCTGTCCTTGTAGGCCCTCAGTGACTTTATAACTTGAGGTGAATGGAGGCTTATGGCTAAATAGTTTAGCCAAATGTGTGTTTAAAAAAAATGTTTACATGAATGTCCCTCCCCCACAGTGTAACCCCCGCTTTCACTATATTTGATGTCAGTATAACATGTGGAGGAGATGGGGACAAGCAAGTCGTTTAAGGATTCAGGTGGACCTGTTGCAACAATGAGAAGTACAAAATGTCATGTCAAAACCAGCTTTACAATGTCGGTGTGGGGGGGGGAAGGGGGGTATAATTGGATGGGGGGAGGGGGGTAAAATTGGGTGGGGGGAGGGGGGAGGCGGGGAAGGGAAGTGAAGGGTAAACAAAGGAGGAGGCTGCAATGCTTGGTAAGAAATGTATGCATTATCCTGCTCATGTAATTGTAGCCCCCCTGTACAGTATGTTCTCAAATAAAATAAAATACAATTAAAAAAAATGTTTACATGACTGTCTAATTAAAGAGTGTTCTTCCCTGTGATAATGACTAAGAAGGGAGACTAAGGAGGGAGTGTAGGCAAGGGTGGCCAAGAGATTTCCTTTCTGGTGACCATGCTCATCATTTGATAGCATTTGCTTGAGAATGGTTGTGGTTGATCTGGGCTTGATTAGTGATGTTTGTTCTCAGCAGTGAAGGAGAAGTTGTTGTGGTAGGAGTATGGTACATTTGATAACCCTGTGTAAATTCTGTGATTGGAACCTCCCACAAAAGAGGTTAAGTAGACAGGGTCTCCATTTCATGCTGGGAGGATCAGACTGGGCTGGGGGTGGCCTGGACTGAACTATATGAGATCTAACAATCTAGACTTTGATGAGTGCACTCATTCTAGAATGTGAGGTGCTTATTTGGGAGAAGCAGATAATGCCGCTGTTGATTACCCTGGAGGAGAGATAGACTGGACTGAACCATCTTCTCCCTCCCCACTCTCATCCTTTCCCCGCCCTCAGTGCAGACATACATTTGATATCTAGGTGGTGAAGAAAGGAGATGGACAAACGTCCCCTCTTCCAGTTGAGGCCAAGTGGGGGATTTCTCAGTAGAGGCCTGGAAAGTAGGCATCTGGGCTTTGTTGAGGACTGGAGGGAAGTGTTTGTGTTATAGGTTCCTTCTCTTTTGCCTACCCAGGTAATGGCTTGATAAAGGATGGAGCCTGGTCTAAATACTGCTGGGAAGAATTAAGGGGACATCTTCTACTTTGGGCACTCAGACTTGAAGAAGGGTTTCTCATCTGCCCTTCCTGAAATGAGGAGGGAGAGCTGGGTCTCTGCAGCTGCGCGGGAGGGAGGCTACCCTGACAGCTCATGCAACTGCCACCTCCCTGATTCAGGTACAAGAGGGCCTGGGGGTGAAAGGGGGGTGCTTGAGATCCACCAGTCAAACATGACACTGGTAAGGGGTTGATCAATGGAAAAAAAAGAACAAACTATAGCCAGTTGTTTTCAAAATTGATTTAGCAATAGATCAAGAATTCAGATGTCAGACTATGATTGCCACTCTCACGTGCAGGTGCAGTTTCTGTATAACAAGGAATTACTATTGGTATTAACTTAATATCTCTTACATAAACCTATTAATTGAATTTTTCTCATCCCAGGTGGAAGTTCCTTGTATTATAATACAGTTTTGATTTCTTTTGTAGATCTCAACAGGTGGGAAAATTAGTCTCAGTATGTACAGCTAGTCTTAAGAGCTAGAATTAACTGAATTCTTAGTATGGTTTATAAAATAATCTTATTTATTTTTAGACTAGAAGATACATATTTATTGCTCTGAATTTAAAAAATACCTAAGGTAAACAAAGAGCTCTCTTTTTCTCATATACTTCGACCATTTATATCTTCTTTAGAGAACAGAGTGCTAATTTCTTATGTATTATTCCAGAGGTAATTGTACTCAGACAAGTGTCTGTATCTATGAAGTTTGCACATGTTAGTGTTCATATTGAGCTTGGCCCTCTTTTGAGGAACTACATACTTTGTCTTTCAATTCTCATAGTATACGCACGCGCGCAGGTCTTGAATGTAGGACCTAGGCACTGTTCCTGAGCTTTTCACTCAAGGCTAGTATTTTACTACTTGAGCCACAGTTCTGTTTCTGGCTTTTTGGTTGGAAATTGGAGATAAGAATCCCATTGGCTTTTCTGTCCATGCTGGCTTCAAACCTCAGATCTCAGCTTCCTTTAGTAGCTAGGATTACTGACATCAGTCCTTGGTGCTTGGCTATATGTGTCTTTTGAGTAATGATAGGCAAGATCACACACAGGATTTAAATTTATCTCCCTCTCATTTTCTTTTCTTTTTAACTAGTTCTCTTAAAAATTTTAATCCACAGTTTTTCTTTCTGTGGTTTTAATAACCCGTGCTCAGTGAAGGTCTAAAAATACTAAATATAAAATTCCAGAGATGGAATTTTAGTCTATGTGTCATTCTGAGTAGTGGGATAATATCATACCATCATGCTTCATCCTACCTGGGACACACATCAGCCCCTTTGTTCAGCATATCCATGTCACATTCCCTACCCACCTGTTAGTCATTTAGCACCTGCCCAGGTTGTCAGAGCTGGTGTCATAGCATCATAGCACCCTGATTTTTACTTTGTAATAGTTTTAAAATACAGGAGTAGTTGGAAGCTGTGCTGTAATATAGGTTTTTTTTTTTTGAGATGAGGGCAGGCGAGGGAAGAGTTTTCTTGGAAGATTTGCTGTGTGGATAAGGGGAGACTGCTGTATCAAATTTATATAAATTTATGCATATAACATGCTTTCTCTGTGAACAGGTAATCTTGGAAAAACCTAAAACAACATTGAATATGGCTTGCTCACCATTAATGTAAATTGTTAACTTTAGCTGTCATAGATAGCACAGCATTACATTTTACCTTTGGATAATGCCTGTATTATACTACCTGGTTATGCTTGTATAAGTGTGTGGGTGTCACTTTGTAAATAACAGTGGAGTAGTTAATTCTGCATCAGACAGAATGGATTGAGGGTGGCTGAGGAGCTGCCCTCTCTACCACTTTCAATAATGAGTGAGGGGCCAGAGACATGCGGGCTGTCCCGAGAGGCAGAGCCTGTCCTTGGCTCTGGGCTTTGCAAGCACTGTAGGTTCTGAGCACCCGTGATACAAATTGTGCCAATCTGTTAGAGCAGACCGAACCTCCCAGTGGCTTTGTGACTGTCACCTGCCTCTGCCTCTCTCATAATGAAATGGTTCTTGGACAGCTGGGTTATCTGCACAGAGCTGTGCAGGAAGTGCCCTACTCAATTAATCAGATGTCACTCTGACCAGATTTCTTCAGTGTGTTGTTTCATAGTAAACAGCAGAATATTAAACTAAAATCAGAAGAGACAAAGGGAAAAGATGCCATTCTTCTGTATAACTCATCTTAAAACCTGTTTTTTCCATTTCTAAAACTTGAAATAAAACCATCTGGAAAGAATCATATTATAGACAAGGCATGTCATGACATTTACAGCAAATATTTTTGTTGGGAGGATCAGTATTCTCTTATTGTACCATCAGATGCTATATAATCAGATACCCATAAAGTATTCAATAAATAGAGGGTTCTGCAATAAATCAATATTGCAAGAATAATAAGTTTTAAGGGTTTCCATTTTCCTTTGTTTATCTTTTTTTTGTTTTAAATGCACATGTTTGCATCCTGAACCTCCTTTACCATTTTGTCTTTGTTTCCTGTGCCTTTCAGCCACCCAGTCTCAGGCAAATGACATTAAACTGAACCACTGCAAAGAGATCTCTGGCATAAATAAATGCATCAGGAGGTCAAGAGGTCAAGAGCATAAATGAGACAAAGATTTCAAAGAAATCACCCACCAAATGATTTATAAATCATAGAAAACACTGCTCCAGCCATAAAAGAGAAATTAAATTTATACATCATGAGCTTCAGGATGCTTTGGGTTCTGGTGGGTAACTGGGTTAGAAATGGAAGAGCTTATGTCATCCTGTTGCTGCATTGGAGTCTTGTTATTGTGGCATTTACCCCAGGACCTTAAATCAGGAGGACTGAGATTAAACTCCCCCCTCCTTTCCTCTGTGTCTCCAGGAACATTTGCTTTTACCTCTGACCTGGAATTCCCACTCCACCAGGCTCAGCTCTGGAGGAATCAATTCACTGCCAGGCATAATGATAACACACCCGAGTGAAGATACACATTACAATGCCTCCCATCTGTTGGCAGAAGCCTGAAAGAGTTCTACCTTTGTGTATAGGAAAGCAACATAAAAGTATAGTACCCATCCTGGCCATCCAAGGAAGCTGTGAAATCACAGACTTCTGGATTGTAACAGCCAACCCATCTATAAGAGGGAATAAAAACGAGCCAGTCTCTGTAAAAAGAACAATAATACTTTATTTTTATAATGATCTGTAAAGGGAATCTGTCTAGAATGTTTACAGCTTAAAAACAATCCTTTCTTTTTTGCTGTGTGTGAGTGTGTGCGTGCACGCAGGCATGTATGTGTGTTTTAAAGTACACGGTGTTCAACCATTCCTGTCTTCTACCTACCCCACTCCTCATCTCTATCTCCTGTCCTTTGTTTTGGGGGAAAATATCAGATTGGAACCTAAATTGTGGAAGGATCCATCTGTTTTACCTCCAGATGAATTTATGAAATGTATACAGCGATCTATCCATAAGACTGAATTTCATAGGGAGCTTGCCGAAAGCACACTCAATTGGGAACATCACTTCTGAGTTAACCAGACATAAAGTGACACCATCAAACTTTGAGCCCAAGTGTTGTTCTTGATGGTATAACTGATGGAGACATAAACTCTGGGTAGTTTTCAAGCTCTCCTGGAAACAAATTTTGTTAATCTTACTCTATGGAAACAGTATGCTGGTTCTTAGCTTGAAAAAATGATATACTAAGTCAAAGATTCTTTGGGTTTCATGATCTAAGATAAAATTTCATTGCGCTTCCCTCTTTCCTTCCTCTTTTCTCCCCCCTTTCTCTTCTTCTCCTTTCTCTTCCTCCTTTCCTTCTCTATTTTTTCCCCTGTAAGATTTTATTTTCAGCTTTCAAATACTTACAAGAATGAGATCTTTAGGGTCAGTAATTTTTGGTTTCATACTTGGCTTCTTAAATGTCTTTTTACTATAAAGAATTTTGGAGAAGGAAACATACAATACCTTTTTTCCTTAATCTTCTTTTTCTACTATTCTAAACCTAGACATATGTTTAAGGGAATTTAATGCACAGCTAGTTGATATATTTGTGCTTAAATAATCAAAATTGGATTTTGAGTTACCTTGCTTAATGATCAATCTCTCCAATCCTCTTTTTCTTTATAACTAGGAACTTGGGTCTCATAGGTAAGGCCACAAATTCCGTGCTTTGCTTGGAATTCAGGTACCTAAAAATTGGGTGGCAAGGTTTCCCATATTAGAAGGTCACTTTACCTGTATAGGAATCACTGTAAATACCCCAGTGGTCCATCTATCCTTGGATGCATTCCCTTCCGCCCAAAATTGTGTATGCAAAGTTGAATAGCTAAAAAAAACCCACCAATTTTCTTACATAAGTTATACCCCCATTTTTCTTTTGTTTCAAAGTAGAACAAGTTTGAAAAATATTTAAGATTTATAAAGATCTGAATATAATGCTATAAATGATCTCAGGTTTTCCTCAGAACTTCTCTTGCAAATTGACTTCAACTCTGTCATCACTACTTAACAAAGGACAAAAGAAAAATGTTCCTTTGCATCTTAGCCAAATGTAGAAAGTATCTGTTCAAGGAGGACCTGTGAAGTCCAGGGCCAGGCTAATGTTCCATTCGTTTTATATATTCAGGGAAACTTGTTGGCCTTTTGAGGACTGGAAGTCAGGGGGTCTTCTCATCTCTTTCCACATGCTGGTTCCGGGGGCTCAGTCAGAGTCAGCAGCAGGTCTCAAGGCTGGGCTGAAATGCAGTCAGATCTGTTAGGTCAAGAGGACAAGAGAACTCTGCTACCAATTGTGGGCTTGGTGAACATTTTGGAGTTTTATTTGTTTTCACGGAAGTGAACAATTTGTATTGCCATGGTTATCATTTCTGGCCCATTGACTTTTGATCACATCCCATGGCTGTTTTGGCTCCTAATACTTTGCTAATACTGATAAAGTAGTAATCTTGAACACAGGAATAGAGAGAGGCTGAGGTAACATTTAAATGGAAGGTAGGTTGGATCTCCATGTATTATTAACTGGCTGCTGAGGTGACACACACAGGAGATGGAGGCTGGAAGTCTCCAGTAGAGACACATGGCAGAATTATCCAGTAGCACTGCTCTGGCGAGGAGAAAAATCCATGTCTCTTACTGTTTCTAGGTTAAAATTTTCTTAATGCCCTGTGACTTGATTTATATCAGATATAATTCCATAGAGCTTGCCTTGAAGAATAGAGAAGCTTTTCTATGTAGTGCATCATGTACTATGGACTGTGATTTAAGAGTTCTTGACATTTTATTTTTTTCTACTGTTGTCTAAATAAATGCTCCCTCCAGTTCCAGTTGTTTTGCTGACAGTCTTACTTAATGAGCAGTGAAAGGCATGAGTACCATGATGTCCGTGACTAAGAATTCAGGTCCTGTCTCAATGATCTAGTAACTGTGTGTTCTTGTATAGGTGAGTTGATCTCTCTGTGCCCCAGTTACCTTCCCTACTAAATGATAAAAGAAATACCACCTAGAGTCATTGTGAGATTAAATGTATGGGAAACAAAAGTGTTCTTGGCACAGGGCTAAATTTTAGCCACTGCCACCATTGTCAATGCTGTTCCTGAGCCAAATGATTATCTTGCAGTGATTTTTTGGTAGGTAGCTTAAGGAAAACTATGTCACCCTTTACTAACACAACTGAGAACTACTACAGTTACTAAGATACTTCTGTGTTAAGCCTCTGAGACCTCTACAAAAGAAAACCACTAAGTTAAAGCATGTATCTGTAGGGGTAGTAATGGCATATGCACAACTATTTGATAGAGAAAAATAGAAATGTGGAGTGGAAATCTGGCCCATAGGGAACAACACTGGGTTATGAGTTGGATGGTATGCTACTGCTACTCCCCCCCCCCCCAAAAAAAACCCCAAACAAACCAAAAACCTACAAAAACACGTTGTGACCTTGGGCAAATTGTGTGTCCTCCCAGAATCGTGTCAGCCAAATGAGAATGAGAGTGCTGAGACCCACTCTGTTCTGTTTCCATGGATTTTATGAGATCCAATTAGAAGAGGCACTCTGGAAAGATGAATGTGCTGTCCAGGCGGGAGGTGATGCAGGTTGAATGACGGAACAGCTTCCTGCCCATCAATCCTGCACTTCCTCTGGTTACTGTTGCAGCTCTAGGTGCTGGAGGGTGGCCCGGATGTACATTCCAGGGCACGCACAGGGCCTGTTATTGCAGTAGTGTCTGCCATGCAGAGGAGCTGGGTGCATTTATATGTGTCAATTCCAGAGAAGCTTTACTTTCTAAATAAAGAGGTTTTCCTGGGCAAAATGGGTTGAATGCATGGAACCCAAACGTTCCAGAACAGCCTATCTATATTGGAAATATTGTGTCCTTTGTTGCCCCAGTGATCCTGTAGTGATTTTGTGACAGCATCTTTTTAGTCAGAGTGGCAGAGTTCAGTAGTCACCCCTTCGAGCCTGGCAAAGGTAGTTTGTGAAAATGCCAGAAGAGAGAGGCATTAATGTACAACGTGGAAGAGCAAAAACCCAGGGAGCCAAGATTCAAGCCAGGAGGCTGCTTTCAACAATGTGCACAAGAGCATGCAAGAAACAAGGAGGCTCAGAAATCATGCCTTGGCCACCAATCCAGCTGCAGAAATAAGAAGTGGCCCAGTTGGGGGTCCTCATCTATCACTCTTTGCAGCTTGCTTCACCTGGAGCGTGCGGGGAGGTCATGAGCCTGGTACCAGCCGCGTGGGCCTCCTCTCCGCCTTGGGTGGCAGAAGGGCTACAGGCTGAACCGTGCTGCCTGGGCTTGTGCCCCTCAACAGATGGCACCGTAACTCTGAAATATTCCACAGGAGGAAGACAAATGGGAGTCAGCCGAGAAGGCTCAGAGCATACATTCCATGCAGAGTGGCATCCAGAGTGGAATAAATAGAGGCCTGAGATCTTTACTGAGTGGTTTCTTCCCCCTGCTCTTAAATATCACATGTGTGAGGTCATCTCCCCTCTGGAACTCCTTGCAGCTGAATAAGTTCCTAAACCCAGTTCTGGGCAGAGAGAAACCAAACACCAAGGTGGCTCCCCGGCGATTGCAACTTGTGGCTTGTATGAAGGTATTCACCATTAACTAACTTTATACCTACCCACTCCTGTTGGTGGTTCTCTGCCCTCCCTCATCATTCAGATACGAACAAGCCCTTCTCGACATCTTTCTTCATCTTTACTCAAATGTTCGTTGACTGCAAGCAGTAGATAAGGCACTGTAGTTCCTTCATTTGCCATTCATTGTTGTTCCTCTCAAATTGAGTACTTTCTCCTGCTGTGTATGTGACCCCAGCTACCCAGAAGAATGTCACACTGTCTTTTCTGCAAGAAGTTCAAGGGAGATGTCATGAATAGATGTTAAACAAGCCTGTAAGACCAAAGAGGTGGCAATAGCGCTTACATGCAAAGTGGAAGAAAAGAGCTGTATGGACTGGTTGGATTCAGAATTAGAAATCAGTTCAATAATGTCTTATTTAGGCCACATACAGCAACTTTACAACCTTCTCCAATGGTGAGATTTTTGAATCTCTGGTTTGGGACTAACATGCCCTAAAAAAATGTTTTTTTTTTTTTTAAAAATTGAAAGTATATAAAGATTCACATTCATCTTGTACCACTACGTTGACTTTCCCTATCCTTTTTTCCTCCTCTTCCTTCTCCTCCTCTTCCCTTTCTTCTTCCTCCTCCTTTTTTCCTTGTCTTTGTCGTCATCATCTTCCTCTTCCTCCTCCTGCTTCTTCCTTTTCCTTTTTCTCTCTCCTCAACCCCAACTGAAGTTTTGGACTCAGGGGCTTGAGTTTGTGCTAGGCAAATAGTTTACCAATTGAGCCATACTCCCATTACTTTTGCTTTATGTTTTCAGATAGGATCTTATGTTTTTGCTGGTCTCTGCCCTCAAACTATGATCCTCCTAATTTCCACAGCAGCTGAGATGACAAATATGTGCCAACACATCTGGCTTTGCTGGGCTCCTTGAAAGCCAACAGGTTCTCATGTTTAGATCTCCACACATTTATCTTTTTTTGCCAGTCCTGGGGCTTGAACTCTGGGCCTGGGTGCTGCCCCGAGCTTCCTTTTTTTCAGGGCTAGTGCATTACCATTTGAGCCATGGTGCCATTTCTGTCTTAGTCTGAATATTTTATTAGAGATAAGAGTTTCATAGACTTTCCTGCCTGGGCTGGCTTTGAACCACTATCCTTAGATCTTTGCCTCCTGAGTAGCTAGGCTTACAGATGTGAGCCACTGGCACCTGGCTTACTGCATACTTTCAACTGCAATGAGTGTTCTGTCCCCACTTCTTATGTGGGAGTCTTATCACAGACTTCTGAGCATCAGTATAAATAGCATCTCTCCAGAGAGGCAGTGTGGTGTTATGGTTGAGTATGGACCCTGGAGCAGGCCTGCTTTGAGCTTACAGTTCAGTCTGCCAGCTGTATGACCTTCAGTAAATTCCTTAACTGTTTTGTTAATCAGTCTTTTAAATATGTGTGATCTGATTTGCCCCATAAAAATTCGAAGAGTTTAAATAGGAAAATATATGTAGAGTACTTACATCAGTGTTCAATAAGTCTTTGGTTTTATTACTTCCTGAGTATTAATAGACTCCCTGATTGGATTGCCACACTAGGTCATCATATATTTACTTATTTGCTAATTATCTGCCTTCTCCACTGGAATGGAAGCTCTACAAGGGCAAGGGATATGGCTCCTTCGTTTATGAGTGTTATCAGTGCCTGCTACATCACTTGAACAGAATAGATGGTCAACAGATAAATATTTAGCAAAGAAGTGGCTGAATAAAGAAATTCATCCATGTTTGATTAAAATATCCTTGGGTGGACAATACATACTGATGATTCAATGAGGCAGTGTCATAGTAGATGTGAATTCTTTTTTAAGCTGGGGATTGATGTTTGCACTGTGGGGCTTAGAAGGCATTTTATGTTGGTTTCCTGACAAGTGGAAGTTTTGGATCCACAGATGTTAACGCACAAATGGGCATCTGGAAACAGCCCACTAGAGCAGTTGTGAAACATAGCATGTCCCCCAGGGAAAAGGATGTCTGTGGGAAGGTGGGAAGGTTGCATTGAATCTTCCTAATGAAAATCAATAGGCTAAAAATTAAATTAAGTTGATGCAGCTAACGATTCAATCCAACTTGCTCATTAGCAAAAGCACCCAGTCCGCTACAGGGATTCCTGTTGCTTAGTTGCCTCAAGAAACAAATTGATTAATGGATTTTCTTTGTCGTAAAGGCCTTTCAAGTACGCAGGTCAAGTAGCTACGATTTCATTAGGGCCACTGGAGTCAGTGATAGCTGTGCAATTTGGTTCCAAACACCCAATTTATAGATTGGCCTAAGCCCCCTGGAATCGATTGTGTTTGGGAGATTTGGGAAGCCAGTGCATTGTCATTAACTATCCTTTAGGAATTCGAGGTCGCAAAGGGGAACAGGAAGCGGTGCTGAGAAGCAAACACTTGCCCATTTTCTTCAGGGAGATAAAGTGCTGGGACCAACACACAGCCTCTCTTACCACATGTGTTTGAAAAAATCTTTACCATCTGTTGCTTTCTGACAAGAACTCCTTCAGTGGAGAATCAGGAACCGGCAGAACACAATCAGACACTCATGGTGGTTTGCAAATTACAAAGGAGTTGATGGTGAAATCCAGTGGGTGGAATTTGATATAGATATGTTTATTTTTGCTAACTGAGACTTCTGTTTTAAAATTTAAAATTTAGTCAAACCTTTAACTGTTTATTCATCTACTTAAAGTATGACTTTAGTGGGTAATCACAGCAATAAAGCCAGAGATAGCTACTTGTCTAGTATTATGTATATGCATCTACTTATGTATATGTTAGTGTGTACCTCTGCAAATGCATATATGAAATAGTTGTCCCCGTTATGAATTGACCTACTAAGTCTATTTAGGACCAGGGAACTCAGGGTGGTGAAGAAACCTAAAGCCTTCAACAAGAGATACCCAAAGCCAGTGCCTCCAAAAAGCAGATGAACTGAATTTTCCAATATAGACTGGTATCAGGAAAAGTTTTAGAGATTAAAGTTTTTCCTCTAAATATCTAGTGGAGTTGAGAGTAAATAAATTGCAAACTGGAATATTATCCAAAGAAACCCAAGAAAGATGACCAAGGTAACTTTTAAAGTTTGATATGTGTGTGTGTGTGTGTGTGTGTGTGTGTGTGTGTGTGTGTGTGTGTGTGTGTGTGTGTGTGTGTGTGTGTGTGTGTGTGTGTGTGTGTGTGTGTGTGTGTGTGTGTGTGTGTGTGTGTGTGTGTGTGTGTGTGTGTGTGTGTGTGTGTGTGTGTGTGTGTGTCTTTGTATAAATACAATTCTTAGCTGGGTGTTGATGGCTAACGCCTGCCATCCTACCTACTCAGAAGGCTGAGATATGGGGAATCACTCATTTAAGGCCAGCTTGGGAAGAAAAGTTTGCTGAATTCTATCTCCAAAATAGCCAACAAAAATCAGGCTGGAGGTATGGGTCAAGTGGTAGAGCACCAGCCTAGCAAGCACAAGGTCTTGAATTCAGTCTCCACTCAGTACCAATACCAAAAAAGAAATTCTTTATAATTGACATATTTACAGGGATACAGCGTGTATAGTATGTATCTCAATTTTCATATATAATGTGTAATAAGCAAATAAGGATAATTGGCATTTCCATTTCCTTACTATTTTATGTTTGGAGCCTCCAAATTGTTGTGTTTTAGTTCTTCATAAATAGTGGTCTGTTGCAAACTGTCAGCACTCCACTTTGTCGTAGAACACGAGAGCTTATTCCTATCTAACTGTATTTGACACCCATTAACCAGCCTCCTTCCAACCTCAGTTCATCCCTCCTTTGTACCTCTAATGACTAATCTACTCCATGCTCTGCTACCTCACAGGAGAGCGAAATGATCAAGAGTATATTTAGCTGGAATAGATCTTACAGGTCCCATTTTTAACGTTAACAAACTGTAAAAACCCAAGTAGTTTTAGACTTTCAGAAAAGTTGGAAGAATACTACCGTGGGTTCCCACACAACCCACATATACTCAGTGCTCAGTTTTCTAAATATCACTGTGGTATGTTTCTCACAACTAATTGACCATAGTAATACAAGATCCCTTCCCTGTGCAGCCGAGAGACTGACATCCAGAGGTTGAAGTGACTTGCCAGAGACAGTGCAGGAAATGACCCAGTTCCCAGTTTCCTCAATTGGCAGCCAGAGTCTCTTGGTAATGAACTGTGTTTCTCCATCTTGTGATTTCTACATGTTTCCTATTTTGTTCATATTGAACTCTGAAAAAAAATCTGGTCAGAAATTCAAGGTGTGAAGTAAAAGCTGAGCTTTTCTGGGAGAAGTATATGCCCTCCACACTGCCTACCCCCCTCCCCCAATCTCTGCTGGGCACCGGAGACTTGGAGAAGATCTTCGAGTAAATCTTTGAGTAAATCTTAGGGTCCCAAGGAGGACAGTTTGGCAACCTCTCTGCAGTTTGATTGCGGAGCTTGGAAGTTAACCATCTGTCACCATCTGCCCAGGGAGGCTGGGGTGAGGATGTAACTGACTAAATCAGGAGATAGAATGAGAAAGAAGGTGGGCTAGGCACCTGGTTCACCAATGTGGAGGGCTAAGCCATAAGAAGCATTTCTTGACCCTTGGGGATTAAGTTGATGAAAGTCAAATGAGCATCTTTGCATTCATATAAACCCCCTTAGTTGCATTCGTAGCACTGTGTGTCCCTTGGGGAAAGTGAGAATGATTAGAAGTACCTTAGAGTCTTCTAGATTGTGTCTACATAGCTGCCTTTGCTTTTCTTATTTCTTGGATGAAAACTACTTCCCCCTCTTTAATTTTTCCTCTTGCCACTGTAGGGCTTGTCCATTTGTGTTACTATAACAGAAGACCTGATGGTAGAAATGTATAAAGGAAAGAGGTTTATTTCATTCAGGCTTTTGAAGGCTGAAGGTCCAAGCTCAAGTGTTTTCTTCAACTGTGCAGCCTCTGATGAGGGCCTCTCTACTGAGGAGAAGTTGAAAAGGAAGTGGCCACATGCAGGGGAGAGAGGAAGCAAGGCGTGACAAAGGAGCTCAGTTCCTTTTTTGATGGCCACTTGCTTTCCTGAGAACACAATCCAGCCCCTCTCCTTCTGTGGTTTCGTGGGACTATGGTCAATCCCAGGAACTGTGTCTGGATGGTGGAGCCCCGTGGGGTTTCTTGTAGGAAGTCTGTCTCATCCCAGGTGAGCTGCCAGCACACTCAAGCTTAAGGTAGCATTATGATTAATCTCTCAACCAGGGCTCCTATTAATGTGTCACTGTAACAAGTTATTTTCTTACACCAGTCCCCTCCCCACTGATATGCTGGACATGTGTCAGAAAAATCAGAGACCGTCTATATCTTCTCGAACATTAGGAAGAGTCATGTAGAAATGTCCCTTCATTACCAGGAGAGTCGTGTCAAAAAGAATCGACAGTGAAAATGAATTGTCAGCGTTTCTAACCTAACAATGTTAATGGAGCCTTTAGACATCCTCTCTCCTCATTTGTTTCTTAGATGCCTATCAAGGAGACAGTTGGAAGAGAGTTTCCAAGCTCTGGGGAGCCCTGTGTATGTGTATTAAATGACAGCACTCTAGGCTGCTGATTATACGGCGATGCACGGCAGTGCAGGGGTAGGGTGGAGGATTGAGATGGAGGGGAGAGGGATCTTTTGGCCCAGAGCCAGAGTGCTGAGCGACTTCAAGAAAGATTTTGGGCTCCAAAGATCGCTATTGTTTCTCCATCTCCTGCTTTCTCCTCCAAAATTTTCTGGCCCTGTATAACAATTATATTTACTGCCTAAAGGTAGCCTTTCCAGGCAGTATCCCCACAGAGTTTAAAATGTGTCTTTCCCTTGTTTTGTACATGGAGTTCACTGCTTCTGCCTCCTCAGGTAGAAGAGAGGATAGAGTGGAAGAAATCTTGGGCAAGGGAATTTTCTGGAGGAAGGATCTGTTGCTGAGAAGGATAATTTTCAGGTCAAGATCAATCCTAGAGGAACCAAGTCCCACCTACTGCCAATGGCCATGCATTGCTATTCAATTGTAATGGGATGACAGGTGTATATTGATGAATCAAGCAGTAAACCATTTTCTTTGGAGAAGTTATCCCAATGACTCCTCTTAGCAGTGTGAAACTACTAGAATTTTTCTAGGAAATACTCTGGGCTTTTACAGGAAATCTCTTTTGCGTATGCCTAATTCATGCTTCTAAAGCACAGTGAATGTGTTTCATAGATCTGTAGTCCTGACCAGCCACACTCAGCTGCCTAATTGAAATTGTTAAACTTGTCCAGTCAGTATGATTCAGAATGGTAAAACTGCTGACTGTGTGCAGAATTTTCTCATTATGCTCTTCGGATTCTGGGCACTCCCACACCCCTCCTAGGGTGAGGGGTAGAGGAAGGTAGTGTTCTGCCCTACTCTGGACGCTGGTAGGGTCCATGTCTTCCTCCTAAAATCCTGGAAGCTAGTGAATGAGCTTATGATCTAGGCTCAGCCAACTACATATTCCTGCCTGGAACCACTGGTATTTAGTGATTAAGCTCCTGATCTCAGCTCAGTCAACTGAATTTCCTGCCTGGAACTCTTGTTAATTAATGACTGGGCTTATTAGCTAGGTTCACACAGACATTCCTGTCTTTTGGGATGTAGCCAGCTCAGAAATGCATAAGACATTTTTATGGACAATCATTTTCATGGACATCTTATGGGCAATGGCTAAAACACTCTGTGGTGATGATTTTGTTATCTAGCGGAGTCTATGTTTTATCCAGGATCGTCATTTGCAGGAAGCTGTGAGTCCCTTGACTATGGCTTGTTTTCCTGGCTTTTAAGCCTTTCAGCTGACATTTGAGTCACTTGATAATTTTCTCAAAGTGCCTTTCTGCTTATGTTAGCCTGGGACAGCTTCTGACCACCCAACATGCCTTCTCTCCCTCAGTCCCCCTCAGTACTGATTCTGAGCTGCCGGACGTCACTTCCTCCATCTTGCAGTGGAAAAGCTTCGGCCAGGGACGTCTCACATTTATTTTCACGGGTGAGTAGTAGGACTGGGACTTGAGGAGATTTGGTGACCACGGGGGGGGGGGACACTGCCCAAATCTTTATTTCTTTCATTTATTTTTGTTGGTTATGGGGCTCAGGGTCTGGACTCGGTTACTGAGTTTTTTTGCTCAAGGCTGGTGTTCTACCACTTTGAGCCACAGTGCCACTTCTGGTTTTCTGGTGGTTAATTGGAGCTGAGAGTCTCAAGGAGTTTCCTCCCTGGGCTTATTTCAAACTGGGAATCCTCAGATCTCAGCCTCTTAAGTAGCTAGGATTATAGGCGTGAGCCACCAGGACCTGGCTCCAAATCTTTCTTAATGTACCATGTCTGGGTCCTGCCAAGGGACCTTGTAGGAAACTCCTGGCAAATATAGGTGAATTCCATTGGCTGCTTATAGGATATATGGTTATCTATTTAGTGAGAGACTGTCTCCTATGGTTCATTAGGGCATGTCTGGTACCAAAATTGTCTTTATTTGTTAGCAGACTAGGCTCAAAGCTGGACTCCAATCACAACCATGCAGATGTATCTTTCTGAATCCCCTCTCTCAGCATTAGGTGGAAGAGCATCATGGGAAATGGAGAGTAGAATGCCATTTCTTTGAGTCAACATGTTTGCTGTGGGTCAATGATGGGCTAAATGCCAGCCATTTGTATTTCAATTGAGCAATGGCTTGAGATAGAACACAGATAGTATTGTTGTGCACGCTCTCTCTCTCTCTCTCCCTCCCTCTCCCTCTTCCTCTCCCTCTCCCTCTCCTTCTCCCTCTCCCTCTTCCTCTCCCTCTCTCCCTCTCTCCCTCTCTCCCTCTCCCTCTCCCTCTCTCTCTCTCTCTCTCTCTCTCTCTCTCTCTCTCTCTCTCTCTCTCTCCCCCCCCTCCCTCCCTCTTCCTCTTTCTCCCTCTCTCTCTCCCCCCTCTCTGCTACATGCTCTCACTTGACTTTTTCACTCAAGGCTAGTACTCTACCACTTGAGCCACAGCTCCACTCCTGGCTTTTTAGTGGTTAATCGGAGAAAGACTCTCATAGACTTTTCTGCCAGGGATGGGTTTTAACCACAATCCTCAGATCTCAGCCTCCTGAGTAGTTAGGATTACAGGTATGAGCCACCAGTGCCCAGCTTGTTGCTCACAGTTTACCAGTGAGGAGTTGGAATGTAAGGAGGTTGTTTCTGTCTCGGATCCACAGCTAGTTAGCCATAGAACCAAACCCATTTGACTTATAGTCCAAACTCCCAGCCAGTATACCATGCCAATGGGTTATCCAACAATGTAATAAAGTTGACCTTTGGTTTCAGGGTTATTGATGATGCCTGACTGCTTTTGAGCCCATTTCATTATTTACGTAATTCCAAGATTGTGGTCTTGAAAGAGATAATTCTTTTCTCCACAATTTTTATTTTTATTTTTGGTGGGAAAACATTGATGTTTGAAAGACTTGGCAAAGAGAGTGTTAATGTGCTAACATCAAATGAATTCCATGGATTTTCTACTCATTAGGGCTCATTTCCCTGCACATAAGTCACCGCAGCTCGGTTATACTACTCCAGGGTATGCTAGTAAAAAGGAGAAAAAGAGGGAAGCCAGCCAGAAAGAGGTGTTTTTGGCTGCAAAATCAACTTACACCTACCAACGAAGTAAAACAGAAAGACTTTGCCAAACAGTAAATATCAAGTTCATTGCCTTAGCCCCAAAAGAAAATGTATTAAGCTATTTATGATACCCCTTTTGAGTTTCTGGTCACTTGACACTACTTGGCTGTGAATGTTGAGAATTGCAATTCAGTTGGAAGGTGAATTCAAGTAGAAATTCTGAATTATTTTACACTTTGGCTAATGTGTGGAAGAATGACAAAGTATGGGTCAATTTTGCCTTAGAGAGTTTGCATATTCATCCATTCTGTGGATTAATTCACTAAGCATCTACTGTGTACTGGGCAGTCTTTCTCCTAGGGATAAAACAGTCAGCTACCCATGAAATTATCCTCTTTTACCCAAGGAAGTTGAATAAAAACAAGAAAATACATAAACTATTCATCTCAGAGAGGGGTGAATTACAGAAAAGGAAGCAGTCACTCATATAGATGGGGGGTGAGAGGGAGCGGTCTGGCCTGTGGTTCTGTGGTTGAAGTGCTAAGCAATAGCTAACATTCCATGATCCTAGAGCAGAGCAGGGGCAGGAAGGTCAGCATTGGAAGGGACCCAGGGAAGAGGACCCTGGTACTTTGGGGAACCAGGAAGCATGGTGGCTCCAGCACAAAGAGAATAATCAGAGTGGGAAAGTTGAGGTGTGAGGTCAGTAGAGACAGCTTCTGTGGGCCCTTTGGTCTGGGACGATTCCCAAGAATCAGGAAAAGGACTAGATTATCTTCAAGCTGATCACTGATAGATCTGGTTTATGTGTATTGAGGGGGTTCCCCTTATAGACTCAGGAGATGGTGGGTTGGGGTTGCCTAGGAATAAAAGCAGAGAGAAGGGATAGAACAGAGTAGCATTGATATAGTGGCCCCAGTACTGCTGCACAGCCACTGTGTCCTAAAGTGCAGATTCATGGTGTTTTGCAAACCTGGATGCTCACTGGAAGACAACATCCTAAAAATGCAGCTACCTGGGCTGTTTACCTCTCAGCACATCTGGGAAAGACATCTGTTTTTAAAAAGAAAGTAAAAGGAGGTTCTGAAGCCCAGGACTGGGCAGCATTTTATATTTGCTCTTTCTTTGAGATGTCCTGAAATCTGTGCAGTCACTACTGTTATTAGTTCTCATTCCTGGCCAAAGATACTGAGACTCCGAGAGAGCAAGTGACTCATTGAAGGTCATATAACTAGTGAGCAGAAGTTAGAATCCACTCTTTCTATGCAAACCCAGAGATCTTTCTGTACACCACATAACTCTCAAAGTAGCCAGCAGATGTTTGTCTTGAGAGTTCCAGATGCAGAAAGGTAATGTTTACTTGCATGAAGCAAGCAGAATGGAACCTTAAAGATGGAGTGGGTGTCTGTGGCTAGAGGGTTAAATATCTAAGCACCCTCTTTCAGACATTTAGGAAAATGAGTCGGGTAGCATGGGATCTGAGGAGATGTATTGAGATGGTTGGTATAGGTGTTAATGGAGAGGACTAGGTGTTGGGAGAGGAACATGAATTCATGAGCAAATATCTAGTTGGCATCTGTTGATTTTTGGCTGCTTGGCATCCATTAAAAGTATTCCAAGAGAGAGGAGATGGTCATTGCTTCTGTATTCTACCATGATGATTTTGAGTTGCCTGGACCTAGTTCACTTTAAGCCTGGCTTTTGCAGAATTCCCTTTGATGCTGGACTACCCTTACATGATCTAACAATTCCCTTTGTGCTGTAGATATCTTAAATGAGTTTCCATTACTTTAAGAAATAACCCCTGTTGCAGTTGGGTATCCTGGACATCTAAAGGAGGAGAATGGAGAGTACAGTTCTCTAAATTGGCATGCAGGCATGCAACCTTGCCAATCCTTTTCCAATATCCAACTTCTCCAGACATTACTGACTTCTTCTCCTTGTTGACAAGTTCAACAAGGAGAAACATTGGATATTTGGGGGAATATTGTTTCAGTCTTTAGTAGCCAGAGAAATCTTTCCAAAAATAGAAATGTCATGATGGCATTCTGTTGCTTGATGTTCCTCAGTGGGCTCAATATCCGTAGGAAGATGATGTACCCTTTAAAGTGGCCACACTTGACTGGAGCCAACTGAATCTTCTCCTACCTTTGAAATCAGTGCTCTAACTCCACATACATCTTGGCAGTTTAAAAATGCTGGTGCTGGGTTGGTGATGTAGTTCAGTGGTAGAGTGCTTACCCTAGTATGTACAAGGCTCTGGATTGGATCCCCAGCAAAACACACATACATGGAACAACAACAACCAATAACAACTGTCATTTACTATATCCCTAGCCTAGCCACAGAGCCTTTGCATATCCTTTGAACTAAAGAGATATTTTCTTTTCCATTTCCCTAATCAACAACTCCTTTTCATTACAGAACTTCATCATTTTCCCAAATCAGACACATCTGACCACTGTGATTATGTTAGCTCCTAGCTCTCCCCAGCTAGACTCTAGGCTATAAACTTTATGGAAACAGGACTCAACTGACCTTGGTCAACATTGCATTCCAAGTTCACAGCATAACACTTGATGCTTAATGATGGAGGGAGAGAGAAAAAAAGAGGGAAGGAAGGAGAGAGAGGAAGAGAGCAGTATCTGTATATCACATTCTTGATTCTTAATCCCTTTACATTAACTCTGTTCCTCTTTACAATGGCCTGACGGGTAGATGTCACCATTATTCTCATTAATCTAAGAGAAATAGAGATAGAGAGGCCATTCCTCTCTGTAACTACTATACAACTAACAAGCAGCAGTGCTAGGATGGAAACCTAAGCAATTTGTGAAGTCAGCGCTATAAGCTATAATACTGTTCTCCTCCTGAGTGCAGTGACTAGTGGTTGAATAAAGAAATGCCTGAGGTACATGTAAAGGAACATAGGTCTGCAGAAATCTGGAATGGATTTCTGAAGCTTTGCAAGATGTCTGTGGATCTCAATTCTGATGTGACTCCTTATAGTAAATCCCTCACTCCACCATTGTTCAGGTGTGAATGAGCTGGGAGCGGGGGAGGCTGACAAGCATTAGGCACCCACAATCTGCGGCTCCAAGCTGGCGTGACTTAAAAGGCCACATCTGGATTCAGCTCTTGAGTTTTGAAACCAAGGATCACAGCGGAATTTGCCAGGGCCCCTTGGAGATAAAACAGTGAATGGAACTTGCCCTCTGTTTCCAAACCTAGCAAATAAGAAGTTATCAGGCCTGTCTCGCCTATGATTTTGGGGATGACATGAAATGGGATTTAGGGGATAATTATCCACAATCACTTCCTTCTTGAGCTGGATTTGTTATTAGCTGTTGCAGATGCCTGCTGGAGGAACCACAGTTAATTTCTCCCTTTCTGATTGTAGTTAGACTAAAGTATCATTGCATTAATACTTACTTCTGAAGTTGTTCTGTAACTGAGGCCTCGGAAAACTGCCCACCGGGGATCCCAAGCCTTGCAAACAAGTCTCTCTCAGCCTGCATGAGAAATGCAGACGTGCCCCTCCGTTGCTAGTTAAGCTTGCTGGAACTTTTAATGTATGCCTCCTACAGCATTTTAGGCCTAGGCCCCAGGCCCAGGCTTCTATTCCCCCTCCCCCTAAGCTGCCACCAGGGCCCTCTGTGGCTCCTAAACACTTGGCTGCAGCACTTGGGACATTTTATTGAGGCAGCTTTACTGGAAGGATCCAATTACAGGGTACGGCAAGTTAGATTCAGTACCCTGGGTTAACAATGCTACAGAGAATGCCCAGATGCCTTTAGTCCTTCCTGACCTGAAAGAAATGAACAGAGGTAATGGCAAACAGCCCCCAAGATGTCTGCAGCTTCTGCTCACGAGCACTCCTTTGGGTTTTTAAAAATCTTTATGTTTTTATTCATGTATAAAAAGCAATACATCATCCTGGTGGGGGGAAAAGTGAAACACTAGGAAGTTGAAAAAATAAAAGTAAAACAACTCCTCCTCCTCCTCCTAAACTTCATCTAACTTCCCTTGAGGTAGGCTCTGTTTGTACTTTGCTGTGTCCCTCTCCTCCCCTGCCCTCCTCTTCCCTCCCCTGCCCTCCTCTTCCCTCCCCTCCCCTCCTCTTCTTCCCTTCCTTCTCCCCTCCCCTCCTTTTCTGTGTAGTCTTTCTTTGGTCCGTGTGTGTGTGTGTGTGTGTGTGCGTGTGCGTGTGCGTGTGCGTGTGCGTGTGCGCACGCGCGTGTGTGCCTGTGCGCGTGTGTGCCTGTGCGCGTGTGTGCCTGTGCGCGTGTGTGCCTGTGCGTGTGTGCCTCTGTGTGTGTGCGCCTGTGTGCATGTGAGTGCCAGTACTGGGGCTTGAACTCAGGGTGTGGGTGCTATCCCTACCTTTTTTGCTCAGGGCTGGGGCTCTACCACTTGAGGTATTGTTCCACTTCTGGCTTTATGGTGATTAATTGGAAATGAGTCTCCTGCTGGCTTTGAACCATGATCCTCAGACCTCAGCCTCCTGAATAGCTACGATTATATGGGAGAGACACAAATGCCTAGGCATATTTTTCTTTATGGCATTTACAAAATAATGTTGTAGTTGAAAGTTTTCCGTGTGCATTTTTTCCTGACTTCTTCCCCTTGACCCTACACCATGGATATTTTCACTTATCATTCATAGAAGACTAATCTTTCTAACTCATGCATTGCAGTTTATACTCATCTTACCTACTTACCTTGTTGATACTGATTTAGAATGTTTTCTGTTTAAAAGTAATACTGCAGTGGGTATTTTATATATGAAAGATTTCTACAGGGTGAATTCCACTGAATGTGCAATGAAAATACAGACATTCATATCCAGTCTTCTCTACAGCTCAGATATACACCTTTAGAGGGTTTTTAAAAAAAAAAGATTTGCAATAAAGCTTTAATTATATAATATACATCCAAATATTTTTCTCTTTATCTCATCAGCTCAACTACCATCACTACAGGTAGTCAATTACTAATTTCTTAGAATTCTTCCAATGCTTTTTAAGTATAAGCAATGAAATGTGAATAGACTCTAATTTCTTTCCCATTTTTATGTAAAAAGCAACATATTTCATATAGTTTCCTATTTCCCTCTCTGTGCTTATTCATGCATCAGATAGATCTTTCCTTATGAGTACATGAAAAACTATGTTATACTTTAAAATTTTTAATTAATAGACTCTTTAGGGAAGGTTTTGGTTTATTTAAAAATTGAGCAAAGCTGATGCTGATGGCTCACTCCCATCATAATAACTACTAGGAAGGCAGAAATCTGGTGGTTTGAGTCTCAAGGTCAGCCCAGGCACAAAACTCCATGAGACTCCATCTCCAAAGAAACCAGCAAAAAGTACTACTAGAGGCATGGCTCAAGTGGTCAAACCAAGCACTATGATCTATTTTGATTTAATTTTTTGAAGTATAAGGTCTATGTTTAGATTTTTGTATGTACATTGTATTTCCAGTGTTCTAGCACCTTTTTTTGATAACAGTATTCTTTTTGTCATTTAATTGTCTTTGCTTCTTTTCAAAGACTAGTTAGCTATATTTGTATGGTTCTATTTCTGTGTTGGGCACTCTGTTGACCTAATTGTCTATTTTTTCATGCCATATACCATTTTGATCTTAGCACCTTTCAAAGGCCCTGCTTACTAATTCTACTATAAATTAAATTTCACCACATAAATTTGGAGAAAACATATTCTGATTACAGTACCAGCAACATCCGACTGGAAGACCTAGCTAATACAGTGAGACAAGAAAAATAAAACAGAGACAGAGATTTGTGTTTGTAAAAGCCACTCATCTCCTTCTTCATTATTTTATTGACTTTTCTGCATCTTTTGTCTTTCTTTATAAACTTTAGAATCACTTGGTTTATAGCTACAAAACAGCTTTCTGAGATTTTTATTAGGGCTGTGTTGAATCCCTAGATTAGCCTGAGAAGTGGTACTTTAAAGACATCTGAGTCTTTCTCTACATGAATATAGATTACTTCTGTATTTAGACTTTTCATTTTTAAAATCAGAAGTTTAAAACTTTCCTCAAATAGATTTTAGGCATATTTTGTTTTATTTATACCTATTTTTTTGTTTCTTAGGTGGGTGCTAAACTAAAATGGTATTATGTTTTAAATTCTAAACTCCAATTGATAATTATTACTTATAGGAAAGTGATTGAGTTTCGAATATCAAACCTGTATCCTCAACTTTTCCTTTCTCTATTTTTAATTAGTATGTGTTTTTTTTACCAGCACAAGTATGTTTATTGCAGCTTTATTTATTTATTGATTGATTGATTGATTTATATTGTGAAAATAACATACAGAGGGGTTACAATTACATGAGCAAGGTAATGAGTACATTTCTTATCAAGCATTGTTGCCTCCTCCTTTGTTTCCCCTTCCCATCGCTTCCCATCTCCCTGCCCCCCCCCCCACTCCGCCAAAGTTGTAAAGTTCGTTTTTCAACATAATGTCTTGTACATCTCATTGTTGCAATGGGTCCACCTGTATCCCTATTTAAACAATTTGTTTTTTTCCCTTCCCCTACACAAATTATACCAGCATCAAATACAGTGAAAACAGGGGTTATACCATGGGGGAGGGACATACAAAGCAACAAAGAAATATCTTATAAATATGTTAGAAACAATCACCTGAAAGAAAAAAACCCATATGAATACATATCTTAGGGTTCATTTCCCTAACATCAACTTATCTGACCTTTTCTGTTTGACTCAGACATATAGTAGTTATTGCAAATAAGGGAAACCATGGGACCTAAGTTTCTTTGGGCCTAGCTTACTTCACTTAATGTAATTTTTTCCAAGTCTTTCCATTTCCTAACAAATGGGGCAATGTCATTCTTTCTGATAGAGGCATAGAATTCCATTTTCTTGACCTATTCATCTACTGAGGGGCATCTAGGTTGGTTCCATATCTTAGCTATGGCGAACAATGCTGCAATAAATATAGTTGTGCTGGTTTCTTTAGGTATGGTCTTGTTTGTGATCATTTGGGTATATGCCCAAAAGTGGGATTGCTAGGTCATAGGGGAGCTCTATGTGGAGTCTTTTGAGGAATCTCCATACCACTTTCCATAGTGGTTGAACAAGTTTACACTTTCACCAACAATGCAGTAAGGTTCCCTTCTGTCCACATCCCCTCTAGCATCTGTTGTTATTAGCGTTCTTGATGATAGCCATTCTAACTGGGGTGAAGTGGTATCTCAATGTTGTTTTGATTTGCATTTCTTTTATGGCTAGGGAGGTTGAGCATTTCTTCATGTGTCTATTGGCCATCCTTCTTTCCTCTTCATAGAAGTTTCTCTTTAAGTCTATAGCCCACTTATTTATTGGGAAGTTGTTTCTTTGAGGATTTGTTGTTGGGGGATTTAATTTTTTGAGTTCCAGGTATATTTTAGATATGAGACCCTTGTCTGTTGTATGGCTAGTGAAGATCTTCTCCCAATCTGTGGGCTTTCTATTGATCTTGCTAGCTATGTCCTTTGCCATGTAGAAGCTCTGCAATTTCATGCAATCCCATTTGTCCAACCTTTCTTTGATTTGTTGTGTTTCTGGGTCTCTATTAAGAAAATTTTGGCCTGTGCCAAGGAGACCTAGGATTTCTCCTATTCTGTCTTGTAATGTTTTCAGAGTGTCTACTTTTTTCATTAGTATGTCTTAGTATGTATACAAAAGGATTTCACTGTGACATGGTCATACATCTTGCAACTTTTCTACATTGCTTATAGTTTTGAGGTTTTTATATTGATATTTAGAAATACAAATCACACCACCCATGAAAAAGTTTTATTTCCTCCTTCCTATCTCTCTCTCTCTCTCTCTCTCTCTCTCTCTCTCTCTCTCTCTCTCGCTCTCTCGCTCTCTCGCTCTCTTTCACTTTTTCACTCACTCTCACTGTCTTTCATTTACTTTTCTTACTATATTAGCTAGGCCTTCAGGTAGGAAGTTGAATAGCACTGGCACTGTAATCAGAATGTGTCTTCTCCAGATTTATGTGGTGAAATTTAATTTACAATAGAATTATTAAGTGGGGCCTTTGAAAGGTGCTAAGTTCCAGAGGGCTCTGTCTTCATAAACTAGATCAGTGTTCTTATAGAAGAAGTGCATTGCTACCATTCCTGCCTTGTGAGGATGCTGTCACAAATGCCAGTTATGAAGCAGAAAACAGCACCACTGGATACTAATCTGTTGGCACTTCGACCTTGGATTTTGTAGTCTCCAGAACTTTAAAAAATAAATTACCATTTTAGGCAAACTTTTATTACAGTAGCCCAGACACATGAGGGGTGATATCTTTGCCCTGTTCTCCTTAGGACAAAAAATCATAGGGAAAATCATCACATGTATGATGATGATATAGGTGTTTTTATAGAGGTACTTTATTTAATTGGAAAAGTTTCTCAGTATTTCTACCTTATTAAGGGTTTTTATTATAAATAAGTACTGGGATTTGTCAAATGCTTTTTAGGTACCTGTTGAAGTGATTGCATGATTTTCTCCATTTGCCTGCTGCTCTGATTGATCACATTAATGGATTTTCCTAATTCGTTAATAGTTAGAAAAGCTAAACCAGCGTTGCATATCTGGAATAAATCTTATTTGTTCATATTGGATGATTACTTTATACATGGTTGGGTCATAACTGTCAATATTTTATTTCTGATGTAACCAATTAGTTTTTTCTTTCTTTATTTGGTTAACAGGATAGAGATCTATGAACTTTGTTGATCTTGTCAAAGAATTAACTTGCTTTCTCTTTTGTTATGTTTATAATTTCACTGATGCCCGCCCTACATTAGATTTGATCTGGTCTTTGTTTTTGAATGTTTTTTGCTATTGTGGGGCTTGAACTCTGGGCCTGGGTGTTGTCTCTGAGCTCTTCATCTCAAGACTAGTGCTCTACCACTTGAGCCACTTCCAGTTTTCTGGTGGTTAATTGGAGATAAGGTTCTCATGGACTTTCCTGCCCAGGCTGGCTTTGATCCATGATCCTCAAATCTCAGCCTCCTGAGTAGCTAGGATTACAGGTGTGAGCCACTAGAGCCCAGCCTTATTTTTGAATTTTTTAATGACAGAGCTTTGATTATTGAGTTTTTAAAAATCTGTCTCCCTTGAGAAGAAACACACTGCTTTTGCGGCATCCTATAAATTTTGGTAAGTCGTACCTTTATTTTTCTCTAAATATCTTAAAATTTATCTTGAAACTTCTCTGACTCATGTGTTATTTAGAGAGTGTTGTTTAACATAACTATTTTCAATTTCTCAGTTGCCCCAATGCTATTTATTTCTAGCTAAATTCCATTGTGATGTGAGAGCACACTTTGCATGATTTCTATTCTCTTCAATTTGTTGAGATGTGTTTTATGGGCCATAATGTGGCCTATCTTGGTGAATGTTCCATGTGAGCTTGAAAAGGATTTTCTGTTCTGCTGTTGTTGGATGAAGTGTTCTATAAATGTCAATTAGATCCAGTTGATTGATGGTGCTGCTCAGCTTCTCTGTACTCCGGCAGATTTTCTGCCGGCTGGATCTGTCAATTACCGAGAGGGGTGTTGAAGTCTCTGACTGCAAGAGAGAATTCATCTAGTTTTCCTTGGAGTAGTATCAGTGCTTGCTCCAGATATTTCTATGTTGTGCTGTTAAGCACATACAAATTAACCATCATGATATCTTCTTAGAGAGCTTACTCCTTTACCCTTTCATAATGTGTCTCTTTCTGATAATTTTTTGAAGTCTTAGTTATTTGAAATTCCTGGTTTGCTCTCCAATTTACAATGGGGTATAGCTGAAAATACCATATAAAAACATATGTGTAATCTATGAAGCATCATAGCGTAGCCTACGCTGCTGTAATACTTACATACAGAGTCTACTTGATAATACAGTCTTGAGTGTCTGCTGCTATTTGATGAATGCAGAAGGTGAAACAAGAGTAGTTACATCATTTTGAAGTAAAAGAATATCATGAATTATGATATTGGCATGTGGATCCCTGCTTTATTTTTAGATAGTTTTAATATGATACGTCTTTTCTCCATCCTTTTATTTGTTCTGTATCTCTGTGATTCAAGTAAGGTTTTTTGTTTTTTGTTTTTTGTAGAGAACATATAATTGGGTATTTTTTTAAAACAATTCTCCATAATAATCTGTCTTTTCATTGGCATGTTTAGACCATTCACATTTTAAGTGACTGTTAATATGCTTGAATTAATATTGACTATATGTGCAGACCTTCTGCAGTTGTTGCTATTTGTTTCCTACTTTCTGCCTTCACTCGAGCATTTTATATTTCTATTTTTTTCTCCCTCCTAGTATTTCCATTATATTTATTTTAGTGTTTTCTGCAGACTTTTCAATATACAGATATAGTTAAACTTACTTACATGTGGATACTACAGTATGGACACATGTTTCATCAATATATACATTTATTATATAACTGTATATTTAGTATAATTTCGACTGTTTTCCTAAGTAGTTTGGTTACCTTATATTAGTAGTCTCACTTCTTTTCTCTCATCCTTTGTAACTACTTTAATTCACTTATCCATTAACTTTTTATTTTGCATATGTACAGACGCTTGATCTCAAGGTCTTGTGTTCTTGGTTAGCTTTTTTGCCCAAGGTTGGCACTCTTCTTTTTGAGCCCCACCTCCACTTCTAGCTTTTTGCTGATTAATTGGAGATGAGTCTCTTGGATTTGCCTTCATGGGCTTGCTTGGATTACAGATGTGAGCCCCAGGGGGTGCCTGCTTTATTTATTAACTTTAATCATCCAATATATTGTTGCTATTATTATTGAATGCACATTGTTGTATGTTAGATAAATTACAGATAAAGAAAATAAAGGGTACTGGGGTGCGAGTGGCTCATGCCTGTAGTCCTAGCTACTCAGGAGGCTGAGATCTGGGGATTGCCATTCAAAGCCAACCAGTGTAGGAAAGTCCATGAGATTCTTACCTCCAGTTGACTACTCAGAAAGCTGGAAGTGGCACTGTGGCTCAAGAGGTAGAGTTGAAGAGCTGAGGGACAGCGCCCAGGTCCAGAGTTCAAGCCCCACAACCGACAAAAAAAATAAAAAGGATTTTATTTCCTCCTTTTCATTCCTTCTCTAATGCTTCTGTGATTAGCATATTGTTTTTGTGTGATTCAGTACTTCTTTTAACATGTTTTTGTAAGATAAGTCTACTGGTGGCAAATTCCCTCAGCTTTTGTTTTTCTAGGAAAGTGTGTTTATTCTTCACTATATATGGTAGCTTTTCTGGAAATAGAACTTTCATTTGGTGGAATTATTTTTCCTAAATGATCTTTAGGAAGAAATGGTAGACCAAGTGGTGATACATGTAGGCTTGCTCATATTGTAGTTATTTGATTCACTGTTAGTTGATTATAAAATTGGTACTTCAAGCTTAACACAGCAGGCTTCAGTAACTTACAAGTTATGTATGGCTTACCGGGGGCAAATAAATCCCTATGAGCTTCAGTTTGTTCATGTTAAGATGACGATAATAATAGTGCTTTTTCCCTCAGTGGCAGTGAGGGCTGAGTGAAGCATCATAGGTGATGCGTGCAACAGCTTGCTTGAAGTGGGGAAAGGTCTCCACAAATTGCACTTTATGTGGCAAGATGATCAAAGAAGGCAAGGTCGTCATTTCTACTTGGGATTTAGAGCCACTCTAAGGATTCTGGGTCTTGGTAAGTTTGACTTAATTTCCCAAGGTTTATAGTCTTGGATCACTTACATTTATACATCTAGTGGACAGATTTATCTGGTGTTTGATAAATTTGTGAAAGGTTTAACTGCTAGTATGAGACAGCTTCGAATGGGCAAAAACTCCCAGTGTGGTAGAGTAGACATCCTAATTAGGGAATGGGATTTAGCCAAAAAGACTCATCCATGGAGGTCTTTGCAAAATTCACATGCTTTGCTATACTGAAGATGTACAGAGATGTGGTTATGGGTAACATGGATGTGTTCTTGTTGCAGAAGTTTGCCAGGTGATTGCAATATATTTTATGTTAAAAATCCCATGCTGTGCCTGGTACTGGTGACTCATGCCTGTAATCCTAGCTACTCAGGAGGCTGAGATGTAAGGAGAGTAGTTTAAAACCAGCCTAGGCAGAAAAGTCCGTAGGACTCTTTTCTCCAGTATACTCAAAATGCCAGAAGTGGAGCTGTGGCTCACGTGGTTGAGTGCTAGCCTTGAGTGAAAAAGCTAAGGGATGGTGTCCAGGCCCTGATTTCAAGCCCCAGTACTGGCATACACAAACATATATGAATACACACGTATGCATTATGCTGAACACTTTGCACAATGGAACCAAAAACATACAGCTTCTACTCTCCAGCTAATTACAAACGACCTGAAATAATTATAGATCCTTTCTGAGCTTCAGACTATAGATTTTTTTTGTCCAGATTTTAGTTTCATTTTTATGGCTCAGAATATATTTGTTAAAGTGGGCAAAGAGTTTGTTCTCAGCCCTATAAGTTCTTTATTATTGTTAATTATAGTTTTTATTATCAATTGTGTGTTTCTTCTCAAAGGCACATTGTATAAACAAATTCGGGGTTTTTGTTTAAAAAGTTGAGATGAATAAATCCATCTGGGAAGCTCTTGCTCTGTTCTAGCACCTAAATTCATTTGCGGTCTAATATGTCAGATCTGAGCTTATTCTGTATGCATTTTTCAATGGTAAAAGATTCTTTTAAAAAAATTCTTCTTCGAAATGAAGATGATTTTCTTGGAAGGATATATTCATTCTCTTATTTAGAACAGAGGTGAATAACTAGGTTCCAGCTATACTTAGCGTTCCCTAGGTTAAGTCTCACCTATGGTGTGAAGAAACAGAATAGTACCTTAGGCTGGGGACTAGATGATCACCAGCGCCATCCCATGCTGTCTCTGCTCACATCTCCAGTTAGAGCATTTATTGGTGCAAAGAACAAAAAGGAAATACTGGGAGGAAGTAGCAGGATTGAAATCCTTTGTGGTTCATGGATCAGATGGAGATGATGTCTGTGAGTTGAGGGCATGTGTCTTTTTTTCCATATAGATTTGGGGTTATGGAATGAGTGTGGATTTAATTTTACAAGAAACAGTCCAATAAGAACAAACAACACTCTCATTATGTTAAAGATGACACCTGTTTTTGAGGGGAAAGGGCACAGAGGTCCAGATGGACAATGTGGTTAATTCAGCTAAGTGGTCAAATCAGTGTTCCATGGCATATTTGAAAGTAGAACTGATTTGTGCATTTTAACGAAGGGGAGTGGTAAAAAGATACTTCTTAGCTTAAATTAAATCTGTTTAATATGATTTAAAAGCATTAAAGATAATAAAATAACAAGGCTGTTTCCATAGGGCTAACTCTCTTGCTAAACAAACATGAAAATAACGTTTGATTTTCCAGATGCACGGACAAGTTTTCTAAGTATGGGTTCATGTTGCTCTGGAAAGCTCCCAAACAAATTATGTCTCTTTATTGAAAGCAAATGAAGAAGAGGAGGATGGGGCTGGGGGACAGAAGGAGGGAGCTATGTGATAGTATTAAAAGATAAACTTGGCAGTTCAAACAGGGATCCAGGGAATCCTTGCCCTAGCTTTGGGAGATTATCAATTCCAACCACTTGATCAGATGCCTTATTTAGGACAAGAAGATGGTGATGGAGAAAGACCCGGGTTTTCCAATTTGAGAATTTACCCAGAGCTGGATTTAAACTGGTTTTGTGACTCTGAGGACTTTAAAGTCATTGAAGGTTGATTGTTACAGGAATATGTAATCTGTAACAAATCAAATCCTAGAGTCTAGTATTTGGGGATTGGAATTAAGAATAATTGCTAATCCTGTCATTTCAAGAAACTTACCCAACCTCTCTGGTTTTATTTAATCTCTTGGCGGGGAGAGGGGGATTGGAAATCAGTACTTCACAAGGTTTGGGGAAAGATTCTATACATTTATACATACAAAGCCAGAATTGAGCCTGAGGTGCCATTATTGTTACTGTCTGTGTCTACAGAGGCCCTTTCCACAGATAGAACTCAGAAATGTATATATACACACAATGCATGAATATCTGTACGTATTCCTCTGTCATCTCCATCTGCCCACCATTCACAGTTAACTGTCATTTTTCTGCTTATCTATTGCATATTATTAATCTCCAACTTCAATGCAGCACCAGAGGCTCTCCTTTAGCTTTTCTGCTTTCTGTATTTCTCACCACTTTCTCAGAATGAGACTGTGACTCTCATTATAGATGCAATATCTTATTGATTTGATCCTGTGCACAAGTTGTTTTTAGAAATCCTAACCCACATTCCTGTGTTCAAGTCTATAACCCAGCATATGGTATTTGCATGTGCACACAGCTCTTTCTGTCTTTAGCCTAAGTGTATCCACTCAGAAGAATTTTCTAATCATAAGCCAGCTACATTCTTCCTCGGCCTCTTCAGTGTGGTTAGTGATTCACTTGTAATTCAGTTAAACTTATTTACCCCAGGCTTGCATTCCATCTTTTCTGCTTTGTCCTGGTTTGTTTATTATTTTTGCATTTATATAAACTGGGGTAGTTTTGTGTTTAACTTTATTAGTAACCACCAAACTTTCTAAAATGGTTTCTCCATTTTCTCTTCCATCAGCCAAGTATGGGAATCATGGATTCTCCAGTTTGATCCTGAACATGGTATTATCATTTTATTAAAAACCATTCTAAGTGCAGTAATAGGTACAGCTCATAGCAATTCCTCATTGTGGGTTTAATTTGCATTTCTAACTGATTAATCATTTGGGGACTGTTTAATATTCTTTATTATTTTACCATCTCTATATATCTTTTGGAGTAAATTGTGTCTTCTGATTCTCTTAACAGTCAGGTAGCAAAAGTTCCAAATTTTAATAAAGTCCAACATACTTTTGCTTTTATGGACCATGTTTCTTTTGTTCTATCTAAAACCTTACTGCCAAATATAAGTGGATGTTACTGTCTGTTTTTGATAGAAGATTTGTTGTTTCACATCTTGAATTTAGGCACATGGCCTACTTTTTTTTTAATTTAATTTAATTTTATTTGTGAACATACTGTTCAGAGGAGTTACAATTACATGGGCAGGATAATGCCTACATTTCTTACCAAGCATTGCAGCCTCCTCCTTTGTTTACCCTTCACATCCCTTCCCAGCCTCCCCCCTCCCCCCCAATCCCAATCCTTCTCCTCCCCCCCCCCCCCCCCGCACCGACGTTGTAAAGCTCGTTTTGGACATGACAACTTGTACTTCTCATTGTTGCAACAGGTCCACCTGTATCCTTAAACAACTGGTTTTTCCCCATCTTATAAATGCGTTAGAAACACATGCATGAAAGAAAAAAAAAACATTAAATTACACATCTAAGGGTTCATTTTCCTGACATCACATTATCTGACCTTTTCCGCTTGACTCATACATATACTAGATATTACAAATAAGGGAAACCATGGGACCTATGTTTCTTTGGGCCTGGCTTATTTCACTTAATATAATTTTTTCCAAGTTTTCCCATTTCCTAACAAATGGGGCAATGTCATTCTTTCTGATGGAGGCATAGAATTCCATTGTGTATATATACCACATTTTCTTGACCCATTCATCTACTGAGGGGCATCTGGGTTGGTTCCATATCTTAGCTATGGTAAATAATGCTGCAATAAACATAGTTGTGCTACTTTTGATATAAGGTGTGAGTTATAGATTAAAGTTGAACTCAGAGCCTCACATGTTCTAGGCAGGCATTTCTACTGCTTTAACCATATCCATTCTTTTTGCTGTGGTTATTTTTGAGAGACAGTCTAGCCTTTATTTTGCGGGGGCGGGGCTAGGTTGGTCTGAACCCTCGAGCCTCTGGATCTCAACCTGTTGTGTATCTGGGATGACAAATGCACATCATCATCCAGATATTGGTTGAGATGCGTGACTTGTGATTTTTTCCCCCCAAAGTAGTCTTGAACTACGCTTGCCCAATCTCTTTATGCCGAGTAGCTAGGATTACAGTTTTAAAATAATAATAACCTTCTCTCCTTCATGTTTGAAAGATGTTTTCTATAGACATAAAATCATAGAATAATAGTTTTTTTCTGCATTTAAACACATTTTTCAGTGCTTTAAAAATACCACTCTATTGTCTCCTTGCAAGCCTGATTTAATAATACAAGACGTATACTGTAATTCTAATCTTTGTTCTTTTGTATGTAATGTCTTCAACATTTTCTCTGCCTTTTGTTTACTACAACAGTTTATCTATTAAGTGCCTGGATGTAATGTTTTAAATTTTTTTTCAGCCATTTTTTTATTCAAATACGTCTCCTGTCTCACTTTCCTTCTACATTCTACAATTATGTTAAAAGTAATTTGGGTTGTGTCACAGCTTCCTGATGTTTTGATTTCTCTTCTCCTCTCTCTTTCCTTCCCTCATTTCCTCCTTTGATATCCCTCCCTCCCTTTCTCCTGTGCATTTCATTTCACGTCGTTCTATTGACCTGTCCTCAAGTTCCTTGGCTCTGTCATCAGCTGTGTTCTATGCTTCTATTGAAGTTGTTCTTCATCTCTCCTACTGGATTTTCTCTTTGTGGCATTACCACTTGAATCTCTCATAGAGTTATTTTCTCCTTACTAAACATATCCATCTGTTCTTACCCATTACCCACCTTTTCCTTTAAAGTCCATGAGTCATTGTGATTTTAACTTCCTTGTCAGATGTGTTTCTAAGAGTATATCGTTTCTGAATCTGGCTTTGATGAGGCTGTATTATCTTTGAATATGGATTTTTGCCTTTTGTCTGCCTTACTTTTTTTTTCTTTTTGTACTATAGTGGAGCCTAGATTTAGTGACTTGTATAGCTGGTATGAGCATGACTTTCTTTGGACCAGGCTTTAAAGATACAGGAGTTTGAGTTACTGGTTTGTGATTGGGCTGCTGTTGTTGTTACTATGGTTACCCTCAGGGCACTGCTAGCTCTAAATCTCAGGATAGAAGCTGGGAGTTCATCTACTACTTTTGAGGATGAAAGAGGCCCTTTTAGGATTATTGTGCCAGGACAGTGTGTGTAAACAGGGATTGTCCCAGGCAACCCGAGGTGGATGGCCAGTGCGCAAGTGACTTGGATGACGCAGATCTCTGAGACCACCCCTGCGCCGGTCTCTTCTGGATTTTCTCGGTAACTTTGCTTGATGGTTCATGAAGGAGTGTGTTCTGGATTATGTCCAACCAAGAAACACATTGGGATCTAGTCCATGGGGAGAACTTAGAGGTGAGTGACGGTGACCTTTGTCCCCATAAGCATCACAGAACCCAGTCTCACCCAGAGGAGCAGTAGAGTCCAAGAAAGGACACTCCCCTCTATGGAAAGCCATGCTGAGCCACAGAACAAGGACAAGGGCACAGCAGGAACTTGGTGATGACATAGCAGAGTATTTCAGAAACTGGATTTCAAAAAGAGGCTGCTCAGGACTGAATCACAGCTCTTCCGCTTCGTACTCATATGATTCTGGACACATTCTTTAATCTTAGAAACACCAGAATCTGTGAATGTGGAATGTCTAGGGCACCTGCCTTATAGGGTCATTGAGAAAATTAAATGCAATAAGCCATGAAAGTGGTGGCTATTATTTATATTTAAGAAGGTTATGAGTTAGGCAACAGTAGGATGCTTATTATCCCATCTAGGCAGGAAACCTGAGATCTGAGGTTTAAAGCCAGTCTAGGCAGGAAAGTCCATGAGATTCTTATTTCTAGTTCACCACCAAAAAGCTGGAAGTAGAGCTGTGACTCAAGTGGTAGAGTGCCAGCCTTGAGTGAAAAAGCTTTGGGACAGCACTCAGGCCCTGAGTTTAAGCCTCAGCCCGCGCGCACACACACACGTGCATATGTGCACACACATAAAATTAATAATTTCATGGATAAGATAGTTAAAATATTTTTCAATGATTAAAAATTAATTTGAATTGAGAACTAAACTCATTGGGTGGCTCCTATCCACTTTCTCTTCATTCTCTGGTTGGCTCTTTTTCTTTAAATAAGTTTTTTTATTGTGAAAATACTGTATAAAGGGGTTAAAATCACATGAGTAAGGTAATGAGTACATTATCCAGCATTGTTGCCTCCTCTTTTGTTTTTCCCCTACCATCCTTCCCTCCCACCTCCACAACTACACTCCCCCCCCCACCTAAATTGTAAAGTTCATTTTTTGACATAGCGTTTTGGACATTTTGAAGTAAATAACAGCTCAAAAAAATGTCATCCGAGGAGTTCTTTTAAAAACATATTGGTAACTCTGAAACTTCAGGACTTGGTAGCAAACAGCTTCCTAATTCATATTGATGGACTATTCTTCTTCAAAGCTGTGTACACTACCTACAAAATATTTATTTTCAACTATGTGGATTAAGAATTCTGTGCAGACAGAGCCAACACTCTTGCTGGAGGGAAAATAAGAAGAGGCCAAAGTGAGAAAACTCACAGCCTGGGGATAAAAATAGAATAAAAGGGGAAAACACTTTATGAAAAATATTGAGATCAAGCTTTATGTGACCTGCCATGTTTGTTTTGATCTAAGGACCAGGAAAACATATGTTCCCTCAAAACATCTTTTTCAACCTTAACTGATAGGTGAAAATGTGTCTCATTCACTTTTCTGAGGTTGAACATTTTGCATTTGTAAGCCAAAATCATTCTTTATTGTGGACTTTTTTTTATATCTTCTCATTTACTATTGGGTTATATTGTTTTGCTGTTATTTTGGTGTGTTCTTTTCAACCATATTATTGGTTTGTAAACACTCTTTACATAGGAAGGAAATTATCTATTTTGGGGAAGAAATTTTAATGTTATAGAGTTCATATGATGATACAACAGTATTTAAAGTAAATTTCAAGGCAACATCAGTATGCCACGAAGACCCGAAAAGTATGTATTTATTTTATATGTTTTATTTGTATTATTACTATACAACATTACTCAATTGTAAGAAATTAAACACAAAAGTTCAGTTTTTACCACTTTCAAGAAGTATCTAGATTTTAGGAATTTGTATTAACATACTGATCAGTATTCCCCCACCCCCATTTTTTGGTGGCACTGGAGTTCGTGCTCAAAGCTTTGTTCTTAGTAGGTTGGTGCTCTAGTTTTACACGGGTTATGATTTTTTTAGGATAGGGTGTACTTCTGGCTTGGACTGAAATCTGCCTGCTTTAGGCTTCTGGTAGTTTCTGGGATCACAGGCATGTACCACCATATCTAGCTTCTCTGTGGAGATCGAGTCTTACTGAATTTTTCTTTTTGTTTGCCTAGGCTGTCCTAACTTGTGAACTTCTTTGTCTCGGTCTCCCACATGTTTTGGGATGATGGACATGAGCCACTGAACCTTGATATGGGTTAAGAAGTCATCTCTCAAACATTTCTATCTGAACTGGCCTCAAATCATGTTCCTCCCTATATCAGCCTCCTAACTAGGTAGAATTACAGGTATGAGCCACTGGCATCTGGCTTCATATGGTACCACTTTTATTCTGAAGTTTTCTTAGAATGTTATTTGTAATTTTATTTCTAACACATGCCCTGATCAGGTATGAATTTAGTGGTGAATTTCCCTCTTTGTATTTCTTATATTTCCTTCTAGATATAGGATTGAGCAGCAATAATCTTTTGCTGAAGGGGGCTCCCTAAATCTACTCATTCCCTGGTTCTGTCTTAACGTCTTCATACTGTGGGCATATATCTGAGTGTAATTTCCTGTGTGTATTTGTACCAATAGAGCCTAACGCGATTTTTCAGTTTCATTCCACCTCCTCTAGTAGGCTACAAAAACATTGAGAGGTAATGTCCTGAGGGAGGTATTTAGGTCATTGACATCAAGGGTGGTTGCAAGACCCCACCTTGTCTGATTCTCTTTCTCTCCCCAGCTATGCAGAAAGTGGTTTTGATGTGTCCTGTAGTTTTGCTATGATATTCTGCCTTACCAAGCAACACAGCCAACCCATCATGTGAGCTGGAAACTCCAGAACTGTGAGTCAAAGTTAACCTTTTGATTTTATAAAAGTTGATTATCTGAGGCATTGTTTTAGTAGTGGAAAGATGAATAACACAGTAATACATTGATTTTAACTGCATTATTGACATTAATCAAGATAGAGGCATGATGGAAATAGCAGAGTTGTTCCTAACATTTCTTTTGTGCAAGAAAAGAAGCCATAGAGGCAGCATGCTCATTTTTGTCCACGCAAACAGTATCCTGTCTCCTTTCTCTTGGAAGCAGAGTCTTCAGCAGTGCACAAATCACTCTTAAGTCTGCTAAACTAAGCATTTTTTAGGGAAACTGATCCCAGTGGAGGACACAAAGGTAAGTCACCTTGCATTGTGTGTGTGCTATGGTCTTTAATTACAGCTGGCTTGACCGCAGGAGTGCCGGGCTTGACCAGAGGAGAAATGCTGGTTCGTGCAGTGAGTAATGTCATTCAGCGATGCTCCCTCCACAGAGCTGTGGGAAGTTTCCTTCCATTGTCTCAATTCATCATTGGATTATATGATTACCATTTACCCGTTCCCCATACTTACCACTTTATATGCCCCATCCTTTACAATCGAGTGCAACCCCTGGGTTTCGTTTAGAAGTAACCATAGTCATCCTCCATGGAATGATAAAAGGAAAGGAAGGGAAAAAGTTAGGGCAGAGATCCATTTCCCTAGAATATATCTTAAGAAATGAGAAGAAGATGAACCTCTGGGAATTTGCATGCTCTGGTGCAGGGCCCAGTGTGGGTTCCTGGGGAGCAGGCATTGCGCTTCTCAAGCAGATTCCTAGGAACCAGCCTTGTGTTGGAATGAAGTCTGACTCTAAAATTATAGCTACATAGAGGCAAGGGTCTGTTGCAAAAAATATGTTTTAGGATTCTGTCTTTATAAAAACAGTAGTACAGTTACAAGGGTAAGAATTCCAGGAATGAAGGAAGCAGATTAGGTCAACCTACCTGGGCTAGGAGAAATCTCTGGAAGTGTGAAGTTGATGTTAGGCACTGGCTATAGAAACAAATCAAGTTTCTTTAGAAAGCCTGGCTTGCTGCATTCTTGTCTGGGGTCCTGTCACTGGCCCTGTAGAGGACAGAACATTTGGAGAGGCCGTGGAGTCACACGCAGCCAACCACTACCTTCTCTATGACACAGTAGCACACAGAGTCCTCTCATGACAGCTCAGAGCCTTAAATTCTGCCTTGGCAGTACACAGGTTAATAGCATTGATATGGAAGAGAGGTTAGGTTGCCTGTTGTGATGAATATATGTATATATATATGTATGTATATAATTGTAAAGGTGATATACAGAGGGGTTACAGTTATGTACGTCAGGAAATGAATGCATTTTTTTGAGTGGTGTGATGAACGTGAGTGTGCATACTATCGTGTGTGTGTGTGTGTGTGTGTGTGTGTGTGTGTGTGTGTGTGTGTGTGTGTGTGTGTGTGTGTGTGTGTGTGTGTGTGTGTGTGTGTGTGTGTGTGTGTGTGTGTGTGTGTGTGTGTGTGTGTGTGTGTGTGTGTGTGTGTGTGTGTGTGTGTGTGTGTGGTGTATGTGTATAATCCTGACCTCCTTTCTGGCTCTAACTCCTACCACCCACTTTTCCACATACATATTTCGTTTTGTTTAAACTCACCATGGAAGGATACCACAGATGATGGTTAGAATAAATCTTGGATCTTAGGATTTTAGAATTTCTGTATTTTAGGATTGGGAATTTGGGGGAGCAGTGGTCCAATTTTCTTTTTTCTTTCTAAAATCACATGTAGCCTGTCCCATCCTAAGGCCCCAGGCCGTACCATTTCCATGCCGCTGTCCTGCCTGGAACTGCTGACATCTGTGTCTCTTTGCCTTGAGGCTTCCCCTCACATGTGGGAGGCCAGAAGTGTGGAGGAATTACGACCCTGTAAACCGATGACTGACACATATTCCTGCGTACACACCCTGGATTTGTCAGCACCAGCCCTACCTTTGCTGGTAAATAGGTCCAAAGCTTGCATCCTGTGCTGGCTCCCAGAGGTATCAGCAGAATGAATTGCACTTACATAGTGGTGATTACTTGCTCAATCATCAGCCTTTTCACAGCTATCCTTTCTTTTCCTGTAAATCTACCCAGGATTCCTAGACTGTATTCCAAATATATGTTGTCTGTGCTTAAATCCTAATCTCAGGTGCTGCTTCTGAAGGAATCTAAAAATACCCTGGTAATTGCATAGTGTTTCTGTTTTTCCCAAAATGATGAGGCTTCCTAAAACTTGTGTGCTGTGACCGCTGTCATATTGTAGATATGTCAGGATAATTGTCAGTGCTTTACAGTTTTGCTTTCTCATGTCTTAGCACAGCTGTATACCACAGTAACATGTAGGTCATGTTTGTGGCAATGAGTAAAATTGAGTTTCCATGACTTCTTTTTTTTTTTTTTTTTTGGGTCCAGTCGTGGGCCTGAACTCTGGGCCTGGGCGCTGTCCCTGAGCTCTTCAGCTCAAGGCTAGCGCTCTACCACTTGAGCCACAGTGCCACTTCCGGCTTTTTTCTTTTTGCTTATGTGGTGCTGGGAATCGAACCCAGGGCCTCAGGCATGCAAGGCAAGCACTCTACCACTGAGCCACCTTCCCAGCCCCAAGTTTCCATGACTTCTTAAGATGGTTACTTCAGAGCTGGAAGACGTGTCTAGGGCCTCTGATTCCTGCTGTTGCTCTGAAAGCAGTGTCTGAACCTTAATACCCACCCACCCACTTCCCCCATCTCAGCTCCTGACACTATGGTAGGTTAAACCTTGGTTTTCCAGCTAAGATATTCCTTACTGCTGACTGTGGCCATTTGTTCCGGGATCCCGAAGAACCATAGAGCTTTGTATTGGGACCTTTGATAGAATGACTAGAAAAGGAAAGTTCATGTTCCCTTCTCCTTCTCCCTTCCCTCCTTCTCCTTCTTCCCTCCCTTCTTCCCTATTATTACTGGAGCTACTGAGTTTATAGGAATGTAACTCTGCAATTTCTTGTTGAACATTTAACTACCCAAAGAAAAGAGCATCCTTTCCAGTAAAATCAATGGAAAGAAAGGATGAATGAATATTTAGGAGGGTAGGAGAAAAGAAGAGAAGGATGGAGGGAAGAGGAGAAAGACAGAAATAGAGAATTAAAGATAATAGTGTCTTAGGACATTTTTGCTATTGCCTCTGCCATTTTACTTGGCACAATTCTTTTACAAGGATGGGACTCTCATGACTTCATTGTCTCTTAGAAGCCACAGAGTGGTGATTAAGTCTTAGCACATGCACCTAGGGAACACATTGGGACCAGACCAGACCAGACCAGGCATTGTTTTACTTCTTGAATTTAGAAGTGCCTGGAGATGTTGAATTTTCCAACCGTGTGTCCCAAACTGTGAGTGTTTTGAGTTGAACTTGTAAGAGTGTATAGTACAAGCATGGATTGAATTCTCCCTATTGCTGGGCTCTGAGAAGTCAGGATGCACAGTACCCCACCACAATCCACAGAGGGTTTGCTTATTAATGGCTGATCCCAGGAGCAAGATGTCCACATTAGATTTTCTTGTCTTATTGGCTTTGTGGTGCAGAACCTCAATATTTTGTTCTTGGCTTTCAAAAGAGACAAAGAAGCTGGGTCACTTTCCCTTCAATTTCTTCCATCGGCACACAACTCCAGTACTTCTTTAAGAGGCCTGTATACCCTGGTTGTTTGTTCCGTATGATGAATGTCCCATTGCTTATTAACCTTCCAAATAGGCAGCCCTCACCATTAGGGCTTATGGTCTGTTTGAGACAACATAAAAACAAGACACATTTCCCCCCTTGCACATTTCAAATGAAATGTAACAGAAGAGAAATAAATAAAAATGGGGGGGAATGCCTTAAATGGTTTATGTTGGAACATGTTATATGGGCAATAATGGCAGTCCAATGGGCTTTGGGCAGAGACTTTGATAATGAAGGCTAAATGAGGGGATGTTACAAAAAAATGTTCACTGATCATAAAAATAAATCTGTGGTATGAAGCAGAATGAAATAAACAAGAGTTGCAGGCACCAGAGCAGCTGGGCTGACCTCAGCGTCAGGTCGGTAATAGCCGACCTCGTGGAACTACAGAGTCACCTCAGCAGGATCTGCTTAGCTTTCCGTCACCGGGACATTGAGAGCCAATGGCTATTGGGTGGCTCTTCAGCTTGCTCACTGAAAAACACAGCCTTGACATTGTGGCATTGTCTCTCCCAGGGTCCTGGCAAGATTCCCAGGGTACCCCAGACTTTCTAGGTTAAATATCAGATAAGATATTTCAAATGCAAATGTCCAGGGGTGAGTGCAGGCTGTGAATGAGTCAGGTAGACTTTGAGTGAAGAGTGGAAAAACTGGGATTTTAGATCCCAGGTCCAAATATCAGGAGTTCTACACATTGGGTCCTGCTACCTGCCTCTGTGTACCAAATAATGAGACAGTGAAGACAGAGAAAGGAAGTTTATTACATGACATGAACATGCCATAGGAAGTTGGCATGTCAGACTAGCTTCAGCCATCTTTGCGTCATAGACATTGCCTTATGTTAAATAGGGAGAATCGAAAGAAGGGTATACATAGATGGCAGTCCTACGTCACAGGTGTGTACAGAGGTGGCATCAGAGGTAATCTGATTGTCCTTAGTTAAACCTTTAGAACAGTAAAAAAATCATAAATCATCAAGAAAGCTGAAGTGTAGGAGAGGGGGTAGTGGTACTTAGAAATCTGTTCAAATAGAGTTTTAGGAACAGTACAATTTTGTTTACTGTTTATTTTTTCACCGGTTCTTTATGCCAAGTTCTAAGGAAGATACCTGGGACTTTGAGAATGAAAATGGAGCTGCAAGACCAACATCTAGAATCAGTATTTACTTTAGGCCAGGTTGGGGAGTTCAAATGTCCACTGGCCAGCCTTATTACCAGCCTAGGGACACACAGAATGAGTTTGAAAGTTTTTTTTTCTCATTTTAAAAAATTCAAATAGAAGAAGGAGGAGTTGAGAAGGTGGTGAGGGAAGGGATGATAGGGGAAAAGCAAAGGAGGAGGTAACAATGCTCAATAGGAAATGAACTCATTACCTTCTCATGTAACTGTAACCCCTCTGTCCCACATTTTTACAATAAAAATATATACAAAAATAAATAGAAGATACCTTCTAGGATTTGCATTTGCTTTCTCTACCAATGAAAGAATTCAAGGGCAAGAAAGTGTTTAAAGCAGACAAAACAGGTTTCTTTGAAAGTAAAAGAAACAAAACAGACTGGTCTACCAGGTGGGGGGGTCCCAGGACTGGGTTTCTACAGCCTATCTTAGGGTCTGCAATATATAGGGTCCCTTCACTCCTTGCCCTTGGGACTTGTTCCTGCCTAATTGGATGGGGGTGGAGGTGTGCCTGTGGGGAGTCTATAGATTGGTTCCCTTGCCTTGAAGTGTGAGCTGGGAAGTTTCCCTATGATTGGACTCCATCTCCTTGCCCTGCATAGAAAGGACTCCTGATCAGATGGAGGCTATGGAGACATGGCCTGACCACAGCCATGAGGGGTACACTAGGACCATTGGGGACATGGGAACAAGATGGGTGATGCTGAATCCTCCCAGGCATGTTAGAGCCAATCATGGCTGCTGTGTTCTGCCTCTTACTACCTAGCCAGGGATGTCTGACTTCTAGTCAGTCATTCATCTTCCTACTTTAGGTAGAAATGTGAGCATTCTATGAATGAAATATATCTTACTTTCTCTTCCACTCTGAGGAAAACAGCTGTGGAAGGATAAGGACAAAGGGCAATAGATCTTGTAGATCTTGTCTATTAAGGAAACCATTACAATTGGGGCTTGACTCTGAACAGCCAGGTCTCTGGTCCATGTGGCTGTTGTTCAAGAATTTGGTTCCCACCATATCAGAGCTCCTCATTGTTCCAGAGAAGACAGAAACCCAGGAATGTCGATGGAATCTCCAGACTTTGAAATGTTAGGAATGAATTCAGATTTCTTAAAAAATAAAATAGCAAACAAGTCAAGACTTACCTGTTATGCAAAAAGAGCTTATCTGTAGGGGACATTTCTACCCAATGCACAAGTTATTCAGCCCTCTTTTTTTTTTTTTTTGTCGGTCGTGGGGCTTGAACTCTGGGCCTGGGCGCTGTCCCTCAGCTCTTCAGCTCAAGGCGAGCGCTCTACCACTTGAGCTACAGCGCCACTTCCAGTTTTCTGGTGGTTTATTGGAGATAGGAGTCTCACGGTCTCTCCTGCCCGGGCTGGCTTTGAACCGCGATCCTCAGATCTCAGCCTCCTGAGTAGCTAGGATTACAGGCGTGAGCCACCAGCGCCCGGCATCAGCCCTCTTTTTTATCCACCATGTTTTTCTGGGAGAGGGACAAGGCTGGAGAGCGGTGGACTGCATGGATGCCACTGAGCTTGACTCTTGCATCTCTCTTCTTATCTCTGCTTTCTCTTTTCTCAATTAAGACGTGTGCTTGAGTGTATGTTTATGTATATGTATTCACTTTGAGCTCAGAGATAAAAACGAGGTATAAGACAAATGCAAATATGTTCAGTGATTCTTTTTTTCGGATGTCACACAGAGACCAAGGAAAAACAAATTAATTATTCAAACAAGTGCTTCTTGCTGATGGCTGGAAGTATTTGAACATGGTACATAGAGTTGAAAAAATATATCATGAACTAGCAAGAAGAGAGAGTATATAGCTTTCTTTATCCCCCTTGTGTAGAACTATTGTGTCCTTGACAGATTTCTATTGGCCTTGATGATTAGTTGGCTATTTTAGTACTTCATTGCCTCGGCCTTTGTAAGAGCCCCTCTAGATGGGACTCACTATGTCATAACTGCATAAAATATTCATTACGATGGTGCTTTTAATGGATTTGTTTGGAATAAACTCAAGCAGAGGGAGCCATGCAGTGATTTGTGTTGTGTTGTGTTGTTGTGTTTCAGGCCTGTGGCAGCCCCAAGTCCTACTCCTCCAGCCACCCCACCCACCCCATGCTGTGCCTGGAGGCGCTTGTAGGATAGGGGAGTTAGAACTATGCTGGTGGGGGCCAGTGGGCTGGCTTGCTTGTGCTCCAACTTGAAGTTTTTAAAATCTTGTTCAATGGAGTTGTGCTAAGGCTGGTCTGAGTTACCCTGGAGTGCTTTTGTTTACGGTGTGAGGACTTCAGTTCCAGGATTAGATAAATTTTTCTTTGAGTTCTGGCTCTGGCATTTCCTAGTTGTATGATTCCTGGGCAAGTATCTTGACATCTTTGAGCCTCACTTTCAAAGGTATTTGTGAAGATTGAACAGGAATAATTTGCAAAGTCCATAGCCTGGATCGGGGACATACTGAAAACCCCTGAACTTCACCACTCTTCTCCAAGAGATTGACACCAACTTGCATCTCATAACTGGGCCCATTTGACACCCAATTCCTTCCCCAGCAATCTCCATTTGCATGGAGATTGCTGCTCAACAAATGCCATTTGGTTTTAATGCTAGGCCTGACAGTAGTGCAGATGATATACCTGAGTTCTCTTAAACAAATGGAAGGCTATAGACCAGAGAAGTGCTAAGTGAAATAGTCAAGATTGTTTTGGAAATTGATGAAGGATTTGGGGAATAAAATTAGTTTTTTCTTGTTTGTTTTACTTGAGAGAGTCTCTCTATGTAGCCCAGTCTGACCTAGAACTCAGAATCCTCCTGAGTGCCACCTGAGTGCTGGAATTAGTGTACTACCAAACTAGATTAGAATTCAGTATTTTGGTTCTTCTTTTTTTCTTCACATTACGTCCAAACTAGAACTGTCCTGCTCTTCTATTCTCTTACTATTTTCTTTTTGGGGGGGTCGGTCATGCAGCCTGAACTCTAGACCTAGGCACTGTCCCTCAGCTCTTCAGCTCAAGGCTAGCACTCTACCACTTGAGCCACAGTGTTACTTCCAGCTTTTTTTTCTGCTTACGTGATGCTGAGGAAATGGACCCAGGGCCTTATGCATGCAAGGCAAGCAGTCTACCACTGAGCCACCTTCCCAGCCCTCTCTTATTTTTTAATAACAAAAATATATCTAAGCCCAAAATCAGGCCATCAGAACATCTACCTTCAGTTTCCACCTGTGCAACTCTGTATTTCCTAGTGCTGTGCAACCAGCTCTTTCTAAGATTCTGGAACATGGATAAAGAAATAACGAATGGTCCCTCTAATCTTAATCCTACCATCTTCTATATGTGGAGTTGCAAGGCCCAACCCTATCATCACATATTTTGTTTTCAAAATCTTCCAATCAACATCATTAGCAATTAATCACAAAGTTGGTGAAATAGTTGAACAGCTTTTCAGAGCAGGGTCCCATGGAGTGACAGGGATGGAGCAACCAGAGAAAATGGGAATGGGTCAGAGGATGCTTCAAATAGATTCTTCCTCAGTGTCTAAGTCCTGGGAGGGAAAATACACTCATCAAGATGCTGATTAAGTAGGGATTGCCAGCGGCACTCTTTGTAACCAGACAAACAAGACTTAAAAAAAAAAACTCTTAAAACAAAAATCCATCAAGATTTAATCACATTGCTCTATCTGCATGACCTAACCTTGAGTGTTCAGGAGAAGATTTTGCTTTGTCTTGGGCTCTAAAGAGTGTGCCTCAAGGGGACCCATGGTCCCGTTAGAGTTTTCGCTTGAGTGGAAGAAGCCAAGATTACTTTTTGTTCCCCTTTGACTCTCTTCTGATTAACATGAAATTTAAGATGATGGTAGTTAGGAAAAAGAGAGAAGATTGAGGCAAGGAAGCAGTTTGAAGAGTGTGAACGGAAGGAAGCTGGCTCCTTGTCCTCATAGTTTCTTTCCAGGCCTCTAGCAAAATGAAAGATGGTTGACTTAATCCTTCAATCTTGGTCCCTAAAGCCCTTCTCTAGAGAGCGGGTTTTGGAGAATGAGTTCCCCCAAGCTGCTTTCCTCATAAAATCAGACATAAATTTATTATTTGATCCATAAATTTACCAAATTTCTAGGTGTCTGCGTATGAAATGAAAGCCCATGTTTATTACAAAACACATATAAAAGTCTGTAGCAACTTTATTCAATGTCTTCCAAAGTCTGGAAACAATTCATATGTTCTTCAACTGGTAAATGGACCAGTACATTGTGAACATCTGTACAGTGGAATGGAAAGGAGTAGATAGACTATTGATACTTTAAAAATGTAGGTGAGGGGCAGGGAAGGTGGCTCAGTGGTAGAATGCTTACCTTGTATGCATGAGACCCTGGGTTCGGTTCCTCAGCACCACACAAACAGAAAAAGCTGGAAGTAGTGCAGTGGCTCAAGTGGTAGAGTGCTAGCCTTGAGCTGAAGAGCTGAGGGACAGCACCCAGGCCGAGTTCAAACCCCTTGACCGACAAAAAAAAAAAAAGTGGGTGAATTTGAAATCCAGGTTCAAGGTGCACATGCTGTGTGATCACACTATATATGACATTGTGGATTAAAGCCATTTTAGAGAGAATCAGAGATTAATTGGTAATTGACAAGTGGGAGGAGTTGGAACTGGTGACAGCATGTATCAAGGATTTTTTTTTATTGTGAACATACTGTACAGAGGGGTTACAATTACATGGGCAAGATAATGAGTACATTTCTTATCAAGCATTGAAGCCTCCTCCTTTGTTTATATCAAGGTTTTGATATCATGATTATGTTGGTGGTTTACATATGTGTATTCATTCATTGAAGTATATCCCATGATTAGTGAATTTTATTTCATACAAGTAAAATGAGTACTCAAAAAGTAACATCACTAAAGACCATTGGAATAGAGCGGGGACAAGAAGCCTGCAGCCTTGTGGATTGTGACAGATGACATAGATGGTAGGCTCTCAGTGGCTGGAGACTTGACTTTTTTAGGGGATGAAAAAGAGCTAAAATGTACCAAGAAGAGAAGTAGCCAATCAAACACAACCACAAAAAAGAGGAAAAGAAATGAATAGAAATGAAGTCCTGGGTAACTCTTGAGTTATTTGGTAGAAGGGAACTGAAAATAGCTTGAGTCCTGTGAAAAGGTGTGGAAGGAAAGATATGACAAATAAGATTCCTCAGGATTTCTCACTGAATCTCAGCATCATTATAGATTCCCAAAAGAATACTCATTGAATGTCCTTAACAGGAAGCTCTTCATTGGATATTTGTTTCAACAACAAAGCTACCCAGGGATTTAGTCGAGGGCTCAAGGGAGACACAAAGAGCTCAACCTTTCTTTCACCAACATAAAATCTGTGTAAAAACCACTATGTTTTTCTGATCTTCAGTTTCTCCATTTATAGATTGGGGCTAAGCCCACATATTTTTTTTTCAGTGTTGAAAGAATAAGATGACCTCAAGCATGCGTGACACAGAGTAGGGTGCCTGGCTGCTAGGGAGCACGTAATAACTGGTAGTGAATAGAAAATGGTCTATTTCTAGGAGCATGCATATGTTTATGTATATATACACACACTCATATATGTTGAATTTTGTGCTTCTTTTTAACCTTTTTATTGTCAGTATCTCATCAGTAGGGGATTATCATGCTTAGGAATCATCCTCTCGCTTCCTAGGGTACACGGAGTGAGAGTGTGAAGAGAAAACTCTTGTTCCTAGAAATACAGAATCATTTAAGCACAGTACAAAGAGCCTTCAGATGCAGGAGCTGTGACTTCCTTACTCCAGACCTGGTTAACCTGTTGGGATATTTGGTAGATGAATTCCGTGCCACGTTTGCTTCTTTTCTCTACACTCCACCAAGAGACAGCAGCTGCTCTCCATGCTCTCTTCTAGCACAGAAAACCAATCTCCCAGCACCAGGGGAGACCATGAGAAAGGGCAAAAATGCAAATGTCCAGCATTGATTAGTTTTTCCAGCTGTTGTTCTGACTTCAGAACCAATGGATTGACCACTTTTACTGCAAGTCTGTGGACAGAGACAGGGCTGTTACTATTTATTTTTAAGTATCAAAAGAAGTGTCAAAAACAAAAGAATTAAATTCCAGGTGAGCACTCTGCAGCTCAGTTGATGCAGGAGGCACTGTCAGTCCTGAATTGTATGATCACCTATTTACTGTTCCAGATTTTGTGAAAATTTGCCTCCCATAAAGTAAGATAAATTTGATAAAGTAATTAAAAATTTAGAAACAAGATTTCATTTTTTTTGCTGAAGAGAGACGTTGATTAAAAGATATCATTCTAATAATGAGAAAATCGACATGCATTTTTGCCATGTGTATGTATGTGGGATTTGGTGCAGCCTTTTTAAGCAATTGAAGCCAGAATTGCTTCATAAAATCAGTCTCCACTTATGCCCACATATGGGTGCAGTGACTTTCAAGTAGTAAAAACTAAGAAGTAATCAAAATACTCAGTAGTAAAAGATCTATTTCATATACTTTAGTAGTTTACCAAGAAATACTACATATCTATGGAAAATTGTGCCTTATATGCATACGTCATAGTGAGGATTGATTTGAGCTTATGGTTTCCAAGTCCTAAATCATGGAAGAGAAAACATGGAAGCGCTGTTTACATAGTACCAGGAAGCAGTGAAAACAGACTATATAAAGGGGTCAGGGCCACAGTTCAATCCCAAGGACATAGTCTTAGTGACCAGGTTCCTCCACTTAGTTCCCACTGCCTCCTCTTATAATGACTTTAATCTATTGATGAATTAATTCATTCATTGATTAGAACCTTTATGATCTAATGGTTTCTAGACATGCCTTCAGTCACACCCAGAAGTATGCTGACGAATCTCCTTAGCAGTCTCCTGATCCAGTCAAGTTGCCAGTGAAAATTAACCATCACAAACCCCTTTTGAGGCAGTACCCCTAAGTGCCCAAGGACTTTCCACTGGACCCCAGGTCTTAAAGTCCTTCCCAAAGCTTCTAGCACACAAACCTTCCTGTGTCCTACAGAGACCCAGGATTGCCATGCTCAAAGTATAGCAGGCAGTAAACTAGGTGGACATATATGTCTTTCCTCATGGAATGTTCTAGAAGGAATGGCAGAGAATAGAAGTGTAACACATACATGAACAATGCAAGTTAAATTTACAGAAAAAAGCAAAGAATAGGTCCTAGCTTAATAGCAGCATGGTAATGAGAGAGAGATACATTTAGTATGCATTGCTATGCCTCTGAAGGAGACACATTCAAGGATAGGACTGAATACCACAAGAAAGGATCATGGGTAGGCATAGGAGAGCACTGAACAGAGAAAGGACCAAGGAATCAGGTGAGTAGACAACTCTGAGCATCTCTGGCTGGAGAAGCAGTGAAGACTAAGACAGGACAGGCTAGATGAGCCGTGAGTGCAAGGAACTGAATGAGTCGGGCAGGTAAAGGTCAGGTCAGAGAGGGCCTTGCGGGGACATCGAGAGAAACTGGGATTTCTTATGACTGGAAATCCTTAGAGCATTTCAAACCAAGAGGAGATGGGTTCTAACTTAGGAAAGATCGCTTTGGCTGCATGGGAGAACCAGTAGTTGCAACAGGAGCAAGAGGAAGCAAGTAGGGACCCTCCCGGGTGAGCAGCGATGGGCAGTTGAGGGGGGAGAATGCAGTCATGAAGACAAGGGCCTCCGTGTTAGAGCAAGAAGTGTAGGGTTTTTCTAATGCCCTGCAGGTACAAGCAGTAAGCGATGCATCACTGAGTCTGAATAAGTGGACATGCCCATCTTGGAGGTGGAGCAGAGTAAACCACGGTGCCTTCTCTGCTAGGAGCCTGTCCTGTAAGCCCCTCTACTGACCTAACTCTGCTTCCTCTTCAGAGTCCTCCCCTGTGTTCCATGACTCATTGCCCCATCACCTTCAGATTCTCATAGTCAAATAAAATCCTGTCCTCCAATGATGCCTTTCGGCTGGGATAGCCATTATCTTCCGATCCCTGGGCCAGGCACTGTACCTGGCACATAGGCTGCAGGTACAAAAAGTGCTTGAGGAAGGCATGCAGGCAGGCATGCATCCAGAGTGGTGCACGCACAAGGCGAGACAGTTTTTGGAGTTCAATATTGAAGCCAGGCAGAGTTTATGAAAGTATGTAGATGTGTGCAAGATGAAAACAAGAGTTCAGTGGAGATGGTCAGGCCCACGTGTGCGCTCTAAAATCCTGATGTTTTGTATGCAGAAGCCATGTCTGGAACCACCAGAGAAGATAAATTGTCTTGCTAAAGGCTTCTTTGCTAGAGGTTGGAAGGGTGCAGGGAGGAGAAATTTAGTTGCAAAAGGAGAGGAGGAAATGTGGGAAAGGGGTGGCCTGACCTTCCTTTTTCTGCTTCGATACATCTACCCCACTCATCTTCCTCAGCCAGTCTCCCCTTGTCCCTCTCATTCTGCTCGTAGTCAAGACCATGCACCAATACACATGACTAATGCCCCTCCCATCAGCCTCTCCTCACTGCCTTTAAATGCAGCCACACTACCACTCACCTAACCCCGACAGAAAAAAATACAGTCTTGTCACAATCCTGTGGCAAGCTAGATCCCCCAGCATTAAATCACCATTAAGGAAGGGCCTCTGTGACTTAGATAGCAGCTTTAGCTGTTGGCTTTTATTTTCCCCCCCATCCTATTTAGAACTGATCTTTCCTGCTGTTGGCAGAGAGATTGCTATAAACAGCCAGCATACACTCCTGGTCCTTAGCAGGTGCATGCACACCTTGTCATCAGTAAGAAGAGGCTCAGTACACAGAACTTCCTAGCAAAGCCTCTTCCAGGCAGAGCAGCTTGGGTTGCTGAGGGTTGTTAATGGCACAGAGTACAAGAAAGGTCTCTAATTACTAACCACATTGCCATCTGCATAGCTGTTTGCATAATGCTTTCACATTAGGAAAACTCATCTATACAATAGGAGTCATATTTAAAGATATCATGCATGGAGGTGTTTAGGAGCTTTCTCAAGGGGAAGTATTGGTCCTCAAGACTGCACTAAAATCAGCAAAAAGCAGGCCTGGAAATGGGGCTGAAATTGTGAAGCATCAGCCAAGCAAACATGTTGAGGCTATGCAAGACCCTGAGTTCAAACCCCAATACTGCCAAAAGAAAGTACAGTGTTTTTTTTAACAATAGCTAATTATTTGATGATATGCCTGTGGTTTGCGATGTAACAGCAGTGAACTGGAGTCTTGCACATAGTGACACAAGTGTCCTACCACATGAGTGTCACCCCAAGTTCTTTTACTCTTTTAGATGTTTTTCAGATAGGATATCATACTTCTATCCAAGTTGGGCTTTAGAGTGTGTTCCTCCTACCTCTGCCCCCTGAGTAGCTGGGATTACAGGCATGAGCTATCATGCTTGGCAAATGGCCAAATTATTGGTAGACTTAAAGTTGGGACCATTAATGAGGGCTTTTCTCTTCTGATACGGATTTTCTGATTTGATACATCGAACTTAGAGTCATGGGGTGATCCTTGTCCTTTCTGAGGCTTGTGGCAGTAAAAAAAATACACAGAGGTTTAGCAGAAGTTAATTGGGCCCATTTCATACTATGTGATATATACTAAGTGAATAAAAACTATCTCTTTGTACTTTCTGTTGTGTTTTATAAAAAATAATATATAATGCTTTCATGGGGGTATAGGCATAGTCCTAACCTAGGTACAGGTAATTCTATCACAGATTAATATGACTACTTCATTCCTTTGAAAACTGTTTTTTCCTCAAAATTTGTGTACATTGTTTCACTGGATCCCCAGACAGCATAGCCCAAAATAACTTCCTCTTTTTTCAGATGATGCTGCTGACATTAGGTGACTGAAAAAACTGTCAGCTCCTTTCAAGGTCAAGTGGGGTGGACCACCTGTGCATTTTCATAGTGGTGAGAAGGAGGCTAGGGAGCGATTAACCTTCCTCACACGGCTGTGAGGGAAGAGACCTGTGGCCCCTCTTATGGCACAGCCAGTGTTCTTTGCTCATCACCAAAAAGCCCTCCAAACAGTCGATAGCAGATTCAACAGTCTGCAGGGCCGGGAGGCGAGCTCCACACTCAGTGCTTTACCAAGGCCCAAGTCAGACTCTTCCCCCCGTCCCCCTGCCCCAATTCCTTCTTTAGAGACTTGTTAGATTTTACCTTGTATTAGGATTACCTGGAAGGTTGCTAAAAGTAAGGGTATCCCAGATGCTGTAAGTCAGCCAGTCTGGGGTTAGACCTAAATCTGTGTATTTTGAACAAACTCCTTGGATAATTTTGATAAGAAAGGTAAATGGTACACACTTTCAGAAACACTGGCTGGTACTGGGCTTGAGATCTTTGGCTTCTTTTCAGGTTTTCCTGATCTTAGAAAAGCAACCCCAGCCCTACCTTGTAACCCCTTATCAGTTCTATGTGTTTTGCAAATTGCATTTGCTCTTCATTTATGGACAAACCAGGTCAGCACTGCCAGGCCAATAAGCGCTGGATTTTCCCTGGCCTCATGCATCAGTGACAGATTTGCCAGCCGCAGCCCAGTTCCGACAGCCCTGCAATCCACCGCAGTTGATGGGGATGCAGGATGCTCATGACTCGATTTGCTGAGAGCAGGCTAAGCTTTCAGGGAAGTCAATAAGAAAAATCTCATTTTGATCTGCAGATTGGGCTCATTTGATTTGGAAGTCACTGGTGGCAAAAGAAATATGGGGCCTGGGGATGTCTCCTTCGGTCCTTCTCTGGCTGTAATCATGCCTGAAGAGCCCTTTTCTCCTCCTGCCTCTCCCTCCCCTCCGCTCCCCCTAGATTCAATGTGTCAGCTGATGGAGAGAGAAAACAGCAGTAATCATTCTTAGGCTTTCTGGAAAATGCCTCTGTCTCACTGGATAGATGCGGAAGTGTCAACTGCACCACAAACCGCTGGTCCAGTTTATTTGCTACAGGGCTCCTAGGACACTGATCTTGCCTGTGTGACTCCTCACCCAGGGCTGTGACTCAGAGCTTAAAGAGGTCAGAAGGTAAATATAACACAGCCAAGTCGCTCTTGGTTCTGAGTGGTTCAAGGATATGTGTGCACATGACTGAATTGTCTAGTAAATGTCTCCTGACTCCATTGGGATGTATTTCTTTTTCCTGTCATTCTCTAATGTCTCTACTGCAATATCTTTCCAGTCTCCCTGCTCCCCACCTTTCCATGTGAAACCTTCACTATTGTTCATTCAGGAGCAGCCTTGGTGGACATCATGGCTGTGCCTCTCAGTAGAACCCTCAGCACTCAGTAGAACCCTCTGGTGGCTTTGCATTCCCAGCAGCATTATGGAACCTTGATTCTGCCAAGGACCATTTGGATATCTAAATGCAGATAATATAACACTATCAATCTAGGCAGACAACTCCCAGCAGCTGAGAAACATATATGTCTCTTTCCCATTATGTACCAAACGATGTTGAGGGCCTCATATGGCTTGTTGTTCACCACCTCCGAACGGATTAAGTTTAATTGTGTGCTATCCATTTAGCCACATGTGGCTGTTGACCAAAACAGGATGCAGTAAGTCCAAATAGAGATGACCTTTCAAAGATTTCATAGGAATACATAAGGTATAATACCTTATTGATCATTTACGTGAACAATTGTATTGCTAAAGTATTATTTCCGATCCATTGGGTTAGCTGCAGTATGTTATTCAAGTTAACTTAGGCTGTTGGCATTGTTTCATTGGCATTCAGTGTGGTTACTAGATTTTTAACTGTGTAAACCTCATCTCTTTAACAAATCTGCCTTTCTCTTGACCCGTTCCCCGTAGTATCTGTATTTTAGCTGCATGGGTTTCCTTCACTCTGTGGAATTTATCATTCATCCTCTTGCTACTGGACCCTTGATAGACAATCACTTCCTTTTCTTTACTTACCCATGCCATGTGAGGACCTCTCACCTGAAAATCTGAAATGCCGCTAAACTCAGAAACTTCTTGAGCACACGCAGGATGCTCAAGTGGAAAATTCATTATCTGTTTTCATGTGATAGGCCACAGTCAAAATGTAGGTTCACTAAATACACTGCATAAAATTGTGTGTGTGTGTGTGTGTGTGTGTGTGTGTGTGTGTGTGTGTGTGTGTGTGTGTGTGTGTGTGTGTGTGTGTGTGTGTGTGTGTGTGTGTGTGTGTGTGTGTGTGTGTGTGTCTGTCTGTCTGTCTGTCTGTCTGTCTGTCTGTCTGTCTGTCTCTAGGAAACATGGCCTTGAGTCCGAGTTTGCCCCGCCAGGTGAAGACAGAACTAACTACCTAATATAGAAGCAAGTGCAGTGCCACAGCTGGAGTCTGAAGTCATTGCCTCACCAGCTCCCTGGACTTAAATGCTTTTTACAACTACCACTGTCAGGTGTGGGAGGAACAGGGACAGGGGAAAGGAGAGATGAGACTACAGAGATTGGAGCTGTATATAGGTGGAACAGATAATGAGCACAAGCTGACTCAGGAATTTGAGGGTCCAGATGGAGGGAAAATTTGCCACCTAGATTACAAAGCTGAGAGGTCAATTCTTGCGATGCTGGCAGCGTCATTCCTCATGGTGACATGCGTCTGTGAAGAACAGGACAGGAAAGAGAATGTTTAGTCTTGAAGCCTCCAAAGTTCCCTTCTCATCCTTTTCTTTATTTGGACAAGGAAGAAAAGCCTTTCTGGCTCTATCAGTATGTGACTTATTGCACTTGAAAAATCTTCCCTGTCACAGATCCTTCTGGAGAATGTGACATACAGAGGAATCTCTCTGTTTTCTGTACAATTTTCTACTGTAATCGGATCTAACTTCCTTTCTAATTATAGAAGTTGAGTCTAAGTTTCTATTATAGAATTTGAGCATGAAGCAAGATAGCAAACAGAAAAGCACAAAGGGGGAACAGGTCTATTACCCTCAAATAACTCCACTATATTACCTCTAAGTCTTTTTTAATATTCTTCTCCTTTACTATATAGTTCTCTCTCTGACACACACACACACATACACACACACATACATACATACCAAATAGTAATTTACTATATTAAGTTCTCTTTAGCAGTACAAATTTTTATTGCTTGCTTAGTATTCCAATATATTTAAAACCTCACAATCCTCTATTATAGAATATTCAAATTGTTTCCAATTTTGCAGGATTATAAATTACTCTCAATATAATTTCCTTATGTATATATCACTGATGATTTCCAAAGAATAAATTTAAACAACTGTACATTTTTCTTTTTGTATTGTCTTAGAATTATTTATTGTTATCTTTGAATAGTTGTACAAGGGCTTTTGTAAACATTTGTGTGTCCTATACATTTTGACCAGAGTCCCTCCTTCCCACATTTTCCCCTTCCACCTATCCCTTCCCCTGCTAGTCTATCAAAGTTCCTAGTTCCATTTTCACTTGTATGCATTGAGCTTTATAACATAATATATATATTTTTAGTCTATCCTTAAGTAGCCTCATCAATGTTTGAACACAGGCCTTTCAAAGTTTCCAAGTGTTCTCTGTTTATAGGTCTTTCATGTTTGAAGTTCTACCATTTCTGGAACTTGTTTCTCATTGGAAGAAATTCCAAACAAGTCAAAATGAAGTGAATTCTAGACCCTACAAATGATCTTATGTCTCTGTGCTTTACTCTAGATTCTTAAATGTTCTAGAGCCCAAAGGTTCCCTGATGAAAGTGTGCTGCGGTCAGATAGATTTCTGAATGTTGAAAAGTTCTTCAAGAAAATGTGAGCAAGTTCAACTGAGTTCAAAGCAGTGTTTCTGGGGACTGGAGGTATGGTTCAAGTGATAGAGTGCCTCCCTTATAAATAGCAAGCTCTGAGTTCAATCCCTAGTATCACCACTGCCAAGAAAAAAAGTGTTTTTTATATTTGTTTGCCACTGAGCTTCAAAAATATAAAAATATTTTGGATGCCAGTGGCTCGTGCCTGTTAGCTACTCAGGAGGCTGAGATCTGAGGATCATGGTTCAAAGCCAAGCCCAGGCAGGAAAATCCATGAGACTCTTATCTCCAATTAACCACAGAAAAAAGTGGAAGTGGTGCTGTGTAGCTCTAGTGGTAGAGTGCTAGCCTTGAGCAAAAAGAGCTTAGAGACAGCTCCCAGGCCCAGAGTTCAAGGCCCAGGACCAGAGAACAAGTACATATATACATACATACATATATCATACATCATACATATGATTCCTACTTGGAAAAACTCTGGCCTAGCTGAAGATGAGCCATTATGAAGGCAGGGTGTGTTTTTTTTTTTTCTTAAGCATCAACATGTATTTTACTGCAGATTATAACCATATCAATTTGAATTTCTCGTGTTCCTGATCACATGACAAAGCAGGCAGATTCTGCAACCCTCCAGCTTTATAGAACTTTCCAGTAGCAGAGAACATTTCTGATCATCTAAGACTCAAATACAGTTTTGTTTCCAAAGCTCTTGTCTGTTCCCCTTGCTCACCAACAGAGATTTGCTTAGGACAGTGCAAGTGTGAAGGAGTTGTTCCTTTATGGCTCATCTTCATGTTTATGGGTAGAAAGCCTGTTTTATTTCTTGCCGAGAAATAAGTTAAAAGTATTCTTTTAAAATACCTTCCTTAGGTTTTGTTGGAACCAAATTTGAAAATCAAGATAGCTGTTTTGTTAATATTTAGTATGTGTTTGTGTTTTGCAGATAACAGGTTTGCATACTAACATCGTATTTCTTACACTATTATCAATTAGCATTTTCCCTTAAATTGATCAGAGTTTTCCTTATACATCTTCTTTCTGTTGTCCACAGGAACAACAACAAAAGCAGTTTTATCTTTTTCTAATACGTATTAAAATAAACCCATAACTATTAGAACAATTTTGCCCATACGAAAACTGTGTTGTCTTGTGCTAACAAACTGTACAGAATCAAACAGTAAATGTTTGTGGGTCTGTAGGTCTCAGAGTTTCTGTCACAGTGGCTCAATTTGTAATATGGAGGCAGCTGTAAACAACACATATGCAAGTGGCCATTGGTCTGGTCCAATAAAACTTTTATTTACATAGACAAGCAGAGGGCTGGATTTGCCTTATGCATTGTAGTTAGCCAGTCCCTACCCCAGACCAAACAAAGAGTGGATTGATGTGTTCACTTTCTAGGCAACTAGATGGATTTATTTTAGGCACCATCTCCATGCTCTAACCTTGGCAATAATTGAGCTGTAAAACCTCTGTTTTGCATTCTACTCCATTTTCTGAGAGTCCCAGTTTCAAACCATGAGGTGACTCATCATTCTGAATCTCATAAGTATTAATAAAAAATCAGGAACCAGCCTTTGCTATGAAAGAATGGATATCCTGAGACAATCTACTAACCTCAGCTCACCTTCTTAATGAACCTTGCAGGAATGCCTTATCAGGCATTTTTGTCCTTGCAATATTATTCTTCATAGGAAGAGAGAAAGCCCATAACCCAAGCAAACTGGGCTCCTAAATTATTGACACATTAAAATTTAAAATGTTAATTAACAGAAGCCCTTATCTGAACAAGCAAGTTTGCCATTAATTCCCAACCTCACTGAATCTAGACTTCTACATTCTGTTTGACCGAGTTGTCCTATTGTTTCTTTGAGTGGTCCTAAGATTAGAAAGGCCCCCAGCTTAACAAAGCAACTGGGCACTAGTGGCTCATGCCTGTAATCCTAGCTATTCAGGAGGCTGAGATCGGAGCAGCACGGTTCAAAGCCAGCTCAGGCAGGAAAGTCTGTGAGACTCTTACTTCCAATTAACCACTAGTAAACCAGAAGTGGTGCAGTAGCTCAAAGTAGTAGAGCCCTAGCTTTGAACGAAAAAGCTCAGAGAGAGGGCTCAGGTTGTGAGTACAAGTCCTATCACCTACAAAAAATAAAATAAAATTATGACTCACTAAAGAAAGAGAGGCTTACCTCTGCCAGAGCAGCATGTAGACCACACCACTGACCTTTGTAGCAAGGAGATTGTGTATGCTTCTCCAAGTATGACAAGTCTGTTACTACTCACTGGTCATTGTTTGCCATTTGAAATATTCTCCAATAACAATGCATCTGAGGAGTAATTTTCATCTTTACAAAGATTTTCCAAATATACAGTCCTACTTCAGTAGGACTCTACTGAAGATTTATTTCCTCTGAAGATTTATTTCCCTTCTTTTTCAGAGGAAGAACTTGAGGTTAAACCTATATCTAAGCTGCCAGCCACTGTTTAGAAGGTCTCTGGAGCCCTAAGAGACAATTCCCATCTGGCAGACAAAGTATCTCTTTTTCCCAGCTCTGCCCTGCTCACTAGCCAGGTCCAAGTCACACCTCAGCCCAGGCTTCCACATGCCACAGTTGTTCCAGTGGGTCCAGTCCCAGGGCAGTTTGGTGGATCAGAACCCACGCATCTCTAGTACTGACGCTCTCCAGACTAACTCAACAACTAGGAAATTGTTCAGTCCTAGTTTATCTTGCATCTCATTCTCTGTCCGCCATTGCTCCATACAGCATCAATAGAGGAGCCCAGCCAAATTGGTATTAGCAGAATTGCTAAGCTAATTTTTTTATTACACAATGAGACTTGAAAATTAGGATGGGAAGTACAAAATAACATATACCAGTGAGATAGTCTGCTAACATATACATCTGAATAGGTTTACTCAGAAGACACCTCCCTCAATTCCCATATTAAGTGGAAGGGAAAAAAAATGGAAAGATTTGTTTAACATATTACTTAATGATACCTAGTGAAGTTAGTTATTTCCTTAGTGTGTCACATGTCAGGTCTGTGCTAAATTCTATAAATGCATACAGCAGATGGAGTGTGACTTCAACCAGGTATAAAGCAACCAAGACTTAGTGAGAAAAAAATGGACTTGTCTAAGATCACACATGAGTAGGTGTGGAGCTAGGGTATGAAGTCATACTGACTTCATAGCTTCCTTTACAATGTAGTTCTTCAAAACACAGCCCCCTCCTCAATGATGAGAATATTACTGTCTATGATAAAAAAAGGGTATTGTACTGGGGGGGGGGTCTTCTTTCAAATCTATAGCCACAGTCTAGCCACGAGGAAAATGCCAGATGAACCCTAATTGAGGGATACTCGACTGAAGCACCCAACTTCTCCCAGAATCAAGGTCATCAAACAGAAGGATGATGTGATAGTCTGAAAAGGTATCATAGTACAAAACAAAAACAGAACAAAGGGGGATGAAGAGATAGGATCACTAAATATAAAGGAAAATCTCAGAGAAAATCTTCAAGCATGCCATAGTCCAGTGTCTCATGTAATCCTTGCTTCTCAGGAGGCTGAGATCAGGGAGATAATGGTTTCAGTTCTGAGCATGCATTAAAGATTCCTCCTCAGCCAATAGCTAGGTGCAGCGATGCACATTTGTCATCTCAGCTATGTGTGATGCTGAGATCAGGAGGATTGCGGTTCCAAACTAGACTATGAGAAAATTCAAAGATTACATCTCAAAGAATGAAGCTGTGCATGGTGGCATGTGCCCCATCCCAGCTATTACAGAAAGCATCAAAGAGGCAGATCCAGGTCCAGGTCTAGGCCCAGGCAGAAAGCAAGAGCCTATCTCAAAATTACCAGTGTCAAAAAGCATCAGAGGTAGGATTCAGCAGTAAAATGCCTACATAGCAAGCATGATGCCCTGAGTTCAAACCCAAGTGCCACCAAAGAAAATAAAAAGTGTTAAAACACACAAAAAAATGTGACTAGGGGCTGGGAAGGTGGCTCAGTGGTAGAGCGCTTGCCTTGCATGCTCGAGGCCCTGGGTTCGATTCCTCAGCACCACATAAGCAAAAAGAAAAAAGCCGGAAGTGGCACTGTGGCTCAAGTGGTAGAGCGCTAGCCTTGAGCTGAAGAGCTGAGGGACAGCGCCCAGGCCCAGAGTTCAGGCCCCACGACCGGACCCAAAAAAAAAAAAAAAAATGTGACCAGAGGATTACCTGTGGGCTTTCCTTAATCACAGCGTTATCGATGTTTATTCCTTATTTGCGATGAGTGTATCATAGTATTGGATGATGTAAAGGGGGGAATCCTGGAGTGATAGACTTGCATTCATTCTACTCGCTACAAAGCTCCTTCAAACCTGCAGTTCTTCTAAAGTAAAAAAGTGTATTTCCTGTTTTAAAAATCAAATCCAGGGCTAAATGTTTGATGTCTGCAGGGATCTTTGTCCTGCATTTGTATAATGGAAGTTGGAATCAGAGACACAGGCTTGGGGACTAGGGCCACCTCAGCGGCCTTCTCAGAAGCATTTGACTCTACCACCACAAGTAGGGGTTAGGGCCTAGGGCCATAGCAACTTCTCCAAAGGCTGCAGAGTATTGACATTTTTCCCTCCACCAACAGCTGTTTAATGAGCAACTATTCCCAGCCAGACACTATACCACATGCTCTCTGAATAATTCTGAGATGAATCTTTACTCTCCAATTGTGTATAGTATAGTTGAAATGGATGGTAGAGGGTGGTAGAGAAAGCAACGCTTTTGGGTTGGAGATATTACTATTGAATGTCTCTTAGGTTTCTTTTGTTTTCAAAATTAGAATGGTTATTTGCTTTCTGGTTTTTGGAGAATCACATTGGCTTGAGTTGTAATGTTTGTTAATTTGAAAACATGATGTGCTCTTAGAAAAAGAATGACAGACTTACAGACAGACTTTGCTCAAATGTTTTAGATTACTTGTGTCCAGGGCTTCAGCTCCCTGAAATGGCAAATGTGAACATGACTTCCCTTTCATGTAAATCAGGGGACTGTGGGGGAAAAAGCCCACATCCTTGGACCCTCATTTAACTAGTCTTCAGTGAGGCTAAAGTACTGGCATTTTTTCAAACTTCCCCCGGGGGATTCCAGTGGGTAGCCAAGATTAAAATACCACTGAGCAGGCACTCTGCCCAGAACGAGTGACTTACTGAATGTTCTAGTAGGGAAAAGGAGCTGTATGGTTGGAGCTTGAGGATTGACCTGTAAAGGGGGCTCGATTCCTCTCACCTCGGAAATATTCTGAGCACATGGGACCAGAATGCCAATGCTTTGGGGCTATAATCTTGCCTCTTCCCAACAAGAGGCCTTTCAGGCTGTTGAGAGATCTACTTTGGCCTTATTTATTAGCATAATCTGTTGTTCATCAATTTCCTGTTTTCCTCTACATTTTTCTTCCTTGAACATTTGAGAAGGGCTGGTTTGGAGTAAGCCCCACACTGCCTAAGTGGACACTTGTCAGTAAATGCACCCGCAAGGTGGGTGAGCAAGCAGCCTTGTCAGCTAAAAAGGAGGCTGAGTTCTTGCATTTCAAATGAATATTGACTGGAACAGAGGGGGTAGGAGGAGAAAAAAAAAACCAAAGTGAGAAAAATGGCTGACTCAGGTCAACTTCAATGCATATGGTGTGAAATAACATCATTAAGAGAGTTTGGCCAGCGGATGGAATTATGCAAGAGCCCCTTTCAGCAAAAACTAAGATGTTTGGGGAAAATTGCTTTGCAAACATCAGTGTCAGGAAGTTAAGAAGAATGGAAAGGTTGTCCATGAAGTCCAGATTATACTTTATTGTTATACTCTAGTAGTCCTACTATAGATACAAAGAAATGAGTAATAGTTTTTGAGACTTGGATGAACTGAACTCTCCCAATCAGTGTTTTGTGTAAGTGACTCTGTGTGTGTGTTGGAGGGAGGGTACTGTCAGGGCTTCAAGATCTCACTTGGCTTTTTCATTCAAGGCTGGTATTCTATCACTTGAGCCAAATTTCCACTTCTTGCTTTTTTTCTAGTTAATGGAATATAAGAGTCTCAAAGACTTTTCTGCCTGGGCTGGCTTTGAACCAAGATCCTAAGATCTCAGCCTCCTCAATAGTTAGGATTATAGGCATGAGCCACCAGTACTGGTGATAGCGCCCAATCTTTGCAGCATGATAGTTCTGAGCAAAAATACTAGCCCTATCACTTAATGTCCCAGTGCCTTAGTTTTTTGCATCTGCAAAATGAACTAAACTTATGCCCTCCTCATGGAGTGGTTAACATGATAAATGGAGTTACCCTAGTACACAGAAATCAGTGACTTGGCATAAATGGTGGAAACTGGAAATGACAAAGACAGGTTTCAAGCTAACCTCCGCTCCATACATTTCTGGTTTACCTCTGTTCCTATTTGTGGCATAGTACAAAAGGACTGGGTAATCCAGTCATTGTAAAGTGTGCTGGTCACAAGGTATGGGCATATGAATTCCAAGAAGCACATGAGAAGGCTTCCCCACCTTCCTGGGTCTAGGAGGGAGATTGTCGGGGCATCTTAATATTCTTTCATGAGAGAAAAAAGTATTGAACCCACATACTCACTCAGTTTGAGAAAAGCATGAATAAAAAGCAGAATCTCAGTCTGGTTGGCACTTAGGAATTACCAACCTACTTTCCTGTGTATACTCTTCCAATGAACATTTGAGAATTATGTTTGCTTCCAGCCTTATCTTCATTCTTTTCAAATGAGCTCCAAATCTTGTCAGTTCAGACTGTTATTTGCCTTCTCAGTTTTGTCTTCCTGGGGTACCTCTCTGACCATATGACTTACTCTCTTTGCAGAGTTTGTAGAGCTCATCTCTCCCTTCAAGGACTTCAGCATGAAGTCCATCCTTACATCCTGTCCCTGTCCCTCTCCCCAATACTTACTTGCAGGCAAACTTTACCCTGTGCTTCTTTAAAACCACTGCAGCCTCCTCATTCATCTCTGTAAACCCAACTGGCTGATTGTACTGTTGTTCCTTTCCAAGGACCTGAAAAATATTACCCGTTAGGAACTCAAGTTCTGGATTAAAATCTAGACTCAGCCTTATAAGATATGTGTTCTTGGGAAAATTATTAAAGTTCTTTCTCTCAGCCTTGTAAATAAAATATAGGTTATTGAAAAGGGTTAACTGAGGTAACAAGGGACCTGCTTACCAAAGAACCTGGAATACAGAGGTGTTTATAAATACTTGTTGCTTTTGTTACTAGTGATTTATTTTTTTGGTGCTACTGAGGTTTCAACTCAGGGCCTTATACTTACTGGGTAGGTGCTCTACTGGTGGAACCTTGTCTCCAGTGCTTTTTTGTGTTGGCTGTTTTTGAAACAGGCACTTACTTCTTACTTGGGCACATGTCAGGGCCATGATCCTCCTAGTTTTCTATTCCTACCATAGCTGGAATGATTAAGATGCAGTTTCATGAACTTTCCTTTTTGTTTAGCCTGGCTCCGGAATCATAATCCTCTCCATCTCAGCCTCCCAAGTATTTAGGAGTTCAGGCATATACCCCTGGTGCCTTTTTCTTTCTTTTTGTTACTAATTTGGCATTACTTATTTAAACAAGCCCATCTTTTTTTTCATGCATTATCTAGTCTATTTCTTACCACAGCCCAGTCAAGTAAGTTCCATCAATGTTTCTGTTTCACAATTGAGAGTTGAGATGCAGAGCAAAGCCAAGGAAAGAACTGTCTAGATCCTCTAGTTCAAGGTCTTGATATTAAACACAGAGAAGGGAATGTCAGATTGTGGGCTCTAGCAGAAGATGGGAAAAACTGACAAACTGAGAGCTGATTGTGGTTGAACTGGTCCTTGGGTTATGCACAGCAAGTTGAGGCAGTGCATAGATGAAAGAAATCCTAAACCTCCACTTGGGTAGAACTCAAGCAATGCAAACATCAGTTAGATTTCATGAAACCACAGATCAAAGTGCCAAAAAATATCTTAATTTTTTAAAAAACACATGTAACTCCTCTTAATCTGCTTGACTGGTCAAGCCAGTAAAAGCAGTTTATTCCTTGAAAAACACTCCCCCTCTCACTGTGGTTGTTGGGCCAGGTTGGCTTGCCAAGCAGACGGTTAAAATGGTCAACCAGGTGTAGACAGTCTCTAAGGAAATGCTCAAATAAGCCGTTAGCAAAACGCTTTCATGTATGGAGACTGTTTAGAGTTGTACATGGAGGCATCTCACCAGAGAAGCCATGGCAAAGCAAACATGAAGGAGGGGAAAGGTCATCCGTGTCAGAGCCGGGAGACCTCCCCCTGAGAGCCATGGCTCTGCCTTCCTCTTCTCTCAAGTCCTAAGCTCCCTGCATCTCTTAGCATAGCTTGGGCAGCACTGCCTGACGCTCTTGGCGAAGGGAAGTTTCACAATTCCTGCAGTAAACAACTCCGAGGGATATTTATCTCTGAAGATACAGATTCAGGACTTTAATCACTCACAGTAAGAGTAAAAGGGCTGTAGCTACTCTGGACCCACGAAGCCCACGACTCTGAAATGTCCTCTGACTCAGATTTTCAGAGATCACCCTGGAGATGTGTGAAGCAATATTTTCCATGAATTAAAACACACACACAATTTATACATTCAAGGCAGTATTTCTATGAAACAAACTGCATATAGCATGAGACCTATGGAATCCTCAACAGAAACTTACCTTGGCAGGAAACATTGCACCTTGAATGCCTGGCATGGAGTTCATTCTAGATCAACCAAAGTTTTCGGCTTCTGGATTCAGTAGGCAGGAAGGATGAAGGATAACTAGGTCTTAGAACCTCAGTCAGGAGGAAAAAGATGGTCAAGATATAGGGAGTCTGGGTTCCTAGCTATGTAGCTCTGTGCAGATTCACAAAAGGACCAGGGCTACTGTCATGGGGGAACACCACAGCTAAGGGTAAAAAGCTAGATAGCCAGTTACTGGTAACTTTTCAAAATCCCAGTGGAGCCTAATCTATAGATGGAGATCTAGTTAGGTATTAAGTTGAGGGTAAGATAGAGGCCTGTTTCAAAACCAGGGCAATCCTGGAAGAAGAAAGCCATTAGAAATGCCCCACGTTTGAGGTTACTTCTAAACCAGTCCTTAATGAGGGAAATGAAGAAAATAAATTCGGTCAATTAGAAAGTAATGAAGACCTTGCAAAAATAAGTATCGAGTAAAGGGCAGCAAGGGAATCCTTGAGTAATTTGAGCATATCACACACTGTACGAATCAGCAAGTCAGGCTAGTATGTCTCCTAGGAGATTACAGGGGGTTGGTACAAGGCCTGCTCATTTCCCCCCAGTTATTTATCCATTTGGCAAGCACATTTGTGATCTAAGATGAATCCAGAAGACAGATGAACTGAAAAGCTTAGAGATCAGATCACGGTAAGTACTCAGTTCAGGTATGGCTTGGATGTGTCAAGGGAACGAGGCCTGCAGGAAGGCTGTCCTCTGAAAGCAGACACACAGAAGAGGTTGCGGAGGCAGGCCATGGTTGTGTAAGCTAGGTTTGTACTGTACTAAGCATCTTTTTTTTTTTTTTTAAAAAAAGACAGATCCTTATTTTTTTTGCTAAGGCTTGGCTTCAAACTCTCAATCCTCCTACTTCAGCCTCCCAAATGTTGGGATTATAGGTATACTCCATTACGCTCAGATTCCCACCTGAATTGGTATTGTTGAAAAACAGTGTAAATCATTCCAGATAAATATTTCCTTAACTAGACTATTGGAGAGGAAGGCAGTATGCTATCTTCTTACAGAGCAAAGGCTGAGAGCATCACGGTCTTTATCTTATACATTCACTAGGGGAAAAACAATACAGAGCTGAACTCTTGAAGACTACATTTCATGATGTTCACTTTTAGAGCAAGTGTGCATGTGTATGCATCTATATGCCCACATTTACATGAACATTCTACTGGGGCTGCACACAACAGGTCATGTATGTAACGTTGGGTTAGCAAAATATTACAAGTTTTGGGTCTTGGACTTCATTTGCTTTATTTTTATTTCTTTCTTTCCTCCCCCTCCCCTTTGATTATACATATTTCTGGGTTTAAACAAAAGAAATCCCAGACATTGGAGAAATTGCCAGAGAAAAACAGCATATAATTAAGGGAATGGAGGATAGAACTGACTTACAGAAAGAATTAAAGCAACACTTTTTTTTTAAATGTTTCTGTCGCAAATAAGGGCACATCTTTGACATGTATCAAGGACTTTAATTGGAATAATGAGTTAATCCAGGGGGAAGTTTTTTAGGCATGATATGAAAGGATTGGGGAATTACCTGTTGAAATCTGAAACTGTCATCTTACAAGTGAAAGTGCGAGGAAAAAAACAGAACAATTAGGAAGATGGTGCTTAATAGTCATTTTAAGTAAAAAGATTAAAATGTTAGCTCTTGACAAAAACTATGAGCTAGGAGAGTTTTCCCTTCCATGTTTCCTTAATCTGTAGAGAAACTTGAATTTAATATGCATCATCAATTTAATAACAGCTATTAAGGTGGAGAGGGAAAAACACTGCATTAAGTATACAGATTGATTGCAATCTACATCTCAATTGGAAAAAAAATGTGAAAAATATACTTATTTTAGAACTGAAGAGATACAGCAATCGTTCAATCTACATGTACAGCCCTGTGAAGGGCATGTTTGTATTTTTTTGAAGGGTCAATTCTTGATTATTCTGGGACTAGACATATTGTTTGTGTGATCGTGGCTGCTTCAGTCATTTTGCTCACCTTTGTCCCAGAGCTTCATTCCCCATTTTAGCCTGTTGGCTGGGAAGTAGACCCGTTCTTCTGGCCTTTACTGATTGGGCATGGACTAAATCTGTGACTCAAATCATGGCAAGGAATTCTCTTTTTTTAAGGAGACATTGATGTAGAAACAGCAGAAGAAAAACAAGTCAATGGAGGAGAAAAAGAGTTATATAAGAGGGTGTAAAATCTCTTAGATGAGAGGTCACAGAAAGTTGGGTCCAGCATGGGTCCATTGCAAGCCAGCATCACAAAGTAAATAAGAGAGGTCAGAGAGCCGTTGAGAAAAACAGGAAGAGGTGGCATGAATTAAGCAAAATAGAGTTGAGAGGGGAAGAGACAGATGTGGTGGCACACATTCTGTAATTCCAGCTATCAGGGAGGCAGAAATGGGAGGATTGCAGTTTGAGGCCAGACCAGTCTTCCCCTTTCCCCAAAAGTTAGATTACACCTTAAAAACAGACTAAAAACAACATTTGTGTAGTGAGTGTGAGGCCTGAGTTCAATCCCCAGCACCTCCAAAGTAAAAATAAAAACAGGGTTGATGCCCACCAAGCACTCAAGGAAACATGAGTAGAAATGTGCTCTATTCACTTGTGGACTCTTCTCTCAAAAAGCTACAGATTACTCACGTTAAGGCAGAGCTTAGGAGAGACCTCCTACCCATTTTCCATTGTAGGGTCTTTTATAGTCTGTCGGCGGGTTTCCAGTCTTTTGGTGGTCTGCGCTTTCCCTCAGTAAAGGCGTACTTTTACCTAAAAGTTTGAGTGCCTATCTTCCGCATGGCTAATGGAACATCGGTCAGCACCTTGCCAGCTGGAGCTCCTCTGTTCCCCCTCTCTCCTTCTGCCCATTTCATTAGTGCCTCTTGGTTATAACACATTAAGAAAAAGCATTTCTGAGCTAGCCAATACCAGCTGGCTTGGGCTGTGCTTGGTGGCAGTGCTCTGAAATGAATAGGCGGATGTAATTTCCCAGGTCAAACTAAGTGGCCGGAAAGCTCATGCTCTTCTGGTAGGTTGCTCCTTGCCAACAGGCAGGTCCTGGATCTTCTGGCCTTTCTCTGAGCCCGTCCTTTTGACAGTTCACCAAAAGGCTTCTTTAGACCACAACCACCTTCCGAACATTGTTTGTTCCAGGACACTGAGGCTAACATAAGATTTGCTAAGGTCTTTCTCCCAGATGGCCCACGTGGTAGTAAGGCCTTTCTGGCTTCCAGCAAAGCTCAATTCTGTTCTGAATTGTAGTGTCCTCTTCAGCCGTTGTCCCTGGGCAAATGTATGGGCTGTTCACTGTGCTTTCAACTCTCATGCATTTTTAATGATTTACAAAGAAAAGATTTTTTTCCTCTTTTTTTTTTAAAGGATAACTTTAATGACTTAATACACATCAAGTGGAATTGTTGGTTTGTGGTGACGGTTTTATAATTCCAAGTTCAAGGGTTTTTTTTCCTCCTATTTAATTATGCACAATAACTCTCTTGGAATATAATGCAATAACAAAACCAGGCACCAATGTTGGCATAAGAGTCTGTTGTTTATTAGTATTGGTTCTGTGCTTTATGTTTGAAATAAAATATTTGGAACTAATGTTGGCCATGTTTCCTCCAAACTAGATAAAAAAAAAAAGAAAAAAAATCTTTCTTCCTGCAAATACTGTGCTCCAATCTTTGGCGATAAAAACCAGCAGCTTTTGAGATAGCAAATTAAATTTTATTTGTAGAAAACACTGTACTGTATTTTGCTGCTTGCTCAGTTATTTTTTAATACTAATAATTTAATAAAGTAGGAGGGCAATCCATTGACCTGTGTTCTCCAAGGCAGTGGAGTATTTCCCAGGGTTGAAAAGCCTAGACAGCTGAAAGGTTGTTTGTTTTACACTTGAATCTCTCTCTCTCTCTCTCTCTCTCTCTCTGTCTCTCTGTCTCTCTGTCTCTCTGTCTCTCTCTCTCTCTCTCTCTCTCTCTCTCTCTCTCTCTCTCTCGCCCTAGCTTTTAGGATCAGTCTTGATTTTTGGAAGATATAAAATGGTTGAGTTGTCAGAATCTATAAGCTCTATAAGCTATACTTCTAAAATTCTGATAAATAAAGACTGTTTTTCCTAGATATAACACATTTGAGCTTTGTACTGGTAGGCAGGGAGATCGTCTCTACCTTGTGGTTTAAAAATACCATTTTAGCCAGGTACTGGTGGCTTAGGCCTATAATCCTAGCTACTCAGGAGGCTGATATCTCAGGATTGCTGTTTGAAGCCATCCCAAACAGAAAAGTCCCCAATAAGACTCATCTCCAGTTAACCACTCAAAAACATGGAAGTGGCACTGTGGCTCAAGTGGTAGAGCACTAACCTTGAACAGAAAGAGGCTCAGAGACTGTGTTCAGGCCCAGAGTTCAAGCCCCATAACAACAAAAAAAAAACAAAAAGGGCTGGGAAGGTGCTCAGTGGTAGAGCGCTTGCCTTGCATGCATGAGGCCCTGGGTTCCATTCCTCAGCACCACATAAGCAAAAAAAAAAGGTGGAAGTGGCACTGTGGCTCAAGTGGTAGAGCGCTTGCCTTGAACTGAAGAGCTGAGGGACAGTGCCCAGGCCCAGAGTTCAGGCCCCACGACCGGACCCTTCCCCTCCCCCCCCCGCCAAAAAAACCCCAAAAACTATTTTAAAGCTTGTAGCTAAAAGGGAAGTGGATGTCCAGGCTTACCAAACCAACTCATAAGACTTGATCAGTATTTTGTCACTGGGTGGGACTAAATTTCAGATGTGGGATGAGAGGAGTTATCCACAGACTCGCCCTGGGATTCTGACAGTTTGGACATTCCTCAGTCTGGGGGAGGGGGATGACTAGTATGCAAGCAAGTTGAAGCCAAAGATAGCTGCTAGGCATAAACCAGCAGCAAAAGCCAAGCTGACATTTTGTTTATTTTGTTTTTGTGTTTATATTGTTTAATCTTTAAGTAATTGTACAAAGGGGTTTCAATTCCACTGCCAGTTTATGAGAACAGTGCATCTGGATCAATGTTACCCCTTCATCATTCTCCCCCATCTCTCATAGCCGCCCCCATCCCCTCAGTTTCCATCTACACATTGAATATTGCGACTAAATTCTCTCACCCTTCCTCTCTTCAGAGCAAGGTAGGAAGGTGGGAACTAGACACAGGTTAAAAGGTAGACTCTGCAGGTCCAGGACAGAGCAAGCATAGAGGAAGAGCGTAAGTGCCTGGAGAAGTTTGGGGAGACCCAACAGTCCCAGGGGACTGCTTAGAGTGCCTGTGAGCCTGCTTTGGAAGAATTGCAAATCCTAGACATGGGATAAAGTTCCATCTCTGCAGACTTTCCTGCCCAGACTGACTTTGAACCACAATGCTCAGCTCTCAGACTCCTGAGCAGCTAGGATTACAGGCATGAGCCACCAAATGCCTGGTTTACCTATCTTATTTTTAGCACATAGCATAGACTTATCCCCCCGCCCAAGACTACTTTTGTTTTTTTCCTTAAAATGTTTTTATTTAAGTAATTGTACAAAGAGGTTTTAATTCAACATAACAATGGAGCACCTTGGTCCTTATTGCTCCTTCCACCATTCTCCTCCATTTCTCCTCTCTCCCCATCCTCCCAAGTTACCTGGTCCCATGTTTATATATTAATATTGAATATTATGACTATATCATCATACTCTTCCACTCTCCATTTACCTCAGAATATTTTTCATGTGAGATTTCCCCCCTAAAATACAGAAGACTAGGGATCTAATTCTCAAAAAATCCAGAGTCATGTGAGTGACAGATTTGGGGTATAACCGGGGACTGGAATGGACAGAGGGCTCTTTCAGTTCTGTTGAACAAAGCCACAGATTAATGTGAGGGAATGTTTGTATGACCTCTCCAGTGTAGAATCAGTTACCCAAACACAGGAGTCTTTACAAAGATTCAAAATAATCATAAAACCATTATAACCACAGACTTCTCAGGAGTTATCCGCTTGGTAGTGAATGCTCCCTTCTCAAGCCAATTTTTATATTGAGAGAAAAGACTGTAATATTTCTAGCCTGGAAGAAATCCCTATTCCTGTGGCTCATGTATTTCATCTCTGTGGTTATTGGAAGGAAGGAAAGATGGATGGAGACAAAGCTACCCCATGCAGCTGATGGTGAACTCTAGTCTTGAGAGCAATGTACAGAGTTCTAATCTACTTAGGCCACTTAGCTAAACTTTGTTCTTTGAGATATATCATCCCTTTATCCTCAAACCCCAGCAAATTGTTTTTCATGAGTAACCTTTTGTTTATAGTCCTGGACAATCTTAGAACTTCGTTCTGCCAGGCACCAGTGACTTATTTCTGTAATCCTAGCTACTCAGGAGGTTGAGATCTGAGGGCCCTGGTTTGAAGTCATCCTGGGCAGAAAGTTCCCATGAGACTCTTTTCTCCAATTAACCATCAGAAAACAAGAAGTGGTACTGTGGCTCAAAGTGGTAGAGCACTAGCCTTGAGCAAAAGAGTTTAGGGATAGCACCCAGGCCCCGAGTTCAAGCCCCATGACCAACATAAAATAAAATTGAAAAAAGATCCCCATTCAGAGAAGGAAAAGGTACATTACCTTGTGATATCTATGAAGAGAAAAACACCACCTGCTACCCAAAATAGGAGTACAGTGGCCATTGTATGTGGCTCAGTGGCACTCCTTTCTTTAATAGGGCATCTAGAGTGGTACTCTGAAAAAAAATAAGGGACAATTTAAAAAAAGAAAATGAATGAAATGAAAGGGATAAAACCTAACACATTTCTTATTAAAAATTGTCTAATAGGGAGGGAAAGATAGGAATTCAGCTGATTTTAAAAGCAGGGTTAGAATTCACTGTGAATTCACATACTTGTAAGTTCATGTTTTTTTAAACTTAGCATTCATGTTCTTAATCAGACTGTAAACTCCATGAAGAGGACACATTGTATTCCCTTATAATCGCCATGTTGTCAGTTTGAACAGTGATCCTGCCATCAGAACCCATCCTGGGTAAGATTATCTGGGACTCTTGTCTAAGGTGGCTCAAGGATACTTTATGTTTGTATTGGTCAGAAAGTCTAGACTGCTCTTTGGCAGGTGTATTTCCTGAATAAACACCTGGTTGAAAAAAAGTAGGTAAAGTCTGAGAGTGGGGACATCTGTGTTATATTCTTAGAATTTAGTGGAAAACAGCAGACAAATACAAGACAGAAACACCAAATCTTTTTTCATACTCAGTTGACTTTGTCTCACTCACCAAGTCACAGATGTCATAATAAAGTCTGCCTGGCAGGATGGTGGAATCTTAACCTGTCACACAATAAAAGGAATGTCAGAATTCTTGGACTGCCCATGAACATTTTTTTGCACAGGCCATACCATGATCCATTTGTAAAATAAAACACCATCATGAAAAAGAATATTTAAATGCCATAATGAAAAATCTTTTATCAGCTAATAAATGTCAGATTACTCATGCCAATTGCACAGGGAGAAAGGAATCATAAAGTGGAGTCATTGCCTCCAATGATTTTCAAATCAGAACAGGAATCAAGAAAAAAGCTTTAATAATCCTTAACATTGGCTCTTTGGGAAGTCTGCCCTTTGTTGAGACAGGTGGTGGGTGGCAGGCTTTATAGGAGGTGATCAGTGGAGATGAGAATCCTGTAGTGTTCATTTTCATGAACTTTTTGGCTCTGGGATTGGACAGGTAGGTTGTGTCCTGATGATCTCACGGTGTGGGACAAGGTGAAACTGACTGGAGGAGAGGAAGACCCCATTATCCTGAGCCTTGTTTGAAGACATATGAGAATGTACCAAGGGTAAGCCAATGCTTAACTTGCTCAACTTCAAGTGTCTTTGTTTCATGGGTTTTTTTTTGTTTGTTTTTGGCAATCAGTGGGCTTGAACTCAGGGTTTGGAATCTGTCCCTAAACTTTTTTGCTTAAGGGTAGCACTTAACCACTTGGAGCCACAGCTCCACTTTTGGTTTTCTGGTGGTTAATTAGAGATGAAAGACTTTCTTGCCCAGGCTTGCTTTGAACCATGATCTTCAGATCTCAGCCTCCTGAACAGATAGAGTTATAGGTGTAAGTCACCTTGTTGCCCAGCCTTGTTGGTTTTTTAGGTCGGGCATATCCCTTTTACAAGAGAACTGAACAAAGGTTTGGTAAAGTAACTACAATAATAATGTATTAAAAATTCAGAGTGAATAATATCTTTTAGGAGCAGGAAAGGCCCTGATAACTCAATCTAGAATAAATGTGAAATATTCTACTTCAGTCTCAAAAAGTAGTTACAAACAGACAAAATGATAGTTGTGACACAATACTCTTATAAGTAGGAATTAAAGAATTTTGTTGATAATAAGTCTTTCATGTGTTCAAAGAATAGTATGTCCTGCCAAAAGGATAATGAGATCTTTTGTTGCTTTAGCGGAAAGAGGACCATGGATTCAACTGTCCATAAATGAAAAATATTAGGGGCAAAAAAATGGTATCTGTGGAGGGCATGAACAAACTTTCTTCAGGTCAATAATTCTGTAAGTAAACAGTGTAACTGCAATTTGCATACTATTTACACCACATTAGGTAGTATCTAATCTAGATTCGGCATCAGCTATGTGGAAAATGAATGGAGTTAGGAATGAATACTGTGCCATCTTATGTAATGGACTTGATGTCTACAATCTGGGTATCCATGGGGTGACTGCAAGTTGTAGAAGCACACTGTGCAAGATGGCAGCTCCTACTCATATGTGGTGATTTAAATTGGATTTATGTTCTTCACACCCAAAATCCAGAGCTTCAGTCATATTCTTCACATCAAGTGCTGATTGGTCCATCACATACAGTTCTATAGCTGCTGCATCAAACAACACAGAGAAGATTCATCCTTTGTGGAATAGCACTGCTCACAACAAGGGAGGCGTAAAGACGTGGTTTTCTCTGCATTGGATGAATGGGGAGTAGACATAGGCTGTTTGCTTCTCAGCATCATGCCTGTCTCTGGCTGGTAAGAGAGAGATGAGTCTCCTATAGAGAAACCCTGCCATTCCCAATCTAGCCAGGTAGCATAGGTGCAGTTATTGTCTCTCCAATTTAAGAGATTTGATACTATTCACTTTGTCAGAGGAGACTCTCATGCATCCCTCTGGGCAGAGAGATGTGAGATACAGAATTACAGCAAGTCTTTGGGAAGCACTGGGACTCCAGGCACCTGAGGGGGTGAACATTATGGATTACAGAATAGAGGAGTAGGGACTGGTTACCTGGCAGCATTGAATCACTGGATCAGACCTCACTGAAGTCTACTCTATGACCACATAACCTTCCTTTGGTGTTTAAGTCATTTAATGTAGTGCTTCCTATCACTTAGAACGTGGAAGGAGAGTCCTACATGATGCCTTTGATAAATTGTACATGTTTCTGTTTGGACAGTGATACAGCACAATGGAATGTGTTCAGAGAACATCCAAAAGGGTGAAAGGACTTCAAGGAAGCATCCCTCTTTTATTCCCATGACCAAATTAAGTGTTTATTCCCAGGAAAACCCAAGTGGCCCATGTGACCTTTTTGACATTTCATAGATTCCCCTGGGTATGTATGTGTGTATGTCGGGGGAATTCTAAGCTTGTCTACTCTACTAAAGTAGTAGAGTAGAAAGCACAAGACCATTTCATGAAGTCACTGAGTCCATAGACCTTGTATTGCTAGGACAAAAAAATAAGAGAGCAGATAATGTAAAATTACTTTTTTTCTACATATAAGTGACATTCATGCCAGCATCAGCCTGCATTTTAATAACTGCACCACTCGAAGATGTGTCACTTAAGTTGTACAATAATATAAAAGAAAACCAGTGGATATTACGTTTATGTCATGTTCTAATCTAGTACATTTTTTATAAAATTCTACAGATTGTGTTAATATTTTAAAGTAGTGTTCAAAATGAAATTGGGAATATTCGGTGAAGGTAGGTCCTCTGGAAGGCAGATAGAAATAACAATGAAGGGCTGTAGAGAATTGAATTCAGAGGCTCGAGAGAAATAGTAGGAAGATTTTCTGTGTGTATTGTTCAAAGCAGTTCTAAACCCCTAGTTTGCAGCTGATTCAGTGGACTCGCTTTTCCCTTCCCCGTGGACACTGGGATGAGAAAGGACAGACTTCACAGAACCCAAACTCTAATGCAGAAGCTTGTGAGCTTGTCTGCACCATTCATGCCTGCAGGGCAGGAATGGAGGGAGGAAGGAGAACAAATACAGACCTTGTATTCAGTACACAGTATGTAAAAAATGAGCTATGCAACTTATGGGCAGGGACAGGAAGGAGAAAATGGGAAAGGCAAGGGTGACATTGTCCAAAAAGCATTGTACTCATCACTTGACTTATGGAATTGTAACTCCTTTGTACAGCTCCTTAATAGTAACATTAAAAAGTATGCATCAAGTAATTATACCCCTAGTATATACCTCAAACAGTTGAAAGCAGGGACTTAGTTCTATAACAATGTTCATAGTGATCTTCGAGTTGTAGAAACAACCCAGATGTCCCCACAGAACACATGTAACCAAAAATGATATAAGCATATAGTGATGTATCATTCATCCTTAAAAAGGAAGGGGATTATTACTTACTACCACAAAGCAGACCCATGTATTAGCCTGGCACCCACCATTCTTCTCGGCTCTTCAAGCCAAGAGGATAGCAAATGCATCCTGAGTAGTTTAAATAACTTCAATTCTGTCTCTGTCTCTGCCTCTCTTCACCCCAAGCCTGGGTAGTGGAAGCCCACGTATGGCACCTTGGTGCTGGCTATACAACTCATTGGCAAAGAGCATGAAAACCATATAGTTTCCTACTTCTGTCTTTTAATTTTGCAAACCTCACAGGTAAAATATTCTCCTTCTTTCTTTTAGCTGGAGCAAGAAGCCTTCTTTCAGCTTTATGCATGAATGACACATAGAATTCCACCCATCCCTTGCATAGGTGGTCCAGAAAGCATGAATGTTTCAATCTGTCTGCTTACCAGAGGCAAGCTCTTCAGTGCTGTTGCTGCCTAACTGTTGGCATGCTCAGTGCCCTTTGAGGGAAAGTTATCCTGTCAGACACATCTATTGTGGAATGATACTGGGCCTAGAAAATACATGATTTCCTGTGTGTCTATCTGTAGGTAATGCTAAAATAGAATAACAGCAGCTAAAGTATACTTAATTTAGTCTGTGTCATTGACGCAGTGTTATCTACGTATTCTCTTATTTAATCACCATGGCATTATGTTGAGTTTACAGTTGAGAAAATAGAGGTCCAAATGGTACAAGGTCTCAAAGTTAGTGGATAGTTGTTTGAACATGGGTAGAATTCATTCTCTTTCCTCTCACACCATCTTTCCTCTTGAGCGTCTCTATTGGAGGTCTGTATTTTATATGTCCTATAACTATATATCTTTATCTGTTGCTTCAAAAGTTCATTAAAGCTGCATACTGCTTTAATACTTAGAACTCATGTCTATGAGCATTACCAAAAAGATTTTTATTACAATCTAAGAAAAACATTGTTAACAATATTGACTATCTTGGGATTTTAAATTCTCTACCTTTAGGAAGAACTCAAGCAGGACTAAAGGAGTAGTAAATATTAGTTTAAAATGTTGCAGGCAAGATTCCTGCTACAGATGGTTGAGATGAATACGCCAAAATATTTTGCTTGTAGGATTGTAGATGAAAAGGCAAAATGATTCTGTATTGAGATTTCTGTCTAGCTTGCTTTCTCTGGAACATTCTTGTTCATAAACCACGCCACAGGGGCAATCTTGAACTCAAGTGAGTCGGCCTAACATTATCCTCAGCCACAGTAGGTTAGACCAGAAGACTTATGAGGGGTCCATGTTGGCTCAATCAGCTTCCATCCTCAGCAATTTGGTATTGGGAGAAAGGAAAGTAAGTCTGGGTTAATCTCTTAAAGAGAGGAAATAACAAGCCAAAGAATGTGTTGTTCTCTGAGTTAAAGAAATAGGAGACATGAAATAGAAGAAACAGAAAAAAATGTGCTGAAGAAATCCTGTCTATGTAATGAAGGCTTTGAATCCCCAGATTCAGTTCTTTCTGAAGACTTTGGGTTCTATAAGAGACTCCTGTATCTTTACAATAAATGCCCCTGCTAGGTGTTGGTTATTTGTAACCAATAAGAAGAGGCCCGGCTAATAAAGACACAAATAGATCCTTCTCTTGAAACATGGGTGAAACAGCAGGCACTCCAAGCGAGTAGGTCCTAGCAGTGCATAGCCTGGAGAGTGTCCACCCTGCTACTCCATTTACTTGGTCTTTGCTGTCTGTGGATTGGGGAGCGCTGAGGGGATTCCATTTCTGTGTTAGGGCTGTTGAGTGAGTGCAAGGGAGATTTATGAGGCTTTGTTTGGTTTAGCTGTAGCTTAGAGGGTTCAGTAGGGAAAAAAAGAGTGAAAGTGAAAGAAAGGTTAGCCAACAAAAGGAGCTTAGGAAACCTATGTTTTAGTCCGAATCAAACCATTGATTTCATCTCAAAATTCAGACTAAGTGGTATTCTGTTTAAGTGTGAGAGATGTTGTATTGTCATTTCTGTAGACATCCATAGGGATTCTTGTCTCATACATGATAAATCACCTTTGGGGGTAAATCTAGTGGAGCCTTCCTTCCTGCTTTCCAAGGAAAAACTTGGGGTCCTTCTCTTGATCAAACCCTCACACTGGGCATATTTAATTGGGAAAAAACATTACCCCAGAGAGACAAATAATCTTCCCATTCTTAAGGAAGTCTGGACTATTTTTCTAGCACACATGGACATCTCATAATTATTCTTAAGTAACCCTGAGAATTTTAACATGAATTGAGTTATGTGTTCCTTATTAAGTGGGTCAAATTTCAACAAAGCCCGGGAAACATCTTGAAAAATCACATGAATGCAATTTCCAAAGAAAACAATCCAAGAATTACTGCCAAAGAGTTTTATTTCCACTAGGAAGGAAGAGAAGCATTTCATTTTGCCCCCCACACAGACTGTATGTTCAATTTGTGGTCTGCAGTGGAAAATTCTGCTGATTTTGCTAAACTCAGAGGGAGGAGGGAAATGAAGGGGACTATTGTTGTTTGAGTGATAAAACTGTCTTTCTTTCTCTAGTATTAATATGTTATTAGTATTTTCAATTCAATTCTACAAATACTGAGTTTTCCTGGTGTGTGAGTGGGGCAAAGAACTTACCACACAATGCCTCTCCCGTGGGCCATATAAATTAGACCTACAAGTAAGACACTGCTAGGCCACACAGTGCCCTTTAGTAAATGAGAAAAAGATGCTCTCCATGCAGATGTAGCCTTGTGGGCAACCAATGAGCAAGTAGGGGACATTTCTGCAAGTTAAAAAGAAAATCTCTTCCAGTGATGGCATAATCTTGCGTCAGGATGAACCTCTTGATTTCTTCCTCTCTCTTTGACTAAGTGTTCTTGTTCAGGCCAGAATTTGTACATCTGATTATACCATTCTTACCATAAGAAATGTTAAGAAAGGACTAATCTGAGAATGGCTACTTGTCTAAACAGACGCAGTACTGCCCCCATTCTCAAGATTCAGTGAGAACAAGAAACATGGAGCTTATTACAGTGTCTGAGACCCATCATAGGTAATCTCATTCAGAATGATCAAAGTATAATCTGGAGAATTGTGTTTTCAATATGCTCCTGGTATTTCTGATGCAGATGTTCCTGGAATAACACTAAGAAAGAGGGAGGTACAAGAAATGAAGGCCATTGGTCATATGTCTGAAAAAAGAAATTGTCAAGGCAGGCTGAACTTACCAGAGAAAAAGTAGAGAATAGGAAATTTTAGATATGTGATAACCTGCACTGTAATTTCTAGAGCTTTTGCCTCTGTAGAAAAATGCTTTCATTTCCCCAAATGGATGGAAAACGCTATGATAGGCTTATTTGAAATTGTCCAGAAGAACAAAACAGCAGAAGAAAATTGCTTCTAAAGATGAATCCCTAAAATAAGTTTTGCTTAGGCACTGAAAGCTTTACAAGTCATTGGTACTAACTTCTGTGTGTGGACTAGAAGAAAATATGATTTTTTTAAAAAAAATGCAGGTACTATGGAATTAGAGGTCATAATGTTAAGTGAAACAAACCAGACTGAGAAAGACAAATGTATATTCTCTTTCATGTGCAGGAGAGGAATGTGAAACAGGTTCCATTTGTGGGAGGGCAGAAGACGAGGCTATGAAGGGTACATATGATGGAAGTATTCTGTTCATGGGTATGAAAAGAAAACAGTTACACCTGTTGAAATTCTTTTCAAGAAAGGGGAAGGAGAGATGAAGGGGATGCAGTAGAAGGAGTGGATTTGATTGGAATACATTATATGCATATGTGGAAATATCACAATGAAACGCCTTTGTACAAAGTGTTAATAAAAATGAGGAGGAATGGAAAAAATGGAAAATCCAGATTCTGGCTGGGCTCAGAGACTGGCATGACACCAGGATAGTAAGAGCCATACATTTGCACTTGTGTTTCCTAGGGCCCCAGAAGCTTCTTCAGGCAGCACCTTTTCTGAGGCCTGTTGATATGCTGTTGCATACTTGATCACAATAACCCTGGCTGTCTCTGGAAATGGAACTGTGGTGCATAAAGAATAGCATTTTCATTAAGAAGAACAGCAGTTTGTAGTAAGAAGGCTGGCATAATCCACAGCAGTCTTTGCATGGAAAACTTCGTGTTTCGTTCTTCCCATAGCAATATCTACCTTCTTGCTGGTTATATAATTTCAGAAAAGGAATAGCTCCTCTGTCACTGGATCAGCCTTCTGCCTTCATGGATTTGTCTGTAGTGGAGGCCATAGTCAAGTCTGTGACACCACACTTGAGAGATCCCAGGAGGAGAAGAGTGGGAAGAAATAGTACAATACCAGCCCATAGTTCAGTGAGCCATGTACCCCAGCAAGCTTCATGCCAGTAGCTGCGGGTGAGGAGCATTGCAGCTGTTACTCAGTCACTAGATATAAAACAGGCTCCTTCACCGTTGATTAGCAGAGCCTTTCAATTGGCTTGGGACCTCTGATCACAAAGGGGCTCCTTCACTGTTGATTAGTAGAGCCTTTCATTTGGCTTGGGACCTCTAATCACAAAGGGCAACATGAAAACCAGAAGTTGTCCTATTTGAAGTGGCAGTGGGCTTTTCTATCCTATTCCCCCCTTAAGTTAGGTATATCATCACATGTGATGGTTGTTTTTTGCTTCTGCTCATTGATTTGGTGGTGCTTCCTATTGGAGATCAGAGTTGAGAAGAGAGTCATTGGAAGGCAAGTGAAACTTTTCTTCCATATTGGGAAGAACTGTCTTCCTCTTGTTTCCCCACACCATTCATGCCAATTCAGCTAGGAAAGTCCCCTGGTAAATGGACAAGTAAGGCTCCACAATATCAACAAACAATTTTATGATCATTTTGACTCCACTGCAAGTCAACATAAAATATTAAAGATCTATTATGAAATCAAATTATAGTAATTAAGAGAAAGGACTTTGAGTAAGACAGAGAGATCAAAATTTGATCTAAGATTTACTACCCATGTAGCCTTAAGGAAATAGTTGTTTTTTCTTTGCCTCTTCTAGCTCTGTATAATGAGGATATGGACATAGAACCTCACAGATTTAAACACGATAAGTATACTAGTGCAGTGAGTGACACATGGCAAACATCCAACATAGACCTTATTAAACAGAGGTGAAGGTCATGGAGCGCTACCTTCAGAGCAGCCTACAAGCTTTATCTGCAAAGAGACAAATATTAATTTAGTTTTTAGGAGCCATTCCGTCTCTTTTACTCACTTCTGATGTAGGATGAAAGTAACCATAGGCATATAAATGGATGTGGCTGTATTCTAAATGAATGAATCAGTGAAGTAATGTTTTGGAAACAGAGTCTCTCTACGTGGCCCAATCTGGCCTCCATCTCTCAGTCCTCCTGCCCCCATCTAGTATTAGGATTCAAAGCATGTGCTGCCACACTCAGCATGAACTGTTCTAATAAAACTTTATTTGCAAAAACTGAGCACAGGCAGATTTGGTGATCCCTTGTCTAGCAGAATGGCTTACTGGCTTATTGTATTAAAAGTTAGAAGGGGCTGGGAAGGTGGCTCAGTGGTAGAGCGCTTGCCTTGTATGCATGAGGCCCTGGGTTCCATTCCTCAGCACCACATAAGCAAAAAGAAAAAAGCCAGAAGTGGCACTGTGTCTCAAGTGGTAGAGTGCTAGCGTTGAGCTGAAGAGCTGAGGGACAGTGCCCAGGCCCCATAACTGGACCCCCCCCCCAAAAGAAAAAAAGCCAGTGCTTTTGATGGCTTCCCTTCCAAACAGGAATATGTGCTGGCATACTAAGTCATTTTTGAAAAGTCCTAATTAGAATTTCTCAAGAATACATCTTTTACTTTACAAAAGAAATATGATGCCAGCCTTGATCTTCAATTTTCCTACTTTAGTGAGCAAGATATTTCTGTTAAATAATAGATTAATACAGCTGAAGCAATATACTTGTAAATGCTAGTGATTTGCTAAGAGCTTTATCTGGAAAAGAGCCCAAGAAGAAAGCAAAGCCCAGGTCAACAACAACTTATGACTGCTTCAAGTTTTCTCTCTTCTGGTGCTTCCCTTCCCCTTCCCCTTCCCCTTCCCCTTCCCTTTACCCTTCCCCTTCCCCTTCCCCTTCTCCTGCTCCCTCCCCTTCCCCTTCCTTCCTTCCTTGGTGCCAGTATTGGGGCTTGAACTCAGGACCTCATGCTGTTGCTTAGCTTTTCTACTCAAGTAGAGACAGACCATCACTTTCTGACTGCTAGTTAATTGGAATTGAGTCTCTTGGGCTTTTTTTTTTTTTTTTGCCTAAGCTGGCTTTGACCACATTCTTAGAGCTCAGCCTCCTTATTAGCTAAGATTGTAAGTGTGAGTTACCAGTGCCTGGTAAGGTCAAGTTATTTTCTCACATGTAAACTCGTTTTAGTGGCCAGGATGATGATAGTGTTCTGATTGGCTTAGCTTTGGCTCCGTCTTCCAATACTGAAGGTCAGGATGAAAGAGTTGGTTCCTTTAGGACATGGGATGGGGAACAGAGGAACTGGATGCATAAGAGACAGTCATCAGGGACTAATGAAGGTTCTGGCTCTCACTGATGAGCACATTAATGTAGGTTTTAAATAGTTCATATTCACAGTCTTTCTTATAGTGTCACCATCCACATCTGGATCCAGCTACCACCAGAGTATGTGATGCTTCATTATTTTGAAAACTTTTCAGATAGCTAATGTCCATATGGTGTGAGGTCTCTGACCAGCTCCATGTACATTAGTTCCTTTGTCATTTCTCCTTTTACAGATGATGGCTTGTTCCAAGTTTTATACCTGGGTAAGTATTTTCCTTCTGTTTTCCTTCCCAAGAGTTTGAACTGTGCCTCCAAAACCTTCACAACATGAGTGACATGCTCATGCTCAACCTCTCCTCTCCTCAACCTCCACCTCTTCTACTGTATAGTGTTAGCTCTCAAAGACATGTATGTTAGCTATTTAGGCTAAAAAAAGATATTCCTTGGTCTCAGAATGTCAGAAACAGACATTAGAATAAATAATCACTAAAGTGTCTCTCTACTTTATCTTTTCCCCCCTTTACGAGGGTTTGAAATCAGGGCCTTGCACTTGCTTGGCTCTCTTGCTCAGCTGTTGCTTGGCCACTTGGCCATGCCTCCAAGTGTGGCTTTTCTTGTTGGTTATTTTGAAGACAGAGTCTCACAGAATTTTATGTCCAGATTCCAGCCTCATTAGTAGGATCACAGACGTGAGCTATAGCACTTGACATCATTCCTATTCCTTTTTGTTTGTTTTGTGTTATTATGGTGCTTAAGATAGAAGTTAGAGGCTTGCATATGCAAGGCAAATGGTCCCCAGTGGAGCTACATTGCCTATTCTTGAAGTATCATTTCATGCAGGTAAAGAATGTTTTATTTCTTTTGCATCTTCTCCCATTCTCAGCATGGTGCCTAAAACACACATGGTGCTTAGCATTCATATATGACACAAAATTAAATCCTTGTTCAGTTCTTTTTTTTTTTTTTTTGTCAGTTGTGGGGCTTGAACTCTGGGCCTGGGCACTGTCCCTCAGCTCTTCAGCTCAAGGTGAGTGCTCTACCACTTGAGCCACAGTGCCACTTCTGGCTTTCTACTGGTTTATTGGAGATAAGAGTCTCATGGACATTCTTGCCTAGGGTGGCTCTGAACCGTGATCCTCAGATCTCAGCCTCCTGAGTAGCTAGGATTACTGGCGTGAGCCACTGGCACCCAGCTTCAGTTCTCAATTCTTAATGTTGTGAAAATCTCAAAACCTGACTCTAATTCCTTTAACACTCCTGCTATCAGAAGATGCAGGTATGCCAACTTTTGAATCTGAGTGGGCTTGTGACGTGATCAGCAGAGCACTGGGTCATAAGAAAACTTCTACCTTCCTCATCATTCTCTGGAACACTTATTCTGAGAAGTCTAATCTTAGGGGCTGGGAAGGTGGCTCAGTGGTAGAGTGCTTGCCTTGCATGCATGAGGCCCTGGGTTCGATTCCTCAGCACCACATAAGCAAAAAGAAAAAAGCCAGAAGTGGCGCTGTGGCTCAAGTGGTAGAGCGCTAGTCTTGAGCTGAAGAGCTGAGGGACGGCGCCCAGGCCCAGAGTTCAGGCTCCATAACCGGACCCCCCCCCCCAAAAAAAAGATAGTCAAGGAGAAGTCTGATCTTCTAGGGAAGTTCCCAGACTTCCTCATGACCTGCCTTATAGGATATCCCAGTGCTGAAATGTCCTGTGCTATTCATCACTGTTTGCAGAGTAAAGAGGCAAAGACATCATTAAAAAAAAAAAACAAACACAAAACAAAAAACAACCTAGAAGGGTCCATGCTGTGAGGAAGCTGAAGGCACATAGAGAGGCCATGTGTGAGGCCCTTGGCACAGTCGTGGCTGAGGTCAGTTTTCAAGGCAGGCCAGCCTCGGCTGTGATTCATGAGTGAGGAAGCCTTCAGCTGATTCCAGTCCCTATTGATTCTAGTCACCCTGCACTATTTATTTCTGCCAGCCAAAGCTTCAGACATTGTGATGCACAACTAAGCCACCCTCACCATGTTCTGCCTGAATTCCTGACCCAACTATTCATGAGCATAGTAAGATGGCTGCTTTATGCTGTTCCACCTTGGGGACTCGCTTATGTAGTCATTATAAACATGGACACCTGTTAATTTTAGTTTTCATAGCTTAGTGGCTTCTGATTTTTTTCCTTACCCTCTGCCCCCCCTCCTCTTCTCTCTTTTTTGCCCCCCCCATCTTTCTCTTTCTCTCTCTTTACAGTACTAGAATGTGAACTTAGGACCTCACATTTGCTAGGCAAGCACTGTACATTCAAACCACATCCCAATACCCTTTTGCTTTAGTTACTTTTTGGATGGGGTCTTACGATTTTTACCAGCCTCAGACAATGGCTTACTTATTTCTCCACATATGATAGGCATACTCCAAGCTGTTACTCCAAGCTAAGTGATTGAGATAGTCTCACTAATTTTTTACTTGGGCTGACCTTGAACCTCAATCTTTCTAATTTCCACCTCCTCAGAATCTAGGATTACAGATGTTAGTACTGAACCCAGCCCCAATACTAACACATTTAAGAAGAGTTTAGTTATGTAAAACTGTCATGTAATTGGAGATACCCTGATTATAGATCAGTTCAATTTCCTTTTCCTAAAGTACTGAAAAGTAAGATGCAGTGCTTGATTTTCCCAGAAATTGGTAGAATTTTCTGAAATTCTCTTAATTTTGTACTTATCTCTCTGGTGTGAAAGGCTTTAATTTGCTGGTTCCTTATAGAATGAATAGCTAATTAAAGCCAAACCCTTCTAGGTTTTTGTTACATTGTCTTTGCCTCTTACTCTGCAAACAGTGATGAATAGCACAGGGAATTTCAGCATTGGGATATCCCATAATGCAGTCTGTGAATAAAAATTTGTGAATAAAATCCTACCATTTCCCACCAAATTGTTTTGTTAAATGTAAAAAGAGGGCTTATTTCACCCATTGTAAAAGATTGTGATAGGTAGAAATGTAAATGTTTATATATATATATATATATATATACATATATATATAGACATATACACACATTTATACATATGCATGTATATATGTATGTTTTAAATGACCATAGTGTTCCATCAAATAGCTCTATAAATTAAGTAATTTAGGAAATCTGTTTCTGATTACAACCTAGTTCTTAAAATGAGATGATTTATTCATTCAAGCAATAAATATTTATTGAGTACCCATTTGGTGGTAACTATAATGTTTTGTAATGAGAATTCTGAGATGAGCAAACCCCTCAAAGTAGAAGGAATCTAGATGGAGAAAAATGCTTTCCTGGTAATTACATTCCTAGTCTGCTTCATTCTCACTTCGGCACCAGCTGCAAAAAGTCTCAGAAGAGCATTTGTAGCATCTCCCAACTACCCAGCTGTCACCATAGGCAGAAAGAATCTTAGGTGGAGCTGTTCTTTCACTAAACTAAACAATGATCAAAACTTTGCTCATTTTTCCACCAATATTTGTCATTTAATTTCCCATGATCGTTAAGGCACTGTGTATGATGAGGGATGTACAAAATCACACATACAGCAGAAAGAAAACTTGTGAGAAAAATAAAGAAGAAAGAAAATATGCATCTCCTGGACTTAGGGGCTCTTCATACTCAGATTGAAAGAGAACCTAACTGTGTTCTCCTCTGTAGTCTGACATCAAGATGCCATTTTTAGAAAATCTGTAGTGAGGTGATGGTGACTACTTAGGAGGCTGAAAGTGGACGGATTGTAGTTAGAGGCCAGTATGGGCAGAAGAGTTTGAGACCTCTTCTTATCCATAACTGGGTGGGGTGGCATACACTTGCATGAGAAGCTGGGATCTGGAGAATTGCTGTTTGAGGCCAGCCTGGGCAGAAAGTCCAAGAAACTCTTGTTTCCAATGAGTCAGTAAAAGTTCCACTTCCAGTGTGCCAGATTGGAGGCATGGGTCAGGTGGTGGAGTCCAGCTGAACAAGCAAACCAAATGTCAGCATGAGGCTGAGTTCAAATCCTATAAAGTTACTCCCCACCCAAAAGAATGGGAGACCTCTTAAGTTATGCCATAGTATCCAGCTATGGTTTTTGGACATGTGCTAGCAACAGAGCTCATACACAGGCCCTTCCAGTACTCACATTATCCCTAGCAAAGGGGCACTTAGCGTTGCCTATGAATGTGATAAATTGAATTAAGTAATTTGTCCAGGTCTCTCACCCAAAGAATGCAACTGTGATTTTAGTCTCAAAGCTATAGCTTTGCCCTTTTTCCTCCTCCTCTTGCCATAGGTTAAATCTCTCACTTTAGCTAGCAAACCTGCAAACTTAGGCCATTTCTTACTAGCAAGAGTGGCTTTTCATGCTTCCTCCCTGCCAACAGAGCACATGCTCTAAAATATATGCTTAGAAAGTTTGGCTCCCTAAAACATTTTGGAGGTTATTGAGTTTGAATCTCCTCAGAAGAAAAAGTGTGTGATATTCCTAATAACTGTGATGATGGTGCTGATGACAATGAGGATGATAAACAATGACACGCATTTGGAGTTGGCAATGTATGTGGTTCTCCACACAGTGTCTTTTTAGCACCCATATCAGTCATAAGTTGCCAGAACTATTATTAATCTTACTGATTTTTATAAATAATCTGAGTCAGAGACAGATGAAGGAAACTTGTATAGTTCAAAGTGGCAGAGAGGGAAATCACACTCAGATATGTGGGCTTCATGAGCCTGTGTATAACAGAAAGATGGCTAAATAATAGGATGGAATGACTTGCCCAAATCAGAGTATGTAAACTCCCAATTCAGAGTCTTTGAAAGTATCCAGAAAGATTAGGCCTCATGCCTCCTTTGTATTTCCTCAAGTGTCTTGGACAATATTGAATGAATAATAATGATGAAGTTAATAATTACTAATATATTCTAAAAACCTACTCTATGTGTTAGATATTCTTATCTCTTTGAAGCATCCTTCATCCCCATAATCATCCTACCAGCTGGGTGCTGTTACGTCCACTTGCAGAAGAGATTGTATAACGTACTCAAGGTCCAACTTGGTCTCAAAGACTTTTACTTAGTCTCACTTGATCTCTATCTCTTCCAGTCTAAAATTGCTGGAAAACTCCATGAGGCTGTTATCCATCTCAGAAATACTCTCAATCTTTTGGTGGTTGGCAGTCCTTTGGGGATATTTTGTCTGGCATTGTCAAACATTTTCCTTTGACACCAAAGTTTAGTGACACAATCCTAAATGTTACCCATAGTGGAAAGACCAAATGGGTCTCCCAAAGAGAAGTCAACTCTGTTTTGTACTTTTCAATAGAATTCTCAATGTGGAATCCATTGAAAATAACCAAAAGGCTTCCTTCCTTTCAGAGAGTAGGTTGTAATTCCTCAACAATGAATTACCAAAATGTAAAATTTTAAAGCCTCTTACCCTGCAAATATAATTTTAATGCGTTTCTTTCCATTAAGGTTTTGTTCTTTTTGCCTTTCCTTTTCTCCCCAGGCTGATTTCCTGTCTGTGGTTTTGAGGTGGGTTAGAGACTGTGGGCGAGCAGCGCAGCGTGCAGTGATCTCTCTCCCACTGCCATCTGCACACCTCATTTGACAGTGAATCATACATTCTTCCATCTAAGTGTGCCTCTCATATTGCAGCTGTATTGTTACTCAAGTGTGTATGTGTTTAAAACTTGTCTTTCCTGGTTGCTTGTAAATTCCTTGAGGTCAGGGACTATGATTTCTACTTCTTTGTGGCCTCCACAGTGTTGTTCTGTAAACTGACAGTTCACGCGTTGAAGGAACTCTGTCACATTTTGCCCAAGTCCTGCTCCTTGCCTTCCATATGGTGGTCGCTTCACGATCTTTACATATTTTAAGTTCTTGGTATGTTCAAGACTAGGAAGACGCAGGAATAAGTAGCTGTGTGCTTCTGTATGCCAGCTCCATTATTCTCTAGCCACCTGACCTTGGCAAGTTTAAAAAAAGTCTCTCTGTAGCTCATCTTCCTCAAATAGTACAGTGTCAATACTTGTGCCTACATTCTAAAGCTGAACAACCCATGTCCTCTCCTCCCCTGTACTGACTGAGTCAAAATCGCTAAAGTTCAAGCTTTCATGTCTTAGAAAGTTCCCCCAGATAATTCTAATGCACCACTGGGCTCAGGAACTCTGGTAAAAGCAGCTGCTTTTAAGGCATGGACCCTGCATCCTTACTTTGGGACTGCATGGAGAAGGCCCAGTCAGTGTACAGGTGTGGTGACAATATTTCATCCTCCTGATCTGAAAGTCTGTCTAAAAGCCTGTTTCCCCTATCTGACACCTACAGTTAATAAATTACATTAACAATGTCAAGGTACCCAGGCTAGCCCACATAAAGCTAAGAAGGGAGAAAAGTTAGGATTGTGAGTCACAAGAAAACATTTTGTTGCAGGAGGGAAGAGTGGAGAAAACCAAAGATGGGGAGCTGAAGCCGCACTCCCAGAGGTGTCTCACATGGTTAGTTTTCCAAAAGGAATCACTAGAGAATGTAACAAGGAAACGGCAGCAGGGTCTTACTCCTGTACTCCTCACTTATCAGACCTAGCCATTCTTCCAAACCATCCATCCACAATTTGATGGCATGAAGAGGGCTTTGTGCAGGGAAGAGGACACATGTGTCATACATAGGAAATATAACCAGAGAAGTGGGAGGGGAAGGACAAGGAAGACCTTTCCAAGAATACATGGGGCAAGCTCAATTCCCTTATCACAAACTCATTGTGATGAACTTTGATTGGGGGGAGTATGTTACCTGACTTTGGACATCTGGAATATGAAGTTAGCATGGCATGCTTGATCTCTCTGGCTGTGTCTTTTCCAAGAACAGTTACACTGTCAGGATCAGAGAATGGCTGCCTGCAGTAGGGCTTGGTGCTCTGTGCCCCCAAAGCTCACCTCACCTGTGGGGAGACAGAGACCTAGGGATGGAAAAGGACTTGCTGAACATGTCTTAGCTAGTTAGGAAGTGATAAAGACTAGTTCCAGCTTTGCAGCCCAGCTTTCCTTGGGAACAAGATTTAACCAGAATACCCGCTCCGCCTCAGACAGTGCCTGCAGCCTTACCCTCTGCCATGCACACCATTTTTACAGGGCAGAGTTTATACTTCCCAGTTTATACTCACCCTAGACAAGTGCAATGCAATGTAAGGTTACAAGATAAGCACTGAATCCATGGACAGGTCTCAGAGTCATAGTGAGATTACTCTAGTGTTACTCAGCACTGTGTCTACTTAGTGTACTTACAAATGACATTGCTTTTTCTTCCTTTATTTCTTTTTTAAAAAAGCAAACTAGTAAAGCACATTATTTCAGACTGGTGAGATAGGTCCACATAGACTAGTATATATAATTTCGAGCATATTTTCAAAGTAAAGTGTTTGTTATATGAACGTGTGCCCCACAAGTACAGTTAGGAGATTGATTCTCATGAGAAGTTCTGTAGGGATTTACTTTAAAGAACATACATTCAACAAATATTTTGGAGTGCCTGCTCTATGCTGCTGTGATAATGGCTGGAATTACAATAATAGAAACAGTTAATCCCTATGCTTAAGGACTTTACAGTAGAGTGGGAGTAGAATAATTAGCTAATTAGGAATATAGTGTTTGTAGGATAGCAAAATCTCTAAGAAGGTTGACAAAATGGATTATTGTCTTTAAAAAGCTTAGAATGTTCTTTATGCTCCCAATATCCCTGGTAAACTTTTTCATTGTGGAAAGTATAAAGGGCAAGATCCACCCAACTCTAATTCAAGGCATTGCAAATTCTGACTCAGTAGAACAAGATCCAATGATGAGGTATTCCCTGCCCATAGCTACCTCTCCCCACTGAATACATAACCTTGCATGTATAGAGTAATGAATCCACATGGATTTGTTGATCTGATAAAGGCAACATAGCTCACAGCCCTAACCTCTGTGAAAGACTCCAGTGAGGGTGTGTCTTCCTTTGGCCCCCATCTCTAAATCACCTCTAACCCTGATGTCCCTGCCTGTCCCCAGAGGCAGGAAGAATGGACTCCTGTTATCTGCTCTGCTAATATGCCAAGCTAATGGTATGAAGCTCTCTTGGCTATCCAGAATGGAAGAAACAGAACACCAATTTAAATCATGAAAAAAGTCAGTGAATCTATCATCATTAATCTTGCTGTCAGTTTTAATTTTGGGGACATTACCTCACTCAACACCAGTTGAAAAGAGCTGCCAAAATGGATGATGTCATCATCACTAGCCGCGTCTGACCCTGCCTGCTGATTCTCAGAGCTCAGAGCAAGTTAATAAATCCCCTGGTGCTTGGACACACAGTGGAGTTTTATTACAATGAAGGTATAACCCATGATGCTGTTTCAATTAAATGGCTTGAGAAAATACTTTCTTGTGTTTAGTAAAACTGTAAAACATAATTATCCTCATGCAGTTGGGTCTGTTCATTGTGCTGACATGAAGATTATATATCCTTTTCTCTATTTCTGTCTTGGACACACACACACACACCACACACACAATCTCAGAAAACAGTAGGAGGAATTCTAAACATGATTCTAAAGACCGATGAATATTCCTCACGAACATCTTGGGTCACTACCTGGAAACCTCTTGGGTTGCTGATACGTGCAGTAATGATTCTCAAACGCTGTGTGCTTTGTGTGGGAGAGGCAGCTGAGGGCAGTGTGGGGCTTGGCATGGAACAGAAACCTTAAAAAGCTCCCTTGAAAAGGAGCAACCTAGAAACCAACAGCTGCTCTCTCAAAACTCAGACCTTGTTGCTCTTCAAATATTTATGAATAATTTTCTTGGGCCTGTTTCTAACTGCTCAGGATATTAGTTTTTGCTGGTCTCCTTACTCATAGCCCATCTGAGGTCCTCTGGCCACATTCTCCTGTGAGGTCATCCTGCCGGCCGGGCACCCTCATGTCAGGACGTTACCACAGGATTACAGAGCCCTACGGCTGCAGCTGGAGGAGGGCTGGGTGGGAAGGTGGGAGGCTCCCTCTTTCAGCCCACTTTCCTTGTTAAGAAACAATGCAAGTCTGCACAACACCACATGTGGTTCTAAGACTTAGAGGAGAAACGTCACCAAACACACAGCAGAGGCAATCATCTGTCTCAACCGCTATCCTAGATGCCATTGTGCATCACACACGTACACACATGTGCATTTGCACATGTGTTCATATTTACCAGCAAGCTGAGAACTGGCAACCATCAGCACCTGACCCAAGTCCCCATGAGGACCCTCCCTCTGACTTATTCCAAGTGACTCCCCTGAACTCCTCTTCCCCCACCCAGCAAGCTCCCCTAAATGGCCCTCATCAATCATGCCACATGATGCACTTGGCTGTGCAGACAACACAAATGAGGACGAGCAGAAGACCCCCGAGCTCATTTTTCATGCCCATCTCAAACCGGAACTGATCCTAGGTCTCCAGGGGTGAGTGTGCGGCACACAAATTCACTGTTCTTTCTGCCCTCCCAGATGGAGGCCCTGGGAGAGCCTTCATTATATTTTTAATGGTCTGGTATAAAGTATATCCATGCACAAGATACATAGCCTGATGTAAGAATCCATAACTATATCCTGTTAACAGTTCCTGCTGTTTATGGAGGATTGTCTTGACATACTTGTTAAACCTCAATAAATATGTTTTTAATAACCATATGGTATTTAACATGTAATAACTGTCTTATTAAGTCTAAATTAAATCCTTGCTCATGACACTTAATTTTAAGTGTGACCAGTGTTTTCCTAGCCAGTAAGGATACTTTGGGAAAGAAGAGAATGTTTAAGAATCATGTGTTTGATCAGATGAGATTAAACATTCTTGTTGCAAATTGTCATAGGGGATGGGAGTGAAAATCACTTACAGTGGTGTTAGGACAATGTAGCAAAGTGATTAAAGACCACATTTAGAACCCATTTGTTGCAAGCATGGTGGACATAAGTTTCTAAATTATGTTCAGAGAAGTTCTAGAACTTACCTTTTTTTTCATGCTCACTTTCAGTGTCCAGCATAGAAATAACAGATAGTTCTGATTCTAGAGAACAGAAGTCAGTCTGCTAGCTGCTTATTTCCTTTCTACCTTCCTCCTTATGCCCCTTAGTTACTTAGTTTCCCATGTAGATCACTGACATTTTGAACTCCAATATTTAGCTCTTTGATAATTTCCCATGTGGGAGGGAAATAGTAAGAAAGGGATTACAGTTGACTGGCCAGAGAGGTGAGTGCCCCGGACGGTTCAGACAAAGACGGTTCAAATGAGGAACTCACCCAAGGCTTTGGGGCAGGAAGCAACTGAAGGTCCTAGGTGTAAATCTCAGTACTTTTTCTCTATCATTAGGTAAAATGTGAGGGAAAGTAAGTCCAGGGGTGAGCTAAGGCAAAAGACAGGCCAACTAGAGGAGTGGGAGAACACGGAGCTCTGTCAGGAAAGGCTCCATGAAACAAGCAGCACTTGAATCCCATGATAAACCCTAGTAAGTGTTAAGAAGAGGTCACTTCTATTCATACAATTGTTCTTACAGTCCACAGTCCAGAGTTCTAGGAACATCTTAGAAATGCTAGTTCTTGTATCTCTTTCTTCCTCTCTGGAAACATACCATTGAGGGTACAGCCTAGCACTCTGGATTTTCTGAATCTTTAAGTGACTTACATGCATGAGAACTACTTTCTGAGGTAGGGTTTCTCAACACGGCACTTAGGATAGATATTATTGACACGTGTGATAGACTTTGTTTTAATTGCCGGTGACTGATCTCTGCTATGTAGGCTACTTAACAGCATCTTCAGCCTCTGCCTATGAGAGATACTAACATGTCCCACCATACTTGAAGAAAAAAGGCCCCAAAGGCGTTGCCAAATGTGCTCAAGTAGCAAAGCCACGCTCCCTACTTGGCAGTTACTGCAATAGAAGACAGAACAACACCTGAAAAGTTGGTAGGAATCTCAGTGTATTTGAGAAGCACAAAGTGTTTTAGCATGAAGAGCAGTAAAAGTACAATTAGGAGAGTGCTAGAAAATGAGCTAGAAAAGAAAGGTAGAGCCTGAGTTTAGAAACTATGGAATAATGGGTTAGTTTCTTTGGATTTAACTCAGAAGCTAATGGGGAGTTGTTAAATGTTTTAGGAAGAGGGGTGACAGACTCTACTTTCCTTGTTAAATTTGTGCTGCAACTTTGAAAATCCATACTCAGAGCTTATGTGTACCTATTTTAAAAACTATTATGCCTGTTACTTTTTTATTTTTTTTATTGGGAAAATACTGTACAGGGGGGTTACAATTACATGGGCAAGATAATGAGTACATTTCTTTTTTTTTTTTTTTACTTATTTCTTTTTTCTTTTTTTTATTGTGAAAATACTGTACAGAGGGGTTACAATTACATGGGCAAGATAATGAGTACATTTCTTATCAAGCATTGTAGCCTCCTTCTTTGTTTCCCCTTCCCATCCCTTCCCATCTTCCCCCCCACCCCCCACCCTCCCCACCCAAACCTCCTCCCCCCCCCCCACCAAAGGTGTAAAGTCCGTTTTTCCACATAACAACTTGTACATCTCATTGTTGCAATGGATCCACCTATATCCCTATTTAAATGATTTGTATTTTCCCTTCCCCTCCACAAATTATACCAACCTCAAATACAGTGAAAGCAGGGGTTATACCATGGGGGAGGGACATACAAAGCAACAAAGCAATAATCTTATAAGTGTGTTAGAAACAATCACCTGAAAGAAAAAAAACCATTTGAATACATATCTTCGGGTTCATTTCCCTAACATCAACTTATCTGACCTTTTCTGCTTGACTCAGACATATAGTAGTTATTGCAAATAAGGGAAACCATGGGACCTATGTTTCTTTGGGCCTGGCTTACTTCACTTAATACAATTTTTCCAAGCCTTCCCATTTCCTAACAAATGGGGCAATGTCATTCTTTCTGATGGAGGCATAGAATTCCATTGTGTATATGTACCACATTTTCTTGATCCATTCATCTACTGAGGGGCATCTGGGTTGGTTCCATATCTTAGCTATGGTAAATAATGCTGCAATAAACATAGTTGTGCTGGTTGCTTTAGTATGGTCTTGTTTGTGATGATTTGGGTAAATGCCCAAAAGTGGGATTGCTGGGTTATAGGGGAGCTCTATGTGAAGTCTTTTGAGGAACCGCCATACTGCTTTTCAAAGTGACTGAACAAGTTTACACTCCCACCAACAATGCAGTAAGGTTCCCTTCTGTCCACATCCCCTCCAGCATCTGTTGTTACTAGAGTTCTTGATTTTAGCCATTCTAACTGGGGTGAGTTGGTATCTCAATGTTGTTTTGATTTGCATTTCTTTTATGGCTAGGGAGGTTGAGCATTTCTTCATGTGTCTATTGGCCATCCTTTTTTCCTCTTGGGAGAAGTTTCTCTTTAAGTCTTTCGCCCACTTATTTATTGGGCAGTAGTTTCTTTGAAGATTTGTTGTTGGGGGATTTAATTTTTTGAGTTCCAGGTATATTTTAGATATGAGACCCTTGTCTGTTGTATGGCTAGTGAAGATCTTCTCCCAATCCGTGGGCTTTCTATTAATCTTGCTAGCTATGTCCTTTGCCATGCAGAAGCTCTGCAATTTCATGAAATCCCATTTGTCCATCCTTTCTTTGATTTGTTGTGTTTCTGAGTCTCTATTAAGAAAATTCCGGCCTGTGCCAAGTAGTCCTAGGGTTTCTCCTATTCCATCCTGTAATGTTTTCAGGGTGTCTGCTTTGACTCTGCGGTCTTTGGTCCATTTGGAGTTGATTCTGGTGCAGGGTGATATATAAGGATGTAGCTTTAGTTTTCTGCAAGTAGTTAACCAATTTTGCCAGCACCATTTACTGAAGAGGCTGTCTTTCTTCCATTCTATTTTTTTTTAGCTCCCTTATTGAAGATTAGATGGCTATAGGTCTGTAGGTTAATTTCTGGGTTTTCAATTCTATTCCATTGGTCCTGAGGTCTGTTCTTGTGCCAGTACCAAACTGTTTGTTTACTATGGCTTTGTAGTAGAGTTTGAAATTTGGTATTGATATTCCTCCAGCACTGTTCTTTCTGTTGAGGATCGTTTTAGCTATTCCGGGTCTTTTATTGTTCCATATGAATTTTTGGATTGCCTCTTCTATTTCCTTGAAGAATGAAGATGGAATATTGATAGTTATCTCATTGAATTTGTAGATAGCCTTGGAAAGTATTGCCATTTTCATGATGTTGCTCTTTCCAATCCAGGAGCATGGGAGTTTTTGCCACTTTCTAACTTCTGTTTTGATTTCCTTTTTCAAGTTTTTAAAGTTTTCATCATAGAGGTCCTTCACTTCTTTGGTTAAGTTAATTCCTAGGTATTTTATTTTCTGTGGGGCTATTACCGAATGGAGTTGCTTTCCTAATTTCAGCCACACTTTTCTCATTGTTGGCATACAGAAAAGCTATTGATTTTTGAGGGTTAATTTTATAACCTGCTACTTTGCCAAAGTTTTGAATCAACTTGAGTAATTTGGCAGTGGAGGCTGTGGGATTCTTTAAATACAAGATCATGTCATCTGCAAAGAGGCAGAGTTTTATTTCTTCTTTCCCTAGTTGGATCCCCTTTATGTTTGCATCTTGTCTTATTGCTGTAGATAGGCATTCTAATACTAGATTGAAGAGCAGTGGAGAGAGTGGACATCCTTGTCTGGTTCCTGAGTAAAGAGGAAATGGCTTTAGTTTTTCACCATTAAGTACAATGCTGGCTGTAGGTTTTTCATCTACAGCCTTTATTATATTGAGAAATGTTCCATAGATTCCTAATTTTTCCAGAACCTTCATCATAAAGGGGTGTTGGATCTTGTCAAATGCTTTTTCTGCATCTATTGAGATAACCATGTGGTTCTTATCCTTGCTCCCGTTGATGTGATGAATTATATTAATTGATTTGCATATATTGAACTAGCTTGGCATCCCTGAAATGAATCCTTTTTTATCGTGGTGTATGATTTTTTGGATGACTTGTTGAAGTTGATTGGCCAGAATTTTGTTGAGCAGTTTTGCATCAATGTTCATCAAAGAAATGGTCTATAGTTCTCTTTCTTTGATGAGTCCCTGCCTGGTTTTGGGATGAGGGTTATGATGGCTTCATAGAATGAGTTCAGTAGTGATCTTTCTCTTTCAATTTCATTGAAGAGTTGGAGGAGTATTGGTGTGAGCTCTGCTTTGAAGGCCTTGTAGAATTCCACTGTAAAACCATCTGGTCCTGGGCTTTTCTTAAATGGGAGGTCTCTTATTGCTGTTTCTATTAGAATACTTGATATGGGCCTGTTAAGATGGTTTAACTCATCTTGGTTTAGTTTTGGCATATCAATATTTGCTAGGAAAAGGTCCATTTCTGCCAAGTTCTCAACCTTATTAGCATGAAGTTTTGAGAAGTATTCCCTTATAATGTTCTGAATCTTGGTTGTTTCTGTGGTGATGTTTCCATTCTCATCTCTGAGTTTATTTATTTGGGTGTGTTCTGTTCTTTTTCTGATAAGATTTGCTAAGGGTCTGTCAATTTTGTTAATTTTTTTGAAGAACCAACTCTTTGTTTTATTGATTCTTTCTATGATGCCTGTTACTTTTAATGCAGATTATTTTTTCTTACCTATCTTCTTCTATTATGTTCTATTTTTATTTCAATATTAGTTACAGCATAATGCATGATTTCATAATTTCTGATAGACATGGTCCATAGTTTCAAAAGCCCCAAATTAGAAATTAGTTATTGAGAATGAATGGGCAGAGAGACTGAGAAGGAAAAATTATGGAATCCTGATAATAGGATGGGAATAAGTCAGAGGTAAAAGCTGGCCAGATCATCTATGTTTATCTCTAGACACATTGATCAATCAATCAATATTCTTGTGCATATATTATATTTATAGCTACATGTGTCTATATATTATATATTTATGACATAATAGAGACAATAGGGAAGAAGGAGTTTGAAAAATTGCCTTAGATTTGCCAGCAATATAAATAGATATCTAAATAATAGAACTTGGGAAGATTGCTTTTATTTCTTTACAGATGTTGACAGGGAGGAAGTATTAGTTCCAATTCTAGACCTGCTGAGTTTGAGCCACATGGGGTCATAGATATGTCCAGTAAAGCCAGAGATGTAGACTGTGGTATCGAGTAGGGTCAGGTTTGACGTTGTGGGTTTATGAGTCATACTCATGCAAGACCTAGTGATGAGATCATCAGGGGAGGCAGAATGTGGTTTCTGAGCCTAATAGCCTCCCTGTGTATACGGATACCTATCTGAGTAATAATATTCATTTCTAGTGTAATAAAGACCCACTCAGCAGATGGTAGAACATCATAAATAAATCAAAGCTAACCTAAGGCAGGATCCTTGTCCTCTGAGAGGATGTAATTCATTTAGCCCCTCTGTTTTGATCTGAACTATAGTTTCTTTATATTAAGCACCAACCGTTAGTGCTATGCTGCTCCAAGGTACTGTGCATAAAGCAGGGAGCAGACTATCCCTGCCAGCATGGAGCTTGTTGTCTAGTTACAAAGAGATGGAGAATAAACAAAACAAACAAAATGTGGAACATTGGGTGGTACATGCTAAATCGTATGGAAAAAATAAAGTAGGAAAGAGAATGGGATGTTGGATTGGGGGATCACACCTTTATTTTCCTTTAAATTTATTGTGTAGTAATGGAGATCAAACCCAGGTCCTCATATATGCTAGGCAAGTGCTTGTCCACTGAGCTACCTTCCCCAGGCAAGTTGAAGTTTGACCTCACTCCCAGGAGCCCTTGCTTTCTGGGGTCTTGTCAGGGCTGGAAGTAAAATGAGACTGGTTATGGTGATCCCAAGGCAAAGTATATTAGAAAGCTGTTTTGTTAGACATGTGTCACTGTGACAACATACTGAGAGAATGACTTCAGGGAGAAAGGATTTGTTTTGGCCCACTGATTGGGAGGCTCCAGTTGGGTTGTTCTCTTGCTGTAAGCCTATGGTGAGATAGAAGATCATGGCAGCATTGATCACAGCCTAGCAAAGTTGCTCACTTAAAGCAGAAAGAGGAGCAAGTGGAAGGAGCTAGGGATCAAGTGTATCTTTCTATATATCAAAAAAAAATGAGAAAATATCCACAGTTTTTAGGCTTGTTTGTTCATAGAAACACTCGGAAACTTTCTCAGTGAACCTTTGATTGAATTTTGGGAGATAATCATTTGGTGATAGTTTATGATGATGGCACATATATACATTCTGAATGTTACTATCCTCATCCATAAAATGATGGTTTTGGCCTGTTGTCCAAAGAATATTCATAAAACCACAGGACATGGTTCTTTACCTTGAACATGGTCTAAATTTCATCAAACTTTAATGATGAGAAAGGGGATCATTAGCACATCTGAAGATGGGACAGAATCATGGTGCATGGCACGTAGGGTGAATTAAGAATTGAACTTACCTCAACACATTTTAATGATAGGTCGAACTGCAGAAAAATATAGTAAGGATGAGTATATAACCCTGCTTTTAGTTGAAGAACAATCGGTTTAACAGCAGATTATATGTGTATATTAAAACAAAGATCTGAAGGTTTTGACGAGCACAGACTCAAGTGAACCAAGATATGGCTGATGCCAATGGGGCTTTATTAACAGAAATGATTTTACTTTATAAATGATCGGTGGGCTCTCCAAGGGTTATCTCTTTTCATCAGTTTCCCCCTGGCCTGTTAATAACTGATTTTTGAGTGATTATTAAATGCAAGTTCCTATATCATCATGTTGTATGTGTGGTATCTGACTTTGAGTCCTCAGTAAATAAGTGCGGTCTGATAATTGTATCTATTCTAAAGATGAGGCCACCAAGGCTCAGAAATTCTACCAGGCTATAGAGCTGAGATCTGAAAGCAGGTGTAGAGTATATTCAGAACTTGGGTCATTCTGACTTTTGAAGGGCAAGAAATCTGGCTCTGGCATTCACAGCATCAGAAGATTTGAGATAATGAGTGATGCTGTTTAAAAGGGTAAGGGGTCTAAGGGTGAGAATTATCTCATAACATGAGGGAATAAAAGCCTTTTCTTTTTTAACTACATTTTTATTGTAAAAATACTGTACAGAGGGGTTACAGTTACATGAGCAAGGTCATGAATACATTTCCTATCAAGCATTGTTACCTCCTTCGTCTTTCCCCTACCATCCCTTCCTTCCCACCTCCACAACTACCCACCCCGCCATCCCCACCCCCACCTAAACTGTAAAGTTCGTTTTTCAACATAGTGTCTTGTACATCTCATTGTTACAATGGGTCAACCTGTATCCCTATTTAAGCATTTTGGTTTTTTTCCTTCCTCTTCCCAAATTAGAGAAGTGTATATACAATATGCAGGGCACTGACATCAAATACAGTGAAAACAGGGGTTATACTATGGGGGAGGAACATACAAAGAAACAAAAAAATCACATGGTACATTATAAATATGTTAGGAACAATAGCAAGAAAGAAAAAACCACTTGTGTCCCTATCTTGGGGTTCATTTTGCTTAACATCATCTTATCTGGTCATATGTACATAGCTTTTGACCTTTTCTGCTTGTCCCAGACATATACTAGAAACATAGGTCCTATGGTTTCCCTTATTTGCAAAAGCCCTTTCTTTTTTGGGGGGGGTCTGGTTGTGTGGCCTGAACTCTGGGCCTGGGCACTGTCCCTCAGCTCTTCAGCTCAAGACTAGCCCTCTACCACTTGAGCCACAGTGCCACTTCCAGCTTTTTTCTTTTTGCTTATGTGTTGCTGAGGAATTGAACCCAGGGCCTCATGCATGCAAGGCAAGCGCTCTACCACTGAGCCACCTTCCCAGCCCCTGTAAAAGCCTTTTCTTTTGAACAGACATCAACTCTTGCTAAAACCATATCATTGAATGGAAGTGAAAATAACTACTGAAAGTCCTAGGGAGAAAAATTGCCATTCCATGTGAAAGAAAACTTTCTAAGGACAGGAGCAATCCAGAATGGAGTCAGAAACCTCCTTAAGAAGTATTCTCTCTTTGTCTCTTTGACTGTTGAAGTTAAGGTTAAATGACAGATTCCAGTGTTTGCTGAAATATTGAACTGAATTAATTAAACTAGTAATTAATTACTTTAATAACTGAGCCCATCAGTCCCTGCTTTCCAAGATGTGGTTTACTTTTTTAGTTATAGTCTACCTATTTAACCCATGTCGATCTAAATTAGTTATCTTCCTGCCTCAGTCTCTTGAGTGCTGGGATTACAGCAGTGAATCACTAACTGACTTCAAAGAATTTTTTAAATCAAGTTAGGAAAACAAATACCTATAAATTAGAAGTGATCATGAATTGAACAATGATTTGACTTGTTCATTTCTCATAACTTTTTGACCCCCAAATATCATCCAGTCTGGAACATAAAAGCTGTGTTTGCTACAGAAGGTACAATCTTTAAACAAGTTAATGGTAATTAGGATGTAGGTCAGTGTAGCTCATAAAGAGAAGGAAAAGGAGATGGAAGCAAAAAAATTAGCCAAAGAAGACTAAAAGATAGCGTCACCACACCAAGGAGCTATGTTTTCTGATATCCTTCAGTACTTTAGGGAAGGGTTCATGCACACTCACACTTAGGGAGTTCTTGATGGCCATGACTCAGTATGAGCACCATAAAAGTACTAGCAGAACAACAACAACAAACAAACCTCTAAAACAACCAAACAAACCCAAGCAACTAAACTTGACCCGGCAGTCTGATCAAAGCTCATTGAATTCTTGTTGAAAGTGTCTCATCTAGTCCAACCCACAGTGAAACAGTTTCCATAGCAGATTTTTAGAAGGTAGCATTTGTATTCAGTATTTCATTTGTAACTACTTCCAAAGTTACTCTTATTTATTTTTCACTTTTTAAAAATGTTTTATATTGTGAAAATACCATACAGAGGGGTTATAATTACATGAGCAAGGTAATGAGTACATATCTTATCAAGCGTTGGTGTCTCCTCCTTTTTCACCCCTATCATTCCTTCCCTCCCATCTCCACTACTACACTCAACCCCCAATTGTAAAGTTCGTTGTTCAACATAGCATTTTGTACATCTCATTGTTGCAAGGGATCCACCTGTATCCCTATTTAAACTGTTTTTTTCCCTTCTCCTACCCAAATTATACCACCTCAAATACAGTGAAAACGGGTTAAACTGTGGGGGGAGGGACATACAAAGCAACAAAACCATCACCTTATAAATATGTTAGAAACAATAGCAAGAAACAAAAAAACCACTTGTGTCCTTATCTTGGGGTTCATTTCGCCTAACATATCTTATCTGACCTTTTTTGCTTGTTTCAGACATATACTAGTTATTGCAAATAAGAGAAACCATGGGACCTACGTTTCTTTGGGCCTGGCTTACTTCACTTAATATAATTTTTTCCATTTCCTAACAAATGGGGCAATGTCATTCTTTCTGATGGAGGCATAGAATTCCATTGTGTGTGTGTGTGTGTGTGTGTGTGTGTGTGTGTGTGTGTGTGTGTGTGTGTGTGTGTGTGTGTGTGTGTGTGTGTGTGTGTGTGTGTGTGTGTGTGTGTGTGTGTGTGTGTGTGTGTGTGTGTGTGTACCACCTTTTCTTGATCCATTCATCTACTGGGGGGCATCTGGGTTGGATCTATATCTTAGCTATGGTAAATAATACTGCAATAAACATAGTTGTGCTGGTAGCTTTAGTATGGTCTTGTTTGAAGTGGCTTATTTTATGTAAGACTTAGAGATTTTATAGATTTATGGTCCTATTTAGAACAGACTTACATAATCAATTGCTGTCAGAGTAGAGCTTATCATATATAATGGGATATCCATAACTGAAATGTTTGTAGGAATAGTAAGTACCTCTACTCCTGATGTAGAGAGATCTGGGACGGTTCATCATGAGGTGATGCCTAAAATACCAAAAGAAATTAATTCTGGTAGACAAGAGAAAACAGGACAGAAGTAGCAGAGGGAGTAGTTAGAGGGCTGTCTACCTCTCAAATTACTCTGTGGCTAGATCACTCCCTGCCATAACTCTGGAATATCTATTATCTAGGGCACATGGAGTGGTTTTAGGTGGGTGGGACAGACTTAATTTCAAATAGTACTGGTATTGATAATGTTATTCTTTGAAAAGTTCTCTTTTGAGTCTTCTTAGAATCTTCATTCTGGGATGTACATTAATAACCGCTTAAAAACACAGAGAAGGAAGATCTAAAGTTTATTTCCTCTCCCTCAGTTACCTTATCTGCAAAATGGGGAAGATATTCAGGTTACAGTATTTTGATAAATACATTAAGCATTCAGAAATATTATATAGAAAGTATGTATTATGCATAAAGCATGCTAGTGTCTGGCATGTACTCTTCTTATTTTTGCTGCTATTGTCTTCTGAGGCATGCAGCATTGGTGGGTAGAATAAAATAATACAAGTTTGTTTTGTGAAACGTTTTTGTTTTTGTTTTTGTTTTTTTACCAGTTTCCTTTCATAGATTGTATAAAGGATACTGGTATCTTTTGGAAATAGCATTTATGAAAGTAAAGGGTAATAAAAATGGCACCTAGGAGAGGTACAAATGAGACAAGGCAGAATATGAATGCCAAGTCGAGACCTGGATGATGTCGAAGGGTCTCAGCTGTACTAAATGTCAGTGATGGCGCTGATAGAGGAAGGCCGCCCACCGAGGGCAGGGAATTTACTCAAGGTCACTAGGCTCATTAGTGACAGAGCTAGGAGCAGATCCAAGACCTCCAGATGCTCAGACTCACGTTCTTCCCTTTGGAACTTGTCCATTCTCCAAAGTCCTGGGCCTGTCTCAGCTGAGAGAGCCCAGTCTTAGCCCTTCCCTGGCAAAAGGTACAGGACCTGGTGTGCAACCTGACAGAAAGCTCTGCTACTCTATATGACCGCAGTAAACCCTGAACCATGTCCTAAGCCCATACTTACTTGCCTGTTCTAACATTACTGCATTCTTCCCTGAGTCCTAACACCACACTCAACACTGGGAATTTGGGTGGGCCCAGAGTGCCTTTAGTATTACTGCTATAATTCAAAACATCCAAATTATTATTTTCTCCATGAGCTGAAGCCAGGGGAGAGCTGTTAAGTGGAGAGAAAAGTGTTTGTTACGCTAGGCGTTCCAACAAAATGTCCTCCTTTGCCATTAAATTATAGCATTTCTAAATGAAATGATATTTTGCAAACTTTGGCAATGACTGAAATTGGACATTGTGCAGGGCTTTTTTTTTCTTTTTTCTTTCCCATTTTGTACTTTTACTCCATGTGGTCTAAAGGAGCTACTATTTGCTGGCTTTACTGTTCTTGTTTGTTTTTTTTCTTAAGACTCAAGTTGCTCACTTTCCCCTAAAGACCTCAGATAACTTGATTTTCTGCCCACAACTTATCATTTTAATAACTAATGAGGCTGATAAATAGAGGCTGGGGAGTACAACCTATTACCCAAATGGCTTGTTTCTCAGAATCTCTCTTCCTTTAAGATTAATCAGAAACAGCTCTATAGAAAGATATGTCCTTGTTATCATCATGTTCTCAACGAGGAATTACTGAAGGTTTATTGACATGGCAGTTAAACTTGCAAAGGCTGAAACTGATTGATCAATAAAATCTTTGAGAAATGCTTCGATCATACTAAACCTTCTACTAGACTCTTGTGTTTCATCGTGTGTTCTCCATGTGAACCTTTCCTTGTTTACCTCCTCCAGGACAAAGAAGCTCTTGATGGAATTGACATCTTCTCTCCCAGCTTCTCTCACATTTCTTGTCCCTCACAGACCAAGCCTGAGCAATTCATGAGTGTTGTTGCCACATCCTCAGCCCCATGGTTGGTATTCAAAGACCAGGATTAGTAGCCATGGAAATCCAATGACAGGCCTGGGGTGTGTCTGGGCCGTAGCTAGGCTACTCTCATCCTAACACCCAAGGGATGTGAAGCAGTAGACTGCAAGTCAGAAAGCAGTCCCTGTGGCCTGGCCTGCATTGAGGGAAATTTCCCTCAGTGGCTGGAAAGGCGGGATTTGAGCTTCTCTCTTGCTCTCTGGCTGAGAGGAGCACGATTTTTCTCTCAGCATCCTTGGGTGTCCTTCCGTGTCTCAGCATCTTGGACAATGTCTCTCAGCAGATTTGGCTATATCTCTCCTTGCTGCCCATTCTCTCTCCCTTTCTTGCAAGCTCTTCTTCCTTAAATAGTTATCTAGACCTGTAACCTAACTTGGAGATAATAGACCTTGGAGCTCAGGGTGCAGAAATGATAAATGAGAGCAATTGTCTGTTCACTGGCTTGGCTTGAGAATGGGAGATCCTCATTAATCAAATATCTTGGTCTTCATCCATTCATCCATTCATTCATCCATCCAACAGATATTAAGACCAGTACCAAGCACATTCTAGAAGTATCTATGAATAAAACAGGCAGGGAACTCAGCCCTCATGGAGCTTATGTTCTTGAGATGAGAAATGGTTTCATATCTTCCAGGACCCAGCACAAATGTAAATGCAGGGAGAAAATGTATTAGCAGTTTCAAGAGATCATATAACATGGGCACCTTCCAGGCGTGGAGTCCAGGGGTGACTTACTCAGTTTTCTTACCTATGAAGCTGGCTGTGGTAGGTGTAAATGGAAAGTTAACATGTAAAAAATAAAATAAAAAAAATGTACACTCTGGGTAGAAGGATAAAACTATAAATCTACTTCCTAAAGCAGTAATTGTTGGATTCTTTTATGATTCATGGGTCAGGGCAGAGGTTTTCAGGGACTGAGGTTATCATTGTCTATCATTTGCTGTTACTCAAAATATTGGCTTTGTAAGCTGTATCAGGGTGATGGTTTATGGAGAGTCTGTATACATGAGAGTCGTATCATCATCATAAGCCCAGGAAAATACTTTTTAAGATTAAAATGAATAGACTTAATTATCAACATTGCTTCCTACAACTTTCTGAAAGTTCTGGATATACCCAGACAAATTAAGCATGCTACATGACTCTCGTATTGTAGGCAACCTGTCTTAAAAGGAATCTAATTGATTATCTATGCAGAAAGTAGGCTGAAGGTTAATTTTTCATATGATCCCTACAGATCCTAAGTGCGATTTGGAATGCAGTGACTGCAGAAACCAGTGAATGTTTCTTTCAATATTCCCGAGTTTCATTCTCTAAGGTTGGCCAGCCCCATGTTTTACCCCTTTCCAAATATTTCTCTTCTATCCAAAGTCATGAGAGTCAAGGTTCTGATGGTGGATTCTGTTAACTTCATTGCTGGAAAAAATTACCAAGAACACGATTCCCAATTCCAAGTCAAGCTGACAGGGAGGGAAACACAAGTAAATGTTCTGGCATCTGCATCCTGGAACTTTATGAAAATAAAAGAAATCATGTCACTTTTGGAAATAAACCCAATTGTGTAAAAGCACTCGATGGGAAAGGTTTTGTTCTCAAGGTGACTTTTTTGCAGCTAGGACTGTTTGGGGATTAATATGTTAACATGTGATGTGGCCCATCATCATTAACTGGTCTGGTGTACAGAAAACTCGCAAAAGAAGGAATTGGATCTCCTGGCCTTGAATCTCGTCTCTGCCATTAGGTCAGCTTCCCAGTTTCCTCTCTCTAAAATGGGGCCGGTAAAGTTTAAATTAGCGACATACATGAAGGCACTTGTAAACTGCATGGCATCTTTATAAAGGTGGGGCTTCTTATTATTTTGACTGCCATTATTATTCTTAGTTTCTGCTTCCCAGTGCACATTCTTCAGTAGTAAGCACGAAGGTCAGTGGATAGAGACATTGCAGGTTGGACCCTGTGATTATTCACTTGGGGGAAAGTGGATAAAGTACAAGATTGTGCCTGGCAGTGGTGGTTGAGGACAGCTGGGTCCTGTCACAGGAAATTTAAAGGCCCTCCCCTTTTTCATTTCTCTCCATGATCTTCTGCCTGTAGTAATAAAACCCCTGTGTTCATGGCTGTGTCGCTTCATTTTAGGAGCTTGACTTTTATATGAATCTTTGTCCCAGTGTGGGGCTGTGAGAATATATTTCAGCCTCATCTTACCGATTAAGAAAAGGGAGGTATGTGACATTAAATGATTTGCCCAGGTCACCCAGAAAGTCAGCAATGGAGTCCACAAAAAAAAAGGCAAAAAGTTATTTTTTTGTTCTTTACCCATGCCACTTCATAAGTTCCAGCAAAGTGCCAGGATAGGCCAGTATCACTTCTGTGCCTTAACCAGAAGCCAGTGTCTCCCATATGGATGGTGCTGTTTCACCTCCTCTCTGTTGCATTTGACTGGGTTCTTCTTATAGTAGTGCTTGCTTTCCCTACAAGGACAATTCATTATCAGAACCTGAATCAGGGAAGTAGAGACCACCACAAGGAGGCTTAACATCGACAGTACAAGCACAGGCCTATAGGTCAGGATGGGAAGAACCAAGAAAGACTTTCTCTGGAGAGCCTCTGACCCTGGCTTTGGATCCCAGGGTAGCTCAAGCTACAAGCTTCTCTCAACCTTACTTTCTTCACTTTAAAAATGGGATGGTTTCCACATCTACCACCAAGAACGTGGTTATTGTCAGTAAGAGTTCAGTGACCCAATGCATGGATATATTAATGTGGATGTACACAAAGCACGAGATGGAGAGAGAGGAAAACTCATGCATGCATCTGTATTTCACATAGTGCAACCAATGCTTCCATCTTCCCTTCCTCTCATTGTCCTACTATTAGCCCTGAAATGCTTCTCTATGAGATGCCTCTCAAGGGTTCCTAGAACGCACTATTTTTTTTTCTAAATGAAGTATAACATCATATTCTCAAAGAATCATTTGTTTCTTGGTTCTTAGACTTCTTAAAAGAGTAGACCTTAGAGTAGGTCAGCTACTCAGGCAATGTATGCCTTACTGTAACCTTCAAGAGGGATGGATGCTATTAGTTAGGGTCGTTTCTGTCTTCACTGCCTTGCTCTTAACCCACTAAGGGAAGGGGGGGGGTGGTATGTCTGTCCTGTAATTTTTTTTGCCCACATCTACCTTAGTGTCTGTGTACACAAGCAAACCAATAAATGTTGCTGATGAATGATTGTATGAAAGGCTCACAGGAGTCAAGTTCATAGGTGACATGTTTAAGTGGGTTGTTAAGAGGCTAAGTGCATTTCAGGCTCATTTCCATCTTTTTGATAGATGTCCTTTTGGTGTGCCATAGGACTGCCTGATTCTCAGCACAAGTTCCTGTGAAAGAATGAACCTTGGTCTTTCACAAGCATGTGTCCATCCATCCATCCATCCATCCATCCATCCATCCATCCATCCATCCATCCATCCATCCAGTTATTCAACAAAATATATTTGTTTAGTTTTAACTACCCTCCAAGCAGTGTTCCAGGTACTTGGATACAGTCCAGAGTGATCCAAAGAGGACTGACTAAGAGATCTAAGAGTTCACCATCAATGAAAAAACAGAGACAACAAACAAACAGTGGGCCAGGTGAAGGGAAAGGTAGCTGAATAAGAGGCTCAGAGGATGAGAGGGTTGCCATTTCTGATGAGAGGACTTCAGTGAGGAGTTCTGATGAAGTGATATGATCTGAGCCTTAAGCTGGGAGGAACTGAGCCTGTGGATATCAAAGGAAGCAGGCTTGGATGGAGGGATCAGCCAAAGTTGACTCATGATCAATTCTACTTTGATGGTAGTTGGAAGCCACTGGAGTGAGGAGAAATGTTGGAACTAGTATGGTGATTGTAAAGAAAGTATTACGCTTCTCAGCCTTGCTCAGAGCAATTCTGGCTCTTCCTTTCAGGCAAACACAGGTTAATATTCCACTCTTTGGAAAGAGGAGCCGTTGTGGCTTTGTTTAATATCTTGGCCAATGTTCCCATGAAGTTTTTAAGGATGGAAAATTCAAACCTGCAGGAGTGATTCTCACACTACTTGAAGGCCAAACACTTCTTTACATTACCTGGGTTGCTGAAGGGCCTGGCCATGGCTCCCTGGCTCTGGGTGTGTGCTGGCCGGGAAAACAGCTAATGGAAGCCAAGGAAAGCAGATGCTGGCCCCTGTGCCTTCATTTCCTGTACTGATGAATAATAGAGAAGCTGGGGTGGGAAGAGGGACATGCCACTCATCTTCAGAGCCCACCAGGCAACAGGCAGCAGCGAGACAGTTAATCTTCCATCCACAGAAATGTTCAGGCAGCTTAGAGAGAGGACATATTTCCAATTCCTCCTGAGAGGAGAAGCTGGTGGGAAAGTCGCACCTTCCAGTCAGTCCCCAGTTCACAAGGAAGAGGCTGAAAAATCACACGCAAGGAGATGTGATACAGATCTACAGAGCCGAGAGCTCCTCTGAGAAGCTCAGAGGCACAGTGGCAGCTGCAAAGCTTTGTTTTCTTCAGGTCTCCAAACTTCCCTCAACGAACTTCACTGTTGGTCTCCGTCTGGTGTGAAATGATTAATTCTTTCAAATAGCACAGGGAGGTGTAACGATCTGGGGCTCCTTTTATCTATTCTAGACCTAGCAAGAAACAGATTTGGTCACACCTTCTGTGTGTGTGTGTGTGTGTGTGTGTGTGTGTGTGTGTGTGTGTGTGTGTGTGTGTACGTGTACGTGTGTGTACGTGTGTGTTCGTGTGTGTGTACGTGTGTGTGTAGGTGTGCGTGCGTACGTGTGCGTGCGTACGTGTGCGTGCGTGTGTGTGTATAGCATCTGACCACCTCCTCTATAAATATTTATATCAGCAATTGAAGAGATCCAAATGATGTTCCATTTATTGGGACAAGCTTGACTTCATTTATTGTTTTTTATTTTACCCTCTGTCTTCTTTGGTCAAAGCACATACTGTTTTGCTGATTTAAAGAGTGAGGATAGCCTTCTTCCTTTTTTTTTTTTTTCCGGGTCTGGTCGTGGGGCCTGAACTCTGGGCCGGGGCACTGTTCCTCAGCTCTTCAGCTCAAGGCTAGCGCTCTACCACTTGAGCCACAGCGCCACTTCTGGCTTTTTCCTTTTTGCTTATGTGGTGCTGAGGAATCGAACCCAGGGCCTCATGCATGCAAGGCAAGTGCTCTACCACTGAGCCACCTTCCCAGCCCCAATGATAGCCTTCTATTTATGTGTTCCCTGGTCCTAAAGGTGAGATAATGCTTGGGGAAAGTGAAAGCCATCCTAGACAGAGAGGCTGTGAGGAGGAGGAGGAGGTCACTGGGCGCATGCTTGCTCACTTGTGGAATTATCTCACTGTGTCTTGGGGAATGGTCATTGGTTCACAGTTCTTTTTCCTAAGTGCTGGTATGTGTTTGGTGTCTGGGGTACAGAAATGAATAAACATGGTCCACTATTGCATAATCTTACTGGTAGGTGAACAGTGTAAAAATAGAAGACCAAAGAAACAAAAGTATTGTTGGTGAGGTTTCCTACAAGTTTTTCACTTCTCTCCCACTTGACCCTCCCTTGGTCCTCTGCTCCCTTCCTCCATTCTTCCCTTCCCCTCTCTCTCCTTTTCTTCCTTCTTCCCTCTGCCTTTTCCTCTCTTCTCCCTCTTTATCCCTCCCTCCATTCTTCTTTCTACTCTCCCTTCATTCTTCCCCTTCTGTCTCCCTCCCTTCCTTCTTTCCCCCCACTTCCCTCTGTCCCTCCTTCCTCCCACCCTCTTCCTTCTCTCCTTCATTCCACATTTATCACATATCATTGTGAATATTAACCTGCAGAAATTGCCAGTTAACCAACAGCACACGAGGCCAAGTGGCTACCCATACTATATTGGTTATTCTATATTGGTTATTTGGTATTGTTTGTCTAGTGAACAATAATCAGTGAATTAATTTTATAGGATGAGTGTCTCCAAATAGTGCATCATGTTGTGCCTCATTAGTCACATTTTCTAGAAACCTGTCAGCAGACAATAGCTCCTGAAGGTAGAAACTAAATTTTTCTACTTTACCTCTACTACCCAGTCACCTAGCACAGAGCAACAACTCCGGAAGTATTGAATGAGTGAGGGAATGAATGATTAAAATATTCAAATCATCCCAAAGTGGTTGGGAGATTTGACAATCCACCGGAAAATTGGATCTTCCTAGGTGGTCAAACCAGATAACTCAAGCCACAGTTGGAAAATTTACTTTGGGGTTTGAATTGTATGCCATAAACATAATTCACTAAAAATATGTGGGTTTACTGCCCAGGAGGTTTATAGACCCATTTAGAAATGATACTCACTCAAAGTATTTTGGCAGCTCTTTGGTAACGTCTTTTTCTGCCTGAAAGCTGTGTCTCAGGAACAAGAATATTCTATCAATTCCTGCCAGATAAGTCTTCATTAGGCCCAGATGCTGAGGAATACTTGGGTCGAATAAACCAGGCCTCTGCTTACACTGAACCCATGACCTGTTGTTACAACTCTGGTCTTTGAATTGTGGCTGGCATAGTTGTTGTTGTTTGAAATAATGGAAGAAAAATTGGACACAAAGGAGTTATTAGAGCAAAGGGGATTTTGTGAACTTGAACTCTGTATTAGTTCCCTGCACTGCTGAAACAAAGAGCAACAGTTCAAAATAAATCTTGTAAGGCTAAAATCAAGTTATTAACAAGGTTGGTTCCTTCTGGGCTCCTTTGGAGGGGGCACTGACATTCCTTGGCTCATGGCTGCATCTTTTTATGTTTGCTGACATGGGCACATCATTTTCACCTCTATAGTGATCAACTATTCCTCTACTTCTACCCTGTAAGGACTCTGTAATTCTGTTGTCTGAAGATCTTTAATCATGTCTGTAGTGTCTTTGTTACTATATATGATGAAGCCACATTCACAGATTCCAGGAATTGGGATACTTTAGAGGTCCTTGTTCTATTTGTCTCATGTCCTTTAGTATAGATAAAACTGGAGAGAGATTAAAAACAATGGAACAAGCAACCCATCAGTATTTTGCATCAGTTTTTTTGTTTTGTTGTTATTGTTTTGTGCCAGTAATTGGCACTTGAACTCAGTGCCTCACATGTCCCTTGGTTCTTTTCGCTCAAGGCTGGCAAATTACCACTGGAGCAACACCTCCACTTCTGGCTTTTTGCTGGTTAATGGTGATGCAAGTCTCACAGATGTTTTCTATCCCAGATGGCTTCTAATTACAATCCTCAGATCTAAGCCTCTTGAGCAGCTAGGATTACTATATCACCTTATTTTTGTTTCTGTAAAGACTACTAAATCATGCAGCTTGCTGTTATCACAGCTACTACTTTACTAAAGGTAGCTGGTCTCTACTATGTTTGCCAGGCAAAGTAAATCTATGGTGCCCAAACAATACTGTCTACTTTAGTAACTCCTCCCATCCCACCAGGACTCTATAACACTGAAACAGAAGAATTTTCTTGTTTGCTTTTTGAGTTAAGATTAACCCAAATCTGGTGGGAAGCATGGGAAATTCACAATTTTGTGTCCAGGATTTCATATCTGTGTAAGAAGTCTGATTTTTCTGTAGGAGCTACAATGGCTGATGGCAAGCACCAACAGAACTGTTTTGGTTAGGATAGAAAGCTCTGGCAGGAATGGAAGTTATCTCTGGCATGCCTGTCTCTAAAAGTCCAATTGTTGGGTTATAGAGAGTATGACTCAAAGGCTTTTGAGGACTATGGTTAACAGGAGAAGGGGAGGAATTACTGGCAGCATATGCCATAGGAAATATTGAAACAATCGTGTCAGTTTATTTTATGATCATTTCTCAGAGTTTCCATCTCATATGGATTTTTCTGGGACAGATTAAGAATGGGAATCAATTAATGTGAGTCTCACATTACTGCACATGGTGGGTCAGTTGTCTTAATTGGGCCAGGAGTGAGCAGGTGGTCCTTTCCTCTTTCTGTTCTTCCGCCTGTCAGTCAAATGAGGGGAGGGCCTCTATCCCTTATTAGCAAGCATTTGTCACCTTGTATGGAGCTTTGAAAGGATTTCTTTGAACTTTGTTTGGGATTGATTTTCTGCATATGCTGAGCTATTATGGATAAACTCTGGGCAAGTGCTCCCCTGTAACACACACATTAGAAGAAAGGATTTTAATAGCCTTCAAATTACATTGCATAGAAGGGTGGGATTCACTCCCCACCTCCCGATTACCTCACAAACCCTCTACTCTATGCCACTGAATTAGGAATAGCAAGAACTTTATCCCTCTTGAGGGAACTCTCTTGAACTTTTGATATTTTTTTAACTGCCAATGGCTCCAGACTAAAATGGATTCATAATGATATTTAACTACAAATGGCTTTTGCCCTTGACCTTGTCTCTTACTGAAATGTGAAGAATGTTAGAGGGGTGGAGGGATAGGAAGCCTTTGCGTTATGGAAGACTGGTTTGGAGGACCAGCCTGTTTGCCTAGATGGCTCTAGAAACCCTCTTCTGCTCTCTTTGCTTCCATCGACCCCTTTGCACAAGTATTTCTCAAGTACTTTATATTCTGCTTAGCAGAGAGATGATAGTAAATACTTGTTGAATCAATCAATTCAAAAGACAACCGTCGCTTTGGCCTGTGGTCTAAGGATGGAGGGAGGTGTGTTGTAACTTGCAGAGCCAATAGAGCAGCTACAGTTTACTTTCCTTCCCCCAAATTATGAGGAGCCAATTTGTCTCATGCCTCCATCCATGTATTTGTTTTGCTGAACATATGACTAAATAATTTGTGCTGGAATCTTTTTTTGGGGGGGGTCCGGTCGTGGGGCCTGAACTCTGGGCCTGGGTTCTGTCCCTCAGCTCTTCAGCTCAAGGCTTGCTCTACCACTTAGGCCACAGCGCCACTTCTGCTTTTTTCTTTTTGCTTATGTGATGCTGAGGAATCGAACCCAGGGCCTCAGGCATGCAAGGCAAGCACTCTACCACTGAGCCACCTTCCCAGGCCTGTGCTGGAAACTTTTGCACATGCATATTAATTTTATAAGTTGGATATTCATCTTTCCCCACAGAGCAAGATGATACTTAAAGAAGTATGGATAGTCCAACCAGAAGTCACTACCTTTACCCACATTGCTGTCAGATATACAACATTGTGAAAGAACTAACAACAGGAGAGCTCATACTTAAATGGTTTGTTCTGCTCATTGGCTCTCTACTACCAGAAAATTTCTAGGGACCTTTTCCTTTCCCTCTTCCTTTCCTGTTTTCCTTCCCTCTTCCTTTTGTCTCAACTTCCTTTTCCATCTTTGCTTTCTCTCCTTTCTCTTCCTGTTCCTTTCCATCTTCTCTGTTCCTTTCCCTCTTTCCCTCTTCTTTTGTCTGTCTCTCTCTATTCTCTCTCCTCCCCTCTTACTCGTCTCTTTCTCCCTCTTCTTGTCCACAAGGGAATGCTCCTTCCAGGAGATGCTCTGTATCAACCATTGACTTCCCAGTTCCCCTGATTCCACCCACCCCCCAAATGTGGAAATAATTGTGCTGTATCTCAGTACATTCTTTAGAATTAATCTATCTTAGTGGCTTAAATTCTGTCTCAGAGATCTGGGAAGTATGAAAAGATGGACCTTCCCTTCTAGTACACATCAATAAATAATTGCCATTTCAGCTCATGTAAAATTAATATTCAGTAATAAAATTAAAATAACCATACCACATTACAATGTTTTGTGACTATACTGACTCTTGATCATTTTCCCATGTAGTTAAATAATATCCTAAAACATGATCTACTGAAGCTTTCAGTATTGAAACTTGTGGAGGCCATAGGTTTTTAAGCAGTCTTCCAATTATTGAGCATTTGGGTTGGTGGTTTTTTTTCCCTTTTAATTCCATGCCATAGCAGGGGCATTGGCTCTAACATGTGAATTTTGACAGAAGATAGGCACTGAAAAAGGGGCACTGTCATTATGAACATAGGTCTCAACAGTTGCTCTATGGTTCACATATATTTTCCTCTTGCTGGGTTGGCCTCCTGGGGGTCAGAAACTGGAGTTCTAATCAGTGAAAGCCAAGTATGGACACTGCCAACTTGACTCACATTTAGGAAGTTCCCGAGTCTCCTGGGCTGTATTTTTCTTTAGGACCTGACAGATCCAGGCAGAGTGCAAATTAAATAGGAAGAGCCAAGCCAAGCCTCCCTATCTTTCACATTTCTGAGCATAGGTCTGGAGCAACAAGGGAACTCTAAACATTGACCTCTAGTAAAAAAAAATATGATAACACACTTGCATTAATGGATCTGGAAGCCCCCCAATTTCAGGAATCAGTGGATGGAGTGCTGGGGGGGAGGTGGTATTTTGCATTCTCAATTTTATTACTTTGGTTTGCTCTACCAGATTTTTATACTCTTTCTTTGGAACTGTATAATGCCTATAAACTCTGAAAATTGCACCAAACTTTGGGAATTGATCCAAGCTCTGGATGCTAAAAAGATGAAAAAACAAAATGAGGAGCTAGCTGGAAGACAAGCTTCATTTCATGGCTTGACATTCTTTCTGTGGTCCGACAGTTCCAGGACCATTTCTACCTTCACCTCGTAGGGGAGATGAACAGAGACTTGTCTTGGAAGTCTTGGGCCTTTACTGTTCAGTTCCATTGCTGAGCAATCACTTGCTGGCTGACCTAGGCCTTCAATAGGTAAAAACTTTGTGAATCTACACAGATTCCCTGGACAACTAAATTCATCTAAGAAACACCTTCAGGGTCAGACTTTGACCAGGATCCTGGTTTTTTTGGACTACCACTTCTTGGTGTGTTTTCTTTTCCTCTGATTAATGCTGTGTCATGGGGTTGTGTAACAGAGGTGGTCATCTTACTGGTGCTTCCAAAGGTGGGCATCACCTGAAAGTAGGAAATGGACATGAAAATGTCCATTTCCACTGAACTGGAAGAGTGCCCTGAAGAAGTGAACAGCTTGGATTGTATATGAGAAAGGTGTGAATGGGATGAATGGGAAGTTGATGTCTATTGGTGTCTCTTTGAAGATGTGACATAGCTTCTTGACACTAAACATGGGCAAGTCAGGGATTGTGTTGATATTCTTCCTAATGGTAATTGGGAGTAATGCCAACTGTGCCTGTGTTCTGTTGAGATTAACAGATAACTTGTGTGAATAGTAGGCATTGCTTTTATCATTGACCTATCCTTTTCTGGTATTCTTTAATGAAGTCAAACTGGTGCTAATTTCTAATATATAAAAAATTCACCTGCATTTGACTTTTTAGCTACCAAAAGCTTCTAAGCTTTCATCTAGTTTGGTACTCTGGCAGACCTTGCAGCCTTCTATCTTGAAGCCAATGATGTTGACAATAATTGTTTCCATTACTACATACTAGATAGGACATTTTCACACCTCACTTACAGTGAATGATGCTAGACACTTATCCAAGAATGGCATTATCCAGGAATATCATTCTTTCTGTTTTCCTTTCATTCATGTTGCATTGTGACATCATTGCTGCTATTAAACTCTGAAAGCCCCATTGGTTGGAAAATATTATCAATCAATGGTGAAAGAGTAGGGGTTATTGACTCAGCTTTTCCATCCCCACTTTGACAATACGATTTAAATCTATACCAGTGGACATTGTCAAAATTATATATTACAGATGACGGATGAAAGATGCAATGAAAGAGCCAGAGAAGGTGATTTGAAAAAATAACATGGACAGAGGGTGGAAACCGAGGTAAAATTAAGACTGTCTTAAGGTGTTCCCCCTTCTAAGACTACTTAATAACCAAGAAAGCCTTCCAGACCAAAGGATTGGCCCTGTAACCAGAGACCAGCAAACCAAATGACAGATGTGAGGATAATTGGAGGCCAGGGGTCCTCACTGAACACCCTGGGGTCACTGAGTGTGCTGTTCCTGTGAAGAGTCCTTCTTCAGCTGAGAAGTCTCCATAGTCAACACCCCAGGCTCAAAATCTTTGAGATAACTCAGAGCAAGTGATTAGTGTCTTGCTGGAATGTTGCCCTCTAGGGGCTTATGCTTGGGGACCATTTTATAACTGAAGCTGCCTTCTCACAAAGTACTTCCAGTGATTGTCAGAAATGAATCTTCTTTAGGCTTGCTTCCCCCACTCCCTTCTAGATGGTGGTTTTAATATGTTGAGATCTGAAGACCTGATCACAGCATTGAACCAGGGGAGCTTTAAGCAAGGGATGTATTCGGATAAAGTTGGAAGTGGGTTAGACCAGATTGACTCAGAAGACTGTGGAAGGAGATACTGACTGACAGGCCTTGCAATTGAGCACTGTTTACTAGATGTATCTGATACTAGGACCCATGGAAGAAACTTAAGAGATTAGGTGGTCATAGAAACTGCAGAGTACAAAGGTAAACACTGAACCAAAATGCCAGCCAGGCAGGTAAACATCAGCCAATTCATATTCTAGAAACTTCCCTGATCTTGTTCCTGTCTCAATTTCTACCTCATCCTTACTACTAAGGATGAAGCTAAGTTCATTCACCAAGTTCTGATTATAAAAAATTTGGAGCAGGTCAAGCTGCTTTCTACCTCAGTCCATTTGGACTTACAGTATGAGCTATATTACCATCCTGTGTCTGGGTCCTCTTTATCCTTCAGTTTTCTTTTTCTATACCACTCTCTCTGATAGTGTTTCTCTAATCATTTTACCTGCTTTACTATTATCCCCATCATATAAATTGTCTGGAGTTTTCTTACCTAATTTTCATTGTGCTTCTAGGCTATAAATGCTGTGAGAACAAGTCTACTTGTTCTGGTCATACTAACTACATGGATTCAGGCGTATAGTAACTACTCACAAAATTCTTTAGCATTGGGAAGTATTGCCATTTTCGTGATGTTGAGCCTTCCAATCCAGGAGCATGGCAGGGTTTTCCACTTTCTAAGTTCTGTTTTGATTTCCTTTTTCAGGTTTTTAAAGTTTTTATCATAGTGGTCCTTCAATTCTTTGGTTAAGTTAATTCCTAGGTATTTTATATTTTGTGGGCCTATTATGAATGGAGTTGCTTTCCTGATTTCATTCATGCTCTTCTCATTGTTGGCATACAGAAAAGCCATTGACTTTTGAGGGTTAATTTTATACCCTGCTACTTTGCCAAAGTTTCGAATCAGATAGAGTAATTTGGGAGTGGTGCCAGTGGGATTCTTTAAATATAAGATCATGTCATCTGCAAAGAAGGAGAGTTTTACTTCATCTTTCCCTATTTGGATCCCTTTTATGTTTACATCTTGTCTTATTGCTGTAGCTAGGCATTCTTATACTAAATTGAACAGAAGTGGAAAGAGTGGACATCCTTGTCTTGTTCCTGAGTTAAGAGGAAATGGCTTTAGTTCTTCACCATTAAGTTTAATGCTGGCTGTAGGTTTGTTATATACAGCCTTTATTATATTGAGGAATGTTCCATGGATTCCTAATTTTTCCAGAGTCTTCATCATAAAGGGGTGTTGGATCTTGTCAAATGCTTTTTCTGCATCTATTGAGATAACCATGTATATACAAGATGCACAATGACAAGATGTACAATGACAACAGGGGATATACCATGGGGGAAGAACTTACAAAGGAAACCAAAAATAAATCACATAGTACATTAAAAACAACAATAACAAAGAAAGACCTCTTTTGTGTTCATATCTTGGGGTTCATTTTACTTAACATCATCATATATGGCGATATACATACATAGCTTTTTAACTTTTCTGCTCATTGATAAAATTATCCTAGATATATACTAATTATTACAAATGAAGGAAACCATGGGATCTATGTTTCTTTGGGTCTGGCTTACTTTATTTTTTCAGTAGATGAATAGATCAAGAAAATGTGGCATAGACACACACACACACAATGGAATTCTATGCTTCCATCAGAATGAATGATATCGCTCCATTTGTTAGGAAATGGAAAGACATGGAGCGTTTAATTTTTTAAGCTCTCTGTATAGTCCAGATATTAGGCCATTGTCTAATGAATTGCTGGCAAGTATCTTCTACCATTTTGTAAGCTGACTTTTTAGCTTGTTGTTTAGCCTTCGCCATGCAGAAATTTTTTAGTTTGAGTCAATCCCATTTATCAAATCATCTTTGATACATTGTGCTTCTAGATATTTACTCAGAAAGTTTTGACCTATCTCCCAAGAGCCCTAGTGTTTCCTCTACTCTTTATTGTAATGGCTTCAAGATTTCAGCTCTTATATTGAAGTTTTTTATTTTTATTTTTGTCAGTCATGGGGCTTGAATTCTGGATCTGGGTGTTATCCCTAAGCTTTTCAGCTCAAGGTGAGTGCTCTACTATGTGGGCTACAGTGCCACTTCAGTTTTCTGTTGGTTAATTGGAGGTGAGAGTCTCATGGACTTCCTGCCCAGGCTGGCTTTGAACCACAATCCTCAGATCTCAGCCTCCTGAGTAGCTAGGATTACAGGCATGAGCCACCAGTGCTTGGCTCTTTGATCATTTTGAATTGATGCTGGTGATAGATAGGGATCCAGTTTCAGTTTTCTGCATGTGGATATCCAGTTTTCCCAGCACCATTTGTTGAAGTGGCTGTCTTTCTTCCAGCCTATGTTTTTTGCTCCCTCATTGAATATTAGATGGCTGTAGGTCTGTAGGTTTATTTCTGGTCTTCTGTTCCATTGGTCTTCTGGCTTGTTTTAGTGCCAGTATCAACCTGTTTTTCTTACTGTAGCTCATAGTAACAGAATTTTGGTATTGTTTTACTTCCAGCACTACTTTTTCTTCTCAGCATTGTTTTGTGATTCAGGACCTTTTATGGTTCCATATAAATTTTTGGATTGTTTTCTCTATATCATTGTTTTAAAGAATGCCAAGAGAACTGGTCAAGAATAAAAATGATATAAAAAAGAATAAAATGATATGAAATTTATGAAGGTAAGAGATATTGTCAGAGTTGATGGACATGAGTTATTGGGCAGGGAAACTTTGTAGAAGAGAGAGGGGATAATTTCAGGAGTGATTAGGAGGCATGAAGGCATGGGCTGTCCTTAACATACACCTCTGCAAGTACATGAGTCTTCCTCCCAGCAGGGTGAAGGGCGATTCTCAGTATAGTCAACAGCCTGCTCAGAAAGAGTTAGCATGTGCTTACTGTGCCCAGGTTTGGCTGTTTTGGGGGAAACTGAATTTAGTAGCCAGCTTAAGACTGAACTCTGAGAAGCCAACAAGGCAGAATTTCTGCTCACCAGGACCTCTAGCATTCTGGCCATATATTTCTAAGAGGTTTCTCCCAGAGAGTGACTTGAACATTTCATAAGATTGGTGGAACAATTTTCAGTACAGAGTTTTATTAGCTTTTTTTTCTTTCACACCAATTTTTTTTTTGAGTCTGTTGCTTCAAACTCACAAACTCCAATTAAGTATGCTTGGCTAATAACTTCACCATGAAAATATCTCAAACTATTAAAGTCTTGAATAAAGTATTCTGCTTTTGACATTCCACAAACCTCATAGGATTTGAAAAACTTGAAGTATGCAGAGGGAAGTCAGACTAAATGCTCACATGTATTTTATTAGAAACATTTCTTTAAAAACATGAAGACAAGGGAGAAAAAAAGACCAAATTCAATTTTTGAGCTGGCACTTCAACTTCTCTACACATTATTCTAAACAGGAAAAAAAAATAAAATCAGCTTTGTTCCTGAGCATATGCTTTTGACATTTTTTTCCCTTGAAGTCTGTGAATTATTAATAAACTAATTTCTCTTTATAGTTCAATCTTTGGAGATTTAAAATGTTCACTCAAATGCACAGGGAAGGAATAGAGCTTCCGTTCCAATCAGCTCCAGTGCTCTCTCAGGAGTTGCTGGCCTTGAGGAATCTCTCAGTCTTTGATATCAATCTTTTATTCAACTGGGAATTTCTGATCATGTCTAGAACTAGTCTGTTAATACCACTTAATGCCTTGTTTAAGTGGGCCAGTTCTTCCAGCTGACTTTATGCCTTCACTTTGCTCCTGGGATATTTATGTGCATGTTTATGTGGCATATATATGCACATCTATTTTTATATATAGATATATTTGATGGGTTCTCTTCTTGGTGAGGTGGGCTGGAAGGCAGGGCTTTCGATAACAAAGAATGTCCAGTAAATTGGCAGCTTTTCTAATAAACCAGGTTGTAGCTAAGTAGCATCAAGAGTGTTCCCTCGCTGATCGGTGGGGCTTAGTGGAGAGAGAGTTATGGGGCTTTACAAAGAAAGAAGCTTGCAATACCCAGAGCTGAGCAATAGTAGAATGAACGAGCTCTAGGTTAAGTCCATAATCCCACCTCCCCCTCACCCAAACCATGTTGGACCAATGAGTGTGTTAAAGGTAGGCCAGTGGTTAGCTGTGAGGGAGTAATTTTCCTCCATCAGCTAGGAGTTTGGATAATTGACCTGAGGTCATTTAACATTTTAATTCTATGGGATCCCTTGGCCTCAGTGTGTATGAATTTTTATCGTTTTATTTCATTTCTTCTAAGAAAGAAGTTTGTGTTTAATTGACTTGCCTGATACCCTACAAAGACCTAAGCAGGCTTTTCCTGTTATTTGGTAGATCTTACAGGGATTCAGTTCTGGGTGAGGTCTCCAGCCTCTAATCTCTGCTCTGTTATTGATCCAAAAGGAAACAAAACGAAGTCTAGCAAGCACAAGTCAAGTTGTATATACTACTTCCTGTTCCTCTTTCCCTTGGCATTCTCTGAGGGAAGCCTATCACATTGAACCAGCTTCTACCTTTATTTTTCTTCTATTTCATTCTTTAATGACCTGTTGTATTAATGGGATATAATGATTGAGAGGGAGAGGGAGAGGGAGAGGGAGAGAGGAGAGAGAGAGAGAGAGAGAGAGAGAGAGGAGAGAGAGTGTCACCAGGCAACCATGTTGAAAGGGTTACTTAGCAGGAACACTGAAGAATTGAAATTCTACCCCCTTAACAGCATAGCTCGACATGCCTAGCTCATGCAGACAGCAAAGTTGCTTCTCTCCTGAGGAGGTCTAGATCAGAACCACAGAGGGCAGAGGGAAGGGGGAAGGGAAAGCAGAAGAAGAAAGGAAAGCTTTTCCTTTGTTATTTTTAAAGCCAGTTCTATTCTAGGACTTTATTTACTTTTTTTTGTTTGTTTGTTTGGATCTGGGGGTTAAAGGATTCACAGTAATGGAAACTGAAGGCCACCAATTTATTGCTCTTTCTCTTGGACTTTCTGGGATAATATGTTTGGTGGTCAGTTGAACTTCCTCAGCCTTTCTCACTAAAGACCTTGACCTTCATCTAATGCTATGAATTTGGGACTTGGGTAAACCAGCCAATCTCAGGCTATAGTGGTCTCACACTTGAAAATTCATTGACTCTTACCGTGTCTGTTCTTTGCTTTCTTCTGGGATCCAAAATTTGTAAGCAGCCATTTTGTATTTTTTTTTAAAAAATCACTAAATATATTTTTCATATTTTTAAGTATATGAAAAATTTTCATATAAGATATTCAGCCTGTCCAATTTCTATTTAAATAATGGATGTATTAAAAACAATGAAAGTATAGGACAAAATGCAGCTATTGGGTATGTGAGATAGGGCATTCTCACCACACCTAAATGATGTCTGTTGTCTGTGCTTGTCATGTTTCCTTCTGCCATGGATGCTATCTAAGAGCTGTGCCTGCTGTCTGAGAGATTGTTTTCTCCTCCTGTGCCTGGGTCCCTCCCCCTCCCCCTCCCCCTCCCCCTCCCCCTCTTTCTCCTCTTTCTCTTCCTCCTCCTCTTTCTCCTCCTCTTTCTCCTCCTCCTTCTCCTTGACCTTACCAAGGTCCAGCCTTAGTTCTGTAGGGATCTAGGATCCATTTGCACACACCTTGAGCATAGCACACACCTCTGCCCTGGAAGGAAAGATGTATTGGACTGTCAATATTTATTATTTCATATTATGTCTGTGCAATGCCCTCCCATACATTGCTCTGTGCAGAACCACAGATGACTGCCTTATTTGTCACTATGTATCTGATGTCTGGCATGGTACAGGTATGTGGAATATCTTCAGTAAATAGTATCCACTGGTATATGGAATCGGGCTCCTGGCAGAGTTCCTACCTCTGCTGCTTGGTCAGAATCTTCTCCCCCTCTGTATGTTTAACACAACTACACTTTCCTTTTGAATTAAAGCCTTACCTCACAGACACTGACACTAGAAGTTTAAAAAGTGATCAGAAAATCTACTTTTCTACCACATTTCTCCTCATTAGGACCACTCTGCTGAGTTTGTTTGGTACCTAGAGAATCATGCCCTATCTCACATACCCAATAGCTGCATTTTGTCCTATACTTTCATTGTTTTTAATGCATCCAATATTTTAAACTCAAGAGATTTCATCTATAATGACACCTGCCTGACTACTTACTTTTGAAAAGATCTGTCATCCCATTTGTTGAAAATCAGGTTGAGTAAGCAGAGACTGTCCATGTAGAATGGGCCTTTAGCCCAGCACTTTCCTCATCCATTTACCCTGCTGTAACTCACATTGAGCTGCCAACAAGCTTTGTGTCTGCTTCATAAACTCTAAAGAGCATGTTTCAGGTCAAACATAGTGGTTTAAAAACTGTTAAGGAGAAATGTGATATGACCTCAGGTTGTGATATCAATGCCTTCTTATAGACTCAGGCTGACCACAGCAATACCATGTTATTCATGCGACTCTTAATTTGGGTGGGCTGACAATGAAAGAAAGCTACAAATTCACATGCAGTTGCTTCATGTAAGCTGACAAAAAATTGTTCTATCTATGATTCAGTTGCTTTCATCTATAGGAAGGGAGTGAAAATACTTAGCAGTATGGACAGCCAAAATGGCACACTATGAAGGCTGTGCACACGAATCATTTAGGCCTGACTTCTCCCGGGAACTTAAATAAATTCCCTAAGCTTGTGACCTTCTATTGGACACAACACAAAGGGTCATTATTTGCTTGATTCTCATGCTTAAAGGAAGTCCAGATGAAAGTTTAAAAATAGGGCGTGTGAATTTGATGCAACTTTTCTGGGACCATGAGTCTGGTGGGGAGAATTAATGAAAGAAGAAAAAATAGACACTGTATCACATGAGTTTCCTGGAAGAATGTTATTTGCTCACAAATTATTTATCCAGAGAACTCTTCAGACTAAGTCCTTATTAACAAGTGTTCCTGGAATGAAGGTGGAATTCATCAGAAGATCTTCAAAGGAAACTTGAGAGCAAAGCTCAGAGAAGTCCGCAATTTGGAGAAACTCTTTCTGCTCTGCCCACTCTTCCCAGTTACTCTTCTTCCTTGTTATTAAGTATTAAATAGTACTTAGAATATACACACATGCATGCTTATACATACATGCATACATGTGTTTTTATGTGTGTCTGACTTTCTGGAAGTGCCAGTTGAGTTTTGATCATACAGCTGAGTGAGCAAAGGATAATCCCTCCCAGTTCCCAAACTCTATGTGTCCATAGGAAGAGAGAGCTCCTTTTCTTTGTAGGTACAGTTCACTTACAGTAAATAAAGATTGTTTTCTGCTATTTGACCATGGAGGAAGAGGTGCTGAATGCAGACTTCCAATCCTGCTTCTCAAGTACTATTCCAGTAAGGGGGTTCTGTCACAGGTGGAAATGTGTCCCTGGGAAAGAAAGCATCTGCTTCCACACAAATGTCATCAGTAATGAAGAAAGATGGGAAAGCCATGTGATCCAGGAGTTGGATCACATCCATATCAGATCTGCTTTTCCATTGTAAAAAAACAGTTAAGTTAACCTCAATGATTCTTACAAACTCGGTGAAAAGATTTTCTTAGCTTATCGGGGTCCAGAAAGAGACAGGACAACCCAGTAAAGGCTTTTTAAAAATGATCATTTCTGAATTCTTCTACAAACCCCAAATGCCACTTCCTGGTTCAGAAGCAAGAGGCTAGAGGGGGGAGGGGATAACTTTAAGCTCATAAAAACACTCAAAAGGGCATCAAACAGCTCCAAGCAAACTGCATTTGTAAATGAATCTGAAAACATGTGGATTCAATTTTCCTTGAAATGCCCAGAGGTTAAAAAATTAAGGGGGTGGGAATGTTTGGCAGAAAGAGCCTGGGGTTTGGCTATGCACAGAACTTTCTGAAAAAATAAATTGATTGTTTTGCCAGGGAAAAAAATATTACCTAGACCCCCTTCTCAATCATATCCCTAACGTAATTATCAATGGCCCCAGTTCGCATTGTGCTTGCTCTGTGGGCAGAAGAGTTGAGTTAGTTCAGAAAGAGAGTGAGTCATTTCCATTCCCAGGGCAGTCTTGTTGCCTAGTGGACCCAGAATTTTACAACTGTTATGGGCTTCACGTCTAGTAACACTGTGACAAGGAGACCATCTGCTATCGTGTCCCCTCTGCCTATTGCTTCCCATCTGCCTCCACTCATCAAGCTTTACCTCTCTTTTTCCTTCCAGCAACCCCCCAAAATCATACCTTTTTATGACCAAATAAACAGAGGCGAGTATGGAACTGTTTTAGAGCAGATCCAGATTGTTTTAAAAGATCATGAAAAAAATAGAGTGGGTGGGGGTAACAAACTCCCTCTGTGAAGAACAGCAGTGATTCGCCTTGAAACAATGTGAGGCCAGAGGCTCAGAGTCCCATTGCAAGATGATGTGTGCTGCCTGTAAGTGGCTGTGCATGGTCTCTGAGGTAGCAAAGTTGTCACATGATTCTCTGGTTGCCATGGCAATAATCTGTAATTGTGCAGAAAATCCAAAGAACTCAGAACTCGTGAGCAACTCCTTAGCGGATTGGACTGAAAGAAAATCAAACCTATGATCACCCCTATGTTGATGTGGTTATGGAAGTACATTGCCCAAGCTGGTCCAGTAGAAACTCATTTTTGCGACTTTCCTTCCCCTGGCTCTCATCTAGCAATGGCAACCCCCCCCCCTCCTCTATGTATGTTTCTTCCTTTGTCTTTGTAACTGGAGACAGGTATAAATCCTAGGCATTCCAGGAAAAATGCTTTGGTTTACTCTTTCAGTGTCTGAGCACAGGGTTTGGGATCGATAGTGTAGGAAATGGAGCTCCTTTAGCCACTTGATTTCTTGAAGCTAGAGTAAGATTAGGACCAACACATAATTTGTATCTGTTGGTGAAATTGTAAATACATTAGGGTCACCCCAAAGCCAGGTGGGTGATTTTCCCCTGTCAAAGGCACCGAGCACATGCCTGAGGAGGGAAGCAGAGCAGGGAGAATGTGTTGTTCCTGGGGTAGCCTGGCAACGGCGTATACACACATGCACAGCACACCCATCTGAAGGCATGCCAAGATTTGCCTTTCTTAAGCCAGCTAATATAAACCATGCCCAAAATCCAGCTGGGAAAGGAGGGTAGGTGGCATTTCTAACCACCTCCACTAGATGCCGAATGGCATTTCAGCATGTATCAGCAGTCAACCTCAAATGGGAGAGGGCATGAATGAGTGTGGGGGGCCCTGACAGCAAACCAAGCAGGACGATGAGCCAGACAAATCTCTCTCGTGGTCCAAAGTGCAGTGCAAAGCCCATGGGAATGCAGCTTCGAAGCTGATCCCATGAGAACATCTAGGATGAAACTACTCACGCCAGGCCCTGAACCCAGACTCATTAGCAAGAATGCTTCATTTCTTCTCATCTCTTTATTTATTTTCTCATATACCACAAGTATGATTTGCTTTTCTCCTGCACATTTTCCTACTGGGAGCAGAAACAGGAAGATGGAGAATGAACATCTGGCTGTACGCTGGGATGTTTTCTCTTGGAAAATCTTATTTGGGGTGACTCCATTCTAAGAAACAAACGCATTGTTTCTAATTTAACTAGTTTCTAATTTAACTAGAAAGGAAGGTAACACAGGAGAGTGGAGATCTGGCGCCTGGCTTTGGGTAACCAGGATAGAAAACCCCAGAGACACAGCAAAACACCAACGATTTGTTCATAGTTTGCTACTAGAATATTTTTCTTTAACTATTTTTCTTTTGTAGCATTTTTCTCAAAGCTCAAAGTCTTGGGGGAAAAAAGTCCAGTGGCCTACTTTGGGCCATGAACCTACTTCTTCCTTGGCTCACAGCCCTACCCTTATCAAGATTCCACTGAGTGAGAGAGAATTGTTCAAAATAAACAGTATGGTGCATGAAATACTGAGATGACTGTGGCAATGGCCTGATGAAGGGCAACACTTCTTAGGTGACAGAGCTTGAAAAGAAGTTGCATAGTGCAAATGCTAATTGTTCCACTCCCCTTAGCATGCCTGAGTAGACATTTGCTTAGAAAAATTGGAACAGAGATGTGTGTAGATGTCGAGTCACTCAGAGAGAAGGTCTCAAAAATGTTTTGTCTGGCATCCTCTTCCTGAAAGAATGGAGAGGAAAGATGACAAGCTGATCATCAGTATGATACCAGCCATGCTAATGGGCAGACTTCCTGCTAGTCGAAGCTCTCAGTTAACGTCCACCTCTCAGCATGTCTGATTACAGGTTGAAGTTGACCGATCAGCAAACTACTCAATTATAAGCTCATCTTCTCCCTGTGGTGCCACTAATTAAAACAAGAACTGCATTGTAGCTCACACACTCCATGAAGTTCTACCTTCCCAAAGCAGAATTAGTCACCACAATTAGCCATTGTCAGTGGAATTCAGTCCCCTTGTCTCCTCACCACAATTCCACTCCTGTTCAATGTGAATTCATCTCTGAATGGCTTTCCCTTGGGATTATTGATTTCCCCCATTTCCTTCTCTGGGATAAAGAATTACATGTGGTGGGAATCTTGAAATACAACCACCCCCTCCAAAAGCAACTACATGGAGATCTCAGAGATCTCAGTGCTCTGGAATGTTCTGACCTTGTGTCATGCCGAGTATCACTTTCCTCTGAAGTCACATCCTGAAGGATTTTTCTACATGCACTTAATTTTTAAAAGGAGACAGAGAAAAAAAGCAGCATGGTTTGGTACCCTTCCTATTGCAGGAGATCTGTGCTTCAGACTTTAATCTCCCCCTTAAAAAATTTCTGTCTTGACAAACATAATAGGTCATTTTGGTAATTTCAGCTATAAATGCACTTCTCTGTCAGGGTGGGCTGCCATGTGTAGAAGAGGCAAGAGAAAAGATGTCAAGAAGCACATGGTGATGGGGGCAGGAAGCATCCCAGTGCAGCATGAAGGAAGGCCAAGCCCACAGCTTCCCATCCCAGAAAGGAGGTCCAGTTCAAATCTCCATTCTTCTTAAAATCAATACCCTTGACTGGAAGCAAGATGACATATCTGGCTTTCTTCCAAGGGGTAGTGCCACTTAGCCTTGCATGGAGTGCTGCCTTTTCTCCATATCCCCACTCTCCTGAAAAGGGGCAACCCTAGATGCCCTCACTTTTCCATACAAGCATTGCCATCAAGCTTCAGTGATTCCATTGTTTGTTCCCCAAATGAAGAAATATCTTTACCCAAAGTTTTGTCTTCTTCAAGCACCTGTGCACATTTAAAATCTTCTAAGTAAACCACTTTGACCTCATGACAGATGTGCAGATCAGCTTCAAATCATTGCACAAGTACATTATGAAAATAAGGATATAATATACCTGAATGTTTTTGACACAGCGGTCAAATAAATTGACTCTGGAAAATAAAGAGTTCCTTCCCTTCCAGTTTTGAACTCACTAAGATTTCTCTTTTGATCTCAGTTTTTACACCTACAAAATGGAAAGAATAGCAGTGTTGATGTCATATGGTATTGACAAGATTTAATGAAATAATACATAGGAAGTGCTAGGAATGTTATTGTCACAGAAAAAAAGGTGTTCAGTAATTAGTGAGAGTGGTGAGAGTGAGGATTATGGTTGAGAGTTTGCATTTGGGACAGAACTCCCAAGCACGAGGCCCATCAACATGGGAAAGGAGAAAGAAATGGCTGGCATGCTTGTGCTCTAGCCACGGGCTCCTGGTCATCTGTTTGTCTCCATCTTACCCAGATCTTTGCCACTTGGTTCTCAACACTGCAGTTTTCTCTTCCTCAGCCAGGTTGGCCAATGTGGGAATGATAACTGAAATGACTCAGAAACCTCCATTTATTTATCAACATTCTTTTTCCGTTGTGGCCTCAGTTGCATGATGGAGCAGAAAACACACACACACACAACAAACACACACAACACATACACATACATACACATACACATACACACATCTTTGGCTAAACATTCTGCTGTTCTCTATGGATTATCACCTGGTAGGTAGAGCACCTGGGAGATGGGGATCATTTTCTATCTTCTACACATAGATTTATTTAGGGTGGAATAACAAGTTTGTAACAGCTAAAGATCTTGTCAGGTTAGAGATGTAGAGATGGGGTCCACTCATGGGCAGTTCCCTCTGAATCAGTGAGTTTTTCTGGCAGTTTTCATCCCAGGTAGGGCATAGGTGGTAGCCAGATGAGGTTGTCAGAAGGCAGTCGTGGTGATATTAGGGGGATGGTGCTTGTGGAGCAGGAAATAGCATGCCGGTTCTTACACAGGCTCTGGTTGCTCACTGTCATATATAATAAATCAGCTGAAAATGTTAAAAGAAATTAAATAAAATGGAGAGAATACAAATGTGGAAAAAGGCTATTGTAATTGAATATTCTAGAACTTGAGACCCAGGCATAATGTTTTTATAATAGTGTCTATAAGAGAGTTCCATTCAATAGCCTAATAAGGATTAAATCATTGAATAACATTATTTCAAAATATTTTCTAGGTTGAATTTTGTGCCCAGGAATCTCAGCTACACATAGTTATAGTTAGGAAAATCTGTAGTGCTTGGACAATGAGCTCTTGCCCACAGAACATCTGGCTTTAACCAATGTTCTCAGTCTCTTGTTTTTATAAGCAATACGTTTGGACAGCCAGGTTTGCCTGCTTGGACTATTTCATTCACTTGATGCATACACAATTGCTGTCATTTGTTATGGCTAGTGGTCAGAGGTCCCTGACTTCAAGCTCTAAGTGTTAAGATGGTTCTGTCTTTTCATGTAGCCACCTAAAATGTCTTTAGGTTCCTGGCACCCATGTATAATGCTATGCAGTAAGTTTATTACTCAATCATTAACAAAAAGACTTACTGAGGACCAACCATGAGGCCGCTTCCTGCTCTCACAAGCATACATAGTCCAGTAAGGGAAGCAGACATTAGACATGTCCAGACTTAAGTGGTTGTTTAATTACAGTTGTGAAGAGGGCTTCAGAATGGGGCTCCATAAGGGGAAATGATCAACTAGTCTGGAGGTGAAGCAAGATTTCTTTGAGAAAAGTGATATTCAAGACATTTCAGCTAATGGTTGATTTAATCAAGTGAAAAAGAGATGGAAGGAAAGAATGTATTCTAGAAAGGAGGACTGGCATATGTAAAAGCCCAGTGGCAGAAGGACGAGGTACACTGGGAGGAGAGAAAGGCCAGTGTAGCTGGAATGTGGGGAGATTCTGAGGAATTGACAGGAGAGGAGAATAAGAAGGTACAGCCAGAGTCTGTGCTAGGGATAGAAACGGTGGCAGACCTAGAACATGTCCTTAATGGTATCATCTAATGGAGAAACAGCTCCCTCTGAAGACAGTTTGTTTTTTGTTGAATTATGGATTCTACCTTGCATTTATTTCCGCTAGTGACAAATAGAAAAAAGAAATACAATTCAGGGTTTGTCCTAGTCTGGAGGGTTGGTACAAGGGACAATACAGTTCACTTACCGCATTTCCCAAATGACTATCAAGAATTACTTGATAGCCATTGTTCATCTACTTGCAGGACTGAGCCTGTGGCCTTCTCTCTATTATTTAAAAAGAAAGCAGCAGAAGAGAAAATTGGCATGATGAATAAATGCCAGATCAGGGTGTTTTTCTTGATGCTTCCGATGGGTTTTTGAAAGGGATTTAGAAAAGAACTTCTTCCCTGAGCAACACAGTAAAATGTCATGTTGGGGTGCCACATGAAAGCACCCACAAACCACTAGCAGCACATGGCCCATGCTCTGGGAAGCAAAAAGTCATTTGCTGGATAGTAAGCGTAAGCTAGAAGCATGAAGTTTTTCTGCTTTGATCATTTTATTTTGTTGCTTTTTGAGATATGGCCCTGTTATGTAGCCCTCGTTGGCCTGGAAATTGTGGTTTAGCCCCAGCTGTCCTCAGATTAATGATCTTCCTGCTCTGGCCCCCATGCAATTAAAGAGTTTTAATGTATTAAACAAAGAAAGGCCAGTCTTTACATGGAAGTGAACATGCACCTCATTTTTTTGAACATTGGACATTTTCAAAGGTAGGCATTTCATAAATACTTTTTTTTTATTAGAGATAAACATTGCTAAGGACAAAAATCTTGGAGATGTTTGATCTGACCAGGGCTTAACTCTAATGAATGTTGAGACTAAACTTCCCATCTAGAGAGTCTCAGGAGGTTCTCACTTCTATAATCCTCACCACTCACAAGGCTGAGGTCTGAGAACCATGATTCAGTACCAGACCAGGTAGGAAAGTCCATGAGATTCTTCATTTAACTACCAAAATATTAAATTCAAACCCCAGAACCAGAATATATATACACACACACACACACACACACACACACACACACACACACACACACTCTCTCTCTCTCTCTCTCTCTCTGAAGAACAAGACTGGAGGTATGATTCAAGTTAGAGTGCCAACTTACTGTTATATTCAAACCCCAAGACTACCAAAAATAAATATTATTACCAACCTAGATTAGTATCATCAGAGTCAAGCTGTTGGCATCAGGAACTAGGAATCAGGACCATCCTGAGGAAGGTTTACAAAAACCTAGGAAACGCATTGCTATTCATACAAAGGTACTAGCAGAATGAAGAGAAAGACTCAAGTGCTGAGACTTTAAGGAGTGAAGTAAGAGTTAGGCGAAGGCCCTCCATGTAAAAGAGATACTGCCTGGTGTTAGTTTCTATGTATGGCTTGACTGATGTGGTGCCTGCCCCTGCTGCACCGGCACCAGCTGGGGACTGGCTAGAGAAGCTCATCCTCTGGCACCAGGCCAGGCTGTTGCATCAGGTTGTGAGATCGAACAACCTGGACTTTGACAAGCCTTCAACTGATTGGTCGGTTTGAGAACCACTGGGCCAAAGGAAGGAGAAAGTTAGAGCTGTTTCCTGACAGGGACATTCAGGCATCCCCTGGCCTGATCTCCCCAGGCAAGAGTAATCTGGCTTCAGTCCTCATCTCTCTTCCTTGGGTAGAGGCCTCTCGTGTTTTAGCACTTACTTTCTCCTGGTCACCCTCTGTTTCTGCACACAGTAAACATCATAGTTCCTATAAATATCTAGAATACGCTCAGTAATCATTCTTAGTTTTTAATCTTATTTTTAAAGTAGATAATTTGGGAGAAAATTGAATACAGCTATTTGTCTAATGTGATTGATAATTAATGGACATCTTAAGGACTCTTTTGTATTACCCCATGCTTGTAAGATACTCAGTACTGATAGAGAGGGTAGAGGGCTGTTCTCCCCATCCATGATACAGTATGGGATGAGCTTAGTGAGAAGATGGCTCTGCGGCAAAGATCTTGGTGGAGAGAAGCAGCCAGAAATGACTCATGGTAGAATCATAGTCTATGGATCTACACCAGGGTTTAAATTCTTGGCTCTGGTACAAGTTAGCTGTTAAACCTAAGGAAATCACCTAAACTCTGTGAGCCTTCATTTTGTATTTTTGACAACAGTTTTGTATGTGTTGAACACATACATGTAAAATGCCAAACTTAAATTAATTGTTAAATAAAGAAATTATGTTATTCTTTAATCTCTTTCTTAGGTTTCTTGAGATCCAAAACACAAGTAGAAAGACACTTCTGGATAGGATCTAAGAAGTAATAGCCAAAAGTTCCAGAGATTTTATCAGTTGGAATGATTTTTACTACATATTGAAAAAAAACCACAAAAATATAAACCTATTCTCAAGTGGTTGAGAAATTCATTGTTACTTTAACAGGAACTCTGAAGAAAGGAGATCCAGAAGGGATGCCTTTAGGACCCAGTTCCATTTCTCTATGATTTTCCTTATTCTTGTTCTGCATCTCAGCTTTCTCTCCAAATAGCTTTCCTTGTGGTCACGAGATGACCGCCAGCAGTAACTGAGACAACACCTTTCCTTGCTCACATTATAGGAGGGAACAGAATACATCTTTTCAACCATTCTTGCTGGACCAACATGTCCATGTGCTTTCTCATAGAATAACAACATGCCTTGATTGGTGGGTTTATATCAGACTGTTTCATTCATTTTTTTTAACCAAGCAGTAGCATTTGATGACAGTAATTGGTTAGAGCTGGAACCACCTCTGGAACTTGGTACCAGTTCACCTTGAGTTTCTTAGGTTGAGTTTTGAAAGAAATGTGAACAGTTGGAAACAATGTGTTCACTCACTTTTTTAAATCATAGGGACTAAACTATGCATTTTTACACTTTGTTGTTTGAATTGCATTCTAACATATGAGTTTTTTCTTTTTACAGGTGAGGAAGGTGAAATTCAGGGAGGTTAAGTAACTTACTTGCTGTCTATTACAGGCAAGGTTAACAAAACCCATGTGCAGTCTCAGGCCCAAGAGACTCTGTCTCTGTCAGAACCCCTCTATTACCTGCTTAGCTGACCTGTTTGGCTGGGGCTCACACGTTAGCCTCCGGGCAGGGCATGCAGCAGTCCTGGCACTGCACCATCAGAGGTATTCTCATTTTTACCCCCTGCTGAGGAATAATGGGAAAATCCTGGAAAGAATTTGAGCTCACTCTTGGATTTCCATAGCTATTTGTCTGTTGTCACCAAACGCTACAAACTTTAAAAATTCACTGTGGTCATATAGGCAGGGGGAAATGACCTCATGTTTGTAACCACAACTGCAAAATGCTCTGCAATCTATAAGATGAATTACATTTTAATTAGAAGAGAGAAAGCAATGAAGACATTGCTTGGGTATTTTTTTGTCAAACCCTCCCTTGGCCTGCCTTCAGGCCAAAATGTGACAAGTGCTCTAAATCTGATAACAAACACACACATCTGAAGTCATTGTTAGCTTTCCTAAAAAGAAAAAATAAAGATCACATTGGTTTCCTGTTACCAGTTAGAGTTCAAGAATGTAAAGCCTTGAAATAGAGCACATGAGAACACAAGGAGTCCTCCGTTAAATATTAAAATGCCAAAATGAGGTTCTCAAGTCATACTCCTGTCTGCTCACAAGGTTCCTAATGTCAGGTTCTCAAAACGTTGAGCCAGGCAATATTAAAAACCTTGTAGTTTATCCTGAAATGGAACCATTGGCTGCTATCCATGGATTATTCTCAAACCCTGGGCCAAACTTCTAGCTGAAGATGGAATTTTCCCCACTGACAGATAGTGGGGAAATGAATTAGTAGAACGCTGTCCCCCCCATGGTTTGTTAAGTAGAAACTCTTGGCCCCTAACACAGTAGCTGTTTAATCACAAGGTGGTGGCAGGGAGGCAGAAGGGAACTCTTACATGTTATATGCTTACCGTAGGGCACACATTTTCATAACAACTTTCTATGTATATTAACTCTACCCCCCATTTTATAGATGAGTAAACTGAGATCTAGAAAAGTGAAATAACTATATGTCATTTAGGATAGCTTCAAACTGAAACTAAAAGAATATAATGGCTAAAATAACTAAAGAATATATGGGTAAAATGATTAATTATAAAAAATTTGTTTTTATTTTCTATAAAGAGCCAGATGGTGCAACTTTTAGACTGAGGGACCAATAATGCTCAAGGTCTCTATGAAGGTCACTTAGCTTTGCCATTGTAGCATGAACACATCTATTGGTAGTATGAAAGCACAAGATATGATTGTGTTCCAATAAAACTTTATTATATGAGCAGACATTGTAGTTCATTTGGCCTTCAGGTTGTAATTTGACAAACCATGGCTTTACGCAATCTATCTTAAATCATCTATGACAAAGAACCAGCTAATTTTATGTGAGTATCTAATATGGCATACTTTTGTAATTGCATCAAAAGTAATAAATAGAAAATGAAATTTTACAACATCCAAATTTTTGTATTATTAGGTTGAACAGACCAAAACTGGTTCCACCAAACTGTTATAAAGATTATAAACATTCCCAACTTAACGCATTCCCAAATTAACTCAGTGAAGAATTTATAAACAATTCCAGGTCAACGGGTAAACAGCCCATGGAATGGTGGTATTCTTTGATTGGCTCTCTGAGTAGCTGTTTTGTTCAGAATTGGGATAGGCATTATCTCACCACATAATAAATCCATGAGATAGGCAGTTTGAATACTTATCCATGACCCAGATTTTTCTATCCCTTCATCCCTGGATTCTCAGTATTTGTCTCTTTTCATGTCATCTCTAGATGGAAGATACCATTATTGTATCTCTGTCTACAGTGTCCAGAGCAGGGAGGAGAGGAGGAGAGGCATGAAGCGTTTCCTCCTCACACCATGTATTAGTCAGCTTTCTACCACTGTGACAAAATACCTAAGAAAGACAAAGAGGGAAAAGTTTCTTTTGGGCTCTTGCTTTCAGAGGTTTCAGTTGGAGGTCAGCTGGCTGTATCCCTTGGGGCCTGAGGTGAAGCAGAGCATCATATTGTAGTGGTAGGAGCATGCAGTAGGAAAGGCTGCTCAAGGAGATAGAGCAGGGAAGATGGAGTGGAGGAAGAAAGGTGCAGAGGGAGTCTGAGCAGAGAACTTACCTTCAAAGACATACTTCCAGGGACCTACTTACCCTATCTACACCCGCCTCCTCATAGTCATACAGCTAAGAAGAATCCTAATGGAGTAGTCCATCGATGCAAACAGTGCCCTCATCTTCAGAATAACAAGCAGCCAGTTCAGGTCAAGATCAACACAGATGGGGTTGTTAGTGTGAATTGACTAGTGTGTCTGTAGAAATGACCCACTAGTTCTAGTAGGGTTCTGCGCCGTCCCGGGTGGGGTGGATAATTGCTCCTGGCGTACCTCCATCTCAGCAGATACTCAGGATGTAAGACATTCAGTCCTACTCATCAATTTTAAAGCAAAAAAAGTCCCTAGGAAAATCAGGACAAGTTTCTATCCTAGTCTTGGCCTCTTATCTACGGACAAAATGTGTTTTGTGTAATTTTTGCCAAACTAAATTCACAACCTCTAATTTGTCTAGCAAACCAATAAACAATGTGTCTCATTTTGGTTTGTGGATGACATTTCCTTTTTTTACAACTAGTATATCTAAATTAAGGGTACCATAGATGTATCTTGGATATCCTTTGTTCCTTCTATAATTAAGAATTCCCATGGGAAATGTTTGGGAAATTATTTTTCCTTGGTTTTGAAGAGAACTCTGCAGGAAGGTCTTGTAAATTCTTTTCCTGCTTCTTTTCTCTTTTCTGTCTCCTACTAAGCCCAGCATCAGAACATGACCACAGTTCTCAGAAATCACCCTCTCTGGTGAATGTTTTAAAAAATAACCCAACTCCCCCTCCCGTTCTTCACGGCTGGTATTGGACAGTCTGTTAAAAAATCATGTAGGGTACTTCGAAAATTTAAACAAAATTGGAGTCCCCTTCCTTAGACTTAAATTGTTTGGGAAAATTGCATAAAGGGCTGTGGAGTGAGTTTGGAGCCCAGGGACTTGTACTTTCCACAAAGACATCTCCAGATACCTCTGACACGCTGCCAGTTCCAAAGCAGCTGGCTAGCATGTGTCATTCAACCGTGTTGAGTGACAGCTGACACTCTAATTATGCTGTGGAAAAAAGAAACCTTATACAATTGCACAGTTGCTCATCTTTACCTTTCTTTGTGTTTCCTTTTCTCCCTCCCTCCATCCTTTTCTTTAATGGCAGTAGTTCATGTTAAATTGGGGATAATATTGGAAAAATGCTAATATGATGAAACTTACAGCTATTTAAAATTAAGTTAAATATGCTGTCAAAAAATTCCCAAGGCTGTGACTTTCTCTTTGTAAGAACGTGATTTGTAAACACTCAGAAGAAAGAGATCTCAGGGCTTCTTCCTAGCAAGGGGCCATCTCCCACTGTGTCGCTTCCCCACTGTTCCACTGTTCCACTCTTCCCCTTCTCCTGCCTCCATCTTCTACCTCACCTGAGAATCAGTGGACAGAAGGAGGGTTGATTTATATTACTCATTAGGTGCCCAGTCTCTTGCCTGAGCCAGACAACAGAGATGAAAATTAGTGACAAATCATAGCCCTGCATTCTATTATATGACAAAAGCAAGCACCATAGCAGTAAAAGTTCTCATTATGGCCTCTTAACTGCTCGGGCTGGTTTTATTTCTTAAGCCACTAGAATAGTTAATACGATGTGTGGGACAACACGATTTCCATCGGGGCGCAATCAAAAGGGAAGCTAGTTTCCCCACTCACTTTAATCTCCCTCCTTGCATCAACCTGAAGCAGCGCAAGTTCCCGCTGGGATTCCTGTGTTATCGGCCCTGCCTCTAACAAAAGGGAATTTTTTTTGCCTAGATAGCTCCCAATTCAAAGGTAAAACAATTAGTACACATTAATCATCACAAGCTTGGTACTAAAAGCATAATCCTGTTAGAACTGGAACAAATTAAACTTAAAGTAGCAATGTAAAATCAAGCAGAAAATAAAAAGACCACACAAGGGTAAGGAAGATGAGAAGACTGCTCTGAAGCCCCAAATCTCACAGCCCAAGAGGGTCCCCAAGCATCCTCCATCTTTGGTCCTTACTGAAAAATTACCTGGCTCTCTTCCACTTCAGCTGCCTGCAAAAACTCAAAGCTCCTCTGCCATCCATCTCCCCACACGTACAGAAGCTCTGTGGCCACCTGGGAGCCACAGTGCCACAGTTTGATGTTTTTCTAAAGGTGGACAGTTGCCCACAAAAAACAAACACTGTCCGCTTGCCAAAGACTTGTCTGTCAGGAAAGGACAATCTTCCTTTTATGCAAAAACAAGATTTTTGGTCAAACATGGAAATAAGACCAACCCTGAGCCAAAGTTTGATTGAGACATGCAGTGTGTGTCTCCTTCACCGTCCCACCCAGTGATGTCTGTCCACGTCTTTGCTCTTCTCTGAGGCTCAGACTGTGAGGTCAGAGCTGTCTGAGAAGAAAAGCCACGGACTGTAGTAAGCCATGTAGTAAGCCATGTGGTTTTGTCACACCCAGTAACGGCCTGAGGGCACAGAGGCTGGGTCCCTCAGTTCATGAGACACAGTATTGCAAGGCCAATGATGAAGAATTTGGATCCAGAATTTGGATTCCACTTCTCTCAGGTTGTCTTTTGTGGGCCTTGAGTTGTCTTTGGACTTCCCTCTTTCAGGTTTTCAGTGAACCCCACAGTGAGTCCCATTGGAGGTTAATACCTTCCTTGCTTGCGACAAGAAGCTTCTATCAGTGGATTCCCAGGGTATCAGAGAATCAATGAGGCACTGACAAACTCAGAAACTCCCACAGCCCCAACTGACATCTTCTCACCAAAAGGGAGGTAAAGAAGGTTAGAAGAAATGAAGAGAACAGAGAACCCATCTTGCCACAATGGTGATAGAAGTTAGCTATGTTACTTGCACATAAAAGAGAATTATAAAGGCTGGCACTGGTGAGGATTGAGGTCTGAAGTTAGCCCAGGCAAGAAAGTGTGGGAGACTTTTATCCCCAATTAACCAGCATAAAGCTGAAATTGGAGGTATGGCTGAAATGGTAGAGCACCAGCCTTGAGCAAAAGGGCTTCTTCTACATATAATCCAGTTTCTTGCTAGGAGCAGAAACCCCTTTACAAATATAGTTCTTCTCATTAATTTGGAGTTGAGATTACTAGTTAACTGCTAGTTCAGCAATCCATCTTTTCTTACCTTTCCTTACTTTCTTCCAATGGTATGTGATCATTGCAAACAGATGACATAATGGTAAGAGGAGAGCCAAGGAGTCATTGTCCTGATTGAGGACTCACATTGCAAACTCACAGGAGTGGCCCCTCAGCGCCTCTGGTGTACAGAATAGATTAGGGAGGTGTTTGGTTTACCCATCCATGGCAGAGTTCAGGTCATGTGATTGTGAACTATGTGCTGTTCCCCAAATGGAAAATATTCAGCTTTTGATGAGATTAGTAGCTTCCCTCCTGTCCGAGTTCGACAAATGAAAACCAGATTTGCATGTATAAATAACAATCAAGTGCTGAAATGATTTATTTAGCAAAGTTACTGTTTTGGAAACTTAATCAATGTGTCATGTCAAGATCTGATCTGCCCTTCACTCACATGGCAAAAGAGACTTCTCGGGGGTCCACTAGAAAAGAAAATGTTGGAATCTTATTAATAGTCTGCTTTTGCCAAGTGAGAATTACAGTGGAATCTAGCTATGCGACTAAAAGCTCAAAATAATATTTCTGAGAACATTCTGATAATAGTGTGTGTGATTTCTTATTGTATTCAAGACACACATGAATAACTCTCCCTCCTCCAAAAGGAAAGGAAATGAAGCAAAGGGTAACATATTTTCCCACTGTGTGAACTTCCTTCCTCAAGTAGAAATAGTTAGAATTAGAAAACAAATCCTATGGTCATTGCATATCACAAATGTTGACTGATGTGTGACCATCTTCAAAGATGTGTCAGGTTATGTTGGTGCACACTCTCTTTGTAAAGGACAATAGGCATTGAAAATGCATCAAAGCCTTACTGAAACAGGGGTCTAGGAAAATCCCAAACCAGGACACAGGGAACTGTGGCTGGCAGGTTCCAGTGACCAAACCCAACTCTACATCTGAATGATGCTGTCTGTCATTGTTGATAACCACAGATAATAGAGAATTACCTGCAGCTGAATCTAATCTCCTGGCATTAAGCCAAGTCTTGGAATTTAAATCAACTGTATAAATGATCTGGAACCTTGCTGTGAGGCCACTCAGTATAAAATGGTATTGGATAGGTGGTAGTGCTCACTGTGAGGCTGTTTGAGGTCCAAAGACTAGACGGCAGAGATAATCAGAAAAGCCCATGAATTAGACCAAATCCTAGCTCTGTTGTTTACCAGCTGAATGGCTTTAATATAAGCTCTTTAATTTCTTTGAGCCCCAGGTTCGTCATCCACAAAATACAAATAGTTGACATCTAAATTGGCAGGCATTGTATAAGAAGTGTTGTGCGTGTAACAGGAGCTCAATAAACATGTGAGTTGTTATTTACCTACCATAGTTCTAAATTAACCTCTTTGTTAGTTGATGCTTTACGTGTGTGCCAGTACCAGAGTTTAAACTTGGGGCCTCATATTCTTCCTTGGCTATTTTGCTCTATAATTTGAGCCACAAGTCCACTTCCAGCTTTTTGGTAGTTAAATTGGAGATAAGAGTCTCTTGGATTTGTTTGCCTGGGCTGGCTGGCTTTGAACTGTGATCTTCAGATCTAAGCCTCCTGAATAGCTAAGTCCATATGGGACTCATCCTCACCTTCTCAAGTGAAATATGCAAAGTTCTGTGTATTAGGGCATTTCCTAAGGAAAAGCATTCTTAGCTTTCATAACTTTCTGAAAGGGTCCCATGATCAAAAGCAAAGTTTAAAATCATTGTGATCTTGCTTTACCTGTTGTATCGACCCTGTGGTATAGAATAGAAACAAAGATGTCTTAAAAAAAAAAAAAGCCTGTATTTCTGTTTTCTTTTTCTTGGTTGAAACTCTACAGCTCCTAGCTGTCAAATGTAAAGGTCTGTGCTTTCATGGGTGTGGGCATGCCTGCTTGTGGGTTTGGGGAATGTTAATTTCATAATGCAATGCAAGTTTATTGAAAAAAGACAGCACAATTGTGGGACCAAAGAAGTTGATGACAGATGTGCATATGGGGAGGAGTCTGGGATACCGTGGGAAGAACACCAAGCGAGGAAGCAGGGAGGCTTGGAGGAGAATGGAGTGAGGCTGAACTAAGAGCCCACTGGTGTTCATTGTGCCCAAGGCCTCAGCAAGTGCAAAACCCCAGCCAGCTTGCAGGAAGAGTTGGTACCAGAAAGGTGGCTTGGGTGCCAGTTATAGAAGGTTTTCACCATTTAAAAATAGGCCTGGTGCTGGTGGCCCATGCATGTAATCCTAGCTACTCAGAAGACTTACATATGAGGATCATAGTTCAAAGCCAGTCTTGGCAGGAAAGTCTATGAGACGCTGTTCTCCATCAAAAACCAGGAAGTGAAGTGACTCAAGTGGTAGAGCACCAGCCTTGAGCTCAAAAGCTAAGGGACAATTCCTAAGCCATGAATTCAAGACTCAGTACCCCATACTCCCTGAGAAAGACACTATGGCACATTCTGGAAAAGAGAAACAAATGGCCAAAGTAGAAGCATATAAAGGAGGTATAATCCAGGAAGCTAGAGACCCATAGTATTTAGACCGAAGCAGAAGAAAATTTCAGGACCTGTTGCTTCTTATTTTAGCTGGCTTTGCTTGTTTGAATCCCAATGGCTTAACTCTCCCTAGGGCTGGGCTGGCTTGCTTGTTCTCCATGGGTCAAGCTCCATGTGACAGAATAAACATGTCTTGTAATAGGTGTCAGAGGAAGTCAATTATTTAACTTTATTTTTATACATCACTTACATATACTGATGTATGCACATGTGTGTACCTTACTCAAGTCTTTGATGAAATTTCTTTGGCCTCTTTCTCCAAGGATATAATGTATAGATACACGCATAATAATACTGCATCAAGTGACCTTTGTGATTATTTATTAAGGTATGGTACTAAGGGATTTATAGTACTTTTCTATTTAGCCTTCAAAGAAGCCCTATGAGATGGACCATCCTTTTGGTTCTCCTTTTGCAGAAGAGAAAACCGAAGCTAGCTGTGATGACAGGATTTCATCAGGACCACGTATTTAGTCAATTAATATGCTAAGACTTCCACAAAAACAACATGAGGCATTGTGCTCTGTTCCTAGAGAAGATGAAATTCACAAGCTGTGAGGGCAATAGCTTAAGTAAAAGAAGAAGGGCAAGGGTCTCAGATTGGAGGCTTCAGGCTGATTCTGAGTCTCAACACTCCATTTCATAAAATACCCCAAAGTGGATGTGTGACATCTTAACCTTGCGATGTACTCTGCCATGTTTTATTACTTCTCTGTACACCAGGCAATAGGACTCCAAACAGAGAGGAGAGGTCAGCTTAAGAAAGGAGCATAGAACTATTGAGAGCCCTTTGATTTTCTTTCCTATACCAGTCCCACAGGTCTAAGAAAGTCAAGGACTTGGTATTTACCATTCATTGGCTCTACACAAGTGGAGAGCTATACTCACAAGCTACAGAAAAAGAAGAAAATGAAGTTCACCACCTCCCAGCCGTCCTAGCGATGCGGGAGGACATATAGAAGCCGCTCCTGCATGGCTTCTGGTTATTTCCTGATGAATGGTGAGCCTAGGGGCAACAGACAGGAAGGGACAGCTTGGAGGGAATCTTGACCTTCACAGAGGTCTTGAAAAGGGAAGTCAAATATTGCATGGCTGTGAAGATTAGAATTTTGGTGACATTTCTCCAAGGTCACAAAAACTTTTTAATGTCCAAAAATTCATGAAGTCTTAGCCATTCTTCTGCCTCGATTGCTTTCATCAGTTTTCACCTCTTTAATCCTTGCACTTTGTCCCCTTTCCTTTCTCTCTCCCCCCCCCATCTTTCACTCACTAGAGAAAACTACATTGGCAATCAAGTTAAGCTAGAGATCTAATGGCATACCCTTGGGACAGACAGCCAGATGTTTGAGGGTTGCTTGGAGAAATGCAGACATAGCATGGTGATCTGGATAAATGCTAGTTCCTGTCCACATTCAGATCCCTCTTCCTAGCTGAGGCTTTTAGATATGGTCTGAGCATCTCATAGAAGTCAAAAGGAAATTTGTGACACAGCTTGAGCAACAGTGTACTTGTATGTATTTGTTTTTCTTATTTATGTGTACTCTCTAATGTGGACATTAAATAGAAAAATATTCACATACATGAAAACGCATACGGAGCCATATGCGTATATACCCAATCAAACTGACCAAAGTATGGTATATACAAGGGTGAGATTTCATAGTGTAACCCCTTCAAGCAATTAACACCTTAACCAAATGGATACAAGGAAGCTGATACATGTTTTGCCTGAGAGTGGTGGGGCCGAAGGAGAAGGAGATGGATGGATCGGTGTAGATACAGTCAATGTTCTGTGTACCTATGGGAGTTATGGAAGTAGGTAATTTGAGGGGATATGTGGGAGTGGGATCGATGGGGGGAATGATGGAAGGGGTGGCATTGATGAAGAGGCATTGTACTCTTAAATGAACACATTGAGGTGAAACACCTTTGTACAGCTAAAGATAAATTTGTATTTTTAACTCTATTTTTGTTGATGTTGGTTTTATGTGGTATCAGCCTTTAGAGAAAACATGGCCATGTGCAAATAGCATAAATTAGTGAAGACATTCACATGCAAAATAGTGAGTCATGATATATGCAACTTACTGCATATAGTTTTCCTCTGCATAATATCTACCTCTAGAGAATTACCAGTTTTTCACATATATGTGACATTGGATGTACTCTTCAGTATCTCTGAAAGGAACACTAGACCCCAGTCTGTTGTTGTTGTTGGCAGTGGTGGTCAGTTGTAGGGCTTGAACACAGGGCCTGGGCACTGTCCTTGAGCTTTTGTGCTCAAGGCTAGTTCTAACATTTTGAACCACAGCTCTATTTCTGGTTTTCTGAGGTTAATTGGAGATCAGTCCTATGGACTTTTGAGCCCCTGCAAGCTTGGAAGTGCAGGCTTCAAATTGCAATCCTCACATCTTAGCCTCCTCCCAAGTAGCTAGAATTACAGGCTTGAGCCACCAGTGCCTGGCCAGCCATATTTTTTGAACCTCCTAAAACTACCCTAGTTTTTAAAAGGATGTTATTTTTTAATTATTTTATTTTATTTGTGAACATACTGTACAGAGGGGTTACAATTACATGGGCAGGATAATGCGTACATTTCTTACCAAGCATGCAGCCTCCTCCTTTGGTTTACCCTTCACATCCCTTCCCAGCCTCCCCCCTCCCCCCCAATCCCAATCCTTCTCCTTCTCCCCCTCCCCCCACAACCGACGTTGTAAAGCTCGTTTTGGACATGACAATTTGTACTTCTCGTTGTTGCATCAGGTCCACCTGTATCTAAAAGGATGTTATTATGATTGCAAGAATAAAAGTTTTGGCGAATGAACATCTTGGTTTGGGTTCCGCCTAGACATTTACAAGTTGCATGAACCAGTCAAACTCATTGAAACCCCAGACACCTTTGTAAAGTGGAGACAATTCTGTCTCCTACCTCACATATTTATATATCAAGAGACATTATATATGGACTCCCACTTTAAGATAGGCTGTAACTGTAAATGCCATGGGCAAAAATATTGCATCAACCCAGCAAAAGGGATGTGGTACCACTTGTAATCCTAGTACTTGGGAAGCTGAGGCAGAAGGATCATGAGTTCAAGTCCAACCTATGAAGGTTCATAGAAGGTTCATAATTAGTCTTGGATACATAGCAAAACCTTGTATCAGAAGAAACAAGGTACCTGTGGCTCATAGCTGTGATCCTAGCTACTCAGGAGGCTGAGATCTAAGGACTGCAGTTTGAAGCCAGCCTAGGTAGGAACATCCATAAGCTTCTTACCTCCAATTAACCACCAAAAACTTGGTAAGTAGGGCTCTGGCTCAAGTGGTAGAGTGCTAGCGCATTGAATAAAAGCAGCTCTGGGACAGTGCCCAGACCTTGAGTTAAAAATCTCAGGACTGGCACTGAAAAAAGAAAAAAAAAGAGAAAAAAGTTAAATCACACACACATACAAAATTAGCTTTTAAGGAACAAAAAATGGGGCTGGGGCTCAGTAGTATAGCTCTCCATAGCATGCACTAGACACTGATTTTGATCCTCAGTATGGGGTGGGTGGGAGGAAAAAAAGATCATAGCAGCAAAAAGAACTTGATACGGTACCATTTTGAGAGAGGTCCACAATCACTGATAGTTTTCTCAAGTAGAAGCTCTCTGCAGATTCTAGAAGCTGCCTCACGATTGGATATAAGCTAAACGGATGGATTTTATGAAGGAAAGACAAAGTAGAAGTTTTGATGGTTGAGGCATCTCATGATGCTAAAGCTAACAGACATAGAACTCATATATGATCCAGAAATTCCACGACTGAGTAAATATCCAAAGGGGAAGGAAATTGACACACCAGGCCACATCTGTACCCAGTATTTATTGCAGCACTATTCCCAATAGCTGAGCTATGGAATCAACTTAGGTATCCCCTCTGTGGATAGATAAAGAAATGTGATATACGTACAGAGCAGAATATTATCCAGCCATAAAGAAATGAACTATTGTGTATTGCAACATACATGGAGCTCCAAATTATGCCAAGTGAAATAAACCAGGTATGGAGGGACAAATACCACATGCTCTCACTTACATGTGGTGTTCTTACAAGTTGAAGTTGGTCTTGTGGAAGTAGCAGAGGAGAGGATGGAGAGAGAATGGAGAGAGGGGGGATGGAGAGAGAGTGGAAATGAATTAGAGGAATAACTTTTCTTTCTCTTTTTTCTTTTTGTTTCTTGATTGGTTTGATTTTTTCCCATTCATATATATATTCATATATATATATATATATATATATATATATATATTTGTGAAAATACTGTGCAGAGGGGTTACAATTACATGGGCAAGGTAAGAGTACTTTTCTTACCAAGCATTTTTGCCTCCTCCTTTGTTTCCCCTTCCAATCCCTTCTCATCCCTTCCCATCTCCCCTCCCCCCATCCCACCCTCCACCCCAGCCAAAGTTGTAAAGTTCATTTTTTGACATAACATCTTGTACATCTCATTGTTGCAATGGGTCCACCTGTATCCCTATTTAAACAATTTATTTTTTCCCTTCCCCTGCACAAATTATACCAACAGGGGCTGTACCATGGGGGAGGGACATACAAAGCAACAAATAAATCATCTTATAAATAGTTAGAAACAATCACAAGAAAGAGAAAACATTTGAATCCTTATCTTGGGTTTGATTTTTAAAGACAAGGTCTTGGTTGCTAGTCCAAGCTAGTCCAAGTTGGCTTCCAGCTTGCAGGCCACCTGCCTTAGCCTCTGAGTGCTGGGGCAGGTATGTGCCACCACACCCTGTTAGGAGGGATAAATTTTAATAGTCTACAGCATGGTTGGGCATCTAGGTTGATAATGATTTATAGTGTATTCCAGCATAGCTATAAGAAAGAAAATCAAAGATTCTCATCACAATGTTGGTGGTGGTAGATATCAATTACCCTGATCTCATCAATGCACATTGTTTCAAAGAGTATAGTCATAAATATGCACAATTATTGTGTCATAAATATACACAATTATTGTGTATCAACAGAAAATATACCACTAAAACTATTAGGCCAAGTAAATGAAACCAATCATGAAAGACCATGAAATCATTTTAAATGACCAAGCTAGGGAAATGCATGAAATAGAAAATAAATTAGTGGCTGTTTAGAGCTGAGTTTGAGGAGAGTAGGGACAGCAATTAAATGGTACTGGGTTTCTTTGTGAAATAATAAATTCATCTTAAAACACTACACCAAAAACCATCTAATTGCCTGCTTTCAATAGTTGATTTGTATAGTAGGTAAAGTATATCTGTAAAAGGTTAAAAAAAAATCTTAACAGTTAAGATGAAAAAGATCTGGCATGATAAACTGGAAAGCAGAGGGGAAACTTTGTGGGTTTGAGGAAAAAACAAACACTTGTGCAAGGAGAAAATGGAAGAGGGAACCCCCTCCTTCTTGTGGTCTTTTTTTTTGGGGGGGGGGTCCGGTTGTGGGGCCTGAACTCTGGGCCTGGGCACTGTCCCTCAGCCCTTCAGCTCAAGGCTAGCACTCTACTACTTGAGCCACAGCGCCACTTCCAGCTTTTTTTTTTTCTTTTTGCTTATGTGGTACTGAGGGATCGAACCCAGGGCCTTATGCATGCAAGGCAAGCGCTCTACCACTGAGCCACCTTCCCAGCCCCTTCTTATGGTCTTTATAGCATGACCAGGGGAATTCATTTACCTGAGCCTTGGGAAGTTCCCAGATCATAGACCTTCCTGTTTAAAACTACTGGAGTTCCAAGCAAACCATAGTCCATTGGTTACTATGTAGGTTTACACAGAACACACTTCTACTAGAAGGAAGCCCAGATAAGTTAGATAACCAATCTCTTCTTCAAGACATCTTCCACTTACATAAGGTCGGAGGGTTTCAACTTTGTGAGTTGGGATGGTGACCTCAGGGCTTCCTTCCAGCCAAAAGCCTGGGAGGGTCACAACTCGGGAACTGAACTGAACTTCAGTTATATCTAACCCAACACAACAACTTCTTGACAGGGTCGTAAGTGCTTGCTCCTCCTGTGTCTAACAGAGGGAAGAACCCAATAGGAAAAGGCACCATAGGAAGACTGTACAGTTCTTTTATCACACAATTAAAGATAGAGTGAAATTATTTACACTAGAGAATGGAAGTAGACCTGCAGATAATCTAGATATTGGAGTTTACTGAAGAATAGTTTAAATTAATTATGATTGGTATGCTAGAGAAAACAGGGACAGAGGACAAGGTGGATAGTAAGATGAGGAATTTTATCATTTCAACCAAGAATTGTAGTATGTAAGAAGAGACAAATAAATGTTCTAGAGCCTCAAATACAATTTTCAAACATAAAATTAGGCATGGAAGAAATCATAAGTCATTAACTCAAAGACTGAGCAGAGGATGACATCCAAATTAAAGCAGAATGGGGAAGAGAGAATGAAACAGACCCCAATGGCCATATAGAAAATAATAAAGAGATAAAATATGCAGTTGAAATTTTTGAGCAAAGACAGCAAGAAGTCAAAAATAAATATTTGAATAAGTAACAGTCAAATATTTTTCAAAAATAATAAAAGCCTAACTGGCAGATTCAAGAAGCTTAACCTGAAGCAAGTCTAAAAGCAAAGTGCATAAACATATATCTTATTTAATCTATGAGGAAAAAATGAGAAAGACATCTGAAACATTGCCAGAAGACAAAGCACTTGACCTTCAAAAAAAAAAAACAATTGTAGTAACAACAATCTTTTCATGAAGAATTAGTAGGGCCAGAACCTCCTGGATTGTATCATAAAAGTTCTCACTGGACAATAATTTGGCAATCAGTAATTCTACATCCAGCAAAAATTCTTCAGTGAGGAACAGGAAATATTTTTTTCAACAAACAAAATATGAGCAAGTAATTAGACATTGCAATTAAATTAAATTAAAACTATTCAGGCAGAAGGAAAATGATCCCAGATGGAAGGAAGAAGAAATGGAAAGCATCAGAAGATGAAGTAGATGGCATAGCCCTTTGGGAAGGGATTAACACCTTATAAAGTTCTAGAAGGTACTAGCTCGGCCCTTTTTCCTTCTACATTGCTTTCTTATGGGGACACAACAAAGGATCATGTTGGAAGCAGCAACTGGCACATTCCTGAAACATCTAACCTGCAAATGCCTAGATCTCCGACCTCTAGCCTCTGAACTATGAGAAATTTCTGCTCTTTATAAATTACCCCGTTTCCTGTGTTTTGTTACAGCAGGAGGAACAGACAAAAATGGTACATATCAACTTCTCTTTATAACAAATTTGCCTTTTATTCTCAAATTATCCTCTTTTCATGATTCTAAGGTGAAAAGATTTTCACAGCTTGACATCTCTGAAACTGGAATGTGTCTTTCAATTCATAGTGGCTGCCTGGTATGGCATTTAACTTAGTACCCACTCATTTTAAACACAATTTTGAAAAGTTTGGTTGTGTGATTTCCTAGCATATAACAAGTTTATAATCAATAAGTTATGTGGAAAGAAGAGCTATTAAATTCTGGCATGGCATTCTTCACACACAGCTAATTCTGGAAGTCAGAAACATATCTGGAAAGCTGTGAAAAGCAGCTTTTTAAGAAAGCTCAGCATCCAGAAACATTTAGCATCATAGACAACATCAGACTCACATCATTCATTCTTGAAGATGTCAGAGAGATACAGACCCATGGAAGAAAATTTAGGATTATGGGAGCACCTTTTCAAGCTCTTTGGCATAATTCTTAAGTCATTATAATTCCATCAAAAACAGTTTAAACAGATTTTTATATCTGTTTAGATCAAGTTTCTGTTAAGTGAAACATTTACCTGAGTAGAGTAACTTATTTTCCAAAGATGTTAAATAGTGCATAACTGTGAATATCAGTATTATCTCTAAGTGGTAGAAAAGACAACTAACCTCATACATAGATAAAAGGAGTAATTGAAAGTGCCAGAAGTTTCAGGTAGGGTTTGATCCAGTAGTTTAGAACATTCCCAGCCAATGTCTTGGGCAGAAGGTAGTCCCCTTTGGATCTTCCTAAAACTCACAAAGGGATTAACTGGTGAGAGTTGGCAACAGGCCCTGTCCTCACCACTATTTTCTCCAGGCAGGAATTAATCAACTAGATTTAGAAACATCAGGACTCATCCCTCACCTGCCCACTGTGATAGACTCCCTATATGAGTTCGAGACCTACAGATCAAAGGAACACAGACCTTTTTATTCACTTATGAATGGGCATGTGGATTTTTTAAGAAGAGTGTATATTACAGTATCATTTAATTTTTGTTCATCTTTATATTCGCTGGCTGTAGTTGCTGAGAAGCTGCTTCTCACTTAACAAGAGATAGCAGTACTAGGACAGTCGCTGCACAAAGAACATCTCCTGAAGGTTTTTAGCATTATCCAAAACAAGAGAGGATGTCACAGGTAGAATCAGATGTGAAGCCAATTATTCATTTTCCTGATTATAGATACTGAGATAGGAGAGAAGAAATGAGAAAGGGAAATGGAGAAGGAAAGGGAAAAGAAGGAAAATTATAAAATGATAAGGGAGTGAAAGAATAAGCAAGGGGAAAAAACAGAAGATAAGGAGGAAATGAGGGAGATATGGAAGGGAGAGAGAGAGAGAGAGAGAGAGAGAGAGAGAGAGAGAGAGAGAGAGAAACAAAGGAAGGGGAGAGAAAGGCAGAGGGGGAATGAGGAAGGGAGGGAGGAAGGAAGAAAGAATAGACAACCTGAAATTTAAGAAAGGTACTTTTCCAGTACTATTATCAGTCTGTGATATGAATTTACTGGGTGATAGCTCTGTGTGTGTGTGTGTGTGTGTGTGTGTGTGTGTGTGTGTGTGTGTGTGTGTGTGTGTGTGTGTGTGTGTGTGTGTGTGTGTGTGTGTGTGTGTGTGTGTGTGTGTGTGTGTGTGTGTGTGTGTGTGTGTGTGTGTGTGTGTGTGTGTGTGTGTGTGTGTGTTTCTTGATGGAGTGACCATCAGCTCTAACTTGAGGCTTTGAAATGGCTCAAAGAGCTATAACAATGTGGACAGCAAATTATAAATCACCCACCCACAATGGGTGTGGAACAAAAAGTTCCAGGCCAAATACCAGAGTGTCCACTTCATAACAGGAATAATAAGGCTATTTGAAAACATGATCCAGATCCCAAGCTATATTGCTGGCTGTCCAGAGGGAGCTCTGACGGGTTCATATGCACATAGTGGAATTGTGTCAAAGGCAGAGGGAACATTTGACTTTCTGACTTCATAGTCTATCATTGACTTTTAGAAATGAAGTCATAGCTTCAAGATCAAGGTCTTCATCAATTATTTTTACTTTCTCTTGGCCATGACCTCTTCCCAGTTCGGCAGAAATATCCGGAACAGGGCTGATGTCGCACTGGAAAAAGTTACTCTTTCTCTTTACCTTCCTGAATGCATGTTTGATGCATTAAATGATTTTAATCACTTCAACTTTCTTTTGCTATAGTTTGGCACTTGGTACATGGCTGCATTGTATGTTCCCAATTTAGTGCTTCTACAATGCCTTTACGTGGGTTCCAGTGCACTTAGTCATTACCATTCAAATGAGAGAACCATATTTCAAGGAACCCAGCTCTGGAGAGGGATGAGGTGGCTAATGAGTTCGAAGGGAAAACCATCTATCAAGACACATTAGAGACTGAAACAGATGGTGAAGAAATACCCCTGAGCCTATCCCCCGGCCCCACAGCCTCCTCCCCATCCCACCCAGTTTTATTTCCAGCAAACACACACCTTGGCTAGCTTCCCCCTCACAGCTTCTGGCTGATGTTTCTTACTTTAAGATCTGGGAGAAGTAGAAAACTCACCTGTTTCTCAAACCTTAACTCATGAAATTTCAGCCCTGTGGAGCGGGGGGGGGGGGGGGGGGGGGAGGGGATGGGGAGGCCAGCCTAGGACCCTGAAGCAGGTGCTGATGTTTATGGAGCATGAATTGGCACCGCAGCACCCTGAGTGCCAGGTTTTAATGGGCGTTCGGGAAAACAGGACACAGGAATGGTGGCATTTAAAGCAAAGATTTTAAGCAGATAAAATTCCTCCTTTTTACCCCTCTTCTATTACTTGCCTCCAGGGTGACAGGGCATTTTGTGACTCTGGGAATGCTCACCTTTTGATGTTGGAGCTTAAACTTCTCTCTTTCCCTGAGAATTTTACCCGGCTTCTGAGTTTCCAAGTCCTCGGGCTTCAAGGTAGACAGGCAACACTGATCTCAACAATGATGTGTGACTTATACATACAGAATCTCAGCAGTTCTGGGGAATAACAGTGAATTTAAGACACAGAGTCTTACCCACATCCAGATATCTGAGACTTCAAATTTGGAAAGGAACTCCTCAGCAAATTCATTTGGCAATTAGTAATAAATCATCTACATGAGTCAGCCAGAGAAATCTCATTTCTAGGAATTTACACTAAAGAAATATTAAATGTACAAGATGTACACATAAAGATAAACATCAAATCATTGTTAATAAGGACAGAGATGAAATCCGCTTATATGATCATAGACTACTGGTGCTACTGACATCATTGCCTAACATGTGCCAGATCCTGGATTCAATTCCCAGCATAGAAAAAAAAAGGAAAAGAAGGGAGGAAATGAGGGAGAGAAAAAGGTGGGGGTGGGGGAGGGAGGCAGGGAAGGAAAAAAGAAAGGGAGAGAGGGAGGAAGGAAAGAAGGAAAGAAAAGAGGAGAAGGAAGAGGAGGAGGGGAAGGGAGGAGAGGAGACAAGAGGAGAAAGTGTACTCCTTAAAATGGCACAGGTATATAACTGAGTGGTATTCAGTGACTTACCAATCTTATTTTTATAGGCATTCTAATTTGTCCATATAATATAAAAAGTAGGTTTACAGATTGATATGTGTAATATGCTTTCTTATATGCATATGTACAGTATATATATGTACTTATAGCTCTGCAGTAACAACAGCCTCCGAGATCAGACATTAACAATATTTTGTCTGAGTAGCAGGACCACAGGTAAATTCTACATTTACTTGACGTCTTCCTGCCTTGTGTGATTTTTTTAAACAATAGGTCTATGTCAGGTTTATCTAAAAATACTAAGACAATGCTTCTGTGTCCCTTGAAAAGTTTTCAGTGTAGAATTCTCAACAGGGATGCTCCTAAATGAACCTGTATTTAAGTGTTTCTCACCTGTTCCTCGCTGTAGCTTTATTACCTAAGCAGCTGATAATTTTCCAAGTAGACTGAAATCACTTTTAAAATTAGGATTTTTGCCTCTGCTCCAGTATTCATTGCAATAATGTTACTTCTTTTGTGTGTGTGTGTGTGTGTGTGTGTGTGTGTTCCTGACATTGAACTCAGGGCTTTCTGCTTTCTCAGCTGGTGCTCCACCATTTAAGGCACACCTTCAGCCCTCCTCTTTGGAGATGGACTGGTCTGGAAGATCTCAGCCTCCTGATTAGCTAGGAGTGCAGGCTTGAGGCACTGGCACCCAGCAGTCTTTTCCATGATTAAATCCAGAAATCTGGTAATCTGGAAGTCAGATTGCGACTTCATCTGGCACCAGTGCCACAGTTGACGCCTTCTCTTGAGTTGGCTCCCCTCACAGAGATTCCTTGTTACCCTGAACCCCATCATTCGTAAACTTGTCCAGTTCTTACAGAGCAATCAGTCAAAAGATGATGACACATAGAAATCTGCTCTATGAATTCCAAAATGCCATAGAAATGTAACACATGGTTAAAATTTTAAAGGATTAAAAAGTACTAACAACAATCATAGTGACCTAAATGATAAAGAAAGGACAGTCGAGTAGGATCTAAGTAATTTCCTCTTGCCCTTCATCCTCCCTACTCTCACCTCTGGGCCTTAATTCCTTGTGGAGCTAACACTGATACTCAGTTTGGGGATTAAAGCAGGACCTGACCTGGATTTGCTCCACGTCGCCCATGCCCTAGATTGAAATGTTAAAGGACTTGGAATTAGGAAAAAAAAAAAAAAGTAGCAGTTTCAGTAACGGCTTCATAGTGTCTGGGGAATTAATGTCAGCCAGCAGTGATTTCCCAGTGGTTGGGTTTGTAGCAAAAGTCTTCAACTTTTATGTGTGGCCTGTTTGAAGTTGAAAATTGTTGTTAGACTCTCCAAAGTTGTTTGAGGTGTCACTCATCCTTCTCTTTTGTGCTGGGGCGAGGATGTGAAGCACAGCGGCTGGGAATAGTTCTGTGCCTGCCACCCCCAAGGCAGGTCTCTGCCAGGGCCCAATTGAGCCCATCTCCCAGGGAATTCAAAGCTTGCCTGTGCAAGGCAGCTCTGTATCGGGATGTAGTCTCCTTTCCCATGACTCTGTTGCAGGAACTCTGCACTCCAGCGAGAGTGAAGCGCCCATGGTCATTGTGAAAAGGAGTGCGGCCTTGGCATTTTTCATTTACCATACAGCGTGCCTTCCTACGAGAGAGAGGCAACCGCATGCATGAGAGCGGGAACCATGGTGGCATTGCCACGCTAATACAACTACCAGCTGAGGTCTCCAGAGCTAATTATGGGCTATGCATGTCCCGTAAGATTATTGCACATGGTACTCCCAAGTTGTTTTGTTGGTTCAGTGTATTCATCTTCCGTTTTACAGGTTCTGCAGTTGAGGTCTTTGATCAGATGAAGCAATCATGGTCGTGAAGCCGGGAAAGGTGGGATTTGAATCCTTACAGGCCGACTTCCAGAGCCTGTGGTTTTTGTCACTAATGACCTGCCACGAAGTATAGTCTTCGGATCTGTTTTCTAGACCTGGTCTCTACCACTTGCTGACTATGTGGCCTTGCTTGGGTATCTTTATCATAAAACCAGTTTGGGTGACAAAGTTTCCCTTGGGGAGGGGTTGTTCAGAAAATTGGAGTGAATACATGTCAGATGCTTAACCAATGAATGGCAGCCTCTGTCCTTGACCTTTGGGATTTTTTCCTAGCTATTTTCCCCCCTAGATCTTTCCTTGTTGCCTTCTTGAAACAATTTCTAGCTACATGAGCTCAGGGCAATGCCTCTATTTCAATCATGCTACTTGTTAGAGGTTTTATGTCTACTATCAGAGCAAATAAAAGACTATGAGGAGACCAGCAACCTAAAGATTTATGTGTTCCTTTGGAATAAACCTGGAAGAAGAGCCACACACTTGGAGAACTGTAGGCCTGACCAGAAGTGTTACCTCTTAATCCAGTATGGGATGCAAGAGAAATCTAATTCATGGACTTCTTTAGTGGGTGAATATTGGTTTTTCTATGCTCTCAGTGAAGCAGATAGCTGCTTCTATCAGGCAATCTGCTCCCCATCCATTCTAATGAGATGTTGGCTCTGGGTAGAGAAAATCTTTATGGTGGTGGTGGCCAATCCACCCAGACTGTGGGCGACCTAAGATGGGATGGGCAGGTTCTACCTCTGCAGGGCACTCTCTTGTCTATGTAGCTTCTCACAAGTTTTGCCCTCTCTCAGTTGCACTCTATGCTAAGCAAAATCAAACAGAGCATGTACTTTGGCCTGGAATATTTTGTGTCATAGCAAATACTTTTCTATTTTGTAAGGAGCTCTGGAATCCACCAAGTGCTCATGAGAAGTTGGTTGCCCTGAACTAGCTGTGTTTGTTTATTCAGTGAGAGCTGTTTACGACATGAAGGACCTGTGGACACTGAACCTCTCTCTTTTGACCTTGTGGTTTTTTCTTTCTAATTTTCTACTATGACATTATTTCTTAATCATGTAGTCTGCCTTTTACCCTCCATCCCTTCCTTCCTTTCTCTTTCTTCTTTCCTTCCTTCTTAACTTGCTCCCTTCCTTGAGCCCTCCCCCTTCCCTTTCTCCATCCTTTTTTCCCTCCCTCTCTCCCTTCCTTCTCTTCCTTCTTTCCTTTTAATTAATGCATGAGGTTGAAAGAATTTCAAGTTTTGTGTTTGTTTTTGTGAGTCCTGTGATTTTTGTCTCATAAAATGGCGTTTCAGCCTCCTGGAGACACTCTTGAGTGTGATTGGGCATTTCTGATTGCAGGGTAGGGAACCAGTCTGTAATTACCATGGCTATTTCCTGATGCATACTTGAGGACATGGTACAAGGTCGCTGTAGACTCCTTAGGAGAAGGACTCAGATGAGAATGAGAACACTCATTTGAGTAACTCTCATCTGAATGTAGCTGTTAGTGCTTCTTAGAATAAGGAAACGAAAAACACTTACCTGGGACTGGTTCCTACCACCTTATGGAAACCGATGATTAAGGATTTGAGACTTTTCCAGTCTGTTGTCAAACAATTGTTAGCTAGCATGGGAGTATTTACACAGTAGGCATGGGCAAGTGTTAACATGAAGGCTTCTTCCCTCCATCCTGTTTCTCAGAAGGCTGGTTTATTAGCTTATCACTGCTTCTGTCCTGTGTAGTAGGTGTAACCAGATTTTATCTTGTATATCCAGGTCAAATCCCTGTTCTTGGAAGCACTGGTAGAGAATAGTGATGCTTGAAATTCCATGTGGACAAAACCCACACACCCATGTCTATGTGTTTTCTTGGAGCCTGTGTTCTGGGCTGGTACATATTATAGTCTGGCAGGCAGTAGGCACTCAGTAAACACCTGTTGAAGGGCTGAAGTGCTCCTAAGTTGATAAGCCCCTCCCTGCACAGCATGAGGACAACTTCAGGCCCATTGGGAATCATTCTTGAGCCAAAGCATTCTCTAGAGTGACTCTGGAAGCTGTCTTGTCATCTCTTCTGCCGTTTTACTTAAAAATAATAATTATATCCCTATGAGGGGCTGGGAAGGTGGCTCAGTGGTAGAGCGCTTGCCTTGCATGCTCAAGGCCCTGGGTTCGATTCCTCAGCACCACGTAAGCAAAAAGAAAAAGCCGGAAGTGGAGCTGTGGCTCAAGTGGTAGAGCGCTAGCCTTGAGCTGAAGAGCTCAGGGACAGCGCCCAGGCCCAGAGTTCAAGGCCCCACGACCGGACCCAAAAAAAATAATAATAATAATAATTATATCCCTATGAAATAATAATTATAATCCTATCAGTATATTCAGTAGCCATACAAAGACTTTCAGCTCCAAGAGATCAGAATTTGTGTGATCTGTAGTTTTAAATATAGTAACTATTCACTAAATGTATTTTAATTGTTGAGTAAAATAAAAACATGTGTATAATAAACTGGAGGGTACAAAACTTCATAATTTCCAAAGTATTTGATGGCCATAATATTTGGTAGATTGGAACAACCCTTCTCAGAAGCTAAAACGGTCCTGGCATGTGGGAAGGTGAGGATGCTAAATATTTATTGCATTAATTATTAATTAATCTTTCACAGATGAAGACACAGCTTGTAGAAGTTATTTGACATAGTTCATCTTTAGTTGATATTGTTTCTCTGTGCAGTGTTCTCCTCATCTACTTAATCCCTTAGCTTTTCAAATATTTATTGTATTTTCCTCCTTCATTTATCCACCCCACAGGCCTCTCAGAGTAGCAGGTATCTTAATTTCTGCTTTGGAGGTTCTAATACTGTGGTATGGAAAGGTTTACTAACATCTTTGAGGGGGCATTTAGCCTGAGGGAAATCTCCAAGTATAATCTCGGTTGTCCAGGATTCTGATTCTGAAGCTAGGCTATATATTTTATAAGATTGTATCATATTTCCCTGACTTATTCATTCCTATGGAGAAAGAGAGATTGCTCAAAACAGGCTAACAAGACCAATGAACTATAACATACTAAAAATACCACCAAAGTGTCTCCACCATTCTCCCAAACTTGCTTTTTTCTCTTGGAACATTTCAAAACATACTATTGGATTTTTCTGCTTTATCACTTAAGTGTACCAAAGATTTTGGTTGAAATTCCAAATACAGAATTACAGGAAATTACCTATTTTCTTGTTTGTGAATGGAATTTTGATTTTTTAATCATTTGGAAAAAGCACTTGATTTGCACAAATATGGGAGTTCCGTGATTATTTTCCCCCCTCCAGGACTCTGCTGTTTCAAAAAGGGCCACAGATCCCTGTGTGAAAATAAGGAAAAGGACAGAGAATTACCCATGATGATTTTTCCATTGATGTTTTAAAATCTAGTTATCCCAGCACAGTGCCTCATTTCTGCTCAAAACTATAGTCTTGGATTCCCACTTTCTTGGACAGTATTGCCATTCATTTAATTAAACCTACTCAAACTCATGGAAACATATGTGATGTTGGTGTTGAATGTAAGGGGAAAGAATTTTACAAGTGGGAGCTAGCTCACATTTCTAAAGCCTGTTTTTTCACTCCTGCTGATCCCTTTTGACCTTCCTCAGGATACATGTGGGTGTTAAATTGTTACCAAAGGGAGGGGCCTTGTAACTACAACAGCATCCACACACACAAAGACACACTTTCCCACACACAGGACTTGGCTCCAATGGACTTTCATGGAATGCTGCATGGAAAAGATACAGCATGTTTTGGATCTGCAGAGAAGCTCAGCCAGTAGAGTTTCTATCATTTTCTTTTTTTGTAACAGCCAGATCCACATTTGGGCTGGAAGGCAGTGTGTGTGAGGGGAGAAGGGTGTGGCTGGCAAATATTTTCCCTCTCTTTAAAAAAAAAAACTATAAACATATCTGTTTATAGATATTTTGCTGCTAACGAAGATTACAAAATGAAAAGCTGAAGTTCTCTTTCCCCTATCTCTTCTAACTCCTAAAAGGAATCAGTAAATAGATTATGTTTGTCTGTTGAGCATATTTTGCTATGAATTCAAGAACCAGTTCTCAAAAAATCACAAGGAAAGCTCTTTTGACAAATAATGTATAGTAAATATAAAGGAGCCATGAATTGAGAAATTATAGTTTGCATTAATTGTTTTGCTTGAAAGTTTGTTATGCAAATATGGCTTTTATACATATTATCTTGCAATTTGCCTTTGTTTAATTTTAAAATGCCTTACTTTGTTTTCATGTCAGGGTGGGATTCTAGGACTTGGATTATTCTTGTTTGCGCTGTGTAGTGTTTCATTGTGTTGGCCCTGTGTGGGAGTGTATGGGTGGGTGTGTGCATGTGTGTGGGGGGGGTGTGGGTGTGTGGGTATGTGTATAACTGAGATTTCTGGATGAGTATTTGGCTTGATTCCACTGCTCACTATTACAGTGTCCCCTTCAACCGCTGTCTTCACACATGAGGGTGGTATTTGTCTAAGATTCATTCTGGGCAGTACAAGTTTTAAAGGGAGTATATAATTAACACTTGTTCTGGCAGAGACTATCTGCACTCAAAAAGAAGGAATTTTCATTGATGTTGCAACCCAAGCCAACCCTCAGCTGGCTATGGAACAAGACCATCTCCAAGGTGTATTCCTATGGTAACGGACTCATTACTGGCCACTCACTTGAATCACTAGGAGAAGGGGGATGTGGAGGAAGCCAGTGTGTAGACACTACTCTCACCAATTCCACCAGTGTCTGTAATGCGTGGGTTCTAAGTGTTCATATAGACTTTACAGCTTCTTAATTCAGACTGGTAGTTACTGTCCTGATGAAAGAGCCAATATAACAATGGATGTACCCTTCTGTTGTTGTTCTATGCATATCTAAGTGTGTGTGTGTGTGTGTGTGTGTGTGCGTGCGTGCGTGCGTGCGTGCGTGCGTGTGTGGTTGTGGTTGTGTGGTGTATAATAGATAGATCTTGCCCTCTAAACACACAAGTATGTGTTGTGGAATTGGAACACTATGAACTTCCTGCTTTTTAACTTAAATGGTGTATCTGTTCTCTATCAGCTAGCCCAGAAGCATAGTGTATGTTATGTTCAACTCTGCATACAAATAAGAGTCAGGAAAATGATCAAAGAGACAAATGGGAACTCTAATGGCAGAATGGGGACAAGTCCTGGGTGTGATTAAAGGGCCATTAAACAACTGCACAGAGTAATTTTTTGGCTGAAAAATTGTAGACAGTCTTATATAAACAATCCATCCATATAGGACTTAATTGCCAAAGTAAATGACCCTTTGTCTTCTCTATTTCTTCATTTCAGAAAGTATGATTGGCAGGTGGTGGTAGGGGTGCTGGACAAGTGTGGGTAGAGGGAGGGCTGTCTTGCATAGTCCAGGAGCTGCTTGCTACCTGTTTGCATTTCAATGTATGAATTGCAGTCGTGATTTTTATTTTGTGTAATAATATCTCATAAATTCTATCATTTTGGCAGAGAAGACAAAGTTACGTTTGCTATACAGAAAAATGTGGAACTTGAAGGACAGGGGTAAAATACTAGTATTTGTGGGAGCTAGAAGGACATTTATTTCTAAGTTATGCCTTTATAGAGCTAGTACTGGTGGCTTTTGACTCCATGGCTTGTATTCTTGGATGTTATTCTAGATATTTTAGCATGGGCAAACGAACATAGTGTGACTTTTGAGTTGTGGCAATATACCCTATCCAAAGATAATCAAATTTAAATTTTTAGAAAATACTATGCAAGAAAGAATTACTTGAACACTGACACACACTTGGCTATATATATATATATATATATATATATATATATATATATATATATATATGTATATATATATGTATATATACATATATACACACACAGATAGATGTGTGGAATATATATATACCCACACATACACATATATGCATTATCATATATATGATAAAATTTAGCAGACAGGACTGTAACTTATAACATCAATTTCAGTAAACATAGATTTATTTTGCTCCCCAGTATGAATAAATTTTATTTTTAATTTTAATTTTATTGTAAAGGCATTATACAGAGGAGTTACAGTTATATAATTAAGGCAATGAGTACATTTATTGTAAACATTGTTTCCCCCTCACTCATTTTTCTCCCACTTTCCCTTCCACCTGTGTTTCCCCCCTCCAAGTTGTAAGTTCATTTTCAACATAGTGTCTTGTGAATATGGCTGTTGCATTGGTTCACCCTTTGTCCTTGGTCTTACCTATTCCCCTTTCCTTCCCCAAATCAGATAAACATATATACAAGACACAGGGTACCAAAACAAAAAACAGTGACAACGGTATAAACCAAAGGAAAAAGAAAAAAAGAAATAAAGAAATAACTTCTCACAGTACATTAAAAATAATGAAAAACACCACACACACACACACACACTCCCTCCCTCCCTCTCTCCCTCCCTCCCTTCCTCCCTCCCTCCCTCCCTCCCTCCCTCCCTCTTGTTTCCATATCTCGGAGTTCATTTCAATTAGCATCATTTTATATGGTCATATGTGCATAGATATTGAGCTATTGTGATCCTCTGCTAGGACTATCGTAGACATATACTAATTATTACAAATGAGAAAAAGCATGGAGCCTATGTTTCTTTGGGACTGGCTTACTTCACTTTTCTCCTTACTTTCACATTTTTTTCCATTTCCTTACAAATGGGGCAATGTCATTCTTTCAGATGGAAGCATAGAATTCCATTGTGGAATGGAATTCCATATAATTCCATTATATATACCACATTTTCTTGATCCATTCATCTACTGAGGGGCATCTGGGTTGGTTCCATATCTTAGGTATGAAAACCTAGATTTTTATATAAAGTAATTAAAGGAAGTATTTATTTGCCTTAAAACTTGGCACAAATATTTCTTAGTTATGTAAAATTCTATTAGCAACATTTGTGTGAAACGTTAGTTATTATAAGGTGACATTTTAAACATAGATGGCTGTGGTTGAGAAATAGTGTCTTCAAAACTCTTTCATTCTTATGTTTCAAAAGTATATGCTTAAACATTTCAATACCAATGTGGATTTGTTTGGAATGCCATTTCTTTCTGCTATCCTCTTTGTTAGAAGACCTTGACTTTGCTAAGCATGGATTTGTCAACCCCAGTAATTTTCAGGAACGTAACTTCCATGGTGGCCCAGGGATTGCTATTTGTTGCCTAGAGAGGAAACACATTATAACCCATTTCCTCACGGGTTTGGATTGTTTTCCCAATTAGTCAGTAATCACTGTGCTGAGAATGTACAGGGCAATGTGTTAGGATGAGAAACTGGTAATTGGAGAAGTTCCTACCCAGGGGTGGGAACAGACTGAGGTTGGAAACAGCTTGAAGAGCAAAATGAAGACAGCAACATCAAAATCATGCCAGGAGAATGGGGGAAAGCCAGTGGTTTTCAAGCCCAAGGCTTGAATTTTAAGGTTGAACAATTTTCACTCCATATATTTTAAAAAGGCACTTTATATTTTCTTGTGTTGATTTACTTAAACATGCTGTCAGTTCATGGAAAAAAGGAGGAGGAGCTTAAGCTTTAGATAAAGGGACACAGAAAATGGTTCGATAATTGCCCAAAGATCAAACACAGTATGACTAGTCTGGGTGAGACGGAAATACTGTGCTGTGCACAGAAATCCTGGTCTCTGGACCACCTACTTCCTGTTTCTAAACTGGAAGGGGCTGACCCTGTGGTGGACGGCATCTGGAAGCAGACAGACATTTCAATAACAAGGAAGACCTACCTTCAGGCCCACATTTTTTTTGGTGGGGGTGGGGGGGAAAGACAGGTGAAAACGTTTCAACTTAGCAAGGGAAAGAAAAATGACAGAAGAGCTGAAATTTCTGTGGGAGGGGAGAAATAAATTTCTCCCCAGACTGCTAGTGAAGAGAGGAGGGGGAAGGAGAGCAGCAAGTGTGTGGGAGTGGATATGGGTTCCATATTATGTTGTTAAGTAAAGCTGTTTGTAATTTTTGAGACTGTTTCAGGAAGGAGATCGATGCCAGAATGCTAGAAGCAAATAAACAATTTTATGAATTTTTTTACCAACAAATTCTGGGAACTATAGAGATGAATTTAATTTTAACTATACTTGACCAAACTCTAGGATAGACTAATCTTTGGAGGCTTAGCAAAGAATATGGTGATTTGTAACAGCCAGCGTGGGTTTTCCATGGATGAAACAGACAAAATAACCTATTGGAATTTTTTTTGGAAAAACGTTATTACTATGTGGAGAAAGAGATCTTATAGACAGACCTAAATTAAGTTGGTCTCAATATTTGGAAAGATTTGTGCTAGAATATACCTTTGGGAAATTTAATGGATATATAATACCAAATATTACTTATGATATATTAAAAATGTATTGAATAATTAATGACCTTGAAAGCATCAGTGGTCATGAAATTGAACTGTATCTTGCTTTGCTGGACAAATCACTATACTTACACCAGTTCTGAAGTTTAGTGAATAGTAACTTTCTGTTCTCCAATACTATTCTCATGAAAGTTACCTAGACAATCTACAAGAAAGAGAGGGTCTCTCCCTATAGGCGACTTGGTCCTATCATTCACTCAATCCCACTGAAAAGTTTACAAAATACATAAATACATGCTTTCAAATTTTTCACAGAAAATCCCAAGAACACTGATATTCCTCTACAGGGAAATTCTATGTAAGAATTTTAATGGTAGAGGAAAAACAAAGGAGGAGATAACAATGCTCGATAGGAAATGTACTCATTAACTTACTCATGTAACTGTAACCCCTCTGTACAGTATCTTTGCAATAAAAATATATATTAAAAAAGAATTTTAATGTATAAAGTCAGCTCATAAATAAAAAATTTAAGTAAAAAAATAAAATAAGTTCATGTCTAAAATCCATGCTCTGTTCTATGTGAAGTATCCACCTGTCCACAGGTAATCCAATGGAGCTTGAAATAGAAATCTCAGAAGGTACTGTACATATAAGTCCCACAGCATGTCTGGATAGAGGAAAGATATTTGTGGAAACGCACTATGGCAGTGAGAATGAATTACAGAGAAAGAAAAAGGAGGGCAAGAATGAGAAAGCACGATAGATATTCACAGCCATCCTGAGTCAGATATTTTGAAAAGGAAAAGATTAACTGTGCAGAACTTTTGAGAAGCATTTTATACACTACTTCCTTTAAAGAAACCCATAGTAAGAAATTTACATTATTTGTCAGGGTTCCTAGAGAAATATCTTGACAACAGAGAGCAAGCACACTGGGCCTTGTGGAATCTCAGTCATATCTGGGTTACATTACCATGACAAGTAAGGAAATTAACTTTTGCAATCATATCAGAAAGGAAGAACCTCAGTATTTCAACTTTTTCTCATGTTTTCTCATCTCACGTCCTCTTCTTAGATAATTCCTTTTTTCCCCAATGAGCTTAGCTACCGAGAACTATGTCCATAGTTACTGAATCTGTTGCTCTGTCCCAGTCTACTCTTCCAAATTACAGATTCAGCTTCTAACTGTGTCCTCAGACGTCATTGCCACTGGAAGCTCAGTATGTACAATGATGGGAGTGAGTCTCCACATACCCACATACCTGGAAGGAAAACCTGTAGTTCTTCACTACCAAGGAAGAAACTTCTGGAACAAGATCTCCAAGTCTTTTTTCAACTTTAATATTTATGCGAAAATGGAATGATCATACTTTTTATTGTTCTTAAAAGACCAGGATGACCAGGCACTTGGTGGCTCATGCCTGAATCCTAGCTACTCAGGAGGCTGAGATCTGAGGATTATTGTTCAAAGCCAGCCTGGGCAGAAAAGTTCCCAAGAGACTCTTATCTGCAATTAACCACTCAAAAACCAGAAGTGGTGCTGTGGCTCAAAGTGGTAGAGTGCTAGCCTTGAGCAAAAGAACTCAGGGACAGTACCCATGCCCTGAGTACAAACCCCATGATGGACCAAAAGAAAAAGACCAGGATAGAAGTTACCAAGAGGTAGATTAAGATATTAGATAAGAGAAGACAGAACTTACCAATAGTGTATGTGTACATAACATTCTCTAAATGATACTTTAAATGATCATTTAAATTTTTATATATGTATGTTATATATAATATATATAAATTAAGGTATATAACTTAAAGTAATATAAGTGTATTATATATATACATATCTATCTATCTATCTATCTATCTATATATCTATATATAGATATATATAGATATATATATAAAGTATAGCTGGGCATCAGTGGCTCATGCCTACAATTCTAGCTACCTCTCAAGAGGCTGAGATCTAAGGTTCATGGTTCAAAGCCAAAGCCTACCAAGAAAGGAAAGTTTGTGAGACTAGCCAGCAAAAAACAAGTAGTACAGTTTTGGCTCAAACAGTAGAGTGCTAGCCTTGAGCAGAAAAGCTAAAGGACAGTGCCTATGCCACAAGTTCAAGTGCCAGTACTAGCACAAATACATGACGAGCATTTTCACACACAGTTATATAATTCCATCCCACCTATAGGGTAAATTTTACAAATTAATATTTATCTTATTGATATTTTTCTTGTTTCTGCAATTACAAATATATTCCATCCTAGTAGACCTCTCACACTGTCTCATTTCTAAATCTCTTTACAACTCTATGGCAAAGTTGTCCCCTTTTAAATGAAACCCTCTCCAAGAGTTACTAACAGTGTTAATAAGGCAGCCAAGTTACTGCAGCCAACTTTGGCCCTGTGAAAAGTAAGGACATCATGTTAACCAGCTCCAGCCTATCCTAAGTAACCTTGGTCACTGGGTCTCATTAATCACAATATATTTTCCATAGCAACAAAATTGTACATTCAATAAAAAGCAATTGCTTTTAGCAAGAGTAAAACCCCAGGAGATGGAGCAGGGAAGCATTGTTTTTTATAATAGCTTGAAGACACAAGAAGAAACTATGGTAGGAAAGCATAGACTAAAAAATGATGCCTCAGAGGGTAACTAAGCATGTTGAAAGTGGGAGGGGCCATGCTTTACATGTCTACATAGGCAAGGGGAGATGTGCTTTTTAGTTCTGTAGTGGTTGGCCCAGTTTTTCACGTGGTAATGTGTAATTAGTGTGCCAAAGAAAGTAATATTTATAGCATCTATTAAGTTCTGTTGTATGTAAGATACTGACTAAGCATCATATAGGCTTTATCTTATTTAACTTCACAATGACTCTCTTCATATAACTCTTACTGTAATTACCATTCTCAATTTGAGTGAACAGAGGCTTCGTGGTTTATCTACTATCACAGCTACTAAAATGCATATTAATCTCTGACTCCAGATTCCATGTTCTCAGCCAGTTGGCTAAATAGTCTTCCAAGGCCTACATTTCAGTTTATCTCCTATGATGGAATGGTCCTTGGTCACAGGGAAAATCATCATTAAAGGTCATTACCACTCTTTGCAATTCATCTAGAGATTTTAAAACATAAAAACTTGTGAAAGAGAAATTATAATCCCTCAGTGGGCTAAAACTTTGGCAATATAAAATATGTTCTGTGGCTTAAGAAGCTTAGAGTTTTACTTAGGACCTTCTGCATATATAACCTGAATGGAAATCAGTTTTTAATCTAAATCCTAAAAGTTCTGAAATAATTCAGTTCAGTTTGTAACTGGGTAAGACAAATGTTATGGAGTATCCTTTACAAGACCAGTAGTAGAATATATCCTTCACGTATATGGGATATATGTAAATGTGTGTGCATATATGAATATATGGATGAGTGTATGTATGGATATATTGCATGTATAAATACAGATAGAGTTATAAATATAGAGATAGACATAGATATATAATGGATGGGTTACAATTGGTTAAGTACATTGATAGGTTCATTTTAGGTGATAGAGGGAAAAGATCGTGCTTTTAGTTAACTCTAAACTTGGCAGAATTTGGATAGGTAGAGAGATCAAAATAAAATTTGGAATTGATTCTCTCCTATTTTACTACACACAAGATATAAATCTTTATTTGGCTACTTAATTACACTTGTAATTTGGAGTGAGTCACTACTTCCTCTAAATATAACTTTCCTCATTCCAAAATTCATGACTCTACCATCTGTTTTGTTAAAGAATAAGAGGAGATGATGTTCCTCCCTGTGCAGACCTCTCAGACCTCATGTCAAAGGCCAGCTCCTCAGTGAAGTCTTCCCTGGCCTCTACACATTAACCAGCCACTGTGGTAGCATTATTCTCTGCTTCATGGCTTCATTTTCCCCTCAGATATTTGTCACTGGCTGTATGTATGTATTTATATGTTTATTGGCCTCTCTCCGTCCACAGAATATGATATGTTTTAATTGGAGGAATTGGCCTTTTCCTCCCAGATCTGTATCCTGAGTGCTTACAACAATGATGGCCTCAGAGTAGAGTCATTGTCAATGTTTTCTGATTTGTGCTTGAATAAGTGAAAACCTGAAAATCAACAAGATGTTTGTTAGATACAAACACTTTGACCTGACCTAAGAGACTCCAATTCAGACTTATTCTTGAGGAATCTGGAAATGAGAATTTGACCTCTTCTTCATGTGGTTCTGACTTGCAGCTGGGTTCACAACTATTACATTATAAATATTGCCTTTGTCCTCATGTGATTTTTCACTTGTAAAGGGCAGGTAAAATCCCTGCTTATGGAAGGAGTAACAAACATCTCCACCAATCTGATTGCTCTAGCCCCAGATATATGCTGCTTTTGGCCTTCCTGAATAAGAAGGGAAAAAAGAGTTTCCTTGAAGGGAAAAGAAAATAGAGGAGAGGGAAGGGAAGAAGCAAAAATAGGGAAAAATAAATGAATAACACAATCAAACACCCCACTGCAGTGGACTCTTAGAACAAGGATAGAGAAATAGGGAGGGAAATGCAGAAGAAAACAGATGTAGCTGCCAGGAGTTAAATACACATCTGTTAAGAATGCTCTTCTCATATGCAGGGTCAGAAAAATATGTACAAATGTAGCACCTCCCTGATTGACAGAAAAACCTCAGTTCTGGCACGGAGAATCTTGTTTTCTTGACAGTGCTTTGTTTTAAAGCTGGAGGCAGAGAAATGTCTTATGCATGTCCTTAAACTGGAAGGCCTTTCGTTCAGGATACTTATACCATTTGCAGATAATGATGTGCACAGCAGTTTCAGCTGTCTGCATATGCATTTTTATGTTTTTTTATGACAGCTCTGCGTACTGAACTAAAAGGCCATTTAGAACTGTCAGGCACTGACAAGCAACCCCCTTTACATTTACAATTCTGTTAGCGCGCGTTGTCAGGTGGGCTCACCAGACTGCAGAATGTGATTTCCTTTGAAACCTATGTATGACTTTAATTTAATACAGCAGCCTCAAAAAAAGAGAGAGAGAGACAGAGAACCCAAGAGAGCTTTATTAAGTATTCTTTTCCCATTAATCTCCTACTTTTTTTGTTTTTGTAAGACCCTTTCTTTATCTCTCATCTCCTGTCTTTTTTTTCTGCCTTCTTTCTCTCCATTATTCCCTCTTTTCTTCCTCCTTTTCTGTAGAATCCTTCATGTCAAGCAGGCGGAAGTCAGACTAGGGAAATGAGTTTACCTGTCTGAGCCAAGCCAGACTACCTCTTACTTTCCATATGGCCCGGGGTTAATTTTCAGTCAAACCAGTTTTTAAAAGACATTTGGCACAATGTGGTGCTGAGCAGATATTCACAGTCTGGATAGAGGGGACCTGGAAAGGATCCCTTTAACCCCACTAATGGCTTATCATTCCACATTATCGTGTTTGAGTGTCCCCTTCTCTCCTTCTCCACAGTTGTTTCCACAGGACACAAGGTTGCCCTGTATGGTGCCCTGTACGTGCCCTGGCAGGGCACTCTGAGAGGAATGGCAGCAGCCTGAAGCCAGGGTTTACATCCTGATGTTATCAAGCATGCAGTGTAGCTGGATGAGTGAGCACGAGCTAGCTCAAACTGGGATGAAACCAAATGTGAATGTGCAGATACTGACATGGAACTGAAGCTCCAGCAGACCTCTCTCACTTGCCTAACTTCATGCATCTACATGCATGTGTGCCAGTACTGGGGCTTGACTACAGGGCCAGGAAATTCTCCCTTAGATCAAGGATGGCACTCTTCTTCTTGAGACACAGTTTCATATCTGGCTTTCTGCTGGTTAATTGGAGATAACAGTCTCCTGGGCTTTTCTGCCTGGGCAGGCTTCAAACCATCATGCTTAGATCTCTGTAGCCTGTAGCTAGGGTTACAGGTATTATTAACCACTGGTGCCCATATCTTTATCCTAATTTTATATCCATAATTTTATATTCTTATCAATTTCATATTCTTTATCTTCATAGAAAATTCCCTAGGCCCTCAGAGAAGCATAGGAATGGGAGGCCAGGTTGTAATCAGCAAAACAGAACTTTAAGGAAAATACTGGTCAACGGATTAAAGTTTGAGAGCCAAATTTTTGTTTTTGTTTTTTTTTAATAAGTTTTTTTTATTGTGAAAATACTGTACAGAGGGGTTACAGTTACATGAGCAAGGTAATGAGTATATGTCTTATCAAGCATTGTTGCCTCCTCCTTTGTTTTTCCCCTACCATCCCTTCCCTCCCACTTCTACAACTACATTCTCCCCCCCCTCCTCTCCCCCCCCCCGCCTAAAAGTTTGTTGTTCAACAGTGTCTTGTACATCTCATTGTTACAATGGGTCAACCTGTATCCCTATTTAAACATTTTATTTTTTCCTCTCCCCTCCCCAAATTAGACCGACATCAAATACAGTGAAAACCAGTTATATACCGTGGGGGAGAAACATACAAAGTAACAAAAAAAAATCACATGATACACCATAAATACGTTGGAAACAATAGCAAGAAAGAAAAAAATTATTTGTGTCCCTAACTTGGGTTTCATTTCACCTAACATCATCTTATCTGGTCATACGTACATAGCTTTTGACCTTTTCTGCTTGTCCCATACATATACTAGTTATTGCAAATAAGGAAAACCATGGGACCTCTGTTTCTTTGGGCCTGGCTTACTTCACTTATAATTTTTTCCAAGTCTTTGTATTTCCTAACAAATGGAGCAATGTCATTCTTTCTGATGAAGGCATAGAATTCCATTGTGTGTGTGTGTGTGTGTGTGTATAATTGTATGTATATATATACATATATATATATATATATATATATATATATATATATATATATACACATTTTCTTGATCCATTCATCTTCTGAGGGGCATCTGGGTTGGTTCCATATCTTAGCTATGGTAAATAATGCATGGTCTTGTTAGTGATCATTGGGTATATGCCCAAAAGTGGGATTGCTGGGTCATAGGGGAGCTCTATGTGGAGTCTTTTGAGGAACTTCCATACTGCTTTCCAAAGTTTACACTTCCACCAACAGTTCAGTAGGGTTCCACATCCCCTCCAGCATCTGTTGTTATTAGAGTTCTTGATGATAGCCATTCTAACTGGGGTGAGGTGGTATGTCAGTGTTGTTTTGATTTGCATTTCTTTTTTTTTGTTGGTTGTGGGGCTTGAACGCTGGGCCTGAGCGCTGTCCCTCAGCTCTTCAGCTCAAGGCGAGCACTCTACCACTTGAGCTACAGCACCACTTCCAGATTTCTGAGTGTTTATTGGAGATAAGAGTTTCACGGACTTTCCTGCCCTGGCTAGCTTTGAACCACGATCCTCAGATCTCCATCTCCTGAGTAGCTAGGATTACAGGCATGAGTCACCAGTGCAGGGCTCTGATTTGCATTTCTTTTATGGTTAGAGAGGTTGAGCATTTCTTCATGTGTCTGTTGGCCATTCTTATTTCCTCTTCATAGAAGTTTCTCTTTCAGTCTTTAGCCCACTTATTTATTGGGCAGTGGTTTCTTTGGGAATTTGTTGTTGGGGGATTTAATTTTTTGGAGTTTCAAGTATATTTTAGAAATGAGAACCTTGTCTGTTGTATAGCTAGTGAAGATCTTCTCCCAATCCATGGGCTTTCTATTGATCTTGCTAGCTATGTCCTTCACCATGCAGAAACTCTGCAGTTTCATGCAATCCCATTTATCCAACCTTCCTTTGATTTGTTGTGTTTCTGGATCTCTATTAAGAACATTTCTGCTTGTGCCAACGAGACCTAGGGTTTCTCCTATTCCGTCTTGTAATGTTTTCAGAGTGTCTGCTTTGACTCCGAGGTCTTTGATCCATTTGGAGTTGATTCAGGTGCAGGTGATATATAAGGATCTAGCTTTAGTTTACTACAAGTGTTTAACCAATTTTGCCAGCACCATTTACTAAGGAGGCTCTCTTTCTTCCATTCTATTTCTTTAGCTCCCTTATTGAAGATTAGATGGCTGTAGGTCTGTGGGTTCATTTCTGGGTTTTCAATTCTATTCCATTGGTCCTGAGGTTTTGATTACTATGGCTTTGTAGAGTTTGAAATTTGATATTGATATTTCTCCAGCACTGTTCTTTCTGTTAAGGATCGTTTTTGCTATGCGGGGTCTTTTATTGTTCCATATGAATTTTTGGATTGTCTCTTCTATTTCCTTGAAGAATGAGTTGGAATATTGATAGGTATTGCATTGAATTTGTAGATAGCCTTGGGAAGTATTGCCATTTTCACAATGTTGACCCTTCCAATCCAGGAGCATGGGAGATTTTTCCACGTTCTACATTCTGCTTTGATTTCCTTTTTCAGGTTTTTAAAGTTTTCATCGTAGAGGTCCTTCACTTCCTTAGTTAATTCCTGGGTATTTTATTTTTTGTGAGGATATTACAAAAGGGGTTGCTTTTCTGATTTCACCCGTGAGAGGCAAAGTTTTTAACAATGAACAGATGCTTAAATTTTATAAGAAGCCCAGTGTATGCTAAAAGTGCAGACCCAAAGCCACGAAGCCACACCTGGTATTCTTGCCAGACCCCAGAAAAGGGGTGCACAGAACTCATAGTTTTGCCCACTGATGTTTTCAGAAAGTCAAGTTTAAAGAGTGATTTGGTAACAGGACTTGTTAGCAAAACTAGGAGGGGTGGGAATTACTTCCCCTCTTAAGATTGAAGGCACCCCTAGAACAGAATTAGTGCCATCATGTCCAGCTTTAAATGTATATGGTCTAGAGATCCATCTGTTCTTTAGGGGTAACTTGGAATTGCTGTGGTGACTTGTAGTCCCTTCATTAAAGTTCTGTAACACTGGGTTAAGCATTCTGTGCATTAAGGTGCTTTGAAAAATCATATTGGCCAAATTCAGCATATGGTGCATCATGCCAACTTCCAACACTGTTCTTCACATCTATTAATGGTAGCATCTTCTCTAGCAGAAGGCTTGAGATGAGGCTAGTGGAGGACAGAGGGAGCTCTAAGAAGGAAGCAAAGTGAGGAGATGGTGGTGGAGGCAGACCCAAGAATACCTCACTACTGCCATACTCAGGCTGCCTTTGCAGGAGGAGAAACAGTACACTCACCTCAGCCCTTCCTAGTCTCCTCTGTGCAGTAACCTCCGGTGCCCTGCGGGGGAGCCAATTACAGTATTCTAATGAAGGTAGTTTCCAATAACAGCACTTGGTGAGTATGTTTCCTTCCTCCTCATCCACTTGCTGACTCTACCCACTGACTGCCTGTCCTCTCACCTTTCCCGGCCCTGCTGCAGCCAGCCCAGGGCTTTCTGGTCATGTGGACGTCTTGTGGAGTCACCAAGGATGCAGGTTGAGGGGAAGCATAGGATGGATGTCTTAAGAGTTGTGTTTGCTGGATGCAAAGGGTTGTGGGCCAACCTGTCATAAACCAGTCAAGTGAGAGCTGTGGATGAGCAGTATTTGTTTGCTTGTAAGAGTCTTTGGGAACCAAAATGAAGCATCTTTCCCCTCACCCCACCCATACCCCTAAAAGGCCCTGTGACCTGAAGAAAGGGGTGAAATATAGTGGCTAATAGCACTGCCCTGGGACTAATGTCTCCATCATTACTAGCTTCATGTCCATCTTTAAGATCCTTCAGCTTTGAAAGGACCTTCAGTTTCATTATCTGTATACTTCTACCTTGTAGAACTGTATATGTTTAAAGAATAATATATACAAAGTGCTTAGCATATTCATTGTGGCTGGCTGAATAATGTGGAGCAATTGTGATTCTAATATAGCTTAGCCTATTAAAGATGAAAATAATTATACAGAACAAGAATTCTTGTCAATTTCTGGCAAAGTTCTGTTCTCACTTCCTGACTCTGTCCACATTGTCTTTGCCCTAGCTTATCTCAGGACTACTCTGGTATATACTTTTACATAGCCATTACTGATACTATGGTCAATTACCTTATCCTGTGGATAAACTGTCTAAGATGTATTAGCTGAGAAAGGTTGGGGTTTTAGCCAGGACATCTAGGTGTGTGTTTACTGATTCCCTTGTATTCATAGAGGATTGGTACCAGGACTCTCCCTTCTGATGACAAATGCTTAGATGTTCATGTTGTTTATATGAAATGTCATAGTAAAACTTATGTAAGTCCTTCTGCATGCTTTAAATCATGTCAAGGTAGTTTAGAATGCCCAAGAAAATGTGAATTCTCTAATTGATTTATTATTTTGGACATGATGATGAGAAAAATGTCTGAACATGTTCAATATCCACGCAGTATTTAAAACATTTTTCATACATGGTTGCTTGAATCTTAGACGTGGAACTCACTGAGACCTTGGCCTGATGGCATAAGCAGATAGCGGAATGCATATGTGTAAGTATATCATAATGCACACATGTAAATAAGGGAATAAATAAAAAGGTACTCTGAGGGCTTACTACAAGTGAGCTGTGGGGATGACATGGTAGGATAAGAAGGAGCATGATTTTATATGTCACTCTTACTCCTCCTGAGTCATCTTTTAAAATAAAAGTGAAGTGAGACTTGTGTAACTAATAAACGTAGCAATGAAGATGAGCTTAGGCAAGTCTAAGTTAAAGACTGGGGTTTTGTTGCTGTTTTGGACCCATAATCTGCAGCTCTACCAATTGAGCCACTCCAGACTCACCTTTTCCAAACACATCTACTTCCAAAGCAAAATGACTATCACCGTATCTATTACAACTCTTTCTCAAGCCTCTGATGGGGTCTTCATTGATTGTAAGGATTTTGAACTTTTATAATCCTTTAAGGTGTTTTCCAAAGGTATGTGGGTGTATGTGTGCATGACAGAGAGAGACACACAGAATTAAATGCAGAGAAACAAAAATGGAGAAAACTGAGTGACTTCAAATTACTTATAATAAAAATCCAAATTTTCAAGGAATCTAAAAAGAGAACGTTGTCTGCGTGTAGAAATTTGAGAATTGGGTTTTCAATTCTATTCCATTGGTCCTGAAGTCTGTTTTTGTGCCAGTACCAAGCTGCTTTAATTACTGTGGCTTTGTAGTAGAGTTTGAAATTTGGTATTGATATCCCTCCAGCACTTGAAAAAATTATATTAAGTGAAGTAAGCCAGGCCCAAAGAAACATAGGTCCCATGGTTTCCCTTATTTGCAATAACTAGTACATGTTTGAGATAAGCAGAAACGGTTAGATAAGGTATGTTAGGTGAAATGAACCCCAAGTTAAGGGCTCAAATGTTTTTTCTTGCTTGCTATTGTTTCTAACATATTTATAAGATGATTTCTTTGTTGCTTTGTATGTCCCTTCCCCACGGTATAACTGCTGTTTTCACTGTATTTGATGTTGGTATAATTTGTGCAGGGGAAGGGAAAAATCAAATTGTTTAAATAGGGATAGAGGTGGACCCATTGCAACAAAGCAATGTACAAGATGTTATGTCGAAAAATGAACTTTATAACTTTGCTGGGGGAGGGGAAGGGGAGTGCGGGGGGTGGGGGAGGAGATAGGAAGAGATGCTAAGGGAAAACAAAGGATAAGGCAACAATGCTTGATAAGAAATGTACTCATTACTTTGCTCATGTAATTGTAACCCCTCTGTACGGTATTTTCACAATAAAAAAAAAGAAATTTGAGAATTGATTAAAACGTTTTTTAATGGTGGGCCTCCCCTATGTGCACGAGTGGCTGCTTTCTGCTTGTCAGCCGTGGAAAGGAGGGAGAGAGGCAGCCTTGGTCAGGACGGCAATGAGAGATCAGCATTCTCTACTATCAGGCCACGTCCATGAAAAGTGGGAATGCATCGGTGGATGTCTGATGGGTGGATGTCTCATGGCCTTGTGCTCAGTCAATAGAGAAAGCAGCACCTCAAGCTCTCATGGAGTTTGCATTTGGGTATGGAAAAGAGCTAGAGCCTCTTTAGGTGCTTATGGTCTGGGGAAGAGAGAACTACACAGACGCATGGGGCCTGGCACAGAGTAACTCACAAGGTGAGAAGCTGAACATAGAAGAGCAGGAAGAAGATAACAAGATACCAGGCCTTCAGGCTGTTAAGAGAAACTAAGACTCTCTTCTCCTTTCCCCTTCTTCTGACCTGTAATTAGCAAGTTTGCATAGGCTATTCCCCAAGGCTTGAATACTCTTCCCCAATTCATTTTACTTCCTTGCCTGACTGCTTGCTTCTAACTCCTGTTACCTTCTGGGTCCACCAGAGCAGGGATGACATCTTTGACTGTCCAATCACTCATTATAAATTCCTTCTGCAATTCTCCTATCATAGTTATTTCTCCTTATGACCATTTATTGATTGATTTTCCTCTCTGCTATGAGACTGTTAGCTCTGGGTGTAAGACTCTTCATTATTATACCACTGTTCAGTTGTTAGGGCAGTGACTGAACCATAGCAGATGTTTGCCTATCTATTAGATGAGAGGGGGAAAAAGAATCAGTTATTACTACAGGTATCTCACAAGTGCTCAGAACTTTTTTTGTGGTACTGGAATTATAATTTAGGGCCATAGACCTACTTTCTAGGCAAGCCTTCTACCACGTGAGCCATACTCCCTAGTTTTGCTTTAGATGTATTTTTTGATATGGTCTCACATTTAGTTCCTAGGGGCCTGTCTTAGACTGCAGTCCTGCTGCCTATACAGGAAGCATAGGCAACAGGACTGTGTGGCCTCCCTGAGGAGGTTCACAGACCTGACCTGACTATTTGTTAAAATGGGCATCTCACTTTTCAATCAGCGTGGCCTCAAACTGCAATCCCTCCATGTTTGCCTCCCAAGTAGCTAAGATGAGAGGCATGTGCCACCATGTCTGACTAAGGTTCTGCTTGTGTTGTTTCATTTTCTTGAAGATCTTATCCTCTTTTCCTTTCATCCAATCTTCATCAGCTTCAAAATGCACTGACAATGGCAGGGATAATGTTGACAATCATCCTCTGGATGTGCATGGGATCTTACTGATTTTCATAACTCTATTATTGTCAAATATCCAGGGGATCCACCCCAAACCTTCCGGGAATACAAGTTTCAGCAATGTGCATCTTAGAGCCCAGGTTTCTGGGGAATTGAAAGGTGAGGACAGCAGATCTGGCCTTGTGATTTGTGCTTGGCATCTCACTAGTGTCTGCATTTCACACAGGAGGGTGGGAGCTGCTGCTGCTTTGGCTTTGTTTTCATAATTCTCTCCAGGACTGTTAGATTCTGCTGAGGGGGAAGTGCAGAGAGAAAATTGTTATTGCTTTTCTGATGCTTTTGGTTACTTGCTCCTTGGGGGGTTAGAGATAGGAAAGACCAGAGGTATGTGACAGCCAGATATAAGGGGAGAGGGGAGGAGACAAGGGGGTGGAGAGAACAGAATGATTCGTGAGGCAGTAAAAACAGTTATATTCACCTCCCCGGCATGCCCCCATCTCAACTGTTAACAAAAGCTTATGAAGCCAGAGGTGACAGCTCCAGGGACCCCAGAGGCCGATCTGTGGTACACAGGCAGCCTGGGGCCATGGAGCTCAGGATCCACATTGAGAGCCTCAGTTTTCTCATCTGTAAATTGGATTTAAAAAATAGTTCATATCCCACAACTTTGATGAGGATTCATTTAGATACTGTGTGTGAAACCTCCACACTGAAACTTTGTTGTTGTTATGGTGCTCAAGCTCGAGCCCAGCCCCTCACACATTAGGCAAGCATTCTGACACTGAGCCGCATCCCTTGAGCCTAGTTATTATTTTTTATAGCTTACTCTCTAAATACCAAAGGTCAAGCATCAATGCAAATTCGAGTCCAAGTTTTTCTGATTCCTAGCTTTTCTTTGAAAATCATTCTTGACGCATTATATGACTATTTGCCTTTGCAGCGAGCAGAGAGTGGGGGAAAGGGAAGATTAATTAGGAAACAGTCATAAAAAAATTCATAGTGTACGGAATGGATGTAATATTAACATACGTAATTACTTCTCTACTTCAGAAGCTATAATATCAAAGATAAAAATCATGTCAGCTTCAGTCTTTTTCTCATTGTAGATTCATACCATTACATTAATGACTAACTTTCTGAGTGGTATAATTTTCTCTTGGAAGCATACCTATTCTGAGTTGAGGCCAAGATGCTCTTTCCCAGGCACACCCTGCACTTGAGGGTGGGAGACGAAGACTCCTCCCTTACTGAGGTGGGTCTCTTCCCTCCTGCCACTGAGGACAGCAACGCGTTCACTCCCTCCAGGAGGAAACAACAGGCCATTGGTCACACAGGCAGCCACATCTTGCCTTGTGTTTGGCTGGGCTGTGGACTTGGCTCTCATGGACTTCTTTGGGACCTGACGACTGTGAGTGAGTAATTTAGACTGTTCTAGATATCACTAGAGCCACCAGGCTTCTGGGCTCGGCTTGTTTCTAGGGAGAAAAGTCCCCAAACATCTTGGAAATATACCCTTGTCTGTTTTAAACAGTGGCCCTTTCCTATCTGTCTTCCCTTGGTGTTCTGGCCTGAACACTGTACATGAAGGAAGGAAAACATCATTGTTTTCAGTCCTTTTCCCAGAATTAAATCAGACCTTCTTCTGGACAAGAGGGCAGTAGAAGTCATCTTGAGAGTGTTTGCTTTCTAGAGTCTTCCTAAGTTCTTCCCTCTTTGGGGGTACCTCAACACACATTTCTCCAGTGCAAAGTTAAAGAATTTACCAAAAATCACCACCAAGAGGAGCAGAAGTGGTCTAGCTCAATGTGTAGCCCTCTGAAATTATGAGAAAAAAAAAGAAGGGAGCTTGATTTTCCCTGTCCTTCCTTTCCTTATTGTTTAATCATCATAATCATCTTTCTTTCCAGGTCCTTGCTCTAATAACTTCCCTCCTCTTATTAAGTGACCAAGCTGCCTTTACTTGGGACATGTGATACACATTTCTGAGCATTTGTTCCCCACAGCTGAATGATGCCCTAGGAGAAGAGGTCAGTTCTGGCTCTGCAGATAGGCATAAAAATATCAACAGGCAATAACAGGTGCCAGTCCCTGGCACCCAAACTATGATAGAGAAGAAGTGTTGTCTGGGCTATGTATGGGCACACTGAAGTGGCCTTGGGGACAAGCTCCAGAGGAACATCTATCCTCTAAAACTCAGGGTCCAGGGCAAGATTCTTGTGTAGTTCAAGTGATGGTGGTAACTCCATATTACATGCACATATGGGCCATCAAGTTGCTTCTCATATGACAGCTCTGGAGTATTCTGTAATTGGTTTAGATGCAGACACTTGTTGATGGAATATTGGTTAATGAGTGCCCTGAATAAAGGAGAAAAGTGAGAAGAGGCAAAGAAGTTCACATGAAGATTGCTCTGAATAGTAGTTAATGAGTGAATTTTGCACATCAGCAAATGGCCTTTGAGAATTTTACCATGGGTTTCATATTAGAAAAGAAAGGTCACTGGTAGAAATTTCAGGCATAAATAGCAAAAACAAGCTATGGTTAATTTGTCAATTTTAAGAAGAACCTTTTGTCTGGCATGGTAGTGCATCCCTGGAATACCACCCACGGGTTAGACAAATAGGAAGATTATGAGTTGGAAGCTAGTAGGGTCAAGTTAGTGAGACTGTGTCAAAAACAAGATATAAAAAATAAGTGTCTTGAGAGGTAGCTCAAAAGGAGAGAGCTTTTGTAGCTTTTTGTAGCCTTTGCAGGGTTCAATGCCCAGTACTACAAAAAGAAAGGAAGATAATCTTATTATTAGAAACAACTCCTCTCTTTTAGTTTCAAATAAAAACCTTTTTCTGCCCATAAACCATTTATAGTAAGACCCAAAACTGATAGAATATTCACATGAAGCTCTTAAATCAAATATTTTTTAAAGCAGGACTTCTCAATCTAATGTCCATAATGTGTCTTCCACATTGCGAATGATTAGCAGCATTCTTGGCTTCTACCCACTAGATGCCAGTAGCATTGCCCTTCAGTAATAACAGCCCAAACTGTCTCCAGACATTGTCGGATGTTCCCTAGGGGGACAAAGTCACTACTGTTCATAGGGAAACTGATTCTACATAGCTTAGCATCATCTGTCTCTTCCCCCCGCCACACCCCACTTCCCCACGCAGCCAGAGATAATATTGAACTGGAGTCATAGCAGGCTTTGGTTCCCCCAGATTTATTGTCAAAAGAAAATGAGAGTCAGAGGAACCTACACGTTTGCTTTGTTCCACTGGTCTTTAAGATGGCATACCAATGACTATTTTAACCTTAAAGAAAGGGGGAGAGGAGAGGAGAAATGATGTTTGAATATCCTATAACAATAGATACTCTGTTCTTTGTTCCTTTTTATTTTTTCTTTGAGTGCTAGGGAATGAACTAGAGCGAACGTTGAAATGAAGAATGAGAAAACATCTGGCAGACACATCCTGTTCCAGCCTCACTTCTCCATGATGCGAGTTTTCATGGGCTTAGGAAAGGGTAATGTGGTACAGACTCAGCCCCTGGGAGCCGAGGATGTGCCCCAGGCCTTTTTCCTATTGCCAGCCCTTCCACTTCTGCCACTTCCTGTGCAAACAGGAAGTTGTGCCTTAGTGAGTTAATGATGTACATGCATATGCCTTTCCTGACTAGCTGGCCCTAAGACTTCATGAAGTTTCAGCATATGTGGCTATGGATGTTGCTTGGGTTCCAAGAAATCCCTGAGATACAATTAGACATATCTACTTGTGTTAGTTACCAGGACAGAACTCCTTTATGCTTGAAAACACACCATTTTGTGTCTTCTCTACTTTCTTTCCTGAGCAGGAAGGGATCATTTCTTGCTAAGTTACCTTCTAGAATCTTTTTCATTGTGGAAAATCTAGTTAGTAAAATTAAAGAAGGAGCTAATTGAAACCATATAATAAAGAGAAAGAGTGAATAGAAGATAGAAAAGCTACATTTACTTTGTCACTGAAATTGCTTGGAAGGATATAAGAGAGATTTGCAGAAAAACCTACCACATAGGTGAACCAAAAATAATTTAACTTGACTTTTTAAAATTTAAGAATATTTCAATATGTCTCCACACATACTTGGTTACTCTGGATGAATAGAAGTGTTTTAAATTTCAAGACATTCAATTTAAATATTACATTGACCAGACTGAGCCCTGTGGACCTGGGGCCAATGCATAGAACATACTTGAAATGAATTACTTTACTATCATTTGCACAGCTACTGATGTCAGTGCCTTATATTTCCTCTCTCTCTCTCTCTCTCTCTCTCTCTCTCTCTCTCTCTCTCTCTCTCTCTAACACTCTCTCTCTCTCTCTCTCTCTCTCTCTCTCTCTCTCTCTCTCTCTCTCTCTCTCTCTCTCTTCTTGCTCTCTTTCTCTCTGATTCTCTGGACAAATAGAATAAGTAAAACCCATCAGTACACATATAATCCAACCTATCATTGGCAAATGAGCAGGACAGCTGCTCTTACCATCAAGACTGGCAGTCCTGTTCATAAGTGCTTTGTTTATAGACGTATGAGGCAGCCAATATATAAGCTGAATATGTATATTAGAATAGTCTTGGCATTTTCATAATAATAGATCTTTAATACATACTTTTCTCTAGAATCTTTATGGTTTGTAGAGCTTCTCCACTAAACTCGATGGTTGTAGATAATGTGGATATCTTCATTAGAACTACTTCATTAGAACTACTCACTTTCTAAAAAAAAATCTTTAAAATAGCAGGATTCAGGAGATGTGTGTTACGTAGGTAATATGCTCTGTACTTTTCCTTGTTAAACCTGACATGGCTTCACAATTCTAACATTGTGACTCAGGCACAGGATCAACAAAGTTTTAGCAGCAGGGCAGGCAGATGAGTTATGAAGTATACCTTCCATTGTCTTCCAGCCAGAGGCTGCCTCAAATTCAAACTCTTACCAATTCTTAAATGCACCATGAGAAAGAATTTTCAGCCCCCCTACCCCCACCCCACTCTGAGGTCTAGGGACACACTATATTCCATTAACAGCCTCTCCAGTTTTTTCTTCTTCTTCTTCTGAAGCCCTTCCCTTGCCTTGGATATTGGCTAACATTTTCCACTGGTCAGAAACTTTGTTTATACAGCTGATGAAGTTAATGGTTCATCTCCTCCACTCTGTAGACACTCCAATTCTACCGTCATCATAACTAGGACTGGTTGTTTTACTTGGCAGAATTATTTCAGTCATACAAGATAACCAAATGGGATTGGTGATCAGTTCATTTGTTCAGAACACATTCCAGTAAGCACAACCGACCAGGTCCCAAATGGTTGAGTTGCTGTTTCAATCAAAACACAACTTATAGAGACTTCTGATCCTTCCATAAATTTCTGATCTGAAACTAGAGTATTGTCCTGTAATATATAGCCTGTATCCAAGCCTCACACAGTCTTCCTCAGTGGCAGTAGAACATTGTGCTACATGGATCAGAGAACCTACTGCTGAAAAAGGTGCCGTCGAAAAACATAGCATTCAAGGAGTCCAAAAGCTTGAATGTTGTCACCTCAGAATTTTTGGTGGCTGCTCATAATTCTGTTTCTACCTAAATGTTGATAGGGAAAGGATTTGAAACATCATTAGAGTCTTTCCATTGGTGAACACAGCAGATCAAGTGTTGAATTATAAATTAGTGAAGTCTATTTATGAATACCTTTGTCTTAGTTGAAGGAGAAAGATGAATTTTTAAAAGAAAATGTATAAAACCTCATTGAATATGTAATAGTAATATTTATCAATAATCTTCAAAATGTCTGGTCTTCTTTTCCACCACCAGGGATGAAACCCAGGGCCTTGTGTGTGCTGGGCAAATACTCTGCCATGGAGCTGTATTTTCAGCCCTTCAGTAAATGTTTTAAAGTGAAAACAGAACAACACTGTAAAGTCTAGTGGGTTTTATCATCAACTTTCTGTATGAGCTGAAAATATCTTATTTCACTTTTTGTTCCTAAAGACTGAAAATTTCTGATCCCCTCTATGTTGCTAGGTTATCATGAGGATCATGGGAGGCATTGTATGTACTAGTACTGTTGGGAGTCTAATAAGGGGTTCAAAAGCACAAGACTGCTGGTAGGCTGGCCCCTAAATGATTGAACTAAGACACTCCAATGTCCGGAATTAGTTTCGTTTTTGGAAATGGACATTAAACAATGTTGGGCTGCACAGTAAGAAGGTCATTCTTTTTTTTCACTTCTTAGTCTCCCTTTCTGGCTCCTCCAAGGAGCATGTCTTCCTTTCGTGCTAACTTGCCCTCTATACTTTTTTTTTTTTTTTTGCTTATGTGGTGCTGAGGAATCGAACCCAGGGCCGCATGCATGCAAGGCAAGCGCTCTACCACTGAGCCACCTTCCCAGCCTGCCCTCTATACTTTCTAAAGCTTGCTAAATTCCCTTACCTGAGACACCAAGCCTGTGGAATAGAGCCTTGGTCAAGCCAATGTATTTAGCTAGATTTTGCATGCTCGGTTTAGTTTGTTTGTGTGTTGTTAGGGACAAACTCCTCCACAAGTGGAAATGCTTTTCAGCTACTAGCAGCGATATAAAGTTTCACATCTATGCAGATTATGTAAGTGGGGGCAAATGCCATTTTAAATGAATAAATCTTTTGTAAATAAACAGACAGAGTGGGAATGTGGCTTGGTGGTAGAGTGCTTGCCTAGCATGCATGAAGCCCTGCATTTGATTCCTCAGTACCACATACACAGGAAAAGCAAGAAGTGGAGCTCTGGCTCAAGTGGTAGAGCGCTATCCTTGAGTAAAAGAAGCTTAGGGACAGTGCCCAGGCCCTGAGTTTAAGCCCCAGGATTGGCAAAAACAAAACAACAACAACAACAAAAAACCTGTCACATATTTGATAAAAATTGTGGACCTGATATGAATACAACTGAAATAGAGGAACACAGGCATGTGAAACACACAAGCTAAGACCTGATGTATTAGAAAGGGGACATTTTTCTATTGTGGTGGTGTCTGTCTTGTCATCCTTAAATAATCCCTACAAAGAAAGGGGAGGGGAAATACAGGAGGGGAAATAAGCCATTCTGCTGCTATTGCCACTTCCTCTGAAAAACACACTTGTTGAGAAAATCTAAGCACTGGAATCTTACTTAAATCTTCCAGACTTAATTGGGTTTTTTTTGTTGTTGGTCATGGGGTTTGAACTCTGGGCCTGGGCACTGTCCCTCAGCTCTTCATCTCAAAGCTAGTGCTCTACCACTTGAGCCACAGCACAATTACAGGTTTTCTGAATGGTTTATTGGAGATAAGAGTCTCAGAGCCTTTCCTGACTGGGCTGGCTTTGAATTTCAATCTTCAGATCTCAGCTCCTGAGTAGCTGGGATTACAGGGGTGAGCCATTGGCGCCCAGCTCAGACTTAAATTTTTTTAAAACATTGATTGAGCTAAAGAAAGAGCTGCATTCCCAAGAGCCCAGCTCATTTCACCAACCACTAAGGGGGGCACACATACGGTGTATCACCTCATTCCGACAGCTTCAACACATCTTGTGTCCTCTGGAGACTATGAATCTACAAACAGTTACAATTTTGAAGACATTGTGGGCAAGCAAATCCTCTGCGATCATCATGTTTTCTCACGGTTCTCTTAATTTCCTCTTTCTCTGCTTCTCTCTCTCTCTCTCTTTTCCTCTTCCCTCTGTCTGCTTTTCAGTCTTTGTCTCTGTTTATCTCTGTTCTCTCGGTCTCTCTCAGTGACTCCCTTCTGACCCTCTCTGGGAGTAGACAAATCTTTTTAAACAGTGAAGTCAGGGAACGAACCTCAGAATACACACTGGTGGGTTTTTGAAGTACTGTCTTTCAGTGTAGGAAACCGAGGCAATCCCAGCAGACATCCAGCCAGTGGGAAGCCTCTGTTGTTCCTGATGGTGTTCTGCTGACTATTATGCCCAAGTAATGATTTCCACTTGTTAATAAATTCTTCTTGCTTGAAGTGAGGACGTCTTGGAGAAGGAGGAGAAACCATGGTAATAAAACCATTGCTAGAATCATCTGCATTCCTTTCCAGTCTGGTCACATCTAGCCTTGGAAAAGTGCACCAAACCTCAATCTCCTCATCCAGCTAACACTGCTGCTTCTGCAGGGATGTTTGTTCATTCGTAGGCTTGCTTGTTTTAAATTGATATCTCTCCTAAATTTTGTAGCTGTGTGTATGTAATTATTGTCACAAATACAGCAACGTGATACTCTCGTAACAGATTACTATACTTTAAAGGAAACACACCCTTCTGTTCCATTCTTCTAGCCAGGGTGTAGGGCTCCTCTTCTAAGCGGATGTTTATTGGTCTTACGAAAGGGCTTTAGAATTCTGGATTCAGATGAGGCTTGGAGGCAAGTGCCAATTATGTCATATGGTATTAATGCCCAGTAACAACACTAATATAACCAGGTTTTTTAAAAATTATTTTCCATTTTTTGGTTTTAATTACTCCCATGTACACTTAGGAGTTGTCTTTCTGAAAAGCCAGGATTTGAGCTGCTATTGTTTTTTACCTAACCAGGACAGGAATTACTTCATGTTCTGACTTTTAGGAGTATCGAGAACATCTTGAAACAAACAAGTAATAAAATGAAAACCCTCTACCAAAGTCTCATCACTGATGACTGAAACTTTATTTTTCATGTCTGGAAAGCTATAAGTTTTCAATAAATTTGTATTTAAGGGGCGTAATTGGATAAATAAATTGACACGCTTTTTCTGCTTTTACTCAGTTTGATTCTATGCCTTCTCTTCTTCTGCCATTCTTTGAGGCTAGTACTACTCATATTTGTGACTTGAAATGGAATAGAATCTCAGTCCCTCCTAATTCCCAAGCTGGTATTCTCCCAACATTAGTAATTTGCCTTATGTTGAAACAATGGACATAAATGTTTTATTAATTTTAAAGAGTTTTTTTGGGTGTTTTCTTGGCTATTTGTTTATTAGACCAGAACAGCAATTTACTGTGGCCTGAATGAAACTGACTGTGTAATTTTTATAAATAAAGTGTTATTGAAACAGAGTCATGCTCATTACTTTCCATATCATCTCAAACTACTTTGGCACTTGGAGTGAGAAAGTTGAACAGTCACATCAGAGACCATGTAGCCTGTAAGCCTAAAATAAGTCACTGGTGTTTTATAAGTTTTGTATGTCTATGTTTGGATCATAGTAGAAGGGACTTTAAAAAGAAAGCTGCTATATTTCTCAAGTTCTGTTTAAATGTGTGTTGAATCAAAATATGCTTTTCTATTGAGTCAAAGATACATAGGCTTGCCTTTATAAAAGTCTTAATATAGCATGGAAGGAATATGTCCGCTCATTAATATTAATTCTTACTCTCATTGTTTTAATAGTAAGAAAAAGTAACTATAATTGTAACAATGTGCTTGCCTATTTCATAAGAAAGAGGATAATTTCTCCCAGAATTGGTGAGGTCAAATTTATGCTCATACAAATGAGATGTAATCTTTTCGCATGAAGATTAGACGAAATGTATGCATGTCAGAAAATAAGTCAGTTTGTACCTCCTTTCCTCGAGCAGTTCAGTCCTCAGTAAGATCATCAAGAGACTCAGACTTGGAAATGTTCCCATGTGGAGGACAGTGGTCAACTCTACCTGCTCAGATGTCAGGCCATTGCTCAGCAAGAGCAGCAACATGCAGTACCTCATCATGGAAATGCAATTCTTAGAGACTTGGGGATCTCTGCTGTTAGGGGAATAGATCACATGACTGGTTTGTTTTCTCCACTCCTTTTCAGCCTATGGTTTCATGCTCTACTCACCGTATGTGTCTATGTGGGCCACACACTAGTACTTTGGACCTTATGGGCAGTCGCATTCCTAAGCATGCTGGGTATACAACATCAGTAAGGAAAGATTAGTCAGAGTTGTCTGCTATCTCACTCAAAAACAAAACCAGAATAATAATTAGTTACCATTTTTGCTCGTGTCTCTTATTTTCTGGATTCTGAACTAAGGCTTCCCCATACCAAAAGCAATTGATTAAGTCCTATATACAACTCAAGGGTATATGATGACCCCCACTTGAAGATAAAGGAAGTGAGGTTCAGTGAAGCTGAGTCACGAGCTCAAGGCTACACAGCAACTACAGGCTCCAAAAACCTCATTCATTAAAATGCAGAGATGCGTTGGGGGTATCAAATTTGAGTTCAAAGGCTTAGTACAAAAAGAGAAAATGCAAAAGAGTGAATAAAATTTTAATACTAATTATTTGTTGAAATGTTAATATTTTGAATATGTCAGATCAAATAAAGTATATTATTAGAATTAGCTTCACCTGTGTTTCCTTTTTCTAGTGTGACTACTAGAAAATTTTAAATTACAGATGTGTCTTAGTATGTGTTTTGCATTTTATTTTGATTGACTAGAGCAGGCGTCTAGAGCAGAGGTCAGCTGATTTTAGCCCTCAGGACAAATGTGGCTCACTGCCTGGTTTTGTACTGATAGAATGATTTTTACATTTTTGAAGATTTGTGAATTTTTTGAGTGTCACTTAAAAAACCCTTGTGGCCTACATAGGCTAAAACATGTGTCATGGGTCATTTACAGTCTAAGTTTGCTCACCCTTGGGCTATTTGATTGAGTGGCAGAGGAGGCATAAATCTCAGAACAGTAACACTCCAAATCTATGTTCAGTCGTTCTGAATGGAAGTTGAATACTAGATGCCAGAAATCGCATGAAAGTTTTATCCAGTATGTCATTTAATTTTGAGACTAAAGGACACTTTTCATGATTTTATAATATTACTATGTACAATTAAAATATTCTGACTACCTAGGAACTGGACATTCTTGAAGATATTTCCATTAAAAAAACACTCGGCACATTATAAAAGGAAAAGAAGTATGGATCATTTATTGTGTCCATTTTTATGATGAGTAAGTTGAGGCTGGCAGAAATTCCATAATTTGTCTTAAGTTACACAAGTAGCAAGTGTCAGGAATAGAATTTGAGTCTACTTTTTCCTGGGAGGTATAGCCATGGGCCTTTGGTACCTCTTGTCACAGAATTCCTAGGTATGTTTTGACAGAGCCCCCCTTTTCATTGATTGACACAGATTTATATACTCTCTGAGTGCTTGTCTGAGGCAGGTGGTCATTCTTGGCATAATCTAACCTAGGGACCAGTAAACTGTACCTCACAGCTGAAACTTGACCTTGTTCTCTTTATTTCCATGTAGAAGGTTTCAACAGTGCGCACTATGATGATTAATGTTGATCATCCACTGGGTTGGATTGAAAGGTTACCTAGGAGCTTAGTAAAGCACGCCTCTGAGTATGCCTCGGGAGATATTTCCAGAGAAAATTAACTAAGGGACACAGATCTTCCTGAATATGGGTGGCATCATCCCCTGGGCCCGGGGCCCAGATTGAAGAAGAGGACAAACTGTAGAGAGCCCAGAAATATGGGCATTCCCTCTCTCTGCTTCCTGTCCACCATGAGGTGAGCACCCTCCATGACATGCACCCAGAACCTGCAGGGTCACCGACCATGGAATGAAACTTCTGAAACTGAGCTAGCACAGATGTTTCCTCCTTTTAAGCTCATCTGTCGTCTGTCTTGTCACATCAAGAAGTCTAACACGTCTACCCCAGTGGTTTATACATTGTTCAACAGTAGAGATGACTAATTGCAGCAGAGACTACACATCCCACCCTGTCAAAGATGCTTCCTGTCTTGGCCTTTACAACAGACTTTTGCTGACCCCCATAGTCTTTTTTTTTTTAAGGGAGGCATCACATGTGCCTCTGCTGCACACTCACAGGGCCTAGTTCATTTGGGGTTGGTGAGTGGCCCATAAACATGGGGTAAAGTGACTGTTTGTGGTATGGAGTAGGGGGTCAGCATAGCCTGTGTCAGCTCCTGCAGTCAGAGGCCCTTCGGTGAGAGCACAAGTCCAGCTGTGGCCATCTCTCTCAGAACCGATGGGACTCTCTTCTTTTACTACTTCTGTCCCTTATGGTTACTTGACTAGGAACATGTGGATTATATTTCATTTAAAATATGCAGGGATTTTTTCAAACTAGGGGAAAACACACTTGGCAAAATCTGCAATACTTTGCGAACCATCTGGGAAGGTTGCTTGTTTGTGCTGGAGCCTCGTGGCTCTATCCTCCGTGGAGAGATGATTTTTCACAAACCCACATTTGTTTCAGGACAATGGGACTCTTCACACTTAAGTAAAACCAACAAGAGTGTATAATGTTGGCTTCACTATGGTGTATAGAAGGAATTGGCATCCGGTTTCATGTAAAACAAGGGTGGCAGTTCAAGGACATTTTGGGGAGACATATGGCAAGAATCATTGCATGAGGCAGCCATGTGCCCCCTCCAAGCTATTTAACAATAGTCACTAGTACTGAGAGTTTCTTATGTTCCCAGCACATTTCTAGCACCTTTTAGCCTTTGCTTCAATTATTCCTCCCAGCAATCACATGAAATGGGTCCTAGGATTGTGTTTATTTCAATTTGAGGAAAGAGAATTAAGCAGCTTAAGTAATGTTTTCCCCTGAGGGTACACAACTGGTGAGCAGCCAAGCTAAGACTTCAACTCAGACCCAGGAGTAGGCAACTCCATGAGCTGTGCCCCTGTTGTTTTTCTGTACCAGACACCCCCAAAATTCTGAGTTACATTTCCCATGCTCTGTGACCTACAGCAGTGCACTGATACATTTAAAAATATGCATTAAAACATACTTTGTACTAGGCATCATGTAGAGATTCAACAGTGAGCCAAGACACATGGTTATTAATTTTATTTTGTGGTACTAGGGATGGAACTCGGTGTTTCGTGTATGCTGTACTCTACCACTTGAGTTTACACATACACACACACACACACTAGTCCAAGACAGATCAATTTAAATAGAATTTGGTATTTAAAGTAAAAAGCATTATGGAATTCTGTACCCAAGTTCTCTGTATTATAGAAGACTCCAATCTCAAGAAAGCTCTGTGTATGTCATTCATTGGTTTACCCCTTCTTTCTTGTTTGGAAGAGGATTTATTTTTCTCCCCTTTATCTCTGATCCTCTTGCTTTATACCCTTTTCCCTTCTTTCTCTCCCAACTCTAGACCCAAAAAACAGTCTACATGTTGTGAAAAAGATTTCTTAAACCACAAGGGTGACGTAACATCAGGCCTGTTATTCCTCCCTCTCTCGTACACAAAAGATTGGACATGAGTGAGATTTTTAAAAATTGGTTTTTAAATGTGATGAAAAGATTGTCCTTTTCACCAGAACAAAACAACCCTGAATATTGAAGGCCTCCTTCCTGATAGGGTTGACTCCCAAAGATGAGGAAATCTATGCATTGGGGCACAGGCTCCTGATAAAGGGAAAAGACAGTAGGGAGGGAAGAACTGGAAAGGCTTTCAATGTGTAGAATGAACTGGAGGCTCCTTTTAGTCTCTGGAGAATCATGGCTCGGGACATGACCTGTATTTCCATGGGCAGTAGCCCAGCTAGGATTGCTTGCAATCCAGCTGATAGGACAAGGCTTTTGCCATGGAAAGTGTTCACACTGGAGCATTTCTCAGCTAGTCACCGGCCATCAATTACTTAAGAGTCAGATCTTGGCCAGCATCCCCTGTTCCACAAAGTATGTCATTCTGTGTTCACAGAAATGGAGTTTACAGTCCCACCACTAAATTAAAACTGATGCTTCCAAATTAAAAGCAGACAGGACAGATGCACAGGGAAGAAACATAGCCTAACAGTCTTTTGTGAATCAGCTAATCTTTGTGCCAGAACTTGAAATCAGCTTTTCCTGTAGAGGCCTCAACTACACCACACCTATGTAAGCTGCGTTAAATGAAGCGGAATTCACATTTTACCAGATACTTTCCTTCATTTGACCATCTGGAGAAGGATAAAGAGCTCAGTGAAGCCTGGATTCCTAAGTGGGGAACATAGGGCCAACATCTGAATGTGGCCATGTCCAGCTTGTCCCCACTTTGAAAAGCAATATGGAGCTATAAAAGCACATGAAATACCATACCCAGCAACCCAGGACCTGAGCCCTGTCCCCAAACTGCAGGGCAGGGCCTGAATTCTTTGGGGGAATATGTTCAAAACAAAACAAGAAATAACAACAAAAACAAGTTCTGGGCATTGGTGGCTCACACTTAAAATCCTAGATGCTCAGGAGACTGAAGTCTGAGGATTGTGGTTTGAAGCCAGTCCAAGCAAGGAAAGCTCATTAGACTTTTATCTCCAATTAGTTATCAAAAAAGCGAGAAGTGGAACCATGGCTTTAAGTGGTAGAGTGCTAACCTTGACCAAAAGGAGCTCAGGGACAGTGCCTAGACCATGAGTTCAAGCCCCAGAACCGGCAAACACACAAGTATTCTACTTGCTTTGTTAATCACATAATTGATTTATCAGTTAGTAAATGTGAAAATTTTTAATAAGCCCAGTGACTCCCTGCTTAAATGTCTTCAGAGGCTTTCCACTACCCAATGATAACAATCAACCTCCTCATGGGATCTCCAAGGCCTGAGGGCTGGCTCCCTGCCTTGGCCTCTGCCCCTCACATTGCTTCTCCTTCTCTGTCCTCCAGCCTTGTGGATTTCCTCTTCTACCACACCCCATAGTCTCTTCCATCTAGGTTATTCCCTTTAATACTGTGCTTTTCCAATGATGCTGTTTTAATCTCCCTGTTGAGAAGAAAGTACACAATTCACCTAGGTAGAACACAAAATTCCTTGATTTCCAGCATGTTCTTCTTAAAATCATTTTGATCTCCTCAAAAAAGACCCCTTTATCAATGAGTAGTCACTTCTTATTTTCTCCCCCAACTTAGGCAATGGAGAAATGGAATCAACCATAGAAATGCAAGCTAGTAGTCTACCATGAAATGTAAATAGTGCTTCCAAGTTAAATGCAGACAGGACAGATCACTAATCAACTTGATATTCTGTCTCTCCTGGTGGATGTTTTGTATAGATGACTTATAAGATACATGGTCTTTTGTGGCTGCCTGCTTTTAGTCTTCATGATGTGTTTTCACAGTTCATTTAAGTCATATTTCGCATCAGTATTTTGTTATTTTTAATCAAAAGGTCATAGTCCATTGTATCAATGTACCACAATATATTTTTTCTCAAGACTGGTTCTCTACCACTTGAGCCATTCCTCTAGCCAAACTTTCTCCTGGTTAGAGATGGAGTCCCTCTCCCCCCCAGGCTGGCTTTGGACCACAGTCCTCCGAATCTTAGCCTCCTGAGTAGCTAGGATTCTAGGGATGAGCTACTAGTGCCTGGATAAGGTTTTAATTTTTAATTTCATTATTAATGCATTTCTTAAAAATTTATCAGAATGACATTCTCATACAGAATTAACTGCTTCAAAGATATGTCAGTAATGTTGAGTGTGTGCCTAATGTTGTGCACCCATCATCTCTATTTCTAAAATACATTAATTTATTTTTAGAACACAGGTGCAGAGTCAAGTTCTTATACTCCAGTTTGCTCACGTTAGTGTTGTCACCAGGGCAGGGTCCTTTCCTCAAGTCACTTCTTCATCTGTCATCCCCACAGCTGTGTCCACAGCCATACTAACTTAGAATGTTCATCTTCTCATTTACCCCAACTATAACATTTATCTCCTTGTAGAAAATCCTCATGTTCTTTCCAACATTGATGTTCCATTTTTCCCTCTTAACTTAGACAGCAACAGGATTACACAGTTCATCTGTCCTAAGCAGACAGTTGTGTTTCTATAGCAAAAGTGCTAATAGTCTAGAATCCTTTGTTCCAAACCAGGGGTCTACAAGCTCTCAGCCCAAGGGCCCATCCCAGCCCTCCACATGCTTTGTAACTGAAGCTTATGAGAACATACTCATGCTCGTTTGTTTACGTATTGCCTGTGGCTGTTTCCTGTCTGTGGTGGCAGAACGGAAGATAGGTGACAAAGCCCACAAAGCCCCAAATATTTATTATTTTGTCCTTTATAGAAAAAATTGCCAAGCCCTGCTCTGAACCACAAGCTGCCACCTATAACTCTTTGTGTGATCACAGGACAAATCACTCCACCTGCTGGGCCTTAATGTCTAGTTCTTAAATTGAGGCCATTGTACTAAAACAGAATTTTTACCTTTCCCTCCTCTCCTCCTCTTTTTTCCCTCCCCTGCCCTGCTTTGTTCTCTCCTGCCCTCCCCTCACTACTTCTCCTTTCTTAAATCCCCCTTACCTCCTACTTGCTTGCCTTCTTTTTCTTTCTTTTTCCTTTCTTCCTCTTCCTCCTCCCTCCTTCTCCTCCTCTCTCCTCCTCTTTCCTCTTTCCCTCCCCCTCCTCTGTCTTTTCTTTCTTCTTTCATTCCCTTTGACAGCTTTATACAATAGGGTGCAGCTTTCAAATAAAATATGAGAAAACCCAGTGTACAAATTACCACAGTGAAGTTTCACTGGACGAAGCAGACTGGACTGTAGAATCCTGCCTGGCTAGCTCCAACTACCCCATCCTCCTTCATTAGCTTCTATGTGACCCTATTCATCTGTCAGTAAAGCACAAATTCTACCAGTAGAGCAACTCAGCTCTTAGATACTTTCAAGCCCATCCCCATCTGTGGCATTCTGTGTCTCATTGTTCTGTGACTGTGTAAAAAACAAAAATGAACCTTGGAGTAGGTTCAGATTTCACCTCTGCCATCTGCTATGTGTCTAGGGTCAGCCACTTGAACTTCTCTGAGTTCAGTGTTCTCACCTGAGGAAATAATAAGATGATTGTGAGAATTAAAGATACTATGGATGTAGAAATCCCTTATCTGACATGTTTGAGACCAGGAGCATTTCAAATTTGGGAGTTCTTTTGTGTTGTTTTTTTAGATTTTGGAGTATCTGTAGTTTTAAGTATGTGTACTTATTTAACTATGTGTACTTTAATGACTTGAAAATGGGACGAAAGTCCAAATACAAGTTGAACTTATATTTCATATGTAACTTTCACACATACTATGAATTTTAATACATTATTTTTAATGTGATCAGAGTGTACGCATCCTTCAAGGTCAGGTATGGAATTTTCCACTGTGGTATCATGTCAGTGCTCCAAAGATTTGGAGATTTACGATGATGCAATTTTGGATTAGGGATGTTCAGTGAGTACTTGACTTAGAAATCTTCATTGAGTGAATAGGAGCTACAAAGAATAGAAAATTACATTTATCATGTTGGTACCTTCATTGTGTGTGTTATTCTTGGGTCCATGTGTAGGATGTAGGATCCCTGAGCTGGGGGAATTCATTTCAACTGCTCTACTCTTTGGATACCTCTACCGAGACCAGAAAGATCAGCCTTCTTGTTGGGGTAAATATCTCTTATTCACGTGCTATGACTGGCGACACTTTAGACTGTCTTCTCCCTGCGTCACAATGGCATCTACAGTGGTGGTTGAATGCTGGGCACCCAACATTCATGATGAGCAGATTCTGGGGTATGAAAGCTCAGCTTTATTTACTGACAGTCACAGACAGGAATACCATATGAAGCCATTGTGCTCTACTTGGATTTTCTTGAATTACTCACTGTATGAAGTTAAAGTTTTGAGGGAAAGAGACATAAATAAGGCTTTGGAAATGTACACAATGCACGTCATGGTATATAAAGCATACTGATGGCAACTGCACAGACCTAAAAGGGGAAGTAGAGGGCCTTTAATAGGGTGATAAATCTACCTGCATCTCATTTAGGCTGTGTGTCTCAACAACAGTCTTTTTTTTTATTGTGAAAATACTGTACAGAGGGGTTATAATTACATGGGCAAGATAATGAGTACATTTCTTATCAAGCATTGTAGCCTCCTCCTTTGTTTCCCCTTCCCATCCCTTCCCATCCTTCTCCTCCCCCCCCCCCCGCCTCCCACCAAATCCTCCTCCCCACCCCACCCCGCACCAAAGTTGTGAAGTTCGTTTTCAACATAACAACTTGTACATCTCATTGTTGCAATGGATCCACCTGTATCCCTATTTAAACGATTTGTTTCTTCCTTCCCCTCCACTAATTATACCAACATCAAATACAGTGAAAGCAGGGGTTATACCTTGGGGGAGGGACATACAAAGCAACAAAGAAATAATCTTATAAATATGTTAGAAACAATCACATGAAAGAAAAGAAAACATTTGAATACATATCTTAGGGTTCATTTCCCTAACATCAACTTAGCTGACCTTTTCTGTTTGACTTAGACATATACTAGATATTACAATTAAGGGAAACCATGGGACCTATGTTTCTTTGGGCCTGGCTTACTTCACTTAATATAATTTTTCCAAGTCTTTCCATTTCCTAACAAATGGGGCAATGTCATTCTTTCTGATGTAGGCATAGAATTCCATTGTGTATATATACCACATTTTCTTGATCCATTCATCTACTGAGGGGCATCTGGGTTGGTTCCATATCTTAGCTATGGTAAATAATGCTGCAATAAACATAGTTGTGCTGGTAGCTTTAGTGTGGTCTTATTTGTGAACATTTGGGTAAATGCCCAAAAGTGGGATTGCTGGGTCATAGGGGAGCTCTATGTGGAGTCTTTTGAGGAGCCTCCATACTGGTTTCCAAAGTGGTTGTACAAGTTTACACTCCCACCAACAATGCAGTAGGGTTCCCTTCTGTCTACATCTCCTCCAGCATCTGTTATTATTAGAGTTCTTGACTATAGCCATTCTAACTGGGGTGAGTTGGTATCTCAATGTTGTTTTGATTTGCATTTCTTTTATGGCTAGGGAGGTTGAGCATTTCTTCATGTGTCTATTGGCCATCCTTTTTTCCTCTTGGGAGAAGTCTCTCTTTAAGTCTTTAGCCCATTTATTTATTGGGCATCAACAACAATCTTTTCATTGTTGTTGGTGGTTGTGGGGCCTGTACTCTGGGCCTGGGCATTGTCCCTCAGCTCTTCAGCTCAAGGCCAGCACTCTACCACTTGAGCCATTTCTGGCTTTTTCTGCTTATGTGGTGCTGAGGAATCAAACCTCAAGCATGCAAGGCAAGCACTCTACCACTGAGCCACCTTCCCAGCCCCCATCAACAACAGTCTTTTAATCTCTCTGAGCTTCTGTTTATCTCTGTAGAATCAAGGCCAAGATTAACTGACATTATCTAAACTGACTGACAGGTTATTATTATAAGAATCCTTACCTGGTCCAGGTCTGGGAATGGAATGAACATCCAGGCTATACTTTCTTCCCGTATAGATCTGTGCATTGCTATAAAAGCCACTGTCAGACATTCATGGATTGTCACGCAACCTTGCATGACAACTCTTATTTGGTAGAGCACTGATAAGCTAGGGTCAAAAATAGGGAAAGGGATGCATTAAGGTAGAGAAACATTGATGACACTGAGAGACAAGCATGCCACCGTGATAACCTAAGACTTAGGAACAGCCAGGGGTTTGATCCAAGTCAGAATTGAACTGAATCAAGTCAAGCAGGAATAGAATAAAAAACTATGGACATCACTACAGCATTCAGCAGGCACCTGCGACCTGCCAGGCCCAGTACTAAGCGCCAAACTCATTGTCCTGTTAATGCTTTTAGAGCACAAAGGGTTAGACAGTTCACCTACTTTTGCTTTTAGAGCAGCTTCCTTTGCATTAGGATTTCTGTGCTAGCTGGACCATGAGTAGGAGTGCTCTGAGTCACATCTGTGCCCACAGCAGCAAGCCAAGGTTCCCCTTTGCCCTTCTCTTCCTCTACCTTGGCAAAGGTTGGTACAACGATGTCAGAAAAAGCAGAGATCCCTGCAGAAAAAGCTGCAGGGATCATGGAAGCAATACCTTCCCTCATTCATAAACAAGAAATAAACTTTTATTATGCCAATTCACAAAGATGTTAAAGTTTATTTTTCGTTGGGGCATAGTTTAGCTTGTTCTAGCAAACACAATGGCTGACATTTATTTAGTACTTACTACTGTGGACTTTACATATATATTTCATTTTGTTCCATCATCATCTCTCATTTTTTTCAAGTAATGAGCAGATGACTTGAGAATACATAGGCTGGGCCAGAGCCCGAATTTGAGCATAACCTTTTAGCATCAAAGCCAGTTTTTGAGCCACTACATTAATCTGGTTCTTACAGAAGGGAATAAAATGGTTGAGAGGCTTCAGTGCTAACCTCTTTGAGCTTGTGTTTATCTCTGTAGAATCAAGGCCAAGAATGACTGACAGAAATGGCAGAACTGTGGTTCAAGCCCAGGACTGTCTGCTTTGACATTCTGAGAACCATGCCCCTAGTCTTTGTGCTCTCCTTCACCGTTTTCTTTCCAGTTGGTCAAGGTGGTGTGTGTCAAAGTGGTGTGTGTGTGTGTGTGTGTGTGTGTGTGTGTGTCTGTGTGTCTGTGTGTGTCTGTGTGTGTGTGTGTCTGTGTGTGTGTGTCTGTGTGTGTGTGTGTGTCTCTGTGTGTGTGTCTCTGTGTGTGTGTGTGTGTCTGTGTCTGTGTGTCCGTGTCCGTGTCCAACCAGTATTGCCATTCACTCCTGGCATGTAGGATGTGGAAAACACTTGGTGAAAGGTGAAGGGTAGCATTTCCAGCCAGTTCCTGATTATGAGATGACACAGGGAGGGTGAGACTGGTCTGATTCTCAGATCCCCATGTGCTCAGGCCTGCTGGTGCTGCTGCCTTTCCCCTGGGCAGCGCTGCTTCGCACCCGGGAAGCTGCTCTGTGTAACATGCCGGGGGCAATCCCTCGAGAGGCTGAGTCCTGCTAGCCTATGGACAGGTGTATTGACTTTCAAAACCACAGTGTTGGAGCCTCAGGGCACTCTTTGACTTGCATTTCCTTTTGCAGTCTATAATGCCGCAAAGGTCCAAAGAGCCAGGGGAAAGGCAGGCACGATTCTGCCCAAGTGGGTAATGAGGCGTGGACTACGGCTCAGAGGTGGAGATATGAGCTGATGATGGGAAGGCCTTCTCAGGGGCACGGGTGGCAGGCGGCACTGAAGATGCTCTGTGGGTGTCAGATCATGCCGTTTTCATGGTCAGGCTAAGAGATGAGTGTTAGCTGATTGTGCAAGGCAAAAGACTACGGTTTAGAGAGATCATGTGACTTCTTCAAGTTCACACCTCTGTGAGTTAGAAATCACATTGAGTTCTTCTGGAATCAGAAGTCTTATTGCATGCCTTTTTCAAAGTGGATTTGTGTTAGAAGTGTTTTACCATACAGATCAACTTAATGGTTTGCTAGAATGAAAAAAAAAAAAATGCACTGGGGAGCTGATTTGGCAAAGCACATTTGTAAGGTGGATGTATTTGATCCTTATGGAAGCTTTGTGGGGAGAACAGATCATGTCTGATTCCATCTTCAAGTACACAGAGACCCAGAGAAACCCAGGAGTTCTGAATCATGGCTGCCACCTTCCCTTGAGTCCCATGGTTCTCTCTTTGGAAGCCCAGGATTGCTAAGGGGCCAGCATTGTAGTTTACGAAGTCATTCTGCATCTGAGTTTCTTTTGTCCAAAGTAAAAACATCTCATGGTTACTGATCCCATGGCTATCATTAGAGTATAATACAAGCCTGTGGAGAGAAGCTATTATTTTTCTTGTCCTTTACAAGCTCTGACTGCTACTACTTAAGAGGGGGGGGACACTGGGGGAAAAAAAGAGGCCACGAATCCTACCACTTCATGTGTGTTTCATCCTCTGAGATTTCCTGAGATTGTAAGTGTGGCCAGTCCCAGTTTTGTGAACTCAGTGGAACATAATGCCATTCACTTCCCTCTCCGCTGGCTTCTGGCCTTTCAGGAGGAGAGGTTGGATTAGGGCTGAATGAAAGACCCACCCAAGAATGGCTGCTCCACAGTGTGCGGAATCCTGGGAGCTGCCGTGCTTTCCTGATAACAGTGCTGTTCTCTTTGGTCTTCCGGGAGTCCCACCAGCATCATTAATCAAAGCACCACGTTGCTTACTCCTTCTGAAGTATCCTCACCCCCTCATCAATCATAAAAGCAGTAAGGAGTGTGCTTTGGATTTCTAAGGAAAGCTCTAGACAGCACCAAAAGAAAAAAAATGGTGCAGGGCTGGGGTGGGGGAGAGAGCTTAATTATCAGCTGGTCGTTGGCCCATCACTCACGCTGGAAATGTCTTTACAGCTTTATTTGGGTTGTGTCTCTTTTTAAATCCTAGTAAACAGCCATTAAGCTAAAAACCCTCATTGCTTGGCACAGGGAGCCCCACTGGTTTTCAAGCTATTATTTTAATAAGGCCTATTTTACAATTAAGGCACCATGGGCTTTAAATTACATATAAAATAAAATGTGGAAATTGAAGCATTAAGTGTGTGACTGCTGTTAGAGAAACAGCAGCCGCTCTTTGTGGTAAATGCTGTCTGGTATAAAACGAACAGAAGGCTGGGGTTATGTACCACTGTGATTGAAACAAAAGTACGACACACACACAGACACACACACACAGACACACACACACAGACACACACACACAGACACACACACACAGACACACACACACACACAGACACACACAGACACACACACACAGACACACACACACAGACACACACACAGACACACACACAGACACACACAGACACACACACACACACACACACACACACACACACACACACACACACACGCGCGCGCGCGCGCGCGCGCGCGCGGAAAGCCCATGCTCTGTTTCAATAATAATTTGGGGTCATGTGTAAATGGACCAGCATACAAAAAAAACTAGTATTACTTCCAGTGATAAAATAATAACCAATGTTTTCGAGTTCATGCCAAAACTGTCAGCTCTGCCAGGTGCCAGTGGCTCATGCCTATAATCCTAGCTACTCAGAAGGCTGAGATCTGAGCCTCATGGTTTGAAGTCAGCCCAGGTAGGAAAATCTGTGAGACTCTCTATCTCCAGTTAACCAGCAAAAATCCAGAAGTAGAGGTGTGGCTGAAGTGGTAGAGCACCAGCCTTGAGCAAATAGAGCTAAGGGACAGTATCCAGAGACAGCTCCAAGTTTAAGCTCCAGTAGCTACAAATCCCTACCAGTATCCCAGAATGACCTTTGGGTCAGATGTGGAGATGCATGCCAGATGATCCAAGTGTTATCTAGGATGTAGAAAGAGCAAGGGTTTTGTCAGTCATCCATCTCCCATGGGTTCCCTTCTAACCCATGCTGTCCTCTGGTCCTTCTCCTCCCAGAGAAGGTTCTCTACTGCAAATTTAGCTTTTAAAGCTCATATCCACCCACTTCAGCCTCCTCATGAGTTGGAAGGGTGTGAAAAGGGATGGAGGGTTCTTGTACATGTGAATGAGTCAAGTACAAATCAAGACGTGTCTGCCTCTGTGGACACCTGTCAGTGGAAGGTGACACCAGAAACATCAACTTGCTTTCACAAAGCATCCCCGTCCTGGGGACAGGACGGTTTTAGGAAACACCACTGGTGATGTACAGGGACTGGAAGGCCGTGGCAGTGACACATCTTCACCCTCCCTCGGAAGATGAGCCCCCTCTAGGAGGACTAGAGGGTGTGACTGGCTGTGTCATAGACTTGGACACTTTCTGTGTCCACGAAGTCCAGCTCCTGGGAGGTACCAAGTCAAATTCATTAACATCCGACAGCTGTTCCACGGCTTATAGAAAATGTCTTGGAGCTTCCTGGTTTGTGTCCCAGGTTGGCTTTCCAGTGCTAAAGGCTCCTTGAGCAAGTACAGTGGAAATCTGGGAATGGAGAAAGGTCCTTCTGAACCCTGCTCACTCCTCAGATCTGACCCAGAGCTGCAGAGATCAGGGTTGGCAAGGGTATCCCAGAACCTTCCAGTGGCACTTGGTGTAGGCTTTGTCCCCCAATCCTCCCTGCAAATAGATTGGAAAGACTCTGTGCTGAGATATTTATCTGGTTGCTTATCTGGCCCACCCTATGTAAAACATGTCTTCTTTTTTTTTTTCAAGAATGATTTATGCACCCCCACACCCTCATGCTCCTTGAGCAAGAAAACGGATTTTTTTTTGTTTGCAATATGACTTCTGCTCTCGCTTCACTTAATAGCCCTACTCTGCAAGGAAAGCAGATATGAGATTAAGGTCTCAGTGTGGCTGATCTCTGGTACAAAGAAAATAAAATCCTACTAGCTAGAGAAAGTCAGGTTATCCCCTATGTAATATAATTAGAGAAATTAACTCCCTCTCCTAATTAAAAAAAAAAAGTTGCTTGAGTTTAGTGCTGGAAAAGTCTATTTCTCATTCATGTTTGTAGGAATGTCACACAAACACAGGCTACTAGGCTGTCATACAAAGGCAGAGAGGCTCACAGGCCATGGTTTTAAGGACCAGGTCTGGGTCATTTGGCTTTGCATTCCATTGACCAGAATTAAATTAGGTAGATAAAACATCACCATAAAAGAGGAAGAAAAAAATGTATCACTGTACATTTTGAGGAATTTGTTTAGTGCACATACAGCATTGACGACATATGAAAACCTAAGTCAGCCCCCCAAGAGAAGGTAAAAGAAGCATATGCATGCCACAAACACATCCCTTTGATGAGCTCCCAGTATAGCCTGCATTTGTTCAATGAGGGCTCTGTACTTGCAAACAAAGAGCAGTGCAAATAGCGCAATGTCTACACGATACTGCTCAGTGCTGACCACCATGTCCGCAGAGACACTGGTGTTTTTCTGCTGTGGAGTTCGGTAGCCAAATCTGCATTTATCAGCTCTAGTTTTCTCTCCTTTGTTAACTCACTTTACTCTTATTCCCAGATTTATGTTGCACACACTGATGGACATGCTTCCCAATGTCAGCAGCCTGATCTCACAATATAAGGGGCCGCCCACTGCTCTTACCGCTACACTGGGAATCTAATACCGTAACAGGCATGTAGTAAATGCTCAGTAAAAACTTGCTAATGGAAGGATGGAATCAACAAATTAATAATTATGAAAAAGAATTGAGATGTGATTTGTTTCTTAGAAGGTAGTTTGGTGTTTTAGATAGTGTTTAATTTTGTTTTGTTTGTTGGGGTGCTCTTGGGTTTGAACTCGGGGTCTTTCTACCACTTAAGCCACCTTTCCCCACCCCCTCCAGCCCCTCTTGCTTTCCTTATTTTTCAGATAGAATCTCTTTCTTGGCATGAGTGGGTCTGGTCAGCAGTCTTCCTATTTACACTTCCAACATAGCTGAGATGATTAGCATGTCCTACCCCAGCCAGGTTGTTGTTGATTAAGATGGGGCTCTCAGGAATATTGTTCTGGGCTGATCTCCAAATATCAACCTCTTGAGTAGCTAGGATTATAGGTATGAGTCACTGTGCTCAGCTAGAACGGTGGATATGTTTTTATCCTAATATTACTTGATTATATTTAAACTCTGCTCAGGTGACCATGGCAAATTGGACCACTCAGTTGTAAAGGATTTGAATTGTTATTAATGTAGAAACAAAGCCTGGCTGATTAGTGATGCCTGAAATAAGCCATAAGCAAAGGAGGAGAGGGGCGTAATGTATCCCCAAACTAGAGAAAATTCTAGAGTAATACACAAGAAATGTTGGAACACATGGTGCAGACTACAGACATGGATTCAAAGTAGGGGCTATAAAGAGCTGGGAGGTGGGAAGGCCTTCTGCACCCAGGCACTTCGTGCTTTGAGTGGTAAGTTTTCCAAGTCAGCTTATGTTTAAACTTATGTTTACAATGCATAGATGCATTTGATAACAACTATCAGATCATTTTCACATAGTGTAAAGCTGTTTTGGGGGGCCCATTGGTTTGTATATTGTCTGCAAAAGTATCCCAATGCTGCAGGCATTGAAAGCCCAGTCCCTATCTGGTGGTGCTGGGCGGGAGTGGAGCCTCTGAGGGGAAGTGGCGAGGTCCTCAGGGCCATTGCTTAATGCTAGCCAGGAATGTGCAGGTTCCCAGGAGAGTAGGTTGTTAGAGAAAGAATGAGACTGGTCCCATCTAGCTCTCCAACTTTCTACCCCACACATTCTTTTGCCATCTTCATAAGCACCTTAGCCCTGCTGAGCAGAAGCTGGCACCATGCTCTTGGACCTCTAGAACTGTGTCCTAAAACCTCCTTTCCTTCCTTATTTCCCAGTGTCAGGTGTTCTGTTCTCACAAGGGACCATGAGTCAATAAAGTTCTCTTGGAAGAAACCACCTTGAGATTCTCTATGGTAATCATTAGTGCTGTTCAGCAAATCATCCCAGCACTGATTCTGTTAGGACCCTGGCAATATTTTATCTTCCCCTGCTCCTTGGTTATGAGCACAGACTTGTACGGGACAATGGAGTATCATTAGAGGTGACCTGAGTTCCGTTAAGACGCAGTCTACAGTGTGCTCTTTTTCTTTTGGCCTCCCAAGGCAGCCGGCAGAGCCCCAGATGGTAGACGTGTTTAACTTGATTCCCCAACCAAAGACAGCACTGAGCAGAACAGAGCAGAGTCCTGGCTGGTCTGCTGTGGGCATATAGCATGAAGAATAAATTAACCTTGTTAACATTTTTAAGCCACTGAATATCTGAGGTTGTTTATCACTATGAGTAAGGCAGTCTTGACTTGATAAGGTCTCCAAATTACGGAATTATGGGATGTCTCCATATAAGGCAGAGGCAAGATTAGTCACTAAGGATCAGCTACTTGGCTCAGCATTCCCTTCTGTAAGTGATAGCTTCCACTTGTGTGCAATATTTAGGAAAAGAATGCATAGAGGGAGTGATGAAATCCCTGCCTCCCCCTGTTCCTCTCGAAGCACTCAGTGGGGGTGGGGGGCGGGGTTCATTCCACTCATAGATTCCCACCAACCTCTCTCCTTAGAAAACCTTCCTGTTACTAGGTAGCCAAGGCCCTCCCTGAGGGAGGAACTAGAGGCAATGCCAACACTTCCAAATGTGTCTTCTCACCTGCCAGTGGGGATGGCTCCCTTTCCTGAATTGTCAGAGTACTTTATCATTGTCCCTTACGACACTTTTCATTGTCTTCCAGAAAGGTTCCTTGAATGCTTATAGGAAGGACTGCAGGGAGAGAGGGGAGGAGAAAAAGTGTAAAAGGAGGAGGCAAAGTGAGGAATCAGGGGGACACTGGGAAAATAGGCTTTCTTTATTTTCTATTTGAGCTCTTCCCCAGGAACTTCTCCTTATGCTTCTCCTTTTACATGCTTTTCCATTTCCCCGCTACCCACATGTGACTCCCCTCCTTGACACTTTTGGATTAGTTATTATGAGTTGGTTGTTCAGGTGGACATGTCCTTGTTGATGGCGGTGATCCGTTAATCATAGGGATGAACCTACAATCTTTCCTGATTATTACAATGCATGCTCCTTCATCTCGTCATGCCTCATGAGTCTAGGTCTCTAGGACATACATTCAGTTCTTTTAATCACCCTTTTGAAAGGCACATCCAATTTGTGGGATTTACTGCAAAATAGTGTAGGCTCCTCAGGAACATCGACTAAGAATTTCAAGAGGGCAGCAGTAGAGTTCTGAACCACTGGTGAGGCCTTCACCAGTGTGGGCCCGGGATAACTGCGCATGCTTGGAGTCAGCCCTAGACAGTGATGCAGTGCCTGTAAGTCACACTGTGAAGGCAACAGACAATCCCAGTGATGTATTAGACTTTCTCCAGTCTCAGCAATGCCTGCTGTCTCATAGGTGTGTATTAGCTCTTGTATGAAAACACTGACTTCCTCCGACGGTGACAGTCTTTAGGAACATGACCTGTTGAGTTTGTTCTCCATAAAGAACGTGGGGCACTCCCATGCAGGGCTTCACCTTGCTGCTTCCAACCGTCTTTCAAGATGTCAAGGAAGAATTTTGGTTTGTCCTCATTTTCCTTTAACTACTCTGATCATCTACTAGACATTGTCTCTGTTCCTTGAAAGAAATTTACCAACATCGAAGAGCTGTGGTTTGATAGGCTGGGAGTACATTTTATTTTATCTTGGAGTTTCTTCCCTACCTACAATCAACAGAAGATTGAGAATACTTTGAGCTGGTATCTAAGGCTTCTGCACTTCACTTCCACATCAAGGTCACATGGAAGGTGTGGAAATGTGGACTGTCCTCCAGGTGCGGGGCGGGGGGGGGGGGGGAGAAAGAGATTGGGGGGGCAGGCCAGCAGGAGTTCCCAGCATGGATCCCAGATGCTTTGTAATGTCCACATAGCTCTGGGAGAGCACAGCACACACCAGAGTAGCTCCCAGCTGGAAGACACTTGGCTATTTGACTTTCTCTCACCACCACCAGTCCCACCCCCCACCCCCTGCCCTGCTTTAATAAACTAAATTTGGTAAGCTAGGGCACAGGATGGAGGGGAGTGTGGCTTTGGTTCCCACAGAGTCAGGTGTGATGCTCTCCTTGGCTGCCCTGGCCATGTACAGCCCACCTCTGTGAGGATGTGGCGAATGTCCTGGGGTCACGTTGGTTGTGAATTAGCCCTGGAGCAATCCATATACCTGTTTGCAATTTGCTGTCTTGTGTGTGTAACCCAAGTCGTCCTGGGGGTGTGGGACTAACTGCCCACTGTACCCACTCACAGTACTCTTCCCTACCCCTCATTCACCTGGTGACCCTGACGGCAAAAACTGGCCCAGCAGGCTGGCGTCCTCACACTGCAGATCTCATTAAACACTGCACGGCATAACTGATGGCTTGCTGTTTAAGGGCATCATCACTTACCTTAGATGGTGAAATACACATGACTGGCTTTTTTTTTTTTTAGAGAGTAAGCTATAAAAAAAAAAACCAGCCATCTTTAGAACTATTAATCAGACTCTTAAGATAATTCTTAGGTTTATTCTTTTTTTTGGGGGGGGGGTCCGGTCGTGGAGCCTGAACTCTGGGCCTGGGCGCTGTCCCTTAGCTCTTCAGCTCAAGGCTAGCGCTCTACCACTTGAGGCACAGCCATGCTTATGTGGTGCTGAGGAATCAAACCTAGGGCCTCATGCATGCAAGGCAAGCGCTCTACCACTGAGCCACCTTCCCAGCCCCATGACTGGCTTCTTTAGCCTTCCATTGTCTGACCCAGGGCATAGTCCAAGGTGCTGGTTATCTATAATTTATCCCCCAAATTAAGACATTGCCTTCTCTTTTTCCTTTGTTTTGTCAGTACTGGGAATTGAACTCAGGGACTCATCCTTACAAGGCCGGTGCTTTACCACTGAGGTATGTCTCCAGCCCATCCTCTTTTAGTTATTCTTGTGTCTGCCCTGGAGCTGGCCTTGAAACCCTCATTCTCCTTCCTCTGCCTCCTGCCCATAAGGGACCACAAGTACCCACAACCATACCCAGCTTATATATTAACATGAAGTCTTGATGACCTTTTGGTGTTGGTCTAAAACTACCATCCTCCCAATCTCTGCTTTGGCTAGTGGACATTTTCGAGTTAAAAGGGAGATCTATGATAAATGACACATACATACATATTTGCACACAGGGCAACCCAGAGTGGATGGAAACTGTTTCAGAACACTGAAATACATGGCCACAATATTGCCTGTCCCCGACCAATGGTGATGCTTGTGGGGACACAGCAGTCATCATAAGATATGTGTTGTCAAGCCTTCTGATGGTTTGCGCAGCCTAGTTAGCCAAAAGAAGCAACACATAGTGTTATTGACCGATGTGTTTTCTGTGAACGATATCAAGAAATTCACGTCAAAGAGCAAAAGAACAATTTTGTGTAAAATTGTTTTTCTTAATCACCTTATTAAAAAATTCTCAGTTGTGATTCTAGAAAGTACTTTTGGTGTTTCATAAAAATAAACCATGCAGACATGACCATGTTGAGAGCAGTGGCTGTGAGAACTGATGTGCAGGTCCCAGCGAGACTGCTATAGCTCCAACAATCTAGCTCCAGAGATCCTTTGAATAGGAATGGCTGCAGCCTGTTGTCCTCCAGGCAGGGTGGCTTTTACTTTTGAAATGGATCAAAAGTCACTTGGCTTGAAGTCTAATGAAGGAAGAGGGAGGCAGAGCAGGAGAGAACACTGTGGTTTAAAACGGAATGAACCCCTAGGATTATGAGATGAAATATTCTGTGTGGCTAGCTAAAATGGCTTTGCATATAGACACTCCCAAGAAACAGTACTAAGTAACATTACGCTCAGTTCACCTGGATAAGCATTCTTTGACAAAATCATCCCGAGAGCTTATGGCTAGCTCTTGCATAGCACAAGTTCAGGAAGAAAACAAGACTTCAGAGCCTGAAGAGCTTCTAGCTTTCCAGATGAGTCTGGAACATGCAGAGCACCAAATGGTTGCTGGCAGTTAGCTAGGTGTTGAGTTTTACTTAGCATCTGCCCCCCCCCCACATACACATACACATACATTGTCATACACAGCTACATACATGTACACAAAACATTCTCTCTATATATTTATATACATATATATGTATGTATATACATGTATGTGTATGTATATATTTACATACAAACATCCTTGTTTATATTCATGCATGTATGCATAAACATACTGCCCAATCATAGTGAAATGGAGGGCAGAAGGCCAGAAACCAAATATAATTTTTAAAAGAATATTTAATACCACTCATAGCCCTCTGCATACAAGTCTCTGAATTACTCTCTACCCATCTTTCCTCAGTAGTAGAGCCACATCTTTCCTGAGTAATACATAGGATTTTAGAATAGTGATTTCATGGTTACTAGGAAGTTGTTACATAGGCACAAGCATTACATTATTATTAAGCAGTCCAAAAATGAAGTGTTCAAGCCAGGTGCTGTAGGTCTTTAATCCTAGCTGCTTGGGAGGCTAAGCTCTACAGATTTGTAGTTCAAAGCAATGCAGACTAGAAAAATCCATCAGACTCCATCTCCAAAATATCTAGTAGGGCTGGAGGGTTGGTTTGAATGGTAGAGCTCCAACAAAACCCAATACTACCTAAAAAATACAAGATGAAAATGAAATGATGGTTTGGAGAGATCTCCTGTGTGGTAGCACCATGACTTTGCTTCCTTCTTTGCTGGAATTCTACACCACAGGCAGCCCCTTGGTTCAGGCTCCAGCAATCAAACACTGTTAAAGCTTTCTCCCCAGGCCAGCCAGGCTCAGAGCACTTCCAAGTAGGGTTTAGGGTCACGAGCTTTGAGGTCACGCAAACCTAGCTCACCCTGCAGCTCCATTGCTTTCCAGCATTGGTGCCCTGGGGAAAGCTACTTTAAGCTTCTGGAGTCCCAGTTTTCTTGTTAGTAAGATTTGGATACCAATATTTCCCTCATAGACTTGTGAGAAACAGAAGCTATTTTTGGAATCCCTGGGCTCCTGCCTGGTGCACAGGAGGCCTTGGGAGGATGGATTTGGCAGGTCAAGTGCTCTCCTTCAAGCATCAACCCCAAACACTGTCAAGCTGCCAGACGCCCTGTGTGTTGGTTACAGCACTGTGGTCTGCCATGCTGCAGACTTTACAGGCTTGTAGGCAAATGACTTGTATATTTTAGCATTTTTCCCATCTAGAAGGGATGATTTTGTTGCTTATTTATTCAGTAGACACTTGCTGATCACCTACTGGGTGCCAGACACCACTCTCGAGGCACTCAGTACCCAGCAGGAACAAAAGAAGCAGGAAACACTACTCTTGTTGGGGAAGACAGATGATAAACAATAGCCATGACAGATTAGCAGATTCTGTAATGTTAGAAAATAGTCAGTGCTAGAATAAAAGAGCTGTATAAAGGTCACAAATGACCAGGGAAGGGCGTTCTAGATTAGTGTGATCAGAAAGGAGTCATGACAGGGCTGGCAGCATCTGTCAGGCAGAGGGAAGAGAAGCATGGTTGACATGAAGACTAACAAGGAGAGTGACATAAATGAAAGATACACAAGACCAGCCAGGGAAGAAAAGTTGACTAGATTCACTCTCCAAATTAACCAACATAAAACATGGCTTGAGATATGGTTCAAGAGGTGGAGTACCAGCCAACCCTAGTACCACTCACCCCACCCCTTGGGGGGGAAAAAAAGCATAAGGTTGAAATGATCGTTTGGTGGTTTGGAGGGGTCCTTGTGTGGTGGTGCTGTGACTTTATCTCCTTCACTGTTGGTCTGGAAGTCCAGGAGAGCATTTCTTCTGCGCTCAGGTGCCCAGTGATGGAGCTTATCTGTCTCTGGACCACTTTGTCTTAGGGGCCATCATTCCCTATCCTGGACATGAATCATTGCTTTAAAAAAACTCCATTGCTTCTGCTTTTTTCTTTCCTTTCAGACATAGATCCATGATCATACCATGTTGTGGCTCGTGAGGTCTTCTTCCTCTGCCAAGATACTTGACAGCATTATCCCTCTGTCTTCCATGCATTCGTTGCAGGTAGTGAAAGAGAGAAAGGAGACTTATCAAATAATGACAAGGATAATGTGAACCCCCTCTGGGAGCATGCCTGAGCCAGGCTCTTTGCTAAGTGGTGTAACTTTTCCTTCCATCTCTACCACTGTGATAGGAAGCAGGAATGGTCTCCACTCCTTCCTTCTAGTTGGGAAATGAAAGAATGGAGGGGCTAACTTGCCCAGCATCTCACAGTCTGAGAAGGGCAGTCAGAAGATCGATGGTTGGGCAATTAGGTATAAATCCTCCTTTCAAAACAATGAAGTCTGATGTTCTTTTCCCTCCCATTTTTGACACTGTATAGCTGGCCTTGAATTCATTATGTACACCATGCTAACCTCAAAATTACAGTCCTCCTGCCTCAACCTCCCAAGTGCTGGAATTAGAGGTATGTGCCACCATACCCGACTCTAAAGCCTGGCTGTAAATCTTCTGGCTTTGAGTCATGGGTTCAGATGTTTACACCTTACTAGCTATTAGAATTTACTCAGAGCTTCAGATTTTCATGGTTAAATAAATTTTATCTAAGAAGAATAAATTAAAATATATAAAAACATAGAATACCTGGCATCAGATATGCCATTGATACCTGTTTGGCACTAATATGTAACTTAGGCAGTTTGAGCACCCTGCCTACTACTCTTGCCTTTTCCTCCTTATTAGGTTCTGTGTCTTCAGGTCTTTAGTTGAATAATTGATGCATACTAAACATCCAAAAATAGCTGATAAATAGATGAATGAACAGACAATTGAATTATTGAATGAATTAGAACAAGAGAGGAGAATTGAGGCTTATCCTATTGTGTGGAGTTTGCAAGGAACACAAATTAAATTTTGTAGTAAATGCAAATGTTTCTTTTCCTTTTTCTTTTTTCTTTTTTGTCAGTCACAGGGCTTGAACTCTGGGCCTGGGTGCTGTCCCTCAGCTCTTCAGCTCAAGGCAAGTGCTCTACCACTTGAACCACAGCGCCACTTCCGGTTTTCTGGTGGCTCATTGGAGATAAGAGTCTCATGAGCTTTCCTTGCCCAGGCTGGCTTTGAACCATGATCCTAAGGTCTCAGCCTCCTAAGTAGCTAGGATGACAGGTGTAAGTCACCGGCACCTAGCTTTCCAGGCTTGCTATCATCAGTGGGTAGAGAAATGGTGGAGTCAGCAGCTTATCTACACTGGAAGACGCGGCAGGCTATAGAGGCGCAGGTGCCCCAGGCCTGGATCCTCTCAACTCTTTCTCTTTGCTTCTTTATTTACATTGAAACTCCAGCCCAGCCTGTATGAGGAATTTCATAGCCATAGTTTATGCCTATAAAAGCCTTTCATGCTCTGCTAATGTGGCATTTGTTTGGTAATATGTGAGAGAGAGCATTAAAAATAAATACAGAAATGGCATCTTATAAATTTGGATTTTCTGTTCTCATAATTTATAGGAGTTCATGTTAGAGAGCACTGTCTTATGCATAAATACGATTTCTTTGTGAGCCGATGATGGGATTTATATCAAAGGAGGTCGAACATATACTTCATGAACTCGGCATCACTATTATAAGGCATTTTGTGTTTAACTGGAGACAAATGATCTCTCCCCCTGTTTGTCTGAACTTAAAATTCAGTTGGTTTGCCTGAATTCATTTCCAACACCCAGTCATGGGGGAAGGGAAGCTGAGATTTATACACCTTTAATATAATCAATTCTAAACGTATCTTTAGACAAATCATTTAAAAAATCTATGCATCACAAAACACCTCTATTAATTTCAGGATACACAGTTTGGTGAATTTTTATGTGGTTGTGGTGGCTTTGTGTGTTTAAGGATTTTTTTTAAATCCATTCTCTTTTGCCTTCCTCAGATAGAAACTATAACAAGAATGTTTTGAAATAAAATCTCACACAGAAACCACCCCCCTACACACACATACACCCCAACAATTAAACTGGAAGACAGTCCCCCGAAGGCAAACCAAAAACATCCAAAAAACAATTGCTGAGCTGAGTTTCTGCTAAATTTTAGCTGGACCTAAGTGAGTTCCTGTGTACACACACACACACACACACACACACACACACACACACACACACACACACACACACACACACACACACACACACACACACACACACACACACACACACACACACACACACACACACACACACACACACACACACACACACACACACACACACACACACACACACACACACCCCTCCCCACACACAAACACTCCAAGTAAGACACACACACACACCTTCACACACACACACACACACACACACACACCTTCCCACACACACACACACACACACACCTTCCCACACACAAACACTCCAAATAAGTGTATCCTGGCCAGACATGGGGCCTTTCTGGCTAGCAGCAGTGATTTGAAGGTTGAAGCCAATATAAAATAACAATCAGGCCATTTACAAGGTTCTGCCAAATATTAGCCTTATATCCAATTCTCCGCCAACCTTCCAGTCTTTAATGTGAACCAGGCTGGCTCTGCCATCATTTTACAATATTCTGGAACAGCACTGGGGCAGTGGGTAAGCAGGGGGATCCGGGGGTGTTTATCCCAAGATAATGATGCGGTTTGTTGGTACCTCCATTTTTTTAAGTGCCAGAAATATTGTTTAATTGCCTTCCCCTTCCTTAGGGGAAACTCAAAGGTTAATTTGTTCAAGAAAGTGAGGTTTTCATTTGCCCTGAAGATAACAGAATTACTTGCTCTGTGGCTGAGGGTGAAGGAAACTGTGGTTGAAGACCAGGTGGCCTAGCATGTTTTGGCAGGAAAGACTGAGTTATGGCTTTGTATCTGGGTCAAAGAATTGCCCTGGTAAAGAATTATGTAGTATTAGGCTCAACGCCACACTTAGGAACATTATTAGTATTAATATTATATTAATATTTATCACTGGGCCAAGGGTGTGGTCTAGTAGTAGGGTGCCTGATTAGCAAGTTTGAGGTCCTGAGTTCAAACCCCAGTGTCACCAGATTTAAAGAGGCAATGCCTATAATCATAGCTACTCAGAAGGCTGAGATATGAGGATTTTCAAAGCCAGCTCAGGCAGACAAATCAGATAGACTCTTATCCCCAATTAACAAGCAGAAACCTGGAAGTGGAGAGGTGACTCAAACGATAGAACACTAGCCTGATGAGAGTGTGAGGCCCTGAGTTCAAGCCCCAGCACCAACACACACACACACACACACACTCTCTCTCTCTCTCTCTCTCTCTCTCTCTCTTTCTCAGTGATCAGAGGTGTAACTTTGAGTTCTATCCCCAAAACCACACACAAAGAAAGGAAACAAAGAAAATTTCAAAGTATTTACATTGACATAGTTTTATAATTATATCTAACTCTTGAAAAAAGCTCACCAATTTTAGACTGTGGCTTTGACTTTCACATTTATTCAACAACCACTTTGAGCTCTTTCCCTGTTCCTATAGTTAGGCCTACATTATTGTCTGACTTAACGTCACTCGCCGTAAGAAGAGGGATGTGGATATTTAATATCTCCTAGAGATGAGGCAGAGGAGGCTCCATGGGCAGGGAAGTAGATTTCCCTGATTCACAGCACAAAATAAAGCAGACTTAATTCTCCTAACGTGGCGGGCCATGTCATAGGCATGATGAGTCTTCAGTTTTAAGGCAAGGTTATCATCCACACTCAGATCTCTTCTGTGGGCCTTTCTAATGTTTGCTTTCAAAAACCCAACGAGCCAGATTCTATTGAAAGTCATCTCATCCATGATGTGGAGAAGTTCTCTACTTCCCAAACTGCCCACAATCACTAAGATTCAGTAGATAGGTAATTCCTAAGGAAGGCGGTTCTGTCTGTAGAGTGAAGAATGGATGGAATTCATTTTCTCTCCTTGCTTTATGAATCCTAGCCTGGTTTTCCTTACTTTTCTGCAAGTAAATCATCCTACCTTCCTACTGAAGGCTTTGGAGAACCTGCTGCAACATCTAGTTGGAAATGAAGCCAGGTGAGGGCTTCCATGATCATAATAAAGCCAGGCACTCTCGACCTTCTTTAGAAATTGGAAGTACAAATATTTCATTAGGGATAGCATGTGGGGTTCTTGTCAGCTGAGACACCCCATCTTTTCAGTTGCTCTACTTCGAATGCATTTCTTTTTTTGTTGGGGGAGGGAGCATAAATTCCTCAGCAAATGGAGTGTTAGAATAAACAGCTCCTTGTGAATGTTGGGATAGTGTTTTAAAGTGAGTACCAGCCAGTGGAGTGAGGAGAAGCAGTTTTAACAGCCGAGCTGTTATTTTAACAATAGGTTACCAGATCCATTGGGCAATCTGACTAAAAGCCCATATTTATTTCCCTAATTTTATAAACATTTAATAGGTCCTTATTAAACACATCAGCCAGCATGATTTAATAACACAATCAGTCTAGAAGTTTAGGAAAATTGAAAACAGGATTTGAATGTAATGCAGCCGCAATTACTGGAGATTATAGGGAATCATTTCCATATGTCTCCAGTGCAGAGCCGCTAATCTCTGTTTGTGTATAGGTGATTTCCTTTGGAAGCCTGCCCAGCCTTCAACAGTACGAGGGCTGAACAAATTAGATTTGAAAGTCCCCAATTTTATGACTAAGGTAATATACTCTGTGTATGAAGAGAAACACTGAGTTCCTATTTTCACTGGCTCTCAGATGCTGGACAGAGACCTTGATTTCATTTAGTTTGGCTCCACTTAGAATATGGTCATAGGTCTGAAGGGGTCAGCATGTGGTTTGTGTGTGTCTTTCATGGATATTCTAACACCTCTCCACCCACAGCGCTTGCATCATGGCGTGGTGACGACAGGTCTTAGGAATGTGCTGCAATTAGACCTGGAAGATGGCCTGCTGCTCAGAGCTGAAGACTGCACCTCCCTGCACCTCAGCTCTTGTTCTCGCACCTCCCCTCTGTCCTGCTCCTGGAGCTTTGGGGATGGCTTTGCTCGTACTCCAAGGGTGGTAACTCGGTAAACTAGGCTGGCTTTTCTCCCTTTCTTAGGCACCTTCTGCAAAGGATGGACTCATTGCCAGGAGACAGAATTTCTTGAGTCTGGGTAAAGGCAAGGGTCAGAATATGCTAAAGGCTACAGCATACTAGGAACAAAATTCTAAGCAATTTTCCTAGTATCTTGAGATAGCACTTGTGGCTTTTTGCCCTGGTGTTTCCCCTTCCAGCCTCTTATTTTTGTAGATCTAGAAAAAACATAAGAGCAATGACTCCCGACTTCTCAAGATTACTGGAGGCCAATACAATCTAGAATTAACAGCTTTAAGCCTCCCGGGCACACTCAGATCTGTCCCACTAACAATCTGCAATAGAGGGAACTGAGATTCCTTCACCTTCAGGTCTTGTGATGGTCCTAGCAGAGAAAAGATGAAAAACCACAGGACTTTGATTACAAAGCTCCTGTTCCTAATCACTGTTTGGATACTTTGACTTCCACCAATGTACATATGACAGTATATCTTATGTATACGAAATGAAAATAGAGGTTTTGCTAGGCATTCACTCCAAGAATTTTTTTTCTACCCAGTTTCTTCCTGGAACTTTGTGCCTTTCAGTAACATCTTTAGACACAAGGAAGAAGGCAAGACCTAAAAGACAAGAGGAAGAACTTTCAGCAAGGTTCAAAAGAAATTTTGGACCACCTGCAGAGAACCATAGACGATGAGCTGTTAAAAACTGAAATCATGTAGCATTTACTAAGTCCCAGATAATTGAAAAATACCTGTGTTAAAATTCTCTCCATATTAATTAGTCCTCTCAACAATTCTTTGAAATAGTCCTATCCTATAATAATCCCTGTATTACCTGTATTCAGCAACTTAATTTAAAATCACCCAGCTCATCAGTAGGTAACAGAGATTGACACCTGCCTTCTAGGTCAATCTAGGCAGTGACATAGCATATGGAGTCATCCTTCACCTTGGGAAATGCAAGTTAAGGAACTTATGTCTCTTTTAGATCAGTGTTTGTTTGCCAAGCTGTATTGTTTGCCTTTAGTGATTCCCTTGGTGGTTTATCTAAGTGGAGTGGAATTAAAACCCTTAATTTATTATGCTGGCTCTTCAAATGAAATCCACACTTTGCTCCCCACCACACACAGGCATTATACTCATAACTACAAATCCACTGACTTAAGGTTGTATGTGCTGGGCCGTCAAACCCAATAGAGTTCTCCTGGCCGACAGGCAAACAGAAACATCAGATATTATCCATCCTAAATCCTAGCCAGGTATCTGATGGTTCTCCTAAAGGAAGATTGTTTGATTGCCCAGATAGTTGCATATGAACATTTCTTTTGCCCATGGTTTTCAATCACGCCAACTCTAGATTTACTATCACAGAGTGCATGCATGAAGCCAAAGGTAGCAGGAGGCTGGTGGACAGGAGATTCCATGTGCCAGCTGAGAGCTCAGAACAGCATTTCTTTTGGGGAGAATCAAGACAGGCTCAAACCATGCTGCACCCACCTAATTCGTGAAGCATTGTTTGTTTAAACTAGCAATTAAGAACTATTGTGCCTCAGTTAATCGTTATAAGAGATATCATGTTTGTCGCTCTTCCCACCACCACTGAGAGCTAGTCAGCACACCCAGAAGCTTCATCTGAAACAAGCATGTTCTAGACTCTAAAGAGAACCCCAACCATCCTGTCAGTTGCAAAAGCACACAGAGTACTTTATTTTTTTTTTACCATTGTCCAACTTGCACAGTGAGTGGCTTAAATGGCATCTAGAGTCCTTGAACACAGCAGTCTGAGCATTTAATAACTCTTTAAGAAAATACAAATATATTCATTTGAAATGTCAGAAAGCCAAAGATCCAACTCAATAAAGCGCAGATGGTCTTTTGGGGTTCTAAGAGGCAATGTCTTCTCGATCACTAAATATTTAATCAATTGAGGTTGATTAGTACAGACTTCCCACCAAATTGGCAGGCTGAAATTTTAATGAAGAAGCAGTTTGAAGCTGATTTCCTACAGAGCCAGCCTGCCTGGCTTTGTATCCCTGGCCCCTGCCCATCACCAGCTTTGTGCCCATGGCCAAATTCTCGCAACGTCTCAGTACAAAGGAATGCCCATCTCTAAAATCTCTAATATAGGGTCAGCAGGAGGATCCACCTCCTGAGGTCATGTTTTGTCTTTAGAACATTAGCTTTTTAATGGATGTTGTCTTTTGTGCCAGCTGATGGTCTGTAGTGGTCCAAGGATGGGACAAGCCAGACAAAGCTCAGTCTGCGTCCTGTCTCTGAGCTTTCTAATGCGGCCATTCAGGTGGCTTCTCCAAGTCTCATTTTCCCTCATCCAAAGGATGGCATAGGAGGCTTAACAAGAGGAAATTACAGAAGATAGCAAATTTCAGAGCCACCAGGTTCTGGATTCAAAACCTCAGTTTCTTTCTTTTCTCGTAAATAAGATATTAGCCCTTTTTGAAGACAAGTTTCTTGTCTAAACCAAGGCACACTTAACACCCACCCCAGAGGGTTGACTAGAGCGTTAATTGAGACATGTATAGTTCCTGGTATAGCTTCAATCACTCAGTAAGGTGTAACAATATTGTTCTTATCAGTCTTTTTCAAACCCTGTAGATGGCTGTTCCCTCCAGAGCCATGCCTCATAGGAAAGACTTAATTGTTCTAAGATACTATAACATCAAATTTACCATCTTGATCATTTTAAAATACACAGTTAAGTGGTATTAAGTGAATTCATAATGTCACACATCAAGATCATCCATCTTCAGAACCTCTCATCATGTAGAAATGAGTCTTGGTACCTATTAAAGAATAGTCCTCTATGCCACTTTCTCTCAGACTTGACAACAACTCTACTCTCTCTGTCTCCATGAATTTTCTTCCCATAGGTACCTTCTATAAAGTGGAGTCAGAGTATTTGCTCTTTTGTGATTGGCTTTTTTAATGTAGTGTAGTCTGTTCAAAGTCCATGTGTGTTGTAATATGTAAGAATTTCCTTCCTGTTTGAAGGCTAATATTTCATTACGTGTGAACTTGTTTCTTCTTTCAGCCATAGACAGCTGAGCTACTTCTGCATTTTAACTATGATAAATCATGCTGTTGCTCTGAAATGGATATAAAATGATCCCCTCAAGGCTTATTTGGGGATGTATCTCCTGAAGAAGGATTGATGGATCATATGGTAGTTATACGTTTAATTTTTTGAGAAGCAAATATACTCTGAACACAGCAGTTACGCCATCTTACAATCCCATTAGTAGTCCTCACCAACACTTTTATCATTTTCTAGTTTTCTTTTTTTGCTGATGGATCCTTAACTAGTAGGAAATTTTAGGTTTAATTTGCATTTCCCTAGTGATTAGTGATGCTGACTATCTTTCCATGGGTGGGTGGGTGGGTGGACCATTGCTGTATCTTCTTTAGAGAAATGACTAGTCAAACCCTCAGCCCAAGTTTCAGTCATGATTATTGCTGTTGAATGATAGAAGTATTTCTGGAACACTTGCAGAGATTTGCTGTATGAAGAAACTTCCCTCTTTTCTTTTTAGATAAATGAAGGAAATATTCCTCATGGAGAGAAAAATCAAAAAGCATAAAGTTATTTTGATTTAAGGTCATGATCCCCCTTTCTCTAGGGGTGACTTAAACAGAGGCAGAGAAGGCAGTACAGGAGGGCTTCCACGTACTGGGGCCCCGAGTCACAGCCTCTGAGACATGGGGCCAGCCAGAGCCCCTCTGCCCACTGGGTTCTGGAGCTCTAGGATTTCTATCAGGATTCCTCATTATCAGTCATCACAGGGTGGAAGGCAGCAGGGCCAGAAGTCTGTTCCTTCCAGATCCTGTGTAAAGCACCCATCCATACATATGGGCAAAGCCCACATGATTTAATCACTCCCCAGCAGGTCCTGCCTTGTAATACTGCCCCAACAGGGATTGAGTTTCATCATGACTTTGGGAAGAAGCATATTGAAACCATATTAGCTAGTCATAGAAGGACAAACAGTTCATGGCTTCTGCTAAGAGGTGTGAGAGAATGGAATTGTGATTGCCAGAGATGGAAAAGTAGGAAGTGGGGAGTTGCCATTCACTGGATTTTATATAAAAATAAGTATATTGGAGAGATCTGCTGAACAACATTGTCCCTGAAGTTAGCAATACTGTCTTGTGCACTTAAAACCTTGTTCAAAAAGTGTAGGCCTCGTGAAACGTTCTTACCACAAGGATAGTAATAAATTGGTTACACTGGGGGTTCTGGTACCTGGCTGGCATCTGGTTTCTGGATAATTTCAATGGGGAGACAGGCATGCCTGCTTCGCCAGTAACTGGCCACCATTTCCTCAGCTACCCTCCCCAGCCAACTCTCTATAACCTGAAACACTGACCCTCTCACCATGTCAGGCCAGCCCTGATAGCCCTCCTCTTTGTCAGTCTCCATGCCATCACTCAGGGAGGACTGAGCTGGGTCTTTGCTTTGTTTGCCTAGTTCAGTTCTGTAGTAAGAGGCCAGGAGAAGCCAAAGAGCAAGCATAGTAAAATCTTCAGTTTTCTGCATGCTTTTCCTGCCCATATCTGTGTCTGTAAATCCCTGGCCTGCCTGGCGCTGTCTCCATGGCCACCATGCTTGGAGAATGGGTACATATCTTGCTTTGGTCCTTTGAATTCCTTGTCTTTGGCATGTTCTTCCTTAATACTATTTCATTCTGGTTTTTGCCCTTAATTTAATATGTGCATGCACTCAGTCATCAGGCTAGATGAGCTTGGTGAAAGTATGAAGGGCTGGCGTGTGTAAAGACCAACGGAGAGCTTCTTTTTGTCCACTGGGGGTGCAGGTGTGGGGCTGAGGGCCACCCCATGTGTAGCAGGAACCTTTGAACACAATACCCCTGTGATAATTCCTTCTAATATGTGACTATCTGAGAACATTTCAAGCATTTTTATTTTCATATTGGCTCCAGTAACTGAAAACAATTTTTGAAAACAAAATATCAGGGCCAAAATATTTCAAAGATATCTCTTTTGTTCACCTCCAACCTGAAAACAAATTATAACTTCCTAAGCAAGCAAACAATAAAAAAAGGAATTTATGCATATCTGATTAGCTCATTTCCTTTGATTTTGGCAAGTGATGTCATTTGGGCCCAGCTGTTGGTATGCTGAAAATCATTTCCCTTCCTCATGTTTCAGCAAGTCATTTCTGCCTCTAATGGAATTATGATGACTGGAACCCAGCATTTTTCATGGTTCACATCTCCTATCAGCTGATACCCAGGACTCCTCTGGAAAGAATGAAGAAAGGCCACAGAGACACTTAAGTGCTTGGAGAACAATAATTTCATGTAGACTCTACCATACATTTGTATCTTTGAAGACAGTTTACCTCATTACCTTAGCCTTTTCTCTATCCAAGATTAGAATCTGAAGTAGATGAGACGCTCTGAACTCTGGATTCCCTTTTCCCCTTACCTCCCCATATGGTTATAACCTTGCTTGACACTAAGTCAGGGTAGCCAAGCTGGGTAGAACACCAGAGTCTTGGCTTCCAGGTTCTATAGACTCAAGTCTAAATCAGAGGGCCTCTTGCTGAATGTCTGACTAATGGATAGCCTCAGATTCTTATAGGTAAAAGAAGTTACCCCAAATACACCGAGGTGATGGAGGAAGCCATAGGCATGTGAGGACCAGCAGTGTATGGGAAATTTCTGTACCCTGCCCTCAGTTAATTTTGAGGCAAACCTGACACTATTCTAGAATATGATCGAGATGTGTTGCATTTATAAATGGATGTGTTGAATTGAAAGCCCTTGGTGCAACTACTTAAAGATAATAAAAAATGCAGAGGTAAATAAGATGGGGACAGAGAGTAGCTGGGAGAGCAGGTTCTGAAAGTACCATTATCCACTGCCTCTAAGCTAATTAGATATTGCAGGAGGCACTCTTCTGTTAAGTCAGGGTCTTCCAGCCTAAACCTTACAGATGTTCCAGGCCATTTCATCCTTTGGTGGTGGTGATGGGGCTGTGCATTGTAGGATGTTTAGGCTGGCCACAGAAGCATAGAATCTCCTAGTGGGTATTTATGTGTTACACCTCTCTTGATGTTACCTTAATAAAATTAGTTTGGTGAGAGGAGCCAAAATTCTTAGGGAATTAAACATGCCTGGCTTTCAGTGGACATATCACTTGGTAATTGAAATGATAAAAACACTATGCTGTGTGAGTTGTCCAGCTTTCTCAATTTGAGTGGCTGGGCGTTAAACTCTTACAGCAAAACCCTGAGAGGAAAGTAATGTGAAACAGAAGTTATGGGGAGGGGGGTAGGAACTGAGACAGGGTGTTTGCTTATGTCCCATTTATAGCCATACAATATATAATGGCCAATTGGAGTATATGTGATTTAACTTTCTTTCCAAACACGTCTTATTTCAACAGAACAGTGATTCTACCAGTGATAGGTTTCCTTGGAGACAAGTTAGAGAGAGAGCCAGGACCACAGGGGTCCATGCAGTATCCACCAAGTCAAAAATCTTGCAGGATTTCGTTTGCGATTCTTTGTTGCACTTAAATTTTTTTCTACAATTTGTTACTTTCTTTAAGAAAACTATCAGTCTCTTAGAATTATGTTTCCTATTCTTTTCTACCACCCTCAAAGAGGACTTGTATGGATTTTATTTCACTACCAGTTACAAATAATGACTCTAGTCAGCAAGGAGTGTGTCCCCCAAAGGATGGTGGACAGAGTTGATGGTTTTAAGAGGGAGCTTGACTTTCCCATGATGCCTTTCAGTCTTAGGATTGGACCAGTAGTTCTCAGCCATGGGTCATGTCATATATGGTATCACAAATAATGTGTTAGAAACTACTTGATGGGCTGGGCGCTGGAGACTCACACCTGTCATCCTAACTATGCAGGAGGCTGAGATCTACTGATCACAGTCAAAGCCAGCCCTAGCAGTTGAATCTTTGAGACTCTTTTCTCTAATTAACCAATAGCAAACCAGAAGTGACACTATGGCTCAAAGTGGTAGAACACTAGGTTTGAGTAAAAGAGCTCAGGGACAGTACCCAGGCTGAGTTCAAGCCCCACCACCAGCAAAAAAAAAAAAAAAAAGTACATGATGGTAGAGCACTAGTGAGTGACTTACTTCTTAGAAACTGAACTGGAATCTAAGGAATCCTAGGACAAAAGTCAACTCTGTGGATTCTAGGATTTCTAGGTACTGTTTGACCATTGTGTGGCTAATACCTATGGAGGGGAGAAGTTAAATGCCTCGAGTTCAAAGTGGCTTAAATAACTGAGAAACATTATATGAGACAAAATACAAGAGTAAATACAGTATTGTGAACAAGATGCTGGCGGGGGAACTCCTGCCACCTCTACCATGTTTCAATTTTGTAACCTCTGGAAAAATGATTTAACTTGTGAGAATTTGAGATTTCTCCTCTGAAAAATATGAAAGTAACTCAGAATTGTGAGAATGAAATAGGATGAATCATACATTTGTATGTAGTAAGGTAACAAATATTGGCAGCTATCAATATTAGTACTTATTAATACACAGCAGAGGCTTGACCTGCTGATGGGGACTAGCTAATAATTCTGACTTGTTTTTATTGTAAGTTTTCAAAATACTTGACGAATCAAATGTACTTCTGACCAGCTCATATCTTGTATGGGGAGTTTTACTTCCTGTCTTCTCTGCATATAATACTAGAAACCTCAAATAAGTCACAGGAATTGCTTCTTCGGTGGGTAAAGACACGCTTTTGTTAAACTGCCTTTCTTTATTCCATTGGGGTGTTTCTCTCAGGTCCTTTCCTTTACCCAGAAAAGATGAGTACCATAAATCTTAGGGAGAACACAATGCCTTTCCAATAGATGCCACTATTTCAGAATTGTCAAATCTTTGCTGGCATTTGTTATTGAAAAACCTTGAAGTTGGTATAATGTATTAATTTAAAGAACATATTTTCCCCCTTTTTATCCTACTACTGAAGGCTCAACTATTGTGCTAATGCATCTTCTGCTTGTGTAAAGCACAAACATATTTGCATGTGTGAGCAAATTTAATCTTCATAGAGCAACCTTGTATATCTGACACCCCATTTTATACCTAGAGCTCTGAAATGGACGAACCCATTGAATATATTTCTCTGAGCCAGTAGCAGGAGTGTGTTTGTTACCCAAGAATCATTGTGTTTGGTCCATAAGGCCTTTCCAACATTGACTCATCCCTTCCTAGACTGTAAGCACCTTGAAGGCAGGAACCACATCTCATCTTTCTACTTTCCTTCCTTTTGTATGCCTCAAACATGATGAGATCTTTCAGAAAGTTTACTAAATTCTTGGCTGACTTTACCTTTCCACCATCGTTGGCTGTTCTCACCTAAATACTGCCAATGAGTTTTACAGGCAAATTTCTATTCTTCTTTTTGAGGATGAAGATGAAGATCATGAAAACAGTTCCCAAATTCTTCAATCACAGATCATTATCTCTACCTAAACCCCTCAAGGGGCAAGAGGAGAATTTAGAGTGGCCCATTCTCTAATGTCTCAAACTTCATTTCCAAGGCAGTGGTTAATTAACTCTCAAATCATACCATGTGTCTGTGTCCAGTAATGGGCAGTATCTGATCTCTAATGCATTTAATTGTGGGCCCAGATGTTACTTGCAGGAATAATTAGTCTGTGATTTGAGGAGGTGGTCCCACATAGATCAATTGGAAAGGAGAAAATTACAATGACATCAGGAAAGCAATCTTGGCCAGGGAAAAGACGGCTGAGCTGTTTCTGCCGAGAAGGGCGGATGCTTGTTGTATGGGATTTAAGATGATAAAACATAGTGTGCATGCTTCCTTTTCTAACCATCTGGGCTAGCCAGCTCCCATCTCTCAAGATGTTAGGAAAGAATCAATATGAATCACCCGAGAAGGGTTGCTTGAAGTTAGGGGCTCCCGCAAATTTTGCTCAAAGCTAAAAATAGCACATGGTTGAACCGAAGAGATTAAATCCTAAGTTTTGTTATCTTATGGTGATGAAAGTAGTATCACTGTATCAAGACTCTCTTACTTGTGATTGACATGACTTGCATTCTTATAAGTACTAAAACCAACACAAAGCTTTTGTTTGATAGGTCTTTGGTATTCAGTAGACCAAGCTAGATATAGTTAATGCTTGATCCAAGGATCAAATATGTAACCAGAGCCCCGTTCCTTTCTCTTTTTTACCCTAGTATTGCCTCACAGAATGGCTGCAGTAGTCCCAGATATCCTGTACTCTCTCCAACTCTAAAGGGGTGTGTGTGTCAGGGGGAGATGATGCTTTCTTTTAGGACTCTTAGCCAATGTGTCATTGCTGTAGTGAAGTTACTGGTTTATTTCTGAACCAATCAGGATAGACATGGAAAACCATCAAGACTTGAGCTTAGCACTCATGCTTTGTTCCAGAAGCATGAGGGGTTACCAAAACAGATGTTCATGATAAATATTAACACCTATCACCACTATTACAGTTTGAGAGAGATGTGTCAGTCAGTACCTAATTCTCCAGCTACAACTCTCATTCATTTATTCAGAATACATATTGAGGTCCTACTCTGATGAGCAAACATCTCTGCTCCTAGTGTAGTAAATTAATGTATTTTGATGTAATCATTATCATACAAATGAGTTTGCTGAGGATGTGGGATGTTATTATTACAATTACTAAGGAGGCAAAAATAAAGTCCAGATTTTGGGTTCCATAGTCCATATCTTTGCTACATGAGCATGGAATATTCTACTATGAGGAAAGACCTGCCTCAGACTATACTTTTCTGTGAGTCTAGAACACTGTCATGATGATTGTACATGATCAAGAATAGAGGGATAACCGGGCACCGGTGGCTCATACTGTAATCCTAGCTACTCAGGAGGCTGAGAACTGAGGCTGAGATCTCAGCTCAAAGCCAACCCAGGCAGGAAAATCCGTGAGACTCTTATCTCCATTGAACCACCAGAAAATCAGAATTGGCACTGTTGCTCAAGTGGTACAGCACTAGTCTTGAGCTGAAGAGCTCAGGGACAGCACCCAGGCTGAGTTAAAGCCCCACAACCAACCGACCAAAACAACAACAAAATGTGGAAGGTCTGAGGGTTGTTTTCATCTTCCCACCACACCCCATGTTGATGAGTCACTATACAGTTCTTTTTTATTCTTAGTGATAACTCATCACTAGCTAGCCAACTAGTTTATGAGAATGTGTTTTCATTCAAAATTATTTCTTCCAAGTGCTTTATAAAGATCAATTATCGTGGTCTCAGAGATTTGGGCTTGTTAGTGTCTTCGCTGCTCTTTTGGTAAAAATCAGTGTTGCCTGTTTTTTATAAGAGTTCAGTGGACCATCTTATCCCATGTGTGAGGAAACTGAAGCTCAGAGGTTAAGTAAGCTGCCCCAAATCACTAAGCAACTTAAGAAAGTTAAGAGCTTAAACCACCTATTCTTTTAACTCTTAGACTAGTATTTCCAGATTTCTGTCACCTTTTAGGATCTTTTTGTCAAAATTTTGCCAATTTTACTTAAATATTCTCATTTTAAGTAACAATATGTGTCAGGTGAGTTACTGATTTTTTTCCTAAAGTAACTTCATAAAAATACAAAACTGTCCCAAAATTTAAAATCCATCCATGAATGACTTCCCTATAAATACTTCAGGAATCATCAACGATAGTGTCCAACATATGGAAAAACCTGTTCTGTGCTTGGTAGTTGTCTCATGAATTGCTCAGGTAATCAGCCACAATGTTTGAGGGGCATTCTTAGGCTCTGAGATGGACAATTTCTGTCCACATTTTCTTGCTGGTATTTCTTTTGGAGAAAAGAGGCCAGGATCATTTTCTGTTCCTCCTGTCCAGTCTTAGCCTATATGGTCATAATCACAGTCTCCACCTGTGCTCACTCCTTCTGTGTGTGTGTGTGTGTGTGTTTGTGTGTGTGTGTGTGTGTGTGTGTGTGTGTGTGTGTGTGTGTGTGTGTGTGTGTGTGTGTGTGTGTGTGTGTGTGTGTACACATGCACTTCTTAAAGCCTACCACCTCCTCTTTCTAAGGTTCATTAAAACTTGATGCCTTTTTTATTGTTTTTCAACTTTTGTAAGCTTTTGTGTTGAGTTTTGTAGCATTGTCAAAGTGATTTGCTTAAAATGAGCAGTATCTATTTTGGGAGAGCAAGTTCAACAATTTTAATGAAGCTAAGCCACCCTCACTCTGCTTTCTGTTTGGTTTCCCCATAAGTTTTCCTACTGATTGTGGGAGTTTTGCTCCCCTTGTAAGCCACTCAACAAGGAAATTCACATCCCCCAGTGAATTTGTATCCCTAGTTACTTGGGAGAAAGGATTAGGGGAAATGCCTAATACCTTTCTGTTTTGACACAGAGAATTGGAGAAAGAGAGAAGACTTACTGTGTTTGAGTACCTTCCTTAACAAATACTCAAGCTCTTAGAGGCGGCTCATTTGTTTCACCATTTAACAACAGAATTAAAGTCTGTGTTTGTCTTCTTAGCAATTCTTGGCGGCTATGATTCTCTAAGAGCTTGAAGATACTGAACGCTTGCTTACCTTCTTAAGGGAAAGAGACACACATTTGTGTTTTTTGTTGTTTTGTTTTCTCATGAAAAAAAATCTATCAGATGACAAAATAGCACTTTTTGACCCATCTCTACACCACAGGGTTAAGCAGCCTGCTGACAGACATTGTTAACTCTAGGCCAAATTTAGAGGCTCACTCTTAAAGTTCTAATCTTCAAATCTCTGTTCACTGGGAAAATGCACTGTGCTTTTTTTTGTTGTTGTTATTGGTTGTGGGACTTGAACTCAGGGCCTGGGCTCTATCTCTGAGCTTTTTTGCTCAAAGCTAGCTTCTTCTGGTACTACTTCTGGTTTTTTGATGGTTAATGGGAGATAAAGAGTCTCATGGTCTTTCCTACCCTGGCTGGCTTTGAACTGCTATACTCAGATCTCTGAGTAGATAGGATTACAGACGTGAGCCACTGGCACCTGGCTCAAATACAATGTGTAACGCACATTTAATGTATAATGATTCTCCACTCTGAGGCTAAACCCCTAAATTCAGATTTCTGCAGAAGCCCCCAGGTATTCTTTTGAACATTTTCCAGAGAATGAGTCTAGTTTCTTCTACCTCAAGACTCCATGTATTGTCTTGGGAAGATTTGGCCAGTCAGGTCTGCAATAGAGTCTACATGCTGTTGGTGAGCTGTGACCCTCAGCTATTTCTTTACTGGCCCTTGGATGATAATGGTTCTTACTTTATGGAGTTGTTTTTAGGTTCCATCTGATGATGTCTGGATAATGCAGACTCCTCCACTGCAGTGGCTTAGCTATGTTGGTCTTTCCGCATTTCAGAGACTGCTGTTCAATTTATATTACACAATAATGACTCTTCCTAAAGCACGGCTTCTCATAACTGCTGGCCACTCTGACAGGTAAAAATTGTCCTGGCACCTGACCTAGAACTCAAAGCTAAGCCATGATGACCAGCTCTTGGACATACTCACAAAGCATCATGAACTGAGGTCACTCTGTGGTATGACAAAATGGCACATAAACAAGATTGCTTTACAGTTCTGTCTCAGCCCCCAAACAAATCATTCTGTGAGCTACAAAAATACCAAATACCCCTGGTCTCAGGCTCACATAGGTCACAGCTGTGACTCTACCTTCTTCTTTAGCCCGGAGTCTTCAATCCTTGTAGGTAGATTTATTGGGGTAGTTGTAGAGTGGTACCTACTTTCAGACAGAGGAAGCCCCTTCAACCCAGAAGCAAAGCATTCAAAGCCCAAATCATCAAGGAAGTCCTTCCTAATAATACACTCCTACCACAAAGACACCCATGGCTCCCCAGAGTTTGTGTTCTCTCTCATTGACACAGTGATGAACCCACCTTGTCCAACAACAGGAATTTCCCTGTTGGAAATGACTGGAAGGCAGTAGCACTGCTCCTATTCAAAGTCCTCTAACACTATTCTGATGGAAGAAGCTAAGCAGTTTTGAAACTATTCTGCACCTTAACTACTCTGCACCTTTGCATCGTTCTACCAATTCTTCTAAGCCTTTTCACACAGTCTGTGGGTTATCCCTAAGACTTTAGGGATATTCTCTTTCTCATTCATATTGCTCTTTTGTTCTTGCTTTTGATCATGTCTATTCTCTCCCTTCTTGACTAATTCCTCCCATCTTCCAGCCTGATTTAATAATGAAGCACTTACTATTTTCTAGCTGCCCTTTCAAGAAAGTTATCCCTCAGTTGATTCATTCTGGGTGGATAATCAGCTTTAAAGTAGGTCCTATTAACTCTTTTCCTTGCATAGATGAGGAAACAGAGCAAAAGCAAGTTAAATAACATGCTCAGATTCACAATTGGTAAGTGAAACATTGTAAGAAATAAAGTGTTAAGGTTGTTTTAGACATTAATGAGATAATGTGTCAAGTCTTTATTTAACACTGGGGGGTTTCCAAGATCGCTTTTGTTGCATCTCTTTCATTTTGTGTTTTTTATTCTGCTGAAATTCTTTTCTTTGCCATCCCCCTCACTTTTTATTAGCCTGAGTGAAGATTGTTGCATAAACCTGAATGCATCTTACCGTTACTCATTCATGCAGGTTTGAACCCACATTCTGGCAGCCATTTGCAACTAGTCAGAATTAACTTGCTTTTTCAGGAAAAAAAGTCATATTAGTTATATGCTTGTTAATTAAAAATGATCATAGGAGTTGATCCAGTCTGGGATGCTTTATTAAAGTCTTACAGATTCAAATGCTAGCATCCAACTATCAAAAACTGAAGAAGCCCTGCACACAGGGTGAGAGGCCTAGAGCTCAATAAGGAGCTGCACTCATTCACTTTGAGAAACCCTCTGAGCTTTCAGGGAGCAACTTCTTGCCAGATTAATGATCACCTAAAGACAAGTGATTCACAGAACCCTTTGGTAGACTCAGAATTTATGTAAGATCATGAGTCACCGTTTTTTCTCTTTACTGCAGTGCATGTTTTGCAAGCAAAATTTAAATGCCCCCCATTGTATACTTGCTAAGACACATTTAGTTTTCTTTTCACACATTTGGAGATTCAGTTTTTTAAATTTTTGCTTTAGAGGCCTACCACTTATCATTATTGTATTAGCCTTGACCCTAGAGGAAAGGATTTTTGAATGAATTTGAAAGGGAAATATCATAAATCAGAATGAAACCCTTTTAGTGAGAAGCAGTCTGGCCAAAGAAAAATCCTTGGCGGTTGTGGGTATGAAGGTCAGTGTGCAGACTCAGGAACGTGGGGCTTGAATGAGCCTGAGAAGATTAATATATATCCTAGTGGATTTGAACTTAGATCGTGTTCTCTCTTTGGTATGATAGTAGTAAAGCAATATTTGCTTACTGCCCTTCTTGTCCCTTGCTCTGTAGAAGAGCATTGTCTTACTTGGTCTCACTTGGCCTGCTTCAAAGGAGAACCCCATGTTTCCAGCTGGGGCTTTTGAGTTGCTTACTTGAGAATGGATAGAATTCAATCGAAGTAGAACAGAGAGAAAAGGATAGAATAGAAAGATTGGGGGAGAATGAAATTCTCCCTTCAATTGTCCTTTTCCCTTTAATGGACCCCTTAGGAGCTGACATTTATTATAACTCAAAAAGACAGACTCTTCTCCTAGGATCTAGGACAGATAGGAGAGAGATACCTGAGGAATTTCTCTGTTAGATGCAGGTGTATTTTTAGACTGGCAATGTCATATATAAAGCAATAAATAAACATAGAAAGCCACCAATGAAAAAGCAAAACCACATTTCAAGCCTTATGGGAGATCCAAACTCTATCACACACAAACATGTGGTAAAAATAATGAGGCACAAAGATTCTAAGAGTTTATAACAATAGAAAATAAGAAAGATTGATGCTACATACTTGGATAAAGGACCTGTTAACTGCTGTTGTTTTCTTTGCTGTAAACCCCACCTTCTTCCCCTGCACCAACTTAAGAAACAAAAGTCAGGCCTAATTAAAATCAGAACCCAGGAATCTATTACCGTACTTCTGGCAGACTAGGGCTTTGGCACTGTTTTTCTGACCAGTTTACTGATTACCAGTGTTTATTGCTAATCATCTGTGGCTGGAAATATGACCCAGGAGGAGAAAGACCAAGACAACAGCATGCAGTGTCATTGTTAGAATTATTCACAGTGTTTTCAGCAGGAATCACTCAACTGAAGTCTACAACCACAACAGAGGCCCCATGAATGCCAAGTTCCAGTTGTTGGCAGCCAGGACACAGCCTTCCCTTCGCCCTTGGCCCATCTCCCCATTGGAACTGCCTTGTGTCTGAAGCCCAGTGTTGGCCCAGCAGCAGAGGTGGGATGGGCTGAATGAGCAACTGTTTGCAGCAATCATGGTAAAGCTCTCATGTCACATGTGTGGCCTGCTCAGTACCCCAATAGAAAAGCAAGAGCTCCATTTGTGAGGTTGGAACCTGGGGGATATCTAACAGTGTTTGTTGTTGTTGTTGTTTTCTCAAGTTGGACACCTCTTCGGGTAATTGAGCTTGCCGAACTCAATTTGTTCACTGCTGTATTTATATGTGCTGGGTCCAAGCTAATGTTGGAATTTTATTGGTATTTGAATTTTATTTTTGTTTTCTGAAACTGGGTCTTGCTGAATATAGCCGGGGCTGGGTTGGAATTCATGATCCTCCTGCCATACCCTCCCCAGCATTGGGATTACAGGCGGGAACCACTATATGTGCTGAATTTTCTATAGATACTTTATAACTTTGTAATTATGGCTAAGGGCAATTAAGAAAAATTCATAGGTAAAAATTTATCTGGCTCATAATAATTATAGCATTCCTTAACAAGCTCATTGCCTAATTATTGCTAGCTTTGCTAACATTGTCATTCCTTTGTTTAAAAGTACATCTTTTAACAGTTAATAGTATTTATTTCCAAAAATAAGTACTTCCTAACTTTAAATTCATTTGTAAAATATGGGAAAATGCCCATTATCTGACCAACCAGAACAACCATGATTACCATTCAAGTATAGACCATGTGAAATACTCCTTTTGTAAAAAAAATTATTTTTTATTCTAAACAAGATGATTTTCCTGATATATTGGAATTTGGCTCTTTGAATAAAGAGAGAGATACAATATTCTAATAGGGAGAATTTTTTAGGAAATGCTTATTTTTCCTTGGGTGTAATTTCTAGGTTCATTTAGTATTTTTACCAAACGAGTAAGCTATGAAAAGCTTAGAGGAAAAAATGATAGTATTTTATTCAACCCTTTGTAAGCATAATTGCTTAAAGGTTAACAAAAACCTTTTTAGTTAATTTTAGTTAAGCAGTGAGAATGGTTTTTTGCACATGAAGTAAGGACATTTGTATTGTGTTTTAAGCAAGGAGTTAAGAAGGTAGAGGTACAGAATGCTTATCTAGAGAACCAATGATCTGCAGCCAGTACTGATACTCAAAGTAGGTGTCATGGTACAGCATGTTGGGAAGTGAACACAGATGGTAAGAGATTATGTATCAGGAGTCTCCCATAATCAGACTATTTTAAGCTCACACCATCCATCTATAGAAAAGCAGCAAGCACTTTCTGGTCCCCAGTGAAGACCATTGCAACATCATGGTCAGGAAAAGATCTGTATTGCAATTCCAGGATCATTTTTAGTTTACTGAGGTCTTAGTGCTTACAGTGCGGTTAGATAGTAAATCTGCAACATGGCATGTTAGACTTGTGTGGTCAGTCAGCTTTCCACATGACCCACCACAGAAGAGAATGACACTTAAGAACAATGGAGCCCCAGACCTTTAGCATATGATGAGTGGAATGACTTGGGACCTAAATTAAGAGGATACCAGGAATTCCAGGCTGTTTGCATAAATGTCTACAGAAAGCATTAGATAGGTTCTCTGAGTGTTTGTAGCCAAAAGAGTCATCATGATTTATGTGCTATATGTTGAGAGACGTCTGATAAGAAGTCAACAACTGGAATCAAATGAATTATTCAGGACGTGGATCAATGGCATCATCTCTCCTGCCATGTTATTGCTATTTTTACGTAATTGCAAAGCGAAATGGAAATTGATGTCATAAATAAACAACCGTCATTTGATATGATGTAGACCCAAGCATCTTAGCGATATTCTATTTTCAGGTACTACTCTGATGCTTTTTACACAATTAAAATTTTCACTTATTAAATTATGCTGAGGAGTAGCTCTCTTCATGTTACTTCAGTGTCAGTGCTGAAAGAAAAGCAATGTAAAGGGATGAGTGTTTTCTTCCTCACGAACCAGTCCTCCTTTTCTGGGGGTATTCCAGAAAGAATTACGCAAGAGAGGCTCTTAATGCTTGTTAGCTGGTGTTGTAGTATAGGAGACATAATGTAGTTTCATTCCTTTCATGTTTGCCTTGAAAGTAGGTAGATATGAATGGACATAGTCTAAGCCCTTACTTTCCTTCCCCTTGTATCTTTAGTTAAAAGTCAGTAACAATTACCTGGTCCTGTTTGCTTTATTAGAGGAAAAGAAGAAAACTAGAAGTCAACTTAGATAATGTCTTAAGCAGCAACTGTCATGTCGTATCATTGTCATAATTAATTTTATGGCTAGCATTTGTTTATAATGATACAAAAATAATCTGTACAATTAAGTTCATAATTATTGGCCTTTCCAATTTCAGGGAGTTTTTTTTTAATCAGACTTGCTTCCCCTAATCAAAAAATATTGTTTCTTAAAAGTGTTAAATGAAACTTATGAAATTCAAGATCTCCTGAGTTTAAACTTGTTTAAAAAAACAACTAAAAACAAACTTTGTTCACTAGCCACTGATGAAGGATAAGCGCTAACTTTATGCCTAGTTTTGAATATCATGTTTTCAGCAAAACTTGTGAGTGTTCTTCCACATTCTCAAATGTGCCAGTTTTTAACAGGATAGGTTTATATCATTAAGTGTCTTACATGTGAGACTCTTGGAACTTTGAACATCCATTAGATCTACATCAATATTTTCTTGTTTTAGAATGGAAATCCCCTTGGAATCAAATAGGCTGTATAGTCAATCCACCCTGTCTAAAGAACATTCATCAAAATAAAATAAATCGCAACTGTAGATTATCACATGCATTTGAGAATGCTTTTTCTCTTTTTTTCAGATAACCATACTTCTTTTTGGTTCATTTTTTCAAAATTGAAATCACAGTGGGTTTTTAAAAGCCAAATATAACTTAAATTACATTCCTCTTCCCCAGCTCTGATCTGGGAATGGACACAACCCAAGTGGGAAAGCATTAGACCTTCTGAACTCTTTTCAGTGGAGAGGCATAGGGCACTTGCAAGCTTCTGATGTTTTCTTTATCCCAGCTGGACTTGTGTTATCCAAAGGCTGCTGTTCTTTACTCTGTCCTCCGATATGGTCACAGACACGTTTGTGCAGCCACGTGTCATTTCATAGGCAAAAATCAAACTCACTTTGGTGAGATTTCTGGAGAAGAGGGAATGCAGTGTGGGATGGCATTGCTGAAGCACACTGATTAAACACGGACACCAGGCGGTGCCCTGCACGTGCTAGTGCAGTATCTAAGGGTGATGGCTTTTAGAGACACCTCAGAGGTGACAGCGTGCATTCTTTGTCTCTTCTCTCTTGGTAAATAAAGCTTCAGAGGGGAGGCAACCTCCTTTTAGAGCCAAACAGCCAAGAGTGTTAGTAATTTTGACTAAGTAAATTGGGTGGAACTGACGGGTTGAGCATTCAAAGGAATGCCTCTGTGGTGTGCGTGTCTGCCTGAGCCTGTGCTATAGATGCATGGTGTTGGTTGCATTGGAATTGTTATGGTTTGGATGTGGTGTGAGTGTACTCCTCAAGGTTCCACTGTTGGGTGCTTCATCTCCAGGGTGGCACTGTGGGAAATGAGAGGTCACGGAGGCACTTGGAAAGCATTTACTTTGTTGTCTAAAGGCCCCACTTAGTTCCTGAAAAGCTGAATTTTTTGGACAGAGTCTGGTCCTCCCCAGTCTTCCTAGCTCCCTGTCTTACATTTATCACATTCTCTCTCTCTCTCTGTCTTTTTCCCTGCTCTCCCTTCCTCCCTCTCTCTCTCATTTTTCCCTTCCCTCTCTCCTGCCTTCTTCCTCCTCCCCTATCTCTCCCCCTTCCCTTCCTCTTCTATTCCCTCTCCCTTTCCCTTTCTCTCTCACTTTGTTTCCCTTGTGATGCTGTCCAGGTAGGTCTTAAAATTGAGGCAGTTGCATTTCTTTCATTAGTGTTCTATTGTGTTCATGGTGAAGACATTTTACTTCCTTACTTAACTTACTCCTAGGCATTTTAAATTCAATACTTATAAGACTTGTAGTAAACTATTCTGGATTTTTATGCTGAGGTTTGCTGAGACAACTGGCCAAGCCAAGTTGCTATTTTACTTACTTAGTTACTTACTTACTATAGGAATGTGTTTGAGGATACAGTAAGAACCAATTGCTGAGGTCTCTGAAAGAAATTTTTCTTATATCCGACGGAAGTGGTAACTATTCCTGAACAACTGGTAATTGCAATACTTTTTTTTCTTTAGTCACTTCAGAAGTCGACTTTAATTATTGTAGACCTCTGTGTGCTTTTTAGTGTAGATAATATTTCATAATTCTGTCCCTCTTTGCCCATCACGATGCTGTTTCATGTGTTTCACTTAGGTTTCCACATGCTATCACATGCTACCCTTAATTTTCTTAAGAACTTGACAAAAACTTGAATAGAAGCAAAATTTGTAGTGATGGCTAATTCCTACCTGTGTGGCCCAAGTATGCTACCTTCATTTCATTTTCCATGAAATAAGGTAAAGATAGTATCTACCACAAGGATTTATTACCAGAATTCATGATATGATCCATGTCATACATGTAGTCTGGAGGCTATCATATGCACAGAATATCACCCATTTCTTGTTTTAGCCCTGCTATGCTCACCCCACCCCACCCTACCACCTAATCCACTTACTCAGTGTTCTGGGGCTTCTCAACATTGACACTGTTGGTATTATTTTGACCAGATAAACGATTTTGAGGGCTCTCTTGTCCAATACAGAATGCTTAACAGCATCCCAGGCCCCTACCCAGCAGGTATTCATGATGCCAGTTACTACTTGTGGAAACAACTAGTTGTTTTCTCAGTGGTGAAAAACCAAGAACTCCAGATATTGCTAAAGGTCTCATGAGAGCAAGACCATTTACATTCTTAAAAACCACTGTCCCGATTTGTCCCGTAGACCCAGACTGTGTTTTCAGATCCCACATCCCAGACCAGTACACATGTTGTTTGATTTATTAATGTTTTAAAATCTAAACTCAGTAGTCCATTAGACTCTTTTTCGTCTGCCACTGATCATGTACTTAGTATTTATTGGACACCAGCCTTTGACCTGAGGAGGGCCTAGCAGACAGGAAGTTTGGCCATGTGTACCCAGTCACATAGGCCAGTGACTGCTAAAGGCTGATGAAATAAAAACTCCCATTTCTGCACTCTACTTTCAGAATGAAAATGCAGATCCATGATTTGACACAGATGTGTGCATGTGTTCATACATGTATGCATGTGTGAACACTTCAATTAATATAAAATATTGTAAATGCATACAAATTTTAAAAATACAGGTAGGGAAAGATTTGCTGAATTACACTTCTAAGAAGAATAAAATTACATGAAAGTTGAAAGTGCTTAGAAAGAAAATCTAAAATATCCAAGGGCTGAGAGGATAGAGTGATTAATTTTTCTAGTTATTGGCAGATAATCTGCTGCATTCTGAAGCAGTGATAATTGATAAGAGGTTAAAGTTGGGTCCCTAATTCCATTTGCATTTTAATGCAATGTGTGAAGTGTTAAGTGGGAGTCCTGGGGGCAGCAAGAGGGGGGGCATACTTATAAAAATGGAACCCTGGACATGTTCTGTAAACTAGCAAAGGAAAAGTTATTGTGGGCAGAGTATATTCCTTTTAACAAACAAGAAGAAAACCAATAACATTTTTAATTTAAAAAATTATCTTTAAGTTGTTATGCAAAGAGTTTTCAGGTCAACATAAAAAGGACATTTTAAAAAAAAATTTTAAAAGAAATAAACCAGTTCTAGGTCCCTAATGATCCTGTTAGTTCTGACAAGACAGCATGCCTGAAGCAGAAGGAGCTTGGAATGGAGTCAAATAAGATTTCGAAGTAGATTCCTAAGACTGCTGATGGTGATAGGAAACGATAGAAATTAATAATAGATGGGAAAAAAATCTTGGCAGTATTCCTTTCATTCTTATTCAAAAATAAATCAAGAAAATATAACTCCAGCAACCCCTCTCCCACTTTCTTCCTTGTGTTACTAGCTATTTGCCCTCACACAAACAGAATTGCCCCTTAAAAATGTACAGCCGTTTGGATCTATTCTGACACATTGTGAAATTCATTGTAAAAGTTTTCTTTCTGACAATTTTTGAGCTTTCTAAAAATTCCCTTTCCAAATACAGGTCTCTTCAGTACTCGTTTTGTGGGACTTGTACTGTCTCTTTTTTTGTTGGTGAGACTGCAGTGGGTTGTGAAGATGAAGTGGAAGTGAGAGGAAGTCAGACTTTGCTATTGAGGATGGGCCGGCCCTTTTGCTCTTATGCCAGGAGATAACGTCAGAGTTACTGGGTTCTTGCTACACTGGTACACAAATCTCTGTCTTTGCCTTTGAGTCTGTTAGGAGCTGGATAATACGATTCAGGAATTAGGTGAGAACACATGAATACAAACAACATACTCATTCTCATTGTGTTTTCCAAAGCTCAACTGTGTATGATCCCATGAAAAGCACACACAAAGACTTTCCCTGTGTGGAGACTTGGGTCATTTCAAGGACACATTTGTTGAACTTGGGCTTCTTGACACCCATTCAGGACAGATCACCACAACAACTGGTTGTCTCTTACTTCTGATCACCACCTCTTCCCCCCAAATAAATCACTAACAAATTCCTCTTACTGAGTATCCACTATTAGCATAATGGTGTATTTTAATTTGGAGAAAAAGCATGTGTTTCCTATAAGAAAGTTGTTTTAGGTCTTTAAATGACTCTGTCAAACACTTTCTTTTTGTTTGGAGAAATAATTACAGATCAGTACTGTCAAAACCAAAACATCAGAGAAATTGCCTATCCTAGTGTTTCTAATTTGGTGGATGTCTGCTTCATGAATTACAAAAGTTAACTTGTTCATGCCAAGGAAAACATATCAAGTTTGACCATTGCAAAGGCTGAGTTGGTTATAAGGCATGTCAGTACTGTGTTTTGGTTGTATTCTTCACGTCCCAGGGTAAGAGCTCTTTCTACAAGGGCGCATGTGTTTCACCAACTCCAATAATGGCAGATACCAATTGAAACTTGGTCTTTTCATATATTTCCCCTTCCTTTTTAGGAGACCCTATGTTGGCTCATAGAAACACACAACCACCATATTGGTTGTGTTGTCTTACTGTAAATGCCTCATCTGAGACATTTGCACACTCAGAGCAAGCTTTCTGGTGGCCATATTCACGATGGTAGTAAGATAAAATAATCAAAATAGAAAACAACAAAAAAACAAAACATTGAAACATATGAAGCAAAATGTAATCATCATAGCATGGGACTATAGATCATTTCTTTTTACTTACTGAATTTCCTAAATTGTTAATCTGTGGAATATTTATTATTTTTTGTAGGTAGGAAATATTTCTTTTCATAAGAATCATCCAACCTAGGAAAGGAAAACAAAATAGAAAAGAATTTCAAGTTCCTTGTACCGTGTAAGCAGTGAACCCAAGTTTTCCCTCTAAATGTGGTGGTACAGAGGACAGGGGACCGTCAATGCTGTCGTTAGTGGCGCTGGTGCTGATACTTCAATCTGGACTCTCATGTCAGCCATGGCTGGCTCTTGGGCACTGAGAGCTGCATTAGAACTTTTTGTACATTATGTCACAATAACCCAAACAGAAGCAGTGGTATTTCTCTCTTCCTTTTTTCTTTTAAAGGTGAGAACTTTCGGATACCGAGAAAGACATTTGCTCCAGACTCCACGGCAGAAAGTTTCTTAGCCAGTAGTTAGTACTGATAGACCAAACGCTGCTTTCTGATGCCACTCACTTGCCTTGTTCCTTAGGAGAGGCATTCTAAATTCTACTCTTTTTGTTCTAAATCAGCATTGTATGCCTGGGTGTAGAGTGGTAGTGGGTGGGGTGGGGGAGTGACAAAAATGAAACCACTTGAGGAAATAGCATTTCCTCCACCTAATAGCCTTTTTGCCTGATAGTAAGTTACGGGTCAGGAAAAATGGAAAAGTTTCTCTCTCTCTCTCTCTCTCTCTCTCTCTCTCTCTCTCTCTCTCTCTCTCTCTCTCTCTCTCTCTCTCTTTCTCTTTCTCTCTAATTCAGCCTAAGAAACCATTATGCAGAGGCTCAATTGCCTCTTTCAAAATTAAATTGTAACATGATGCTTGGGTTTAACTTGTGGAAGTCCACAGACAAACTTTTGGTAACTTTTCTTTGGGTGAAATAGACAGATAGATAGATGATAAGTAAATGATAAATAGAAGATGGATGGATGATGATGTGATGAGAAATAGATACTATATGATAGATAGATGGATGATTAGGATAGATATTAGATAGATATCGCATATATTTGTGTAGATGGATGATAGATGAATAGATATGAAACAGAGGCAGAGAGAACAGAGAGAGAGAAAGGAAAAGAGAGAGATCAACTAAATTGCATTTATATAGCTAAATGAATATGTTCTTCTCTAAAATGTCATGAACTTCATCTTCCAAGGTTCTATAAGAGTGTTCTGCACTTGTGTATCAGATACCTCCCTAGTGGTACAAGCTGAAGAACTGTTAAGAGATGGGTGGCAAATGGTAATCCATCAAAAGTAAGTTCCCCACCTCCCTTATGAAAAAGATGGCAAGGTATGAGAGGTATATAAAATGCATTTGATCTTATATATTCCTTAGCTGTAGATGAAAATTTAAATTCTGAGCCTTTGTGTACCTGGACAGAATATCGCACTGTTAGAGCAGTTCTGATATTAGTCATCTGTGTTTCGGAATTAGCTTTATTAAATTTTAAGGCTCCATTCTATTTATGTCTATCACATAAGGTAAACCAGAATGACACTTTCTGTATCTTTTGCTTGCTAAATTGCAAGTTCAGGATTAATAATGCTGTGGTTGGAGTATGTGCGTTCATTTCTCTTAGGGAATTCGGTACTCCAAGGGCTTTCCTCTTCAACACTGCAGATAAAGCACTGCACCACATTCTTTAGTTAAAGAGACACTTTCTCCTTCAAGATGCCGGTTCAGCTGTTTCACAGCTGAAAAGCTGGGCAGACTTAAATTACATTCTTTTTCCTGCCATTAAAAGAGGAAAGGGGGAGGGGGACAAAACCTTGCATCTGGTTCAGTTTCTTTGCCAAATTCTTCATTTAATTGTTTTGTAATTTGAGGAAAACGACAAATGACAAGATGAAATTACTAGGAATATAAATACAGAATTTAATTGTTCATGTCAGGATTTCAATTCCCCAACCATGGTAATCGGAGTCATAGTTTTCTGATCACCAAATAAGAAGAGCCTGGGAGGTTACTGTTAAGTTTGCTGACCTTCCAAGGTCCCCACCACCGGCATCCTCCACCATCAGCATGATCAGCGTGATCACAAAACTGTCTTCCATCTTTATTCCTGTGGCTTCAACCCCAATAGCTGGAATCCAAGACCAAACACCATTTCATCATACTCAGCATCCCAAATAAACCCAGCCCCAAAATGCTAATACATGGGTCATTGATGGCCTCCTATAAGTCCCAAGCATCCTGGGTAACAGTGAAGGTCTCCTGACCTTATGGCTTTTGTTGATTTACTGCATAAACTTCTCTACAATAAGACATGACATACTTAGGTTTGAGATGAGTTAGGAAATGTGTTACTCTCAGCCACCAAGCCAAGTGTCTCACTTGTTCTTTGTCTGGAATGGTGTTTTCCATGTACATTGACTAATTATAGAATACATTTGCTCGATGAGAAAATGCACAATAGACTGAACCTACAATTTTGTTAAGTGGGGGAGTAGAAAAGTTCCTTCATGCTCTACTCTGTGCTTTTTCAAGTCTTTTTAAAAAAATTATCACTAGTTGTACAAAGGAGTTGTCATTGAACAAAACAGTTTATAAATACAAAATATCTTGATCAATTTGAAGTCTCCAAATTCCAGCTTCCTAGGTTTTTCATGAGCAGGATCCTCTATCCCTTATCCTAAACCTTTTACTCTTTTCTTCTTTTATTTACCAAGACCTACTAGATTTCTATCCCATTCCCTTAAAACTCTAGTTTGGTTCTATCAAAAGCTAACAAAGAGGTCAAGACTAAGATAATATTGAATTGGAGTGTTTTAATTTGTCTGCCAATCCAATAATTTTCTATCAGTCTTAATACCATTGATTTGTAGTTAGCAATCTTTAGATTATAAAGCCATATACTCTGAATAAGAGGTATTAATTATGGCATATTAAAGAGTCAAAAGGAGCTATGCATGTAAAACAGAGGAATTTCTATATGTTCATAGGTCAGAGATTGCCTTCGGTGTATATATGCCTGATCTTGAAAAGTGACATTAATTCCTAATCTGATTTCAAAGTACTATTTTGCAGAATAGTTGTGAGACTGACTGGTTATATTACACAATAAAGCATTTTAAGTAGTCATAAAATTATAGAACAAAAAGCATCAACAGAGAGAAAACAATCTTAAAGTCATGCACATAGTTAGGAATATATGTTTTGAAAAATATTTTTATTTATCCAGAAGATCTTTGTGAGGCTCTCAAGGAAAGTGAATTTTAAGTACATACTTTAAAATATGTTTTCTTCAACAACAGGTCAATGACAGGAATGGCTTATTACTTAATGAGATAGGGGAGATGTTAAAATTTATGCAAATATTTTTGTCCCAAGTAAACTGACGCTACCACCTTTTATATTAGCTGATAATAGGGAAAGTTCAGGCATATTGTAATTACCCATTCAAGGCAGCACATATTAGTAATTAGTCATTTCTGGTCTTGTTTATATTGAATCCCATTAGTCCATCAGAAAGTTTGGTTTCATCATGACAGTCAAAACAGTCTTTTTTTTAATAAGAACATTTTAACAGCTGACCTATGATATTTGTCAAGAACTTTAACTTTTATGGGTATCAAATATTGTAGTAAAAAAATCCTGCTGGGAATAAGTTGGCTTTAATGTTCAAACACGTGAAAAGAATGGCTTTGTGTGCTCTGAAGTTATGGCATGGTAATTTCCAGATTTCTTCTTTTCACAGTGAAGACTTTGCGTTATGCTACTAGTTCAATAGCTGATTTAGACCTCAAATTCTAAGCTTTGGTAATGGAGTCTTTATTTGCCTTAGGTCATCTCAATACATTATTATATTGAGATCTGTTTTTACAAGAGATGTTACTCATGCTTCTTATAACCTCTCTACATTAGCTACATTAAACTTCTTTTCTGAGAGTTCTTTAGATAGACAATTGGTTTATCTTTGAAAAGGCACTGTTTAAAATAGAACATTAGTTATCTTGAGGTATCTTTCCCACTAGGGTTCTCCACTCCTATTCTGCCATCTGCCACCTTTCCCCTTTAAAACACAATACCCAGAACCCATTTCCCTAAGCTGGGACTGTATGTACTCAGCACTCAGCAGATTGGACCAGGGCTAGACAGAATACAAACTGGGGGTCAAGCTGGTTTTCTTTCCTAGAAATCTATAACTAGAACCCAATAGAAGAGCCAGGCTATTTAATTACATGAAGCTATCTGTTGGACACCAATATATAGGTGCAAACTGGGATAAACAAATGTGGCCATCTGTTTCAGAGATGCAGAGAAAGTGAAGAAGGCCAGCCAACAGATACAGAGTTGAGAGAAAGGGAGAAATGGAAAGCATTCCTTTCCTCTGTTTAATTCTAAGGGTACCCTGAGAACCATTCAACTTCTGCCCTTGATAAAACACCTCTGTGGCCTTGTAACCACCCCCTCCCCTTTTCTTTGCCTGTGTCATCTGGGAATTAGCTTCTGTTCCATGCAGCCATGGTGCCCTAATGAATTCACCCGGTAGCTTGCCCTTGAGAGGGCTGAAATTACTGACCTGATCTCCCCTTTGTGAGTGCAAACCCTTTCAAAACCCTAAGAGGAGAGGAAGGTATGAAATCTCCAGCTCCTTTGAGATGCTCCAGAGCTTGTTCAAGGATGTGTCTTTGGCCTCTGCTGCCAGCTGTCCTGTGGATGAGATGAGCTGGGGTGAAGGTGAGGATTCCTCCCATCCCAATTTCTTGGGGACAGATCTCAGCTCTTCAGAGCTTCCTAGTTTCTTGGGGGAGGGTCCTAGAACCATGACCTACTTGATGTTCTCACGCGTCTCCATAACAAGGTTCTATATGTGCATATTATATATAATTTTTAACTAGGACATTTTTGGTCGGTGGGAATCTCTTGGCAGGCATCTCTCAGTGCCAGCTGCCAAGTCTCAAAGCTTTGTTTTGAATAGATTTAGTTACACTATTTGTAGAAGCCAATTTTTCCTTTGTTTTATTTTTCATATTTTATAGTGACTTTTAATTTTCTTCAATTTCACATTTGGAAAAATTGCACACAGTTTTACAAGGAAAGTTTTGCAACCCACTTATGCCATCCTGCCCTTAAATTTTCTTTTGTATCTTAATCGTTTGGAAATCATGGGTCCTACATTTTATTAACTTACTTAAAAGGTCCTGTTATTATTCTTTCTTTACTGAGAAAGCATGTTGGTAATTATAGTGTATCATAATTACTTGGAGAACTTGTGAAAGTACAAATTTCACCCCAGAGTTTCTGACTCAGTAATCCTGGGTTCAGGCCTGACCATTTGTGTCTATAATGTTTTGATTTGATTCTATTGGTAATGATCAATAGATAACAATTTGAGAATTACTGTTTTGGATATCAGAAGAGTTACTCTTGGCCTTCCTCATGCAATTTGAATGACTAACTTCTGATCTTCAACCACTAAGCCAGCATCACCATACAAAGCCCACTTGGAGAATTTTATTGAAAATCCTTCAAAAGAGCCATGAGGACATAAGGATCCATTGTTTTCATTTATTTATTAAAGCCAGAACAGAAGTATTCACTCTCAGCACCACTTCCTGCTGCTGCATTTGACCTTGTTTAAAAACTAGTGCCCATGAAAATTATAAAAGGTAATTATCAAAACAGGGATTTTATTATAGATGAAAGATAAAGACCTGTTTCTGCCATGACCTAAGATTCTTATGTTTATTGTAATTATTTGTATTGGAGCCAAATCAAAGTTTCTAGCACTGTCTTTCATGAAGAGAGCTGGGTAGACCTGGTTTTCGTTTGTGAGGAATTTCACTAACCTTCCCCATGCTCTATATTTGACCATTTGTGACCCACTGTTGAATTATGCCCAACTAAATCCTTGCATTTCCTGAAACCTTTATACTTTGGAGACAAGGAGATATTTGAGAGTCAAACCTGTGGCTGAATTTTGAGAAGTCTGCAGCTTGAAAAGAAGAGAAGAAGCTGAGGTCTTCCAGCTCATACGACCACCTGTCACCCCTCTACCCTCCAGATCTCACCAGTATTGCCAGGAAATCCTAACTGGCTCTGGGTGCTCACATGTCCTGTCATGTAGGATTGCTAGACAACACAAAATTATATGGAAAAAGTCTTAACATCATGATGTTATTAAAATACATTATTATTAATAAAATATATATTAAATATATTAAAAACAAATACAGGAGTAGATGTTAAAGTCTAGCTCCATTGCCTTTTCAAAGAGGTGATAAATTAAGGTGTAGGATGCAAAGGATCAGTGTGGAAAAATGATGTGTTAGGACTGAGTTCTGGAAGTTGCTGTGATCTACATCTGTGATCTATAGATGCTGAAGAGTCACGCATGACAATTCTGGGTCCACTGTCAACCATTAAGGTTCTTATGTAAATAAGGGTCAGGCATAGAAGCCAAGTTGAAACATAGTACATACATATAGAAAATACTCAACATATATGTCATAATTGGAAGGCTGCCTGGTCCATTGGAAATTTTAAGGGCATAAGACAGACGATAGCATTACTCATGGTCCCCTGTGAGAGCTGAAATAAATAAATATATATATATATAAATATCTATTTTATATATAAATATATCATATAGAAATATAAATTTACATATATAAATATATTATATATACACATGTATGCATCCATATACATATATAAATATGTATATATTATCTACTTTGAATATAAATATATATCTTCTCTGTCTTGTATCCCTCTTACTGACCCCATCACTACTACCACTAGCAACAACAATTCTCTTACGAGCTCAGATCCAGCCGTGGAAAGGCTTCCCTAGCTCGTCTCACTCTAGTTGCTCTCTCTTGGATTTCTAGCATCTAGCTTACCTCTATGTTAGCACTTAGCATTTCTGCCATGGTATATCTGTCTTCTCTACATTCAAGATGTAAACTCTTTGAAGGATAGAATAATTACGTTTGTGATTCCACCTCAGGCTCTAATAACACACACCATGGCCAGTGAATAGCAAAACCAGTCCCTGTGAATTCAGCCACTCTCCTTTTCACACTGCTGAGCTCAGCTTGCGTATTCTTCATTTGCCCCCCTCTGCTGGTTTCTTTGGAATCATTGCTTAGGGAGTAAGTATTTGACCTTCCAGACTAAAGTATCAGCTCTTCAAGGACATGGTCCTCCATCTCTTCTTTGTTTATCCTTTCAGACAACCCATGCTCTGCACTGGTCTGTGTAAATGTTCCCTGTCCATATTGTTGACTAAGTGTTGAGCAAGTAACTCTCCAAATGTTAAATCCTTATACGAGGTCAGCAGAATCCCTGTGTGTGCCATTTTCCTCGTTCTCATGGGACAAAAGAATTCCCCTAGAGTTCCTTCTGTGTTGTTCACCTGCCATCAGCCCCCGGATGACCTCCTTGAAGGCACATCTCTGTAGGTAAAAGGTATTTGTTCATCTTTATGAATGTCAGTCTCTTGACATTCATGGTAAATAGACAAGTTCTCAGTCTCTTGACATTCATAGCAAATAGACAAATCCTTCAGTAAATGACAATGGTCCCCAGCATCACATTAAAAGCTCTTGGGGATAAACACTCCAGGGTAGGCATAGCTCAGACTCAACTTTCAAAAGGCTTCATGTAATGTGCTTACCTACAAAAAAATGTAGACTGTCACCTGTAACCGCCTCAGCAGCAGCATTTTTAGAGCCCTCATCTATATTTAAACTTCCTCTTGCTTAGTCAGAAACAGGGATGTTGCCTGCTAGCGTTTCCAAGCGCCGAGACAGACAAGGCCGCTTCCAGTGTAACAAGTGCAGCTCTTGGGGGCTGTGCTTGGTATTCACTACCACACATGTTCACCAGAAGATGCTGATCTTACGCACCATTGGAATTGCCATTTCAGTGACTTTCTCTCAATCCTAAAACAAATTCTAGGGTTTTAAGCCTCCCGGTGAGTCTTTTTAGCAACTGCCTGTTCATTATTCATTATTGAATTAGCAAATATTTATTGGGTACTTACATTGCCTCGAGCACCTGTTACGCTGGAGAAGCAGATTTACAGTAGTAAAGAGCACAGACTCTGAAACTGAATTACCTAAGTTCTAACCCAAATGTCTCTCTTCTTACCTGTGGAGGTTTGGGAACAGCTTACTTAATCTCTAATGTCTCAGTTCCTCCGGTAGTTAAAGGAAAATAATAATACTTTCTTGGTGGGTTGCTGTAAAAGTGTGTTAGCTTCTGAAATGATCACAACTGGTTTACAGCGTGGTCATTGTTGGTCTTACTTCTGTTTCCCCATTGCTGCATTGGCCCTGGAGATACAAGGATGAGTAAATTTCTTAACTTTCTTATTTATATCCTAATGAGAGAAGTTAGTAAAAATAACTGCACTAATGATTTGTACAGAGCGATCACACACTAAGATGAATGTAAAGAGAATGAGGGCAGGAAGAGCCTGAGGCAATAATCAGAAAGGAACTTAGGATGAATTTGAATCTGTGATGCAAAAATTTGTCAGCATGAAGGAGGTAACAAGGCAGAGGAACTGACAGGGACAAGCATGTATAGAGGCTGAATGGGCTAGGGAAAAACAGAAAAGAACTATAATGGTCCATGCTAGGTAAAAGATTGTAGTCTTTGTTGAGGTAGTGATGCAGATTTGCTAAAAGATTATGAACAAGTCAGGGCCTGGTGTGGGATTTATGTCTGAAAGAATACTCTGACTAAATCTTACAAGACTGATTAGAAAGTTTCTGGGGGAGAAATGTGACAGATATCCCTTAAGTGGCTATTTGAATGGTCAAAGCAAAAGGTGAACTGAATGTAAGGTGAATGTAAGGTGAACTGCAGTGTTGCCAGTAGTGATAGAAATAACTCTGGTCTCATCTCATGTTACGTGTTGTCTCCGACCTTGGACTACCAGCTGTGCCTTTACTCAAGACAATGGAGTGCTTTATTTTTTATAAAACCTGTGCAAGACTCTAAATATTGCCAGTTCTCTTCATGAGAATGAGTGACAATCAATTGATGCTCAAATTCCTAAAATTATTGGACAGGTACATGGAGTCTTCTGGTGGTCCAGAAAAGCCCAAAGATAGATTTATGTTTGGAGAGGAGGAGGAGGAAGAGAATTGTTGAAAGCGATGATAGATTCCATTCTCACAAAATGAAAATAAAAGTGTTCCAGCTAAGTGTGTTGGCCATGACTTTTCTCAGGATGGATGAGTTTTGTGGGAGATGCACAGCCCCTTGGCACCCTCTGTGGAAAAGCTCATTTCTCTCTGGATGTGACAGGGACGTTGCTCTTGCACGAAGGCAGACACAGGGCTGTGCTGACAGTTTTCAGATAGGAAGCTTCCAAAAGCAAGGGTTGAGAAAATGGATCTGAGCCAGAGTGCTTGGTTTACGAAGACAACATTTGGAATTATATTTGACTCTCCCTATTTATTGTCAGGAAATAAAGGCAGAATGAATGGTTCTTATGGTATAAGGCATGGAAATGATCAGAATGAGAAAGATAAATAGTTTAAATCTTGTTTATTATTATATTAGATTCTTTACCTGCTTGGTGCTTATTTCATCTTTATGACACCATTGGGTATTTGGTGGTCTCTTTTTATTTTTTTATGAAGAAATTTGAGCTCAGGAAAGCTCCATGAGCTTGTCAAAGTGAGAGAGGTTGAAAATGCAGAGTACGATGGGAACCTGGTCCCCAGACTTGCCTTCTACTAACCACATGGATCTCTGTATTGTGGCATCACTTGTCCAACCTTGCCACTGGCTTACCTACATGGGATTCACTGCCAGTCCTTACTCTCACTTCTCTCCTCAAAGTATAAATAGCTTCCTTTGGGATTAATGAGAAAGGAAGCCAAGTGAAAGGGGAAAAACCATCTGCAGTTGCCAGACTTTGTTTCTCCAACAAGGGAGCTTGAGGTTACATGAAAAGACATTGGGAGAAAGAGGGATTTTGTAAGAAGGAAGCACCTTCATTCATGGGAAATATTCCTAACATTGAAATGAGAGCCCAGTGCTCCTTTATGGAGATATGAAGGACTTATTAAAGGGAATGTTGTGACCATCAGCTGGACATAGTGACACAAGCCCATCATGCAGCACCAGGGAGGACAACTCAAGATGATCAAGACTTCAGGGCCAACTGGCTGCATAGTGAAACACAGTGTGAAAAAAATATGGTCTCCACCTTATGCCCCCTGTATGCAACATTATCTGTAAGGAACTAATTATTTGAATTTAATGGCGATGTGTTGGCAAGTTAAAACTCTAGGATGGAATTCACGCATGCACACACATGCATGCACACATACACATACATAAATGTATATATGGAGCTTATGTCAGAACCTCACCCATGTGTCCTTTACCTCTGGATATTTTTTTCCTGCTCTACATCGGTGAGAAGATGGTTCTGTCTTCCTCTGCTTCTCTAAGTAGCATCAATAATCTAACCACTTCAATTTTACATTCGTAATTATTTTTATATCATCTTAATTTGTTTATACTTGGCTTCGTCCTAAACACCTGAACAATGTGATTGTTTGTCTATATGTATTATCAATACGTAACTATTACTTCCACTGAGCCTCTGGATCAGTGACATGTCATGTATGCATTGGAGAAGCTGAGCCCTTCCTAAGAAGGGCCCAGCCCTGCCACTGGCAGACCAGGTTGTAGCTGTCTTGTACTTTTCTCCCAGTAACATTAGTCCTCCTGTCTTCAAAATGGGAGAAGTCCTGCCTGCCACAGCTCGTCATCTCCTAGGTAGAAGAATTCGGTGAGAGAACCTATGGCAGCTAAATTTTATTGTTTCTATAATACACCAACTACATCACACCCTTGTGTTATGCTTTCCTGCGTCCTCTTGACAGTTGTTCTCTGAGGAGACACTGGAACCATGTCTATTTTATTAGTGCTCGTCTCAAGCTTTGGGTTGTTATGTAACATGCCTGAGGCTCCTCCTTCATCAAGTAGTAGAGAACTTGTCCTCTCTTCTGCTTTCCCACAAAGCCTCAGCTTCTTTTCTTTCTCCATCAGCATGTGCCTAGTACTGTGCTAGTGCTGTTATAGAACATGTTAGATGTACACAGAAACTGTCCAAACCACAGGCATTCTTCATGCAGAGGAAATCTCATAGGGAAGTAGAGAAAGATTGTGGAGCTATGGTAACTAGAGAAGGATAGAGGCCAACACTGATTTCATAAAAGAGCATGCCTAGACAAAAGAGACCACTTTCTTCCAACTCTACCCAGGTTTCTCCTGCACTGTGGCTATCAATGTGGCTAATCAGCTCTCTTTGATATAATAGGCATTAACTTTTTAGCTTTAATGACTAACTTGAAGAGCTGATGAGAACTATTGATCCTCTCTTCAGGAAAATATATTTCATTGCACACTTTCAGGGATTAAGTTGGCCCTTTGGAGCATTCGTGGACATCTCCTGACCCCTCACTGCAGACATATAACTTAGAGTTTAGAAGATGTGGCAAGCCATCTTCTCCAGAGAAAGATGGTAACCCTTGGGAATGTCTTATCCGATGTAGAAAGCATGTATGTGACTTTTAGGAATGACCGTTGTTAGGAAATGGTCCAAATCAACAGTCTTCAACATGGATATTTCCATTTAAAATATTGAAAAGACCACTAGTATTTCTTGCCTTAAATAATATACACATGCCTGATCACAGCATTTAAACAAGAAGGAAAGAGAGGATGAAAGGAGCATGAAAGAAATAGGGGATATAAGTTAGTATCACTTAACTTCAAAATCTGACTACTTAAAAATAACCCTCTGTGTACAACATATAGAATGATGATAACTCTTACTAATAATTAGCAATGATGATAATGATGGTAGCACTTATGAAGTGCTAAGTATTATTCCATATGAATTAACTGGATATGAATGGTCTTGTTACCTAACATTCTTCCATGAAGACAGCAAGAAGAGAAGAGATTTTTTTGTTTTTAGATGGACAGGACTTTCAGTGGCCTGGGGATTCAGACTATTGGACTGAAATGACTGAATTGTTTATAATATTTTGTTGATATGCTTTAGGGGCCACTCAGACAGGGGTACAAGGATCCCTAACTTTCCAGTCATCTGGTGGCAGCGTGCGGGTTAACCATGAGAGACCTCGCCCTCCAGAGGACTCCCATGAAAGCCAGTGCCTTGCTTACCCCATTGTTCTCGAGGAAAACTCTTGTTTTCCACCTCAGTTGGTATGTTGCAAACACTGCATCCAGAGACACTTGGAGGCCTTGGGGAAGGAATGCTACCCGCAAGCCAGATGTTTGTGAACCTCAGCTCTGAAATGTGGCAAAATACCACAAACTGTCAAATTGTGTCAAAACTAAAGCAAAGACAAAAACAGAATGTAATATTTACCAGATGAGATTTCTTCGTGTATGTAATCTTGTTGGAATTTTGGGAGTATCCAACTCTCATACATTTCAAAATGGGCTTTGCCTTCTACCCTACTTGACCCCCCACCCCCCATACTTCATGGTTTGTGGGGGGGTTTTCTCTTTGCTGGAGAAGGAGAAAGTAATGGCAGGGAAAAGCTTTGTCCTAATGAACAATGAACTTGATAATAGCCCTAAGTAATCAGCTATACCTTGAAAGATGTACAAGATGGTTCTGGCTCCATCTCAGACAGAGAGTCCCAAAAATATTATTTCTGGAACAATTTTCAGAATTAGTTGTAAACAACAGGATATTGTGTGTATTGGCAAATCTTATTCTGTGTGAGTAGCTGAGCTGTTATAGAAGTCTTTTTTATTTATTAGCTTGTCCAAAATGTTAGCATGAATCAAATAAAACTAGATTCAAATAAGAACTACCAGTCATATAGGAGAAAAAGTATTTTTGTGTATGACTATTCATGTGATTTCACTCTGTGTATACTGACAGAAATGAACAAGCTAAAGAAACTAATAGATATGCCTGTTTGAAGTATTGAAGGATGAATCAAAATGGGAAGAGACAGGAGGATCTTGAGCACATTTGAAATCAGCAAGCCTAGTGAAGAAGCATAATGTTAGTTCAGTTTTAATTTCAAAAAGAGTAAGAGGATCCTCATGAATAAGGTTCAGGATACGTCAACCGTTGAGAGAAGGGGCGAGAAAGTGGATGCATTGGCTTCCTTGCAAAAGACACATTTTTTAGAGGTGGTGCCCAGCTTTGTGGCCATTTCACTCCTCTCTTCTCCTCTACAGCAGGTGGGAAGAGGGGTACGCTTTGGAGTTGTAGGAGCTATGCCAGATATTAAGTAATGGCCAATCCAGTTCTCTTTCTCCTGAAATTTTGAACTAAGGGATCAGGTTCCTGAACTGAAGGGCCACGTCAGGAAGGGAATAGGGCAGCTCTGTTTTGCCAGTTTATAGACAAGTATGAGCAAAGAAAGCCAGTCTTCCTGGATACATGGACACATTGATCATTTGCACAGAGAAAACGCACAATGACATGTTCCCGGGAGAGAGCATGGTAGAGGCAGGTACTTTACAAATGGGAGCTTTTCCGTCTCCAGTTCCTGTAAGGCACTATAATAGGTCATTCCTTTTTGTTGAATTTTCCTTTTGTTTAATGATATTTCATTATCGAATTTATTATCTCTTAAGCACTTTTACAAAGGGGTTTCAATTCAACATGTCAGTTTATGAGTACCATGCATCTTGATCAGTATCCCCCCTTCCTTCCTTCTCCCTGCCATCTCTTCCAACTCCACACATCCCTTCAAGTTACCTGGTCCCATATTCACACGTGTACATTGAATATTATGAATGTATTCACCCACCCTTCCTCTCTCCATCTGTCTGCTCCCCTCCCCTTGAATCACACCCCTCCCTAACAAAACACATTTCAACATCCTGGTATTCATTTTGTTACACTGTGGGTTAGTTGTGTAAAGGAGTTACACCATTGAGATTGCAGTGGTTTTCTCCTGCACACAAACAGCAACTTTGGAGACTTTGCATACTTCATCCTGGGTTGCTGGCAGGAGTTACAACACATCCTGGGGAGCCAGGGGTCTCAAGTGAGCCAGAGCACCCCCGTTCCCGCTACAGGGCCGCGGATCCTGTTTGTCAGGAGACCTCACCTCACAGTGCTTTGATGGTAACTGTTCCAACTTCACAAAACCCAGTGCTAGAAGCTGCCAACTGTCACTCAAGTTAAAAAATTAAAATTTGACTTACAGATACGAGTATATTGAAAAATTGTTTATTTGTGTTTTTTAAACAAAAGTCTTGTATACCTTTAGTCTGTCTGAGCAAAGTTGAGTTACTGGGCTTAGCATAAAAAGCTGTGTTTCAAAATTGTGTGTTGAGTGGAGTTGATGGCATGACACATCAAAGGTGAGAGTCAGGGTGGGTTTGCAAATGAAACTGCTAATAGCTGCCTTGCAATTCCACCATAGATGGGTGATTTCAATTCTTTTTATCCAGCTGTGTTGCAGTAAGTGGAACTGGAAGTGTTAATAGAGAATTAAATGAAATAGATAGTGTACATGTGCATTGTGGGAACCATAAACTCCGTAACCTTAGCAGAGGAGGAGGGAAAGATCCCTGTGGTATGTGAGCGGAGAATTTGAAAGAAACCACCTTGCTTTCAAGTCCCACTTTTGACTAATGGAGGCTCTGATGACATGAGATCATGCGGCCACTTTGGAAGGTCAAGACGCTCGTTTCAAATTGCAATTAAGATGGATTTCTCTATCCATCACCATCCCCTCCACTCTTTATCCAGTGGCTCCCCTCCCCAGTGGAGTCCCTGGGTTTGTTGCTTCTGATGCACCCTTTTCCAACACAGAGCTAAGAAGTAAATCTCTTTTCATAGTACAAACAATAACAGTGAATGGCCAGCGGTGTGAGGTTGACACTTTCTAAGTGCTAGGCATTTCATGTGAAGCATGCACGTACTTTATCTCAGGGTGGTGGACACTCTTCTGATCTCACGTTCACAGGCAAGGAAGGCAATGATTCCTAGGGTCAAGTTTTCAAGTCACACAGCTCTCAGTAACAGAGCTGTGATTTTTCCTCCAGATCCGACTGCGTGGTTTTGTGCGCAATTATGTATGCCTAAATCTTGAGAAAAATGAACCCCAGGGCCACTCCAGATAGGAGATATTTTCCTTGAAATTAACAAGTTTTAGGCCAGAAAACTAGTATTTTCTGATTGAGGAAATACTGGTTCTCAGTTTAAGTGATACAGTGTTTCATATATCCACAAATAGAAAAAATAAAAATGTGCCTTGATTGAAAAACTCACTCCTTATAGAATTATTTATGGCAACACATGGAGCTAACATATAATAAAAATGTTACAGGTTTTAACCACAAAGGCTACTCAACTTCATATAAATTAATATGCATGATTTTAGACTTTGTGTTCTGAGACTGTTATATTGGCAATTCCCTTTCAAGGAACCAAGGACAGGCCTACATCTGTGCATAATTGTGTGATAACAGTGCTTGCAAATGGTCTGACTGTAGTCCTATGAAACAAACAGAGCCGTTGGATTTTCCTTCCTTCCTTTTCTTTTTTTTATTTTTTAGAATTATTGGGAGAGATAGTTCATCTGTCTTAGAATAAATTGAAGCTATGTCAAGAGATCCATTTTTTTGGGAAACAAAAACCCTTAAAATTTTGTAGGGCATTTTTGACCTTACCAAACATTTCAGGGCATCGCTGAGAATCGAGCCCAGGCTCTTGTCCCTGCTGAGCAGCCAGTTGCCCACTAAGCTACACCCCTAAATCCAACACTTTATCCTAATTATAGTATCAGGATAAAAAGCAAGCTATGAACCATGTTAAAATTCCTCCTGAAGTAATACAGTCAAGACCAGTGGTATAGTAGAATTCCTAACTTGCATGTGGACATTGGCCTGGGAGCTGTAGGTCAGTGTCTGTGGATCTTCCTCCCGCTCTTCCCCAGTTAGGCATGAGGTCTTCCTGCCACGTCCTGCCTTTCTGAATTAACACTGTTAGTTTTGTTTCTGTGTTAATATAGAAATGAGAGCCACAATTATGCAAATAAGTATTTGCCTAATATAACAAATTGTTCTATTTTGGCTCCTTTTCGCTGTGTTATATGACTTTTTTTTTTCCTTTGAAAATAAGCTGACATTGGAAATAAAGGAAGTGTAATAATTACCACGGGAAATATAGCTTGAGGATGGCAAAGGAGCCAAAACAGCAGTTGTAGAAAAGCAAATCAAAGTCATTTGATGTTACCAGCTGTACTATTAATGGGGCTCCAAGGAAGGGAAGGAGTGAGTTCCCAGAGCTATTAAGATTCCACGAGCCCTCCTCTGGCTTTCAGCAGTCCTGCTGTATACCTTTGATGGTTGGCATGAATTCAAAGCCTAGAGGGTGCTTTACTTGGAAATCATCTCTTGCCCACATGAAGGAGGACAGGAATAAATGAATATGATGCCCAGAAATGGAAGCCACAACATGTCACTAAGCAAGTATCCATAGCTAATTCATTTAGAACACCCCAGATGCATTTAAGCCCACAGATCTCTTCTCTACCCTCCTATTTCCTCCCTCCTTCCCCCTTCCCTTACTCTCTCTCTCCTTCCTCCCTCTCATTTCCTCTATTTCTTATTTTCTTTCTTTATTAGGCAAAACTTCATGTGAATGAATAGAAGATGACAAAAAGAAAGCCCAAAGTAGGTATTTTATATGTTAATGACAATCATTATCATGGGCGGTGGGGCAGGGGGGCAGTCCTGCACTGAGTTCTCCTGTTCCCACGTGGCGATGCCTGGGTAAGGTGAGAGCTTGGGAAAGGTCTTCCATCAATAGCTGGGTGCATTTTCTCTTCTGGGCTGAGTCTGTGTCAGCAGGAGAGATCCTCTCCTTGACCACTACAAAAGGCCTGAGGGGTTAGTTAAGATCTCAGAGCTCACCCTTATCAGAGTGGTCAGAATAGGTAACATTAGCCCCTTCTTTGTCTTACTAAACACAAAACGCTGTTCCAAAGAAGGCAATAGGAAGCCCTTTGTGATTTCCTGGCTTGGACTGGGTTTAAGATGTTCTCTGACTTCAAATTCCTTTCCAGCTTGAAGCTACCCCTTGCTCTCTGGGCTATCTTGGGTTCCGGTGGAATTTGGGACAATAAGGGAGGGATTGACTATGAAGCGTCTGGCGAAGACTGCCAAGAAGAAAACTTTTTGCCTTTAATTTTGTTTTTATTTTATTTGTTGCTCACTGGATGGCTTTGAAGGAACAGAGTACAAAATGATTTCATCCAAAAATAAGAAAGGCCAGCAGCCCACGAAGATTCCAGTGTCTACCACAGGAGTTTGTCATCTCCTATTATTTGGAGCATTCAGGTCATTAAACAGCTGTTTACGATGAAGCTTTGAGGAAACCCTGAGATCAATAAATTAAATTCCTGTAGAATTCAGAGATTCTCCTGTGCCTAACCTAACCACCTTGCAGTTAAGTAAGAATCGGAGTGCAGGAATGGCTGAGGGAACACAATGGTTCCACAGACCCATCACCTAACACCGCACTGAACAATGACCTTTTCCTCCAAAAGCCCCAGTGCTTAGTGATTGTAGATATGCCAGTCAACGATAAAGGTTATCTGCATATGGTAATTTTGTATTGGACTGTTTTCTTTACTGTAATTAGATTGAAATTTTCTTTTCCCACAAGAGATAACGCCTTGCCAGTCTAAAGCAGAGCACATATGAACTGATAGAACTAATGGAAATATGATTCAGTTCCAGGTGAATGTTTGTTACAACCCACCTGGCTCAGAGATCAATCCTGAACCATTCCCTGACTTACCAAACATTGTCTAAGCCACCTGATGGAGCAAGTCCCGCACAAAGCAGAGAGGACATTTTCTACACATGATAATAGATCAGCTTATGATGGAGGAAGTATGGGTTAATTCCCCCAGCCCAGCTGCCACGAGCCTAGGGGGCAAGGGAGGGCTACGTGATTGCCCCGCCAGAGTCATCGGATGCTCACAGATGTACAGTGCTGGCCAGCCAGGAGGCCATCAATGATGATGTCTGTGCACTGATTACACCTTACCTGTAGCTGCATTGCTTTCACCAGCAGTTTTCCCAATGTGCTCCCCAGAATCGCATCCTCATCATCTGGGGACTGGTCAGAGATGCAGAATTCTCAGGCTCTACCCTAGAATGGACTCAGAGATGCAGAATTCTCAAGCTCTACCCTAGAATGGACTCAGAGGCTCTGGGTGTGGAACTCAGTGCTTTGCATGTAAACAGTTCCTCCAAGTGATTCTGGAATCACCAGACACCCAAACAGAATTAACCTAAATAAATCTCCCCCCACACATACACACAGCTCTCCTGTCTAGAGATTATTTGTAACATTCTCCCAGTTTTGGAAGGGTTCATCTAAAACAAGACACATGTTAAGAGGCCGGTAACCTGCTTAATTACCTTCTCTGATGATGGAAAAAGCCCAACCCCCATTCGCACAGAGATGGATGGCGGTCTGCGGCTCTGGCTCCTCTTTTTCTTGGGATACTGAGAAGTTGGGGACTGAGCCCCACTTAATGGGTCCCCAAGGACAGCCTGGAGATTCCGGCTGCAAGTCTCCTCCGGACAAACCAAGCAAATAGAAAGTGAAAACAAATATGGACATTTATTTTCCTAACTTGCCAATTGCAAACAGAATTTTGTTTAATAAACCATGAAACGATTCACAGAGGTCTGTGGATTTTTTCCAAAGTGCAGCTGGCTAATGTAAAAGAATCTTTTCGCTTTGGTCTTTGAGGCCATATAGAATTCCCAGGCATGCTAATTTGTGTCTGTTTATTGGTAAGGCCCCTTTCTGCTTTGTGAGTCCCTGCATTGGGAATTCCACCGCCATCATGTGAACACCTTAAACAAGACCCTGCAGGGGTGAGGGGGCTGCTGTTCATCTCGGACACTTCCCTCATCTCTGCAGCCCCTCGCCTAGCCTTGTTCATCACCTCCACCCCGGAGAGGTCTGCAGTGGTCCACAGCGCTCCTCTGAGATTTTGCTTTGGTTCTTCCTAAGCTGACCAGAATTCTCCGCTTATGTGAATTTTTCTTTAAAAAAACAAAACAAAACAGTATTTTTGAGTATGTCAACTGCTTGCTTGTAGGAATATCTTCAGAAGCACTCGATGTGATTAAAATAAAACATACCGTCTCTGCACATGGCCCTTCCTAGCTCTCGTGTCTCTCTCCTCTTACTGTGCCTCAGTCTGCTCCAGCCACAGTACCCTCCCTCCTTGTTCTCAGCTCATAGTGATGATTTCATGCTTTTCTGTCTCGGGACCTCTGTACTGACTATGGCCATGGGTGCAAATCCTCTTCCTTCTCATCACCCAGCGATGTCCAATTGCAAGTTAGAGAACACTTTTCTTCAGCTCACCAGATTCCATGAACAGACTTTTCTATTCTTTACACACTCCCCACATGTCATCCCAGATGCCTTGCATGAAGCCATTATCAACTGAAAAGTTCACTTGACTGTATACTGTGCTCTCTCTTCAGCATAGCACATACTGCATTCTCAGTGCCTGGCCTGGAATGCCACATGGCGTGTTTTCGTCTCACTGCGTGGGATGACTCCGTGGGCACACTGAAGATGAGGGGTTTTGTATTTCTGGGGCAGTTTAAGTGGAGGAGGACGGATATGATAGACTTAGCCCAGAGGCCATTCTAACAACAGGATGTGAAGTTTAGAAAAGCTCAAATTCAGACGGATTCTTTGGGTAGAGGCCTTGTAACTTGGAGGCCACAGGAGAAAGCGGGCACACACACAGCCATGCTGAAATTGTCGCCCATGAATTTACCTTTGCAAACGGAAGGGAAGGAGGCCAGCCTTGTTCTTAGGATGCTGCTGCTGCTAATTCTTCTTCTTCTTCTTCTTCTTCTTCTTCTTTCCTCCTCCTCCTCCTCCTCCTCCTCCTCCCTCCTCCTCCTCCTCCTCCTCCCTCCCTCCCTCCTCCTCCTCCTCCTCCTCCTCTTCTTCTTCTTCTTCTTCTTCTTTTCCTTCTCCTTTTCCTTCTCCTTTTCCTTCTTCTTTTTAATAAGTTGGACGCATTGTTGAAAACTGCTAAAGTTTACTAACTTAATCCCTCTTCCCTGAGAGTTTAGAGTTTATTATCATTATCATATGGATATGTATGCCAGTATTGAGGCTTGAGCTCAGGACCCCACACATTCTCTTAGTTTTTTCCCTCAAGGTTGGTACTCTGCCACTTGAGCCATACCTCCACTTCTGATTTTTCATTGGTTAATTGGAGAAAGAGTCTTGGATTAAGCCAGGCACTTGTGGCTCACACCTGTCGTCCTAGCTACTCAGGAGGCTGAGATCTGAGGGTCACTGTTCAAAGCCAGCCCAGGCAGGAAAGTCCATGAGACTCTTATCTCCAATAAACCACCAGAAAACCGGAAGTGGTGCTGTGGCTCAAGTGGTAGAGCACTAGCCTTGAGAGAGCTGAGAGACAGCGCCCAGGCCCAGAGTTCAAACCCCATGACCAAAAAAAAAAAAGAGTCTTGGATTTGTTTACCTAGGTTTACTTCGGCTGATCCTTGGATCTCAGTCTCTGAGTAGCTAGAATTAATGGTGCCCAGCTCCATTAGCACTTAAGGATTCAATTCCTATAATTTCGTGCTTTCTAAAAACTTCTGTCCATGAATAATCCTTAGAGGCTCTCAGAACTTTAGCAGCTCTGGGTTTAGAGTAAGGGAAAAGGGGCCATCCATCTGTGAAGTGGCTTTGAGGAGCCACCAATTGTGTGTGTGTGTGTGTGTGTGTGTGTGTGTGTGTGTGTGTGTGTGTGTGTGTGTGTGTGTGTGTGTGTGTGTGTGTGTGTGTGTGTGTGTGTGTGTGTGTGTGTGTGTGTGTGTGTGTGTGTGTGTGTGTGTGTGTGTCTTTTGTCCTTCTGAGCCTGGCTTACTTCAGTTTTGCAGACTTGTGCTGGCAAGGAAGAGATCTACATAAAGAAGGTCATCTGCTTTCAAAATGTGATTAGTATCCTCAGCTCATCAAGTCCACTGCTTCTCTCCACACAGGTGTACTTGTGTACGTAGGAACACACATACACACAGAGCCACACAATCCAGAGACCCCCATGCAGCTCTAGAAAGCCCAGGCCACTTCGTTGGCAAGTGTGCCACCCATCTTGTGTAACTGGAAATGTGTTCATCCTGCAGGCTTTTCTGAATCACCTTAAGGAGGCCAGGGAGACACCCTGTCCCTTTTGTTAGCTCTCCTAAATGCTTTCAAAGACTTTCTAAAATACTCTTAACACTGAAATACTCCTAATACTGAAAGCATTGTCCTGTCTGTGCAATCTGTATAAATAGCAAAGACTCATATTTGTATCAAACTAAGCATAGAACAGCCTGCCTAACGTAGCTCATAAAGGACCTAGTGCCACCCAGGAAGTGGTAGGCTGGTTATTTTCTTTTTTTGGGGGGTGGGGGTCCAGTCGTGGGGCTTGAACTCTGGGCCTGGGCGCTGTCCCTCAGCTCTTCAGCTCAAGGCTAACGCTCTACCACTTGAGCCACAACGCCACTTCTGGCTTTTTTCTTTTTGCTTATGTGGTGCTGAGGAATCGAACCCAGGGCCTCAGGCATGCAAGGCAAGCGCTCTACCACTGAGCTACCTTCCCAGCCCCTAGGCTGGTTATTTTCTTAATGAGAGAGCTAGTACTGTGGTTGCATGTTTGACCATTCGAATAAGGGAGGGTGGTGGTGGTGTTTGTTTTAAATACAGATGCCTCTCCCCAAGATTTGGACTTGACTGATCTGGAGTAGAGCCCAGACATCAGCAAATAGATACAGACAGACAGACATCAACATATAGGTAGGTAGGTTGGTAGGTAGAATTCTTTTCTGTTTTCAGTTTCATCCTAGGTCTGCAGAGAGCATGAGGAAACACTACCACTCTGAAGGAAGAGCGTGGCATGTGCTCCCTTGAGAAGTACCCTTTGCCAAGGGGTGCTTCCAAGTACCCTGCAACATCATAGTGAAGGCCAGAGCAGTCACCTCATAGCCAAGGCCTGAGAAGAAAGCCAGGCTGGCCTGCCCACTGCCACGGAGGCCCCAGCCCTCCACCTAGACTGGGGTTGTCCTGTTCATTCCCCAAGGAAAACTAAAATGGTAGAAATCGCATACATTGTTAAGCAGATTTGAAGAGTGAAAGTAGATGGTAAGCACCACTCTTACTGGTCTTAACTTGGATCACGGCATCCTTTCATGGAAAGGAAATCTTCTTTCCTGTTAAGTTTTATTCACCTTCATTTAATTTTTAAATATGTAGTAAACATGATTGTAGGGCTTCCCATTAACTGGGGTATCTTATAGTCATAATTTTTGATACACAACATTACTTACCAATTAGCCTGTCTTGTTCGTTTAAATTTCTTTGCTCATATTTTAATGGGAGCTAATGACGCCTTTGTTGACTTATTTAATGTTATGTAAATGTGGTCATAAACTGTGAAGGGTTTGAGCAGAAGCACTCTTTTTGCTTACTCTTCGGATTTTCGAGTGTGTAGAATCCCCAGGAAACACACATATCAACAGAATGTGGATGTGAGCTTTCAAGGAAGGCCAAATAATAATAGCAATTTTTAAAAAATAAGCTGTGAAGGATGTTTGGAGTTTAGGGTGTTTTTCTTTTTGCTTTGGACTAATTGTGTCTTTGGACATCAAAAGAGTTTCTGAGTTCACCTCACCCAAGTTCCTTTTCTTTTTCTATTCTTCTGTTTCCATAATTACTTGGGATAGCCAACCTAAAGTCGTCTTTGAAGCTCAGTCGGGTTTAAGAGTAACTGTCCCGCTGGGTTTTATGAACATTGCTCCCAGAAGAGGTCCCAGTGAATGAATGAATGAGTATATTGTATGAATGAATGAATGACTACTGTAACTTCAGAGTATGTATAGATGATGCTTCAAAGCAATGGCTTCTCAAAACTCTGTTTTTTCAGTGATCTTGGCTATGACTGTCACTCAGCTACTCAGACTGCCCATACCTAAACCTTGTCATTGGTCATATCCAATTACCACCTAGTTCAAAATTTTATTAAGTTCTATTTTCACTCCATCTTCGTTATTGTCTAATTTTCCACATCTCTTCCTCAAATATTACCTTTATCCATCTTTCCACCATACCAGGACCTCCCATCCATTGATGCTAAGACTTCATTCTTGACACCTGTGAGTCTTCCTTACCTGCCTACTCAGCTTCAGTTCCACGGCAAATCATAAGAGTCATCAGCTGACACATGGCCTTGAAACCTCTGCTTTGGTTAAACTTCAATCTTGAATAAATCCAGTTCTCTTCTCCTCTATACTGGCACCATTCAGTTGAATGTTGGTGGAGGAAATGCCTCCCTGAGCTGAGGGGACTCTGTGCAGAGTTAATGGCTAGTGTTGTGCATATCATTTTGCTATGAGGTAAAAATACTGTTCTCACCTACTCTGCTCTCCTTGTCACAAGTTCACTTCCGTGCCTCTGCCCTGCCCTGCCCTGCCCAGTCTATGTGTTGAAGTCCTAATTCCCTGAACCTGAAAAGGTGACCTTACTTGAAAATGGGGGTCATTGTGATATGATTAATTAAGGTCACTACAGTAAGAACTAGTCTAGTAACATCAGTCACCTTATAAAAGGGAAACAGCTTTGTGCACTGGGAGAACATCAGGTGAAGATGAAAGCAAAGACTGGAGAGGGATTGTACCATGCAAGGAATGCCAAGGCTTTCCAGCCAGAAGCTAGAAGTGAAGTCTGGAAACAGTTCTTCCTCTCAGCCCTCAGCGGGGCATAAAAGGGACCAAATCAGCCAGCATCTTGATCTCAGACTTTCTTAGCTGAGAAATTTGCAATGATAAATTTGGGTTGACCAAGCAACCAGCTTGTCGTATTTTTTTCTATACCAAAAACAGGACTCTACCCCCCTTCTCGGACTTCTCTAGATCCTTCCTGCATGTCTCTTCCCCTATCCTCTGTCTCCAGTGCTGACCTACTTCATCCTTCACCGAGAAAAGTCAAAACAATGAGAAGCCCCCAGCTTCTCAATCCATAACACAGGAGCCTGAACAAACCTCAGTCCTGTCATTAGAAATGGTCCAGAGATGGCCCAGCTGCATGTCCTCCTCAAGAACGTTGGCCCAGTTACCCCCTCCTCTCTCTTGGGACTATCCTCTCCTCTAGGTTGGGCTAGCTGGTAGCAAGTAGTTCATTTTTGCTGAGTGTCTTGTGTTGCAGGTGGCAAGCATGAGAGCATGTGTCTGCCTTTCTCCTGCAGTGGTTTCAAGGAGCAGATATGCTAACATATTTGAAGGGCTTTGGGACTGTGGGCTTTCATTCAGATGTAGGGCATTGCATTATCCTGTGGTTAGTAAGAATAATAGTTACCATAACTGACATCTTTACCAAGTCTCTATGGGATACAGGCAACAATGCAGTGCTTTACATTCAGTTCTTTCTTCCATCCTTACAGCAACCTGGAAGGTAATAAGTGCCACTGCATTCTTCTGTCCAGGAAAATCGTGGTCATTGCCTAGGTGTTAAAATATGTGGCAGGAACCAACTAGGCCTTGAGCAAACAAAGAAGCGTATGGTTGTGAGTGTGCACGTGTGGATAGACATAGTAGATGTCTGTCCCTCACAGAACTAACTCAAACTCAAAGAGCTATGGGATGGTTCTGTATCTCGCAAAACTATACTCTATAAGATCTAAAATGGCCAGGGCATTTCATAAATGGCAAACGCCTTTCCCTTTTTAACAAACAAAACATGGGACCAGTAACCATTTCAGCCAGCAAAAGTAGAAGGCCAGTATTCATCTCTGCACTGGGGGTAAATCGTATCTGCTGGATTTCCTGACTCCCTTAAATGCTTAATTCTTCTTTTTTTCTATTGTTTTTCAGCATTGTAGCAATTGCTAGAGGTCTACCAAGGGGGATTATCACTAGCTCTTGTCAGAGAAAGAACCAGAATAATTTGTGTACAGTACAGTTAAAATTACACCATTACACTTGAAGCTAATATTATCCTAATGAGTTGAAATGGAGGAAAGAAGGTAGCTTAGAAAAGACTCTAAGTGACTTAGGGCTGGTTTCTCACTTCCAATGATAATGTTCTTTGGAACTGTGTTTTGAACACATTATTAGAGATTTAAATATTTTAATATTCATTTATTCTAATTTCCCTTTTGATAGGTACCATCTCTGTGCCTGCATTTCATCAACTCTGACTAGTGACACCACTCTATTTAATATCTCCCTTGGCCAAATTCCTTGTGATTTGGGAACAAGGTTTTAGCTGTTTAAGGAGGTTCCGACAATTCCTTTGTGTGCTTCAACATTTAAAACTCAGATAGTGATCCGAAATTCTTTAACAAGGAATTACTCAACCTAGAGCTTATATAAATGTATTGAGATACAATCTGCTGGTGATATTGTCAATATTTGCCCTAAATCACATTCGAACTCCATTTTTAGTTGTATTTGGAATTGAAATCGAGATCTTTATTCTTTTTCTAAGTGTGTCAATTTGAAGTCTACTCCAGACAGTCAGAAATTCCTGTGCAGTAGAAATCTCCTCATGACAAGGAGTTTGTACCACGTTTGCTGTGAAGTCTGAGTGCCACACGAGTATTCACTCTAACACACCCACCCAGTGCCCAGGTCCCCATTGTCACCGCCAGTCATCGGGAGGCAAATTGCCAAGGGTAGTTCCAAGTGATAGGCGCATGTTCACTGGGCAGGGCAATTGTTTGCTAGTATGTATCAGTTACAGAAAAAACTAATGAGACTTGGGGCTGGGAAGGTGGCTCAGTGGTAGAGCACTTGCCTTGCATGCCTGAGGCCCTGAGTTCGATTCCTCAGCACCACATAAGCAAAAAGAAAAAAAAGCCGGAAGTGGCGCTGTGGCTCAAGTGGTAGAGTGCTAGCCTTGAGCTGAAGAGCTGAGGGACAGCGCCCAGGCCCAGAGTTCAGGCCCCACAACCGGGCTCCCCCCAAAAAAAAATAATAATGAGACTCATGAAAGGCTTTTAATTTTGAGAGGGGGGGAAGTATGGACAACATCAAGTTTTCAGAGAAGGATGGAACCAGATAGGTGGTTCCAAAGTTGATGGAGAGTGGCAGGTGAGAATGCTGGACCTCTGGGCATGACACACTTCTGACAGATGCTGGTGGAGCAGGATTTGTGTACGAGAAATAGATGTCCAGTTGGGATTTTGCTGGGGGGGGGGGGTGATTTTTTTGTTTTTGTTTTTTTGTGGGGTTTTTTTTTGGCAGTTGTGGGGACTGAATTCTGGTCTGGGCTCTGTCTCTCAGCTCTTCAGCTCAAGGCGAGCACTCTACCACTGAGCCACCTTCCCAGCCCTTGTTTTGTTTTTTACAAAGGGCCAGATTTCTCTGTACAACACCCTTTTTCCTTCAAGAGTTTGATCCTTCGTTTTTTTTCTAGAGCCTTCTTCAGACTCTTCCCCTACCACCTTTGTCACTCCCTGTCTGTCCTGATAGATCTAGTCTGGGATCCTACTCTTCCTGGTCCTCATGAGTGAAGTTACCTGTGACACTGGCCGCTCCCCATAAGACTGGCCTCTTACAGTATCCCCTCTATCCTTTGCCTAGTGCCCATCTGCCCCTTTAACTGATTGTAACGGTGTTACATGCATACTGGTGCATATTGAAGGGAGAGGTTAATGGGAAAGGGGAGTAACTATACTTGTAAGTGCACATCTTTTTAAATTTGGCAGTGCAGAGAAGTGAAAAGTATTCACTCAGTTATAAATTTGTTGCTCACTGATACTTGAGATGTCCTGCAAGTTGCTTATTTTCTGTTTTCCTGAAGCTTATATGTGTGTCCTGTATATGTGCTTAGAAGGTGAACATATCTCTGTTTTAAAAACACACACACACAACAGTTTATTGAAAAATAGTACTCAGATATACCACTAAGAATCAATGTCAGACTATAACAGCTGCACCAGAGTTTGGTATGTGTCACTGTATAATCTGCATAGGAATACAATTGGTAATAATCCTTCATAAACTATTCACCCCAAATTCTGAAGACCAAGCAGAAGGTGAAATGGGTCTGGTGCAAAGCTAAGAGTTTCTCTGGGAGGTTCACATATCTAAAACACCTACAGCTAAGACACTAGGGGGACCCCACTAAAGGTGGATCACACAAAGGGGATGCTCACTGATAAGCTTTAGAAAAGCTCACAGCCCCACAACAAAAATGCAGTTCTATCATCAGGGCAATAACTATGAGAGGACGCTCACAGATTTGCTGTTTCTGTTGGCATTTGTTGGTTTGTATTTTATATTTGAAGCAGCATTCGTTGGTCATGTGGGAGCGGAGGCCGTTGCTGTATCATTCACACAATGAACTCCATGAGTGTTTAAGAAAGATCAGGTCGTCTGTGCCCATGATACCTTGTCATGTTTGAGTACTAATCCCGGGGTGGGGGGAAGTTTTCTAACATCACAAGTTAAAGCAATCTGTTCTTCATTGACCAACTTATGGCTCGTAAGTGAGCAATCAACATAATCTAAATACTGGGGAATGAAATATTCTTTTGGGCTCAACAAAAAAATGCTTGTTAGGTTAAAACCAATCAGTAGGAAATGACTGGTGTTTGTTAGTGTTTGAGAGGGGAGACCAGATTCTTTGCACATTAGCATTCCTGTTGGTGCCAACATAAACCTCCAGACCTCCAAGTCACACAGCGGGTTTTTGTTTTCCTAGGAGGGAATCTGGGACTGTTTGTTAGTCCGGCTTCCATCGCTCACTTGAAAAATGGAGCTCCATATTTCCACAGACCCTGGTGACAGGAGTAACAAAACAACCCTTCTGGAGGGTGAACATTACTCGTCACATTGGTATAGCCCTGGCTATTGTTTTCATCTAATCACGGAGCTGGACGAGAAGGAAAGGCACAAATATGGCACACGATGCAATTTGACAGTCATGCAAGTTAAAAAGATTTACTCTTGGAACCCTGCCGCACAGCAGGGGGCCCTTCCTTCCTGGGAAGTTATACCCCCTCCCCCAGGAAGGGCATAGTAGTTTAAGGAGAGAGAGAGAGAGAGAGAGAGAGAGAGAGAGAGAGAGAGAGAGAGGAGAGAGTGAGAGAGAGAGAGTGTGTGTGTGTATGTGCATGTGCATGCATTCATCACACGCCCGCATGTGCATGTATGTTTGTGTCAGTATGTTCCAGTACTGTGTTTTAACTCAGTCTTGAGCTCTTGGCTAGAGCTCTACTACTTGAGCCATGCCCTTACTTCTGGTTTTGTGATGGTTATTTGAAGAAAAGATTCTCATGAGTTTGCCTGCCCTGGCAAATTCACTCTTGTGACTAGCTAGGGTTACAGGTGTGAGCCACCAGCTCCCAGCTTGGGGCATTTTTGGAGCCTCATCACATATTTCCTGACATCCTGCTCTTGTTTTGCTCTTGGATTGACTATTGTTCTACCATATACCTATATCCTCAAATATTTTTTATTTTTAGAAAAATTTTTGTTATGAGACATAGTAAGTTTCCCAGACTAGCCTTGAATTTGGAGCCTCCCTGCCGCAGCTCCTTAGTAGTTTGTCTATATTCAAAATAGTTGAAGAATGTTTACAACTCAGCAATAAGAACAGATAATTAAAATTCAACAGAGAATAGCCACAGACATTTCTTCATATAACATGTAAATATGTAAATGTATGTAGATGCATGTAAATTGCCAGTGGGCACGGTAAAATAGTGCTCAACATCCTTAGCCTTTTGGGAAATATAATTCAAAACCACAGCTATGATAGCTGTGATTGAAAGGACAGACGGTAGCATGTGTTATTGAAGACATGGAGAAATCAGAACTCTCACAAATCGATGGTAGGAATGGTAAGGGGAGCATTGGAGAACAATTGTCTGTCCTTAAAAATTGGAGAGTCACCACATAGTATCCAGGTGTATAACCAAGAGAGCTGAAAACATGTTTATATAAAAACTGAAAAACTTGTACACTAGCATTCATATCAGCCTTATTCACATTTGCAACCCAAATATCTGTCCTCTCATGAATGAGTTAATAAAATCTGATATATTTATGCCATGGAATATTATTCGGCCATGAAGATAAATGAAGGACTTAGACAGGAATGAACCTTGAAAATATTATAGTAAGGAAAACATTTATATAAAAATGTCCATAATGTAAAAAATCACAAAAGCAGAAAGAATACTCGAAGTGGCCAGGGGTGGGATGTCTGCCCATGGAGATATTGGTGCATGTGATAGCATGTAACTTGCATACAAATTGCATGCTGTATTTCTTATTATATGACACATAATATTGCATGACACATAATATTGCATTACATCAATATTATTGCATCTACGGAAAAATTTATAGTTAGAAATGAAAAATATATTTTAATCTATGTTCTAAAATTCTAGCTTATTTTACAATAAGCTAGAAAGAACAGTCTATAGAGAAGAAAGTAAATTTGACAATGAAATCAGCAAAAGAGTAAACAAACACTAGAGAAAAATCAAATATGAAAGGATTTTAAAAATTTATAAAACTCGAAAAGGCTGATTATGAAGTGGGAAAGTATATAAATTTTCAGCAATAAGAATAACGGAGCAGACATCACTATAAATTTCATAGTATTAAAAGAATAAATTTTCACCAGGCACCAGTGGGTCCCAGCTTTGCGGGGAGCTGAGATCTGAGGATCACAGTTCAAAGCCAGACAGGGCAGAAAAGTTTGTGAGACTTATCTTGAAATAACTAGCAAAAAAATAAAAAGAAAAAGCTGGAAGAGGAGAAGTGGAGAAGTGGAGTTGTGGCTCAAGTGCTAGAGTACTAGCCTTGAGTATAGAAAATTCAGCAACATGTACCAGGCCATAAGTTCAAGCCCTAGAACTGGCACAAAAATAAATAAATACTTTAAAAATTATAATTAACTGTGTGCCAATAAATTTGATCGCTTGGATAAAACGAATAAATCCTTAGACACAAATACTCAAAGATGACACAAACAAAAAGAAACAAATTATTCAATCTTGTAATACAATTCAATTGAGCAATCCCCACAAAGTTGGGCAGGAGGGTTGGTTCTAATTCAGTCTTTTCTATGAATTGTTATGAGGGTGTAGCATCATAATAATTCAAATATATTAATATAATACAATGATAATGAATAATGATGACAATAGTATTTATATACACCTCTGTCTTTCTAGGCCTAGAATGACTGGTCTCTTTTTTTAAGAGTAGAATTGTCATAAAAAATGTGATTGTATGCTTTTCTAAAGTCTTTGATAAATGCTTTTAAATCACCTACCAAAATTTTATAAAAAGAAAAATTGTGCCGAAAAGATTTTCTGGAAGGACTCTTTCCATTGGCAGCATTGCAAATTATTATACTTGTCTACCTCTTCTGTTCCACTGGGCCAATGCATTCTATATCTTGACTTGTTTTGTGTTTCTAATTACTGAACCTTATTCTCATGTGCATCAGCCGTTTATATTTCTTCTTTTTTGTGATTTGAATGTTCATATGTTTTTCCCTGTGCAAATGGTATCACCTGTTCATTTTATTCTTAATGTTCTCATTTCCCAGATTGTTGTTTATTGATTACCTTATACCATTTTTGGAGTCCAGGTCAAATTTATCATGATACTCCTAGGATTTTTTTTCTTTATCTATTCTTAGTTATTATTTTATTATTCAATTCTGTCTAGAACTTACCTTGGCATATATAGGACACAAATCTAACTTTTCGTTTGTTAAAATATATAGTCATTTTTCTTCATTTACTGACTAATCCATTTTTAGGGCTTTTTTTCCTAAGTATTAAAGAAGAGATGTTTTAAGAACCTGTCTTAGCAAACCCTAAAATTCAAAGAAGTAGATCTCTCTGAAGATTTAATATTTTATTTAACATGCTAGAAACAAAATTTTGCTTATCAGCATTCCAGTTGCTTACAGACTCCTTAGCCCCTTTTGTCTTTGTCTGATTAGAATGGTAACTCTTTGCCTTCCAACCTTCAAACCACATTTCCATTCATCTCTGTCTCCTTCTTAAAGAATGAACTTCTGGCCATATCCCCTGAATCTGAGACAAATTCGAATGCACCAAAGTCAACATAGAAAGTCTCCATGCTAGCTCATGCTGGGTACTATGTTGGTTGCTGGGCACCGAGGATGGAGAAAACATACTTCATCCATTCCCACCCGGGAGGTCACCTCGGGGTAGGTGTACCGAGAGACTCACTGATTCCTACTGAAGCTAGTTTTAATTATGTGAGATCAAGTATAAAAGCTGCATACGCGTGCATGTGTATGTGTGTATGTGTGTGTGTGTGTGTGTGAAGTACTTAGAACAAAATATACAAACTGCTTAAAATTCACTTCCTTACAGCAAGTTGAATATGTCAATCATCAGATATTCATTAGACTTAGGAATGTGTTTGTAACCAAACAGATTAGACCCTAAAAGTGACTCTTAGATGCACACCTTGTTTTCATGTTGCCTACGAACTGTTCTCCCTACCTACCTCCCCAGAACCCCACACACACACCCTGCCAGTCAACAATCACTGTTGTAGCCTGGGCTTCTTTTTTTTTAGGTAATGGAGAAGACAGAGGAGACAGCAAAAGAAAACCTCATAATGGATAAGCATAAAAGGCATTTAATTAATCATAGTTTGACCCAGGTTCTCAAACTACACCAGGAACAATTTTCTTTTGTAAATCTGGTTCTTGGCAGAACTTGGATTCAAACTCCAGGACGTGGGTTGCTAGGAAAGAGCCATTCTCCTGGCTCTTTTGCCTTAGGCTGTTTTTCAGATACAGTCTGTACTTTTGTCCTGCTAAACTTAAACTGTGATTGTCCTATCAGCACCTCCCACATAGCTGAGATTATGTATTGTGATAGTCTTAGTAACTTTGTGTTTGGGCTGCCCTTAAACTGCAACTCATCCTATTTCTACCTCTTCCGCTGGGATTACAGATGTGATCCACTGTGCCTGGCTGTTCTGTGTTTCTTAAGCCCTGTTTCTTTATCCATGGCTTTTCTTTGAACAAGTCCTCCCTGCATGGTAGCAGCTGCTGCATGGTTTTAGCTTTGAGTTTAGCTGTCTCCCCAAGGAAATGAAAACAGCTTTCATTAGTTCTGGCAAATGTCCTTTATATGATTCTCATTGGTCTTGTCATGGGTCCCATATGCATTCCTAAACCAACCCCTGCAGCTACACAAGAGAGGAACCTCACCCGCCCATGGCCAGGCCTGCATCCTGTGTGGTGCACAATGCTGAACGCAGGAAGGATGTTCCTTCTGTTGGCAATTCTGTGTATAGAAACAGAATAGACACTCTAGAAAACAGATGAGCTAGACGCCTCTTGCTTGTGCTGTCATTCTAGCTACTTAGGTGTTGGAGACCTGAGGATCGCAGTTGAAAGCCAGCCCAACCAGACAAATCTGAGAGATTCTTGTTTCCAATTAACCCATAAAAAGTCAGAACTGGAGACGTGGTTCAAGTAGAACACAAACCTTGAGCCAAAGCAGCCAAGCTAGATCCCAAGACCCGGAGATCAAGCCCTAGTACTGATACAAAAAGAAAAGAAAGAAGGGAAGGGAGGGCTGGGAAGGACCATATTGGTCACCTTCCTTTCTTGTGCCCAACCTAGCGTACTGCCTATGTCAAAATAAGGAGCACTTCCTGTAAAGGGACTTTAGAAAGTGAATTTTTCTAGCACTTTCTTTTAGAGTGCCTTCCCCTTTCTCCTTAGCTAGGAACATAATTTTCCTGCATTCTGTTTTGCCATATGCCATTGACTGTCACATCTCACAAGTTAAGAAACATGTTATTTCTTTGTTTATTTTGTCAGTCTTTGGTATTCTCTGGAGAGGAATTATCTATCTCTGTTTCAGTCGGATAGATTTAATCTGCCTTGTCTCCAGACTTGCCTAACTTCTCATCTTTCACAGTCAAAGGTTTTCTCCTCTTTTCACATGGTGAGCAGGTAAATTTATCCAAATTCTGGGAAATACAGATATCTGGATACATCATAGAGAGGGTGAGAAGACACAGCTGCCAAAGTATGCAATACAGAGGATTTTCCAGTGTAACATGAAGTTATCCCACAAGTCCATCTCTTACTCTAATGTCTGAAATCACTGTCAGTGCAATTACTCAACAACTCCAAGAAGCTCATGACTTTATACTTTTGTCTTTTCCATCATTCCTATCACCTATTGACTGTAGACCCCTTCCCCATACATCACTTCTCCCGTTTATCCAACACTCATGGTCTAGTGGATGAATCATTGAGCAAATATTTGCACACTGCACCTGTGAAGTTGGAGACTGAGGCAAATCCCTAAAATGTTTGTATTCCCGAGTCATTTGCCTGATGTTATGATGGGCTGCCTTCTAGCCAGTAACAAGGGTGCATGGTTGTGTTTCTAGAGAAGAAATTCATGGGCTTTCTGGATGCTTTCCTGGCTGTGTCACTGATGTGATTTGCTTGTGACGTGTTCTTGCTAGTGGATGAAGTTTTCTGGGAGTTTAAGTGTTATGCTTTGCATCTGTGTTACCTACTACGTCCTTCAAGTTGTTTGATTATCTGTTTGAGGGTTGAACCCTGTATACTGCAAATGCTACTGGGTCAACTATATACCTAATCATGATATGTAGGTACATATTACTTAGCACATAAATTTCTCATTAGTTATTAATTCATTAAGGTGTTTACTAGCAATCTGAGACATCTGTGGAGCAAAATTCAAGTCCATAACTTCATAATCTCCCTGGTATAGAATCTGCTTCCATTTTGGATCCTATTGAGGTCTCTTGGAATTCACCCAAAAGTAGAAGGTGGTGCTGAGGCCTTAGTTGGGTGGACAAGAATTTATGGAATCCTTAAGACTTGTCACCCACATGTTTCAATATAAATTAGTGTATTGGAGTATTCTGAAGAAAGCTAGTTGTTGTTTTTAAAATCTCCTCTCTAAAGTAATGGCCAACTATGGTATCAAGACTAATATGTTATTAGTGTTTTGCCCATACTGCTGGGTGTGTATGTGCTGAGTTTTTGTCCTATCATCTTCCAGTGAATTCCCAACTCAATATGTTGCAATTGCAAACAAATTTTTATATTCTCAGTTAAGATAGGTGTTGGGAAAAGTTTTATATATATATATATATATATATATATATATATATATGCACATATAGGTATACACACATATATACATACATATGTATATATACACGCATATATACGTATATATACATACACACACACATATATATGCACACATAGATATATATGTAAGACATGATTCCTGCCCTCAAGGGGAAGGCAAAACTAACACAGGTAATGCTTCTTGCTTGAAGTACTATATTGTTCACAAACGAACTGAATATAGAGTGAGCTCTTGATGTTCAAAAGGGTAACTCCAGACACCATTTGAGTCCTTCACTAAGTATAGTTTTGTCATAAAATGCTTGGGTCGAAAACAGCAATACTGACAGAGACGTGAATGTTAGCTGGAGGGTTCTACTCTCTCTCAAGGTAACAGGAGAGTCCACCCTGGGATGCACAATCCTTGCCTTGGCCAACGCACCTGTTGGAAAATGAACAAACGGTTAACCATGAATGCTACCTGTGTGAATGGCAGCAGTCTAGGGCAGTAGTGTCAGTACATACCCCATGCATAAAGTAATGAATCGCTTAGAAGGGCAAGGATCATTTTAGGACATAAATACCTCCTGAAATCATGAAAAACAGAAGTCAAAATAGACACTGAAGTATTAGCAGAATCAAGATACAGAAGAAGGATATTCCAATAAAGAGGATAGAAAGAAAATGGTGAACTCTGGACTGTCTCAGGCTAGAGGTGAGTGTATAAAGCTCCCTTTCCTCCGTGGCAGCTGACTTCCCATTGTTGGTGTCCCATGCTCCCATTCAGAGTCTTCCCCATGTCCAAAACCACCATATTACAATTGTGTAGAATACGTACTGCACAGGAATGTCATACGGACTTTGTAGATGTCATAGATAGATGAAATGATTATGACACTGTCTGTCCACTAACATTATTGTGGCTTATCGCTTCTATCAAGTTGTGTATTCCTTCTTTTAACTTTAGCACCATTTTGGAATGGAGTCCTTCTATTTTCTGCATACATGGTATAAAACTATGTAGTGAGATGGTTTTTATACCTGAAGAGCATTTTGTGTCTTGTACACTTTTTATATTTCTCTTATATTTTTAATAGATACACAATTATAAAAGCTCTTTTTAATTTAGGTAGTAAGTAATGTTCAGTATATGTAAACATTGAAAAATGTTTAAATCAGTTTAAGCATATTTATTTCATCAAATATTTCTGTGTCGTGAAAACTTTAAATTCTTTCTTCTAGCTTTTTTAGAAAGATTCCGTAAATAATTCTTATCTGTAGTCTCCACGGTGTTTTATTGTAATCCAGAGATTGCTGCTTCTGTCTAACTGAACTTTACACCATTGGTTAAGCTTCCCCCATCCTTCCCATAACCCATGACCATTCTGCCTTCAATTTCTGAAATCAACTTCTTTAGATTCACCTTGCGCATGAGATTATGCAGTCCTTGTGTTTGTATGGCTGGTTTATTTCACCTAATGTGATGATTTCCAGTTCTCTTCATGGTATTGCAAATGACAGGATCTTGTGAATAGCCGAATAATATTCCATTGTGTATATGGACTACATTTTCTTTGTCCATTCATCAGGTGTTGAACATTTAGATTGTTTCCAGTTCTTGTATTGTGAATAGTTCTGCAATGAACATGGAGAAGTAAATGCCTCCTTAATGTACAGATGTCTTTTGCTTTGGATGTACACCCTATCATAGGATAGCTAGAGCACATGGTAGTTCTGTTTATAATATTTTGTGAAGCCTCCCTACAGTTTTCCATAATGGCTGTATTAATTTCCATTTTTACCCACCTTGTGCCAGGGTCCTCTTTTCTATATATTCCTGTGAACATGTAACTTCTTCTGTTTTAATAATAGCTATTCTTACTGGGATTTGCCTTTCCATAATTACTGAATTGAGCCTTTTTTTCCCATGCACCAACTGGCTGTTTGTATGTCGTCTTTTGACAAATGTGTCTGTTTAGATCTATTGCCATTTTTAAATCAACATATTTCTTACTCTTTTTTCCCCACTGGCAAGATTTTGAAGTTCTTTACATTTTCTGTATATTAACTCCTGGTCTGTTATGTAGTTACAAATATTTTCTCCCTCTGTCACTTGTCTCTGAACTCTGTTGAGTGTTTTCTTCCCAGTGTAGTACCTTAGAGGGTTTTTTTTTTTTGGTACTTTTTTTATTGTAAAAATGCTGTACAGGGGGATTACAGTTACTTGAGCAAGGTAATGAGTACATTTCCAATTGAGCATTGTTGCCTCCTCCTTTGTTTTCCCCTATCATCCCTTCCCTCCCACCTCCACAACTACCCCCTGCCCGCCAAAGTTGTAAAGTTCATTTTCAACATAGTGGTTTGTACATCTCATTGTTACAATGGGTCAACCTATATCCTTATTTAAGCATTTTGTTTACAGAAGTGTATATACAAGATGCAGGGCACTGACATCTAATACAGTGAAAGCAGAGGTTATACCGTGGGGAGGAACATACAAAGAAACCAAAAAAAAATCACATGCTACATTATAAATATGTTAGAAACAGTAGCAAGAAAGAGAAAAGATATTTGTGTCCCTATCTTGGGGTTCATTTCGCTTAATATCATCTTATATAGTCATACCTTAGAGTTTTATATAATTCCATTTGTCTGGTTTTGCTTTCATTTGCTATGCTTTTGGGGTCCAAAATATCCTCATCTATTCCAATATTCTGAAGCATTTTCCCTGTTTTCTTCCAGTATTTTTATAGTTTCAGAGGTTACATGTAAGTCTTTGATCCATTCTGAGTTGGCCTTTGGAGTTGGTGAGAACTACAGGCCTTGGCTCACTCTTTAGCATGTGAATAGCCAGTTTTTGTAGAACCGTTCATTGAAAATACTGTCCTTTCTCCGATGCATGTTCTTAGCACACACATGTACATGTGTGTATATATGTATGTATATATATTAATTTGAGTTTTTGTTATGATGGACTTGATTTGTTTTCCAAATAGAAAGTCTATATTCATATTCATTTTCAAACATCTATCCAAATGTCCCCATTGCTAAAACAAAGAGTACACAAATGAAACTGCTCAAAGGTCCTAACGGTCATTGTCGTGTGGATTCTATCAATTTTAGAATTTGATAAGTGACTCAAAGCTACTTATCTGGGACCCAGGTCTCATTCCCATTAAATAGGCCAGAGGCCCTTCCGGGCTCTGCACCCCAGTGCCCTCACACGAATGGCGGCTCCTCCTGGTCTAAGCCCAACATGGGGACAGCGGCCACTCGGTGCCCCCTGCCCTGCTGTGGCTTCACACTCCTATGTCCAGCGTCCTCAGTGGAATTCTTCCTCCTTACCTTTGCTGGGAGGCCTCCTGCATCTGCCTGCTACCGCTCCAGTGCTTGTTAGATCTTGAGCCATGCGCGGTCTCTGCTTCTGGTGAGAACGCCTCCATTTTGCTTTGCAGTCAGCCCGCAGGCACCCTGATCTGGGTGGGGTTCGGCCCTGCCATGTCCCTGTGACTCCTGCTGGGGCAGAGCCTTCTCTTGACCTTGGTTTTGTTGTGTTATTGTCTACCTGGGGTTTGGCAGCGCCAGCAAAGGAACAGGGGAGCCCTCTTAGCTCCTCTGTGCAGCAGCCGAAGAATTAATATGCAGTCAACACCCTGATGTGGGGTGGGGTCGGAGTCATACTTGCTAATCTAGAATTCTGGCCATTACACAATGGTCGTAACTATTACATATGGATTATTGCCTTTTCCAAGGCATAAAGCGATAACATACAATTTCCTGTAAAATTAGATCAAATAATTGTATCTATGATAGTCCGGAATGTGCTTTAAGAATTTATGAGGCGTCAAAGTCCATTTCAGTTCCATCAGCTTCAAGCTCTCCATAGATGTATAGGAATTATTAGGGGAGAGTTTTAACTCACAGGACACTGGGTGATGAAGATTTGCAAAATGCTAATATTCCTAAAGCTCTCTGGTTCTTTAAGATTGCTGGTCTGTTTTGTTTGGAGGGAAGACTAGTAGAAAGACAAAGATTTTCTGACCTCTACTCAGAGTGTACAGATGATCACACTTCCAAGGTCTTTGTTTTGCTTTCCTGTACATATATTCATGAGGGCATTTATTTCGCTGAATAAATCTGAAGCTACTCCAGATTTTTTTCTAAAGAGGACAATGCAGTTCTCAAGAGTGAAGGCCACACTGAGGGAAATATTTCCTCTGGAAGGAAGCCACACTGGGCAGGGCTGAAAGAATAGTTCTTCACTGACTTGACCAGAAGTGAAACTGCACTTCTTGACCACTGCCAGAACAGTGTGAGACCCTCTCCCAGCCTTTGGGTGCATTTGCAGCCCAGCTCAGGCTTGTCTGTGTCTTCTGACTGGTAAATCTAGACTGTTACTCTCAGAAATGGCTTGGAGGAAGACGGGGGTGTGATTAGCTCTAAATGAGGTTCTAAACCACTGGTACATGAAATGAAACTATTTTTCTCTCTCTCTTTCTTCTTCCCCTTCCCTTAACCTGAGCTGCTGATGTTAGTGGCTCTAATTTACTTTCCCTGAGAAAACAAAAGCCAAATAAAACAAGGAATGACAAAAAAGAAGAAAAGAAGATTCCCTTTGTGAGGGCAGGGCTCTGTCATTTGCTGCTTTTGTGGTGTCAGTATTAATTTCCAAGCAGTCAACGCCACTGCTAATTTATTTACAGACCAGTCTCCTTGCCCAGGAGCTGGGCTGGGTAGGCAGTGGTTTCTAGCCTCCAGCTTTGTTTGCTGACAGTCTTGATTTCCCACCAGGCCGTTTCCACCTGTGTTTCTGTTGTTCTCAGTGGCTGTCTCCCTCCACCCCCACCCTCACCCCATCCACTGTCTCACCAGTGCCTGCTCTCATCCACTTCCTCGCTCTGGCCCCCAGGACTCCGGCAGGGCTTTGCAGTCACTCTGCACTTAGAGTCTCTGCTGAGAGAGTCCCAGGAGACACTGCACGGCTTTCTTTCTTCCACTTCCCTCCCCCAATCTTTTTTTGTTTCAAGGACAAGATTCAAAAGAGCCTTGGAGAGACAGGTTGTAGGGTGCACTTGTGAAGTGTCTTCAAATAGGGCCTGAGCAATTTGAATATTTGTGCTCCTGGAAATCAGTCTGTAAAATTGTCCCCCCAAAGCCCATTAAATTCTGCAAAATCGCTCTGCTTTGAGGACTTGCTGATGGAGTCCAAATTGAGGGCCCAGCACCTCACTGCCCCCCCCCACCACCACCACCACAAAGACTTCCACAAGGCAAAGCAGAAAGTGACTGATTTGGCCTTAGCTCCTTGCATATCAAAAGGCGGGCATTGGGAAAGGATGAATCCCAGAGCTGGGAGGAAGGCTGCCCTGCTGGCCTCTGTGCCATAGCCAGGCACCAGATGTATTGAGATATTCATGCGTGCACGTGTGCTCGCCTCTGCCATTTCACAGCTCATCTGCAGGGTCACATGATCAAGGACGGGACTTGGCTTCACCTCAGTGACCAGATACATGGGCGTAGTACCGGGAGTAGATACCAGATGGCCCATTTTCTAGATTATGTCATTGCTAAATCCATAAAGCATACACAGAGGCCAGAAAGATGGCACTCAGGGTATCCAGCATGCCCCAGTCTGGTCATCTTGGAGCTGTAATGTATATACAAATGAAGTAAAATCTTACCGAGGGTGGGGGAGGGTGACTTTGGGTCTACCCTTTTCAACCTCTGCCCAGCATACATAGGTTGGGGGTGGCATTTTTGTTTGTCTGGATTCCAAGCGTGTTGCAGTTTTGTCCTTAACGGCACTCTGTTTAACATATCCACCCTCTTCCACAGGAAGGCCTGAGGAGAGGGCAGAGCTCAAAGTTCTGTCCATTCAGAAATAGACTAATGTAGGGCAATCTGGAACATTCTAACAGTCTGAGAGCCAGGCAATGGAAATTTTATTCTTTTTGGTGACTGGACTGACAGTGAAAAATCTCAGGATTACTCTGCGCTTTCCATCCCTTGGGAGCAATATAATTAAATGTAAAAAAACTTGGCCTTGGTATCTGAATCTTGCTCACCTTGTCTCCCACCTAACTCCCAAGTCTTGGGTATCTAAGATTTCTTCACTCCCCAAGAATGTGGGGCTACTAGAGTTTGAAGGTTCCACCATTTCTTCCTGCTCATTCCTGAGCGTGCTGTGACCAGAAACTTTTCTGTTTATTTGGAAATTGGAGACAGTGCCATTTCCTTGCCTGCCTTGTAGAACTCTAAGACGCCGGAAATAATGTTGCTTTGACTTCCTCCCAGCTCACCTCGGGGCTGAGACTACACAGGGAAAGTTTGGGCCCCGGAGGAGAATTTTTCAGAGAAGTTGGGAGCAGAGAGAAGCGTGGCCGAGGGATGAAACTTGAGTGATGACAATTGTTGCCCGCCCTCTTGCATCTCAGGCTCATTCTTTCCCGTCTCATGGGATGCTTGCTTTTCTCTCCTCTCTGTAATGGTAGCAAATTCCCACTCCTTTCCTCCTCGCCTGCATGTCCTCTGGGATGAACAGCAGACTTTAAACCTGTAAACTGTATGCATTTTCTCCAAAATCAACTTGAAACTCAGTTTAAATTGGATGAGGGAGAATTCACTTATGGCAGCCCCAGCGACGCGTTCTCACACCGACAAAGCATCCGCCGGCCGGGCCACAGTCACAGCGTGATGCTGGCTCACCAGCTCAGATGTCTCTAGACGGGAGTTTCCTGGGCATATTTACATGAACACCATTCCCCTGTGAAACTCTGAGGATGTGGCTGAGGATGCTTCTTCCATCCCCCATTAGCCCTGGTGTTTGCAACTGAGCCTGTGTGTAGCAAAGAAGCAGAAGTCTGGTGGAGCTGAGCATCACCGATGCAGCCCCATGTCCACTCCCTCTCTCTCAAAGATTAATTTTGGGCCGGGCACTGGTGCTCACACCTGTAATCCTAGCTACTTAGGAGGCTGAGAACTGAGGATCACGGTTCAAAGCCAGCCCGGGCAGGAAAGTCCGTAAAACTCTTATCTCCAATAAACCAACAGAAAACCGGAAGTGGTGCTGTACCTCCAGTGGTAGAGCGCTCGCCTTGAGCTGAAGAGCTGAGGGACAACATTCAGGCCCAGAGTTCAAGCCCCACGACCGACCAAAAAAAAAAAGATTTTGGGTTCACAACTGATGCCCAGCCAGCCAGGCATTGGTGGCTTCATACTGGCTTGTTCCAGGCCAGCTCAGGCAGAATCGTTAGTGAGATTCCATCTCAAGTGAACAAGCTTGCGTCATGGTATGCATCTGTAATCACAGCTACATAGGAAGTATAAGTAGGAAGATCATACTTGGGGGCCTGCCCTGGGAGAAAATGCAGGCCTTTCTCTGAAAAATAAATTGAAAGAAGGTTTAAGGGAGTGGCTCAAGTGGTAGAGCACCTGCCTAATAATAACTAGGCCTAGAGCTTATACTCTAGTCCCACCAACAGGCAAAAGTGTACAAACAAAGTACCAATGGCCCAGAGAGACCCAATGAGACCCTTTCTCAGCATGTCGTTTCCCCAGCCTCTTCTCCAAGGGCAGTTGTCCAGCCTCGTGGAAGTGAGCAGTTTGTTCCTGTGTGGCCCGCCATGGCCTTGCTCACTGGCTGCTCCTCAGCTGGTCCCCTTCCTGTCCCACTCAAGAGCCCTCAGTCCGGGGGCTGTTTCTGAGTCTGGGGAGTGCAGCAGTGCTGTGAGGAGGGCAGACCCGGCATGGTGTGTGGGAATCCAGGGGAGATTTCCCTACATGACCCCTGGCCATTCTGGCTCCAGGGGCATTGGGGTACTCCAGTCCTAAGAGACAGGTTAGATCGTAGGTTAGAGCCTTTCTCTCAGATCCTCCGAATTTCTTCCTTTCTACCTGGTCTCTCACTCTCCCCTTCCCAAATCCACAGGGTCCCTGGGACAGCTCTCGTCCCTTTTCCCCAAGAATCCCATTTGTTTCCTTCAAGGGTGCTAGAGCATGAAAGACCGCAAGAAGCCCGTTTTTTCTTCCATTACATGCTTGCTTCTTTGTGCATTACTGGGGTTTGATCTCAACGCTTCGAACTTGCTCGGCAGGTGCTCTACCAGTTGAGCCATGACTTCAGCCCAAGAAACTCTCCTTTTCTTAGTCTACATCCTCTTTTTGTCATCTTAAAAAATGTATTAGTACCCACAGGAAATGATGTGCACAGAGGAAATGTGAAGGAAGGCAGGGCTTGCAGCTCTGTTAAACACTCACGCTTCCCTACTTGGCATTAGTTACAGTACCGAGACTTACTTAACCTGCCCTTCACTTAGAGACCATTTAAATAAGTCCTCTATGAACAGCCAGGAGAAACGGTATAGGGAGCTAACGCTGGTGAGTAGTGTTTTCTTACTAAATAGTTCCTTAAACCGTCTTCTAGATCACTCCCCTGGCCAGTCACAGTCTGTGAATTAGCACAGTGATTAAAAACACAAGCTCCATCTCTGGAATCAGACCTCGCTCTGCACTTCCTAACAGCTCAGTAGCCTGATGCAAATTACAGAAAGTCTCTGAGCCTGACTCGCTCGTCCACAGGTGTGAACTGTTTAAGTGTTGTTAAAAGGTGTAGATGAACTAATGTGTGCAAAACACCTAGCACATAGTAAATATTAATGTTTCCTTTGCTTGTTTTAATATTCATGTATTTCCATGCATTGCCACTAGAACATTTTTCCTCTTATGGGAAAAGATCTGGAGAAAAAAACTGCTCAGAAAATGAAGCAGAATGGACTAAGGGGGTTCCTACCATTCAGAATGCCCAATGAGAGGGTAGAGAGAAGTCTTCAGGGTGTCTCACTGGATGGGCAGAATAATTAAAAGGAGGAAGAGTAAATGCACGTTTGAGTTCTATAATTTGCATGAAAATAGTTTTTTTGAAGTTTAAGACTGCTCCCAGAACAGCATATTAGCCTATGTTATTAATAAATAAATGGATAAATGGTACACAGTAGATAGATATTGGATGGATGAAAAATAGATTAAATGCATACATACATTGGTGGATGGATATCAGATGGATGAAATACACATGTAGTATATACATACCTGAGTAGGTACATATATGGGTGGGTGGGTGGACAGACAGGCACATGGATAGATAAAGTAGATGGGTGGATGGATGGATGGATAGATGCATACATAGGTTAGATAAGAGATCTACAGATACCTAGATGAATGGATAGAGAATAGATAAGCACCAAGAAGGATACAGGATTTGATTATTTGCTGACAATTTCTCCTGATGCCTCCCCTGGGATTCTGTTCCCATGTTCCTGGGTATATCATTAAATTACCTTCCAAAATAAGAACTTACATGTCTTTCTAATAATGAAATTGTTTCTTTGATAATATCATATGGAAATTCCTTAGCTCTTCATCCATATCTCTGGCTTTAAGAACTCTTGTTATAAATCGTGATTGTCCCTGCTACTGAGAGCAAAGAGACTTACAGAAGTTTGCAAATGGCCAGCTCAGTCCGGCCCCGCCCTTCTCGCACCATGTGGCCATGTTTTTACACAAAATGATTTCCCTCCCTGAGTCTGTCTTCCACATTATACCTTCAGCTTGTAATGGCCTGTGATTCTTTGGTCTTGGATTGGAGCAAACACTAAGAAATTGATCATCAGCGACTGACTTTTCTAAGTGTAATTCCAGTAGGAAATAGTTTCATGGTTTTCTGACAATATTTTTTTATTCCCGTACCTGGGCTTTGTTTTGAGGGTGTCATATGTTGAGTACACTCTCTCTCTCTCTCTCTCTCTCTCTCTCTCTCTCTCTCTCTCTCTCTCTCTCCCTCCCTCCCTCCCTCCCTCCCTCTCCCTCTCCCCCTCTCTCCTTCTCTCCCTCCTTCTACTTGGCCATATTAAGGAGCTGAACACACACACTTCCTTTCTGCTTCTATTTGGCCATATTAAGGTTGGAAGCTGGTGCTGGATCAGCCAGTGCCTGGGTTGGGAAGTGAAGGGAGTGGCTTGCTTCTGTACCCACTCACAGAGCTACCCCCTCTGGGTGGGTTTCTGGGGTCCCACTTGCTAGTTTCCTCCTTCTGCCAACTCTTCCTGTATAATGTCATCAGTCCACGAATCCCTTAACACCCTCACTGCCCACAAATCATGCTCTTAATAGCCCAATAAAATCACAAGATTCAGGATAGAAAAAGTGATTGAGTTTCTCAGATGCTAATGAGACACATATATCTGAAACAATGGATTAAAGACTGTGGGAAGGAGGTCTTGGCACAACACACGGGTGGCTAATTTACAAAGGTCTGGAACATTCCAGATAACACCCTGACTTGAAGGAGATGTGTTTCAGATACCCTATGCTTCCTTACCTGTCTCTCCATGAATCACTGAGACCTGGGTGGAATGAGCAAAAAGGATGGCAGAGTTTCCCATCAGAGTCCCAGCCTCTCTCTGCCTGGGGATAGCAAACAAACGCATCAACCCAGCAGGCCGCGTGCCTCCATTGGATTTCTGGATCCTGTTGTGTAGTCAATAATAAATAAATCCAATAATAAATAAGTCCAAAGATGTGTGATTACATGTGGTAGCCACATTCATCTCCCTGTCCATCAAAAGAGCCATATTTGCATTGGAGCTCCCTTCCCCTGGGCCCGTGAGCTTGTTGAAGATTCCCGGCATCCCTGGGCTGCGTGCACTGGGGTGGAATAAGGTCCCCTTTGCTTAGTGAGCCATTAGCTAATGGGTGTGAGCCCCGTCAGTTTTTCTATTTATTCCTTAAGCCATTAAGGTTCACCTGCTGTGTCTGAGACTATACTCGACAAAAAAAAAGTGATAGTTGAAATAAAATAAATATCAAGCCTCACCAGACCTGACAGGAATTGTCTAAAAATTGTGCCAGCCCAGAGGCCCCGCCCAGGGCGGGGGGCGATCTGCTTGAGAATGCTCCTCCAAGGCCCCAGGTCTCGGGCAGTAATGCGTGCCTGGGCTTTTAGAAGCAATAACTACATTTCTTACTCCAAGGGATTCTGTTTTGCTTGCGTAGCCAGGGTCTTGCCATCTAACTGGTCTTTTTCACCACGTCTGTCTTGCTCAGTCTTACTCAGTCCACCCCCCTGTTCTCTCTCGGGCCCTTCGCATATCATGTTCATTCTCCCTTGAGCGTTCTCTCCTGCCTCTCTCATCCATTCACACATTCATTCATTCATTCATTCATTCATTCAATCTGAACTCCGTTTCTCAGAGGAGGCCATTCATTTTCACCTAAGCCAATCCCGTCTCTAACTCAGTGTTCTTTTTGTTTCCCGTCCTGCCACGTAGCTTTCAGAAGAGGTTAGCACTGTGTGTGTCATTAGAAAATACCCTATTTGTGTCTGCCTCGCTCATTAGATAGAATGTGAAAGCCAGTCTGGCTTTGCCTCGATGGGTCCTCCAGCACCTACCCGAGTACTTGTTGAGGGAATGAAGAAATCATTTCAGTCTTGAGGGAACTCCATGGGAAAAACATGCGGGAGAATTGTCTTGCAGCTAGCCCCAGGTCTCGGGCAGGAATGCCAGCCCGGGCTTTTAGAAACAGTAACTACATTTCTTAATCCATTGGAGTAAGAATACCAGTGAAAAGTAGCTTGCCTTCCTTGGATTTTACCCCTCCCAGTTCAGGTTACTTCTAACCTCATCAAACCCCTTCCCTGCCAGTAGTTACCATTTTGTCCTAAGTAAACAGCCTTACCAACAGAGGTTAAGATGGAAATATTTGGATTCACACTGGGATAATATTCCACCCAAATTCTACCTCCTCAAAGTGAACCCTTAGGTACTTGTTTACTATAGCCCCTGCCTGGCTCTTCCTGTTGGAGACCTTTTCCATTTTTATGTTACTCCTTTAAAAAAAATTAGTTTTATTGTCAAGGTGATGTACAGAGGAGTTATAGTTGTATTTATAAGGTAATGAGTACATTTCTTGTCCAACATTGTTACTCCCCGCTCATTTTCCTCCCACTTTCCCTCCTCCCCCTCAACTCCCTCCCACCCCCAAGTCATTGTCTTGTGAGTATCCCTGTTGTATTGGTTCACCCTTTGTCCTTTGTCTCACCATTTTGTCATTTCCCTTCCCTTTCCCAGAGCAGATGAATGTATATACAAGATACAGGGTTCCAATTCACTGAGTGAAGATAATTCTTTCTTCTTTTTCTTTTTCCTTTGGGTTATCCCCTGTTGTTACTGTATTTTATTTTGGTACTTTACTCCTTTATCACTTCTGAAGGGCAAGGTAAGGATGTGACGTAACTGCCAACTGAGCAGTGTTCTCACACTTCCTGCCCCTAGAAATGTGAGGAATCCAGATGTCTGTCCTTTGTATATCTCGACTGGCCACAGTCTCTTTACGGCCAGGATGGCCACTGCTTTGCCAATACAACTTTCTCAAGCCCTACGTGGCTTTTTAAAATGTATTTACATCAGTAAATTCTTTTTATTTTTGTCAGTTGGGGGGCCTTGAACTCAGTGCTAGCTCCACCACTTTGAGCCACAGTGCCACTCTCTATTTTCTGGTGGTTAATCGGAAGTGAGGGTCTCATGGACTTTCCTGCCTGAGAGGCTAGGGTTACAGGCATGAGCCACTGGTGCCCATCTATACCAGTGGATTCTAGGTGTCAAAGCATATCAAAATTGTTCTCAAAATTGCCCTTCTCTCTAGACTTGATTGTGGTTCCTAATTGGGGTAGAAAGCTCCTGTGTCGTCTCCCGGGTAGGCTGCCGTGCTGTGGGACGGAACCACGGGGACATGTGGGTCCTTTCAGGTTCTCCATCCTTGATGTAGAGTATGCCCCTGATGGTGTCTTGGGGGCTGGGCCATTTTTTTCCCTTTATGCTGAGGCTGCAGTTTACCTTGGGGGTCTCAGTGGGTAGGGGTGGTAGTCTAGGCATGAGAAATGGTTCCATTCTCCAATGTGGATTGCCATGTCACTCTCTCAGCTGTGTTTGTGATTGGGCAGGTCCTTTTCTGAACTCTTTCATGCATCCTTTTTGACCAAATGTGGCTATTGACGGCCAATTCAGGCTTTCCAATGTCAACCTGCCCACTCAGTTCAGTGCCATGAGTCTGCCTTCCCCGTGGACCGGGTACTGTTTGAATCGGTTTCTCCATTGCACTACATTTTCACCTTTTGCTTTGGTTTTTACGTCGGACTGTCACCTGTGCTGGCCCCACTTACACCCAGCTCCGAGCCGGGGCTGGCACACACTCGGCCATTTGAGGCCTTGAGTGAACAACTGAATCAACCGTGAGTTATGTTGAGAAGTTTTTTGGTTTTTTTATCTTGCGTGCGAGTGATGGATCGCAGCTGTCCGTTGCAAACATTTGTTGACGTTGATATTTTCAGTGTGAAGGGTGGGGTGGCAGCACGGGGGAGGAGGGTCTCTGGGACATGCTGCTTTTGTTCTTCCTGATCTGGCCCCTAGGGTCTCGTGCTTCTCCTTGGACCCTGGGTAGGTGTGCCCGACGGTTGCCTGGACATGGCTCCTTTGGCGGATGACTTCTTTCCTGTCTACAGGCCCCAGGTTTCTCTTCTGGCACTAAATAATAAACAAGGGATTTGAGGAGGCCGGGGCCACTCGGTGGTTTTTGCTTTTGATAGTATGTAGCTAGCCAGTTATCTTGGAGACCTGCCTGATCCCAACATTAGAACTGCTGTCCTGCTCCCCAGAGCAACCTGTCTGCATCCGTCCCATTGAATGAATCACTGCCAGTGCATTTCCTTCTTTTTCTTTAAAATTGACATTTCATCAACATCTTTGTTGTACGCTAAGCTTTCCTTATAGGCTAAAATTCTCTGCAGAAGATGTTTCTGATGACTGCAGAAGGAAGGATGGTCGTCGGACCTCTGGTTAATTCCAGGACTCGGAACTTTGCTTCTTAATATAGAATGTGCAAATTCTACCATCAGTGGGAAGAATGTATGCTAAGTAGATAAAAATCAGTCCCACTGTAGCATAACTCTCCAGAGAAAAGCCATAAAACTGCTTGATGCTTCAGTTAAAAAAAAGTAACAAAATATTTCCAGTTCCGGAAACTGAATTTTATTCCTCATGTAAATATAGAAGCCTCTGGAGAAGAGAATTACATTTGGAAGAAGGGAAAGAAACAGAGGAAGCAGAAAGAAGGGAGCGTCTCCAGCACCACAGCTAGGAGCATCAACCCTTCTTCAACATAGGGCTGGAGGTGACCGAGGTCCCAGATCCAGTCCCCAGCACCAAAACAAAATAAAGCAAAGGGAGCGAAGCATTATCTTTTTCTACCCACCCCCTCCACGCCCAGGTTGCATTGGTCAGCAAACCGTGTTGGTTGGATTCCCTATAGAATCGCAGCTCTGTCTTGCCTGGACCACCACAGTAGCCTCCTCATGAGTGGTCCTAATGCCCTCATCTCGTCCTCTTCATTCCTGTAGCTACCAAGAAAACACCTCTAGTACACATTTAGACCCCCTTGTTAGAACAGAGGAGACTCCACACTTGATCATGATAATAAGCATTTATTGAGATACGAATAATGAGAAAATATAGTGAAGACAGCCGCAGACAATTCTATGTCCTGCCTGTTCTATCTACATAGCTCTCATTGTTTGATACCCAAGCACAGACCCTGTGAACAAATGAACTCATCTTAGGCTACAATAGGAACCTCAGTTCCTTTGCTCAGTATATCTCTGCATGGGGACTATGCCTGTAGGAGTTGCTCAGTGCATGTTGAGCTGTGCATTGAACTTCCCAAGATCGTTGTGTTCATCTGCCTACTGCACTCACACATACTTTCTTTTCCTCAATGCACCCAATCCAACTCAAGGTGCAGCCACGCTACCCACCCAACTTCTGTAGGCCTGGGGTCCTTGGCTCATTCTTCATAGCTCAGCACAGTTCCACTGCCTTTCTCAGCCCATCAGATCCCACCAGAATGTACATGCAGAGCGTTCCGGACCAGTCCTTCATTGCCATTACTGGCTGGCTATAGTATGGCTGTGGCTGCCTGTGTCAGTGTGCCCTATTCAGGCGTAAGCTCTGAGAGGCTGGAGCAGTGGTGCTGTCCTTGGTGCGCAGCCACCAGGCTTTGGCTGATGTGGGAGACACGCTACACGTGAGGCTTACAGGAATGAATGAATGCATGGATGACTGGATGCGCTAACACTCTCAAGAGGCAGGCAGGCCTGAAGAAGGAGTATAGAAGCTTGAAAGTCAGACATGTAGGCTGGTTTTTATTCTCTGGAGCACTGTAGCATGCCTGCCTCAACATACAGTAGGATGGTTTGGATACAGGTTGTCTTTCTGAGACCCTGATTTTCCTGAGAACAGGGACCTTTCATTTCATTTTTTATGTTCTGCATCCAATGCAGAGTTTCAAGTATGCCTAGCAAATGGCCGTCTTAGTCAGTATGAAATCCTCTTTTTAAAGGATGGAATCTTCTTATTAACTTACACATTATCCTTAGATTGGGCTGTCCTCCAGGACAAAGGGCTGTCAGCAAGTTCCCACGGGTACCCCCTGCCTCACAAATGAGGGTCTGGGGGTTGTATCACAGCCTATTAGCTCTACCCATCAAGTTTCTGTTGAACTTCGGTTATTTGCTGAGTTATCAAGGCATTTTACAAGCATCATTAACCTTATCTTATCTGATAATTGCAAAAGCAGGCAAAGCATACAACAGTGCAATTGGCAAAACTTATGATTAGGGCGGAACTTAAAGTGAAACAGGATGGCCCAATGTGCCCATCTGGTGGAAGGTTTGACTCCAGATGAATGTGTTTCACCCAATAGGAATCGCATCTGATTGACTGGAGGTTACAAAAGTATAGACTGTAGCCAGTTGTGAGCTCACACATGCCCTGTCAATGAGCTGGGCCACATAATTAATTGACCAGAAGACTCACTGGGATTAATTAGCTCTTGTATGTGAAGAACTTGGCTCAGATGTGCAGCACTCAGGACAGTGTTTTAAAATGACCAGTTGTTAGGTTCACAATTCTGTCCCTGCTGCAGGATTTCACTGCGGAAAGGGTTGGGCAACTCTGTGGGCCAGCCTGGCAGATGCAAGCCCACCTGAGACCGGCAGAGGGCAGCAGTGCGCTGCGTGAGTTCAATTTGCATCCCGGATCAGCAAGTCCCCGGGGACCCACCGGGAAAGAACGTGGGTGTCCCAGGCAAACACAGACCTTTTCCATTATAGTGAGCTTTATTCATCTGCAAGAGAGAAATGAACACACAACCCGGAGCCATCACAGACAGGAAGTAACTTTAATTAAATAGTGTGAAAGTTGAAAAGTTTTTACAGCTTGAATTTTTGCAAAAAAAAAAATTATAACAATTTCTACAGTAGTTAGGTTCTCTAACAATTGAACTGTACAGTGTGTGTCTATTCAAAAAAGTTTGGATAAGAAGGTGAAAGGTTAGTAGATTCAGAGATGACTTCACCAAGCTGCATCTAAACTCCACCGTGAGGCTGGGCATGGACTGTGACCCAGCCATCCAGAGGCTGTTCCCCCACAAACTGAAATCGGAAGTGAATTCTCTATTTCATTTTTCTTCTTAAAGCCATATTCTGCATTTAGGGGGACATATTGGAAAGGAACTTGTACAATGTTTGTTTATGTAGAAGAAAAGAGGATCCAAGGGCCAGAACGTCTTTCCATCTAATCAGTTTAAAAAAGGAAAAAGGAAAAGAAAAAAGGAAGCAACCAAACACAAATCATCCACATTTTAAAGGCTCTTTGGACTTTCAAGGAAAGTTGTAACCACGTCACATGGCTCACAGATTGGTGGCATCTTTTTGTCAGTGTCTGAGCCGGGACACCTCGCCGGCAGACCACTTCTTTGCAAACAGTTAAGGGGCTCACCAGACAAAATATGGCTTTAAACTGTATACATCTTCAGGCCAGCACTTACCACACGAATTCAGACAAATCTTTTCTGAGTATCGAGAAGCAATGCTAAGCCTTACTTACATTTTCCAGTTTTTCTTTTAAATTACTATTAGTTATCATTATTATTTCTCACCATGAAAAAATCAGCTTTCCACCCTCCCCCTCCCTTCCCTAAACTCCCTCCCTCCCCCACCCCACCCATAAAAATCGCACTCTGACAGTCTAGTGAAAACCATTGCAAAATCCATACGGGGCATGCACAATTGCAGCATTGTCGTAAATGATTTCTTGCTCTACTAGAAAAAGTTACATTGTCGTAAGGTAACAAAACAGTTCTTTTGTGCTTTTCAATTTCTTTGTTATTTTTTTCTTTTTTTTTTGTCTTTTTCTCTTCTCTTAGAATGTTTGTGATGACTGATGACGGGTTTCTTGGTGCACGGTTACAATGTACAAGTGAAATGAATATGATTTGCATTGTTAAGGCATCCAATCTGCTGGTTTATATTTATGTGAGAGACAGAGGAAATATACAAGCAGACTTAAGAAAGAAAGTATGTTCACTGATTTCTATGAACTTGCTCCCCCCACCCCGAAATTTAATGCACAAAATGTGTCACTCCAAGGGGAGAGATTCCATGCATATTAATAGAGTAAAACAGCATTAGTTTTTTTGTAAGTTTCCAAAGCAAAGGATACATTTTTTTTTAGTCTACAGAACTAAATACTACAAGAATAATATGCTACTATTTTTTTGCCATATATTGGAAAAAACTTCTTAACTTACAAATAATACAAAAATAGACAATGGCTTTTGGGTGGAAATAAAAAAACTGAAGCATGGTTTAAAACAATACTAAAAATAACTATAAATGAAATGTTTAAAAATCACATTGAAACAGCTAATACAACTGTAGATGAGCAAACAAATACACACTTTTCACATAGCAAACATACACAATAAAATAAACTGGAGGGTGGGAAGAAGAGGAGAAAGGGGAAAAGCAATTTACAAATTCCAAAGATAAATACATTATTTATATGGATATTTTACAAAAATTCCCATTAAAACAAAAAGCCTTTTAATTAACTTTGCAGGTAAGTGCAAGCTAAAGGTAGTGAGCTTTGTTTTTATTTCCTTTGCAGTAAAATCTTTTTTTGTGAGATTGAAAAACCATGTTAAGACATTAAAATGTATAAATAGAACAACTTTGGCAAAAAAAAAAATCACAAAAAAATCTACAGTATTTATAACTACATACAAAAACACAAAAGGAAAAAGCAAAGGGGGAAAACCTCAGGTAATGCATCCTCAGAGCCTTGCTGCATCTTTACCGTTCATTCTTTAAGAACACTTCCTAGATGAACAAAGCTTCCCACAGAACAGAAAACAGTGTATGAGGGGTCCCATCCTTCTTTTCCTTCCCTCTGGTTAATTCCACAGCTCTCCACTGGTGACCGCATCTGGGTGTTAGAAAGGGTAAGAGCCTACTGCTGGAGACCCTGTGGTGAGCTGGAGCCTTGTGGGTTGCTCTTGTTAGGTATTTGATTTTACTTTATCTGTTTGAGTATGAGTGTGAAGTTCAGTATGTGGGATTCTAGGTAGGGTGAGTAAACTTTGATCTTGAAAATGGAGGCATGTAGGTGGGATTTTGGCTTGATCACTGGAGAACAACAGTGGAGTTTTGTGCCTGGACCGTGTCCTGTGAAATCTCCAAGGTGACTGGTCTGCAGCAGGGTGCCACCAAGCTCTCAAGAGGCTACTGGCTTCAGTAGAAGTTGACATAAGGAAAAGAGAGGATGATATTGGGTTTAAATATGCAGTTTTAGCAATCTGTCTAGAGGCACTGGATTTTTAAATTTTTTATTTTTTATTTTTTTGAGTAGAAGGGAAAAGATGTGATCACTTAACATCACCTTTGAACTTTCCAGGCTGCGTTTATTTACAGCTACTTAAGACAACGTTACAAAAGAGAGGAACAAGCTTGCTCTGCTAAGGGAGGGCGGGTGGAAATGCGGTCTGAACTAATTACCACTGGATATGCTTTAAGGCGCAAAAGCCCACCCTTAGTTCTCTAAAAAAATCTAACTGGCATTCCTATTCTGTCCCATACAAGCTTTTTTTTTTCTTCCTTCCTTCCTTCCTTCCTTCCTTCCTTCCTTCCTTCCTTCCTTCCTTCCTTCCTTTCTCTTCCTTTTTTCTTTTTTTTTCTTTTTTACTTTTTTGTAAATATCACCACCTCATTCTCCCTTTACACAGCTTTAAAAACATCATAAATTAAAACATGGAGTCTTATTTATAGTGTCCCTTGTTTATAGCTTTATGGTTTATAAAAGACAAATGATGCAGAGTTAAGCTTTTGAAAAAGAGAGAGAAGGAAAAAAAGTGGAGTTGCTTTTATCAATACAGAATAAATATATCACTCCCAAATACTTGGGAGGGACAACTCTAACCAACACCCTGCCCTTGCACTCCCTTGCCAATTTCAGTATTTGCAAGGTCGGTGATTTTTGTTCGTTTAAAAATCTGCAGTTATTGTGACTCCTCTTAAAAAGGCCTGAGTTAAAAGTTCCGCTCTGGGACTTGGATCAGATTATTCTCCTCGCTGTCTCCGAATCCAACCTCTTCATTAATAAAATTCTTCAAGGCAATTCTTTCACATCGGGGGAACGATCATTCCAGATATCGCTAGGGAAAGAAAAGATACAAGTCAATGGTTTTTCCATGCAAACAGCTACACTGAGAAAAAAAAAAAAACATTAAAAAAAAAGAGACACCCACACATGACTATGCTGATTGAATATTAACCACACGTGTGCTTGCGTCTCCTCGGGAAAGAAGTTTTGGCATGAAATATACATCTGCTTTATTAGAAATGATATCAGCTTGTGGATAGGCCTCTAATGGAACAGCATATCCTAAACATTCCTCTGAATCTGACTTCAATTTTGCAAACCTAACTAGAAAGCTGCATAGTTGGAATACCACTGGGAAAGTTGAAGCCTGGAACCTTGCAAAATAGTGAGAATTTTCTGCTTGTCACTCTGCCTTGCTGCCTCTTTGTATCCCAAATATAAAATAATTGGCACCTTACCAGTGCCAGCAATGTCTACCAGCCAAATAAACAACCACGGCCACCACCACCACAAAAAAGTAGCTCTCACAGCCCTCCAGATGCTCCGTGTTTACAGGAAAACAGCAAGAGAGAAGTTGTTCATTTGTCATCTGAGGGCCTCCCCTGCTCCCCCAGCCCTGTCCTGCAGGAAAGGGCAGCCATGGTAGGCATTGTTCATTGGGAAGAAGAAGTTAGGAAAAAGCAAAGAGTAGTAGCAAGGTAGGAAGAGAAGACACATCGGCATGAAAATCTCGACTATCTTCCCTATCACTGCTTTGCTGAACATTTCTGGGATAAGCAGTCCTGTCTGGCAAGTAATTAGCCTGGGTTCTGCTCCTAGGAGGGAGCTAACCCACCCCTTCTGCTCAGTGATATGGGTGACAATGATATGTGTTCCGTTAAGCTTCCCTGGGCTGTCTCCTGTCTCTCATATTAAATAGGCCATGCATTTCATATGGCCTATTTCCTAAGGTGGGTGGAAGGGGTCAGGGGAGAGCCACAAGACAACTAATACAACGTGCCAACGTTGGGATAAGTCAAGACAAGAATCAGAAGCCAAACATTAGAAGCAGGACCCATTTGGACTCAGTGAAGGCACTGAGAAAAAGTCACTGCTTTCTTTTTAGTGGCAAGTTTAAATTTAAATTAATGTTCTTGTTAGTGATGACTGTCTCTAGAAAGTAGCACTCATCTATCAGCCGTTGTGTCTGGAAAAATGTGCCTTTAAAAAATAATAAAATTTAATTTTTTTTTTTTAAAAAAAGCACTTGTGGAAATCCTGCAGTGGGCACTGGAGAGACCAGCAGAGCCCTCGGGCCCACGCCCCTCCCCCACCAGCCCGACATTTGAGATTCAATTAAAAGAAAAACCCAAAAGTATTTTCCCAAACACTTTTTCCGTTAATTTTTAAACCCATCTGTATTCACAAGGAAATTCAATCCACATGTTTCTGATTCATTTACACGTAAATCATCCAAATGCTGTTTTGCAAGAGCTGTTTTGCAGTCCAAAAGCTCCTGGAGTCCTTTCCTAAGACCTCCTAAGCCTTTTTTTTTCTTAGAAACAGGAAGGCTGTCTTTGGCCAAATTCAGACCAACTTAACAAGCCCCCCTCACCCCAAGATCTGGGATCAGTTGGAAAAGTAGTCCCCGCAGATCTTGTTGAGCTAGGAATTTCACTGAACTGGAGATGCGTGAGTGTGTGATTCCAGCCTGCACTAGAGAATCCAAGGGTGTGAGGCCCCAAAGACAAGAGGGCCAGGCCGCCCCCACCCCACCCGCAGTGTGACAGCCCAGGGCCTCTTCATCCAGGCTCCTGGAGGAGCAGAAAGCCTATGGCCAAGACTAGTCATCTTCTCTCTCTACCAATGCTCTCATTAAGGACAACCCCCTTAGGACAGCAGTGTGACTCAGGCAATGTCTATGTGATTCAAAGCAAAGTAACAGTGCTTTCTGCTCTCCACCTCCTGCTGCAGTTGGTCCATGAATCTCTCCCTCCCCATCATTCATTAGTTGAGCCCTGAAAGCACCCCTTTGGATGGCCAGAATTGAAAAAAAAAAGTCTAGGCAGTATGTTTCGGTATCTGGATAATTTGTTGGATTAATTGGATTAAGCCTGCACCTAGAGCCCCATGTAAAGTCCACCACAAAGCTCACTGATGTGGGCAAGTGGTGGTGGCAGGAATGGCAAACTTCACAAGAGCCTCAGCCGGGCACGTGGCAGAGAGCCAAGTCCCTGGGCAGAGAGCGGGACCAGGCATGCCTTCTCCCGAAGAGCAGGAGCTGAACAGCCCAGAATGCCACCACACTGAACGCCCGTGCAGCCATGGGGACTTCTGAATTGTTTGAAGAGAAACCGGAGATCAAGATTTTTTCCAATCACATAATAGCTTCATTTCTATATGGCAAATAATGCATATTAAAAAACAAGTAGGGGCCTCAGGCCGGGTCTTGATCTGCCCCTTGGCGCACAGACTTGAGTTTAATGGAAACCACTGGCCCCACACATGCCTCCACCCAGAATTTGTCAGGGGGTAACCATGCCCTAAAGTGCAAAACTCCAAAGACAGAAACCTTCCTGATAAGCACATTCTAGGAAAGAGCACCGGGTGTGGCCCCTGAGTGCAGATGCTGGGAGAGAGGCCTTTCCATACAGCTCTCTGCACAACAGGCCTGGAGCTCTTGGTTTAAGCGCTGCTTCACTTGTAGCTGTGCTGCAATCTTCAGATTAATTAAGTGGGTGAGAGGGACGGGCATCTGAGGCTCACCATGTTCCAGAAACGCGGCTGACTTGCCCAGTAAGATTCCCCGGACGCCACCACACCCCCAGAGCCTCAAGCCAAGACATCACAAGACTGGTGGCTCTGTGACCCACATTCCCTACCAGAAGCCCCCAAAAGTGACTGGCTTAAATGGTAATGCAGTTTTCATTAGAGTTTCTACATTTTGATAAGAACAAAAAAAAGGGACAATTTTGCAGAGCTATAAGTAGAGGACAAGAGGATGGAATATGGTCTTCTACAGGTGTGTGTGTGTGTGTGTGTGTGTGTGTGTGTGCGTGCGTGTGTGCATGTGTGTGCGCGCGCGCGTGTCCGTGCATGAATGAATGATGAGCTTACTGGGTGAGAGACATACTGCACAGACTCAGCACAGCAGTCCCACAGGATTGGCTACTAAACTGCCTGGTATCTAGAGTGGAGAGAACAAGTCTCTGACTACGTCCTCTTTCTGGAAAGCCCCACAGGCCTTTTGTCTGCCTAGCCCATCCAGGACAGGGTGAGGACCAGAGTCACATCAGAGGGGGTTCCAGTCCCATAGTGACTCTGCCCCTAAGACTGCCAGTCCTGACTAAGGAAGTCCTCTGAGAGATGACAAGTATGGGCCCACATTCTGAGGGGACAAAAGCTGTAAGAAGAGAGAGGACATTCCTATGGGCCAGGGATGAGCAAAGTTGGTGACACGTTCTTTGGCCTATGAAAACCAACATACCTGGGGAGCCTGGAATAGTAATTATCAATGATTTTATCTGCGTAAGAGTGGAAGGAAGCCTTCTCTGCATCTTTCAGTTCAAAGGACTTCCACCTTTCCTCAAATTTGTTCTGTGCTGTTTAATTGGCCTTAACCTGTCGGGGAGAACTCAGTAGGGGACTAAGTTCAGCAGAGGGAGTGGGGTACAATTGGTGCTTTATATCCATAGGTTCATCTGCAGAGTCAACCAAGCACAGATCAAAAATCTCACACAGGGCATTATGTTAAGCACAGCTAAAATGTTGATCTCATAGAAGCAGAGAGCACAATGGTAGTTACCAGAGCTGTGAAGGGCGTGGAGGGAAGAAGCAAAAGGATGGCTTACTGGGCACAGTGCTTTGGATGTCCTAACAAAGACATAGTAAACATCTGAGACAGCTACCCAGTTACTCTGATCAGAGTATGACACACTGTATATACGTGCTTTGAAGTGTTAACTCATACTTCATTATCACTATGCATAATTTTCATTAGTATTAGTTTTATTAAGGGTCATTTAAAAATTCAAAAAATATTTTTTGAAACGAAAAGCACTTGGTTCTGTGCTGAACACATACAGACTTTCTGCTTGTCCATTATTTCCTAAACAATGCAGTAATGCAACTATTTACTTAACATTTGTACTTTTAGTAATGTAGAGGTTATTTAAAGTCATAGGGAGATGTGTGAAGGTTATGTGCACATGCTGTACCATTTTCCCGATAGGACTTGAGGATCCATGGGTTTTGGTTTCCACAGGGATCCTGAATTTATTCTCTGGAGCTGAGGGAGGGATGAGCACAGTCATTTTTGTTTTGCTGAGTGACGGCTCAGTGTCGTTAGTAAATTTATGTACATTGTGGCTCCCCACGATGGCAGTCCAGTAAGTACCATTTCTAAATTAGTTTTCACTGTTTGAACAGAACATCTAGTGAGGCTCTTAAAGTGATGATGCCTTGGTCCTAAAAACAAAACAAAATAAGCAACAAAAAATAATACCTCTGGCCAATTTCCAAGGGTCTGTTTCTACTGGGAGACAAAGCTAGTTAGAATCACAGTAGAGCCAGAGAATTTAGAAAAGTTCCAAGAAGGATGGAGCTCATGACTGCAGAGTAAAGACTTCATTTTTCGGACTTTGCTCTGCTTCTTGGTTCCTGGGCTCCAGGTGTCTGCACTGCCTACTAAGCACGCACGACATCCAGCCACACCTGCCTCCTTTTGTCCTTTGTTCTTAACATGTCCTGTTCTTCCATCTGCCTGGGCTGTAGTCCCACTTGCCTGTCATCTGGGTGCATCTCAGATGTAGCTTCTACCACGAAGCTGTCTGGTGTCTGCCTAATCCTTCCTTCCTCTCAACTTCACATCTGGGGGCTGAACCTTTCCCAGGCACATCTGCCTTTGGTGTCCTTACTCTCTGAATACTGGGAAAGTGCTCAAGCTTGGGATTTTGTAGTCCACCTGAGACTTAATCCAAAGCCTTGAACACCGTAGCGCAATGGAGTACAGTGAATGTGTGGGGTTTGCTATCTGTCAGCTGAGTAACTCTGGACGAGCTGCCTCAGCCCACATTCTCAGTTTGCACATCTGTCAAGCCTGGGACACATACATATGGGACGTCCAGTGCAGAGGCTCAGCTGGGAATAAGCCCTCCTACCCTGCTGGTGTGAGCTCCTCATGATCACATGATAACCTCACGATATCAGTTGATGGCCTCATGACATTAAATGGGACTACAGGGTCTATTTGCTAGGCTGCAGGCAAAGAGGTTGTTAAAGGAGTAGTCTTAAAAAAAGAAAACCATTGATGTACAATTAACAGAGTGGTTGGTAGTTGCAGGTAAATAGGCCTTTAAGATATTTAAAGAGTCTAAATGTGTCCCCTCTAATCTTGTTTACATGGTCAATTTGCTTAACCAAGTCTTCCAATGTCACTTGCCCTGCCTTAATGATCACAGTTATGAACTTCCCTGGTCCCAGTAAGTATGTGCCACTGTCGTACTGAAAAAAAGGAGGAAGGGGAGGAACAAAACAGAGCACCTCATCCTGATTCCATAACACACCTAGGTCCCCTTTTAGTGGTAGAAGCGCCGTTTAGAATGTTAAAGACCAAGAGTTCTAGAAGCTCAGTCAAAATGTCTCATCTGGTGCTAAGACTAAGTTCCCCATGTCCTGCTGGAGACTGGATTTTTTTTTTTCTTTTTGCAGAGGTGGGGGTGGGTAGTAATAGAAATACAAGGACAGAAATACTTGTACTTATGCAGTACAGGGGGTACTGAGCAAACAAAATATCCCCTTATTCCCTGTGGGCCACACTCAATATCAGAACACCGGGCAGAGGAGAGCCCAGAAAGGCTCTCCTCCACTCATGTCTAATTGAAAGGGAAGGCAGCAAAGCCAGCGGTAAAATGTCCCCGAGCTAGACACCAAGGCCACTGAGCGCTGCGCCTGCCTGGGGCAGCCAAGGAGCAGAGCCTCAGTTGCAGACCAGTGAGCTGGGAGCTGGGACAGTCTCTACACTCTTGACTATAGGTTACAGTTGGCTTGAAAAGGCCTCGGGAGCCAAATGCACCATGTCACGTGCTTCCACCTTGAAGCTGGTCATCCGGGCCACGTGCTTCCGTCACCAGCTCTTCCTAAGCCCCATGCCATGAAGGCCTCAGGCCTCAGGATGACACTCTGCAGACCTGCTTTTCTTCCTGAACACAACCCCTTGGGTGTTCATCCCACCACCTGCATTTTACCTTGTTCCTGAGGTCAAATGGACGTTTAATCAGGCTCAAGACTGGCAACCCAGGGTGGGTACCAGAAGGAGAGTGGCGTGGCGAGGGAGGGCATGGGAGGGTGAATATGGTCAGTGTATTTTGAGAACCTATGGAACTTTTCCAAGAAGCGGGGAGGTGGCGTGATGGAGTAGATGCGGGAACGTGGTCTTGCATAAATGACGTCAGAAGAAAGCCCCTTTGTACAATTGATACATGCTTTAAAGTGAGAGAAAGGAATGGATATACCTGATCTCCCTGTATTATCATTACTTACTCGGTGGATGCGTATGCCTTCTCTCCAGTGTGATGGCTGAGGTGTGAAGGGAAGGGGACAAGGCTTTACTTGCCCCTGCAAAGGAGCCCCTGGCGTGAATGGGTGGAGCAGGCCATGCCCTAACATGTCTGCGTTGACTCATGCAGAGATGTACAGCTGGACAGCTTTTCTTGTCCCTCTAAAAAGATGCATGGGCTAGTGGGCATCAGCACGAGGGCATCCTGGGCTGGGTGCCACCTGGCTGGGCCAGGCAAATGCGCCTACAGGTTTCTGAGGAGTCGAAAGGCCCTGCTGGAGGCGGGCAGCATGGGGCTTAGGCTCTGAACTGACGTTTAGGTTCAGCTTTGGCTGAACAGCTCTATATGCTGTGTGACCTTAAGCTAACTGATTCCTGATTTTCCTTCTATGCAGAGGGCAGCGTATAGACCTTATGTGACCCCAAAGGTTTGGGGGAGTACTGATGCAGGCTTACAGCAGTGTGAAGCGTCCAGCTCCAAGGGGGCGTGTACAAATATAACTATGCATGCACTTATCTATCAGAAATAGAAGTCCTTTCAGGACTTCCTAGGCCCTCCTAGCTGACCCATGCACGTAACATGCTGGCATGAAGGTGAGATGCTGCGGAGAGCAATGCAGGGCACGGGGGATGGGCACAGCCCCTCCGTGGTTGGCATTCACCTCCACCCTTGGCTGGTTCTATGGCAGGAATTCACTTCCTGAAGCTCTGGCTGCTCTATGTGGACAGATGATGCTAATGGCTCCCACATTTCATCAGGAGATTGTGAGGAATGAACAGAGCCCCTCCACGCTCAGCACAGCACCTCACACGACACTGTTCGTGTCAATAAATGGTGGCTGATTATCTTATTGATCTTAGTTACCTGCCAGATGCCTTAGAAACCCAGTAGATGTCCTTTTTACCCTCTGTGAGTAACTCAGTGCTTGGGAGAGGGAAAGAGGGGATGAATTTTTGAGCTCGATTTTGGCACCAGCTTTTGCCACGCAGCAGCTATGGGGAGCCAAGCAGTTTCGTCACCTCATCTCCTGTAAGGCAGGGGCTGGGAGTAGCACCACAAGGCTCTGCCATGCGGCTGCAATGAGGTCATGCAGGCTGACGCCACTTCACAGATTAGCATGCAGCAAGAATGCGAGAAACGGTGGACTCATGTTTGAAGGGTGGGGTTCCTTTTCTTTGAAGAATGTAAAGGCCATCGCAAAGCTTGATGACTAGTTATTTTCCATATTTTCATACAAGCCAGATTCCAGTGGTATTCTAGGGTTTTTGGTTTTGTGTAGGAAGTCTTTGGTCTTTGGTGTGCCATGCCTTAACCTCAGGGCCGCGATGGGGCTGCGGGATGCCCTCTCATCATCATCCCCATACACATTTACTCTGACTCAGGCAACATAAAGGGGAAGCTGAATGACATACTTCAAGAGAAGGTCAGTCCTGGGAGAGATCCTGTAATGGAGTCCACAAAAGACTGGCCTGATAATGGTGACATTAGGGAATGAGAGAGGAGAAACCTTAATCCTAAGCAAATCCTGGGCCTGAGCAGAATTGCTAGAGTTGGAAAGAGGACTTCTTGGCAACTTGAGCATGGTAGGCAAACACAGGGCTGATGGTTAGAACCAAGGGGAGGGAGAAACACAAAGGAAAGGGAGAAGAAGGGAGAATGGAGTGGGAGGGCCCAAGGCCGGGCCCTCAGCCACAGTGACTCCTCGGGCAGTCATACTGAGTCTCACGGCTGTGGGTCTGGGGCTTACCTTGCAGGCTGTTCCCATTGGTGCTGGTGCAGGTGGGAGGCGGGGAGGTCTGGGGTCTGACGACGGGCGCAAAAGCGCTCTTCTGTTTCACGGCGGAGACCATGTTGGCTGGTGAGAAGGAGAAGATGCCCGAGGAGCTGCTGCAGTTGGAAGGGAGGCTTGTGGAGGAGGCCATGGTGGGGCTGGATGGCACAACTGAGAGCAATGGGAAAGGAGATGAGGAGGCTGAGATCCAACCCTTCCCGGCCGCCCCGGGCGAGGCCGAGGCCCAGGCAGCACCCTGTCACCACCCTCGTGATTTAGTCCTAGTATGTGCTGCCATTCTCGGTTGGCAATCTGCACGTTTGCTGCGGGTCTACGGTGTACCCAGTAGTGTGCTAGGGACTGGAATCGTTTGATCTGTGATTATCCTGAAGAAGTTCATTTGTGAGCACAATACATCTCTTTCAGTGTCTCCCATCTCAGCATTCTTGCTCCATCTCTCCTGCCCCACCCCTCTCCTCAGCTGACCGCAGGAGGGTGTTAGGGACTAGAATCACAGACAGCAATTTGTATCCTAAGAAATCTTCCCTTCTATTCAGCGACACCCAAACCAAACACACCAAGCCTGTGATGAATAGCACAGAGCACACAGCTGCTATCCTCTTGAGTTTTCCAGGCAAGGACACAAGTGTACAGTATGCTCTTTTCAGGACGGAGCAGTACAGAGTGTGGTCAGCTCTGGGAAGGCAAGAAAGGAAACCAGAGAAGACTTCACAGAACATTCTAGATTGGGCCTAAACTGTGGTTCTAAGCAGAGGGTCTGGGGGGGCGGGGGGGAAGGAGGCCTGCTTCAGAGGGTACAGGCGCTGGTGGTGGATTGAGGTGTGAGGAGGAAGGTGAGTTCAAGGCAAGGTCAGAGGCCCTGCTGGGGGCGTGGTGTGTCCCGAATTCACCGCCCCTCCCCCATGTCTGTCATCAAAGCAGGAGACTAGGAGCCCTACGCAAGTGCTCAGAGTCTGATAGTGAGGTGGATGCAGATTGCAGTGATGGGAGACCCTTGGCATCTCCGGGAAGGAAAAGGAGCTGCCTGGGGAGGTAGAGGAGCTGGGCAATGTGGCCGTGGGCCTGTCTGCCAGGCTTTGGCCTCTTGGTTGCTTCAGGAGACAGATTTTGCACGCACCATGCCAAGCCTAATGTTTTCATACACTCACTTTCTATTTCCCCCATTTCCTGAAGAAAATTATGAATCCTGTCCAATGGTTTCCAAGGACTTAATTCAAATCCAGGGTACTTCCTTCTACTTTATTACATCTCATATTATTTAATAAACATTCTATATTGCTTTCTCATACACCAGAGTCTTCACCTATTTTTCGCCTTGTCATTAGCAAAGCCACCTGGAGTCAGAGGTTTCTTCATACCTGAGCCAACTGACCCTTAGAAAGTAGCTGAGCAAATTACCCCAAGTCCAATGTTCTTTCCACTCATCCATCACCCTGTGAGGGATGCAAAAGCCCCCTGCATGCGAACCCACCCAGTCCCAGAGTTGCTGGGTGGCCTAATCCTTGGCCTCCTGGCCTTGGAAAATTGGCAGCATGGGACTAAATCAGTCATTGGGAGCAGTTGCCACCCCCCCGGGGGGTGTGTCTTCAGATCACCCTGATAATCAGCCCAAAAGGCACGCAGTCCAAACGCAGGGAACGCTTCATGGAGCAGAACACAGAGCTGCCACCTCAGAATTTCCCCAAAACATTTTCTAAACTGTACTTTTTCTTTTAATGAGGCCAGCATTTTTATACATCTCTTAGGATTTGTAAATGCGAAAATACGCTCAATAATAACACACATTTAAATTGCAAAACCTCCCGCACTGGAGGTTTGATTTTTAAATATTCCTAGACTTGAAATTCTGCTGCTTCACTGAGGAAAGCAATTAATCTCGTTGGCAAATGCGATCATTATGTGTATTTAGAGTTGGGGCGTTTGGGGGGGTGGTTAACAGAGAGAGGGGTAAAATATACTCCAGCAGCTCCATTTGTTATAACATTATTAGTTATCAGCCCCATACCAGAAAGTGTGTCCACCAGTAAAATGTCTTATTTTATTTTTTAAAATTCTGTTGGAATTTTTCAACACGAGTGGTTTATGAATAATTAAATATTACAGAAGCAAAAATTCAAATCAGCTGGGCTTTGTGTTTATTGTTTTATTTGCATTTATGCAGATAAAACCATCCCATCTGAGTGCCTGTTTGAGAATTTAATGCTATATTTGTGAGCACTGAGGAAATCAATTAATGGAAATTAAATGTTCAGGTCTCACAGTCTGACAGATGCAATCTCAGGCCCAAGTTGCTGGGTATCTGAATGGGCTTGGGAAGGCGAAAAATCCAAGCCCCTAAATTGGATTGCAACCATACAGCAATTAGTTTATTGATTTAATTAAGAATGCCACCTTTTAATTTTCAGGTCATGATTGAAACATTTTCTGATTGAATAGATGAATATTAAAATGATAGATCTATGAGAAACAATCTTTCGATAAATCAAAATCGAATAGGAAACTGACCTCAGACACTGATTCTCTTGAGCACAGACACATAATGTATGCATACCGTTTGGGGCAATTTTAAATGCTCAGCTAACTCACTGCTGAGTGCAAACCAGAAAGGTAGAAATGTAGAATTTAGTTCACCCTACACAGAAAATTCCATCCAGCAAGGTTTCTGAATAACTATTTTGAAGGCCAACAGTGACCTTTCCCCCTTCAAAGGATTACCTCATCCTACATTTCTAGCCTGGAAGACAACATTATCTTTTACAGTTTTTAGCTAAGGCACTTTTTAAAAACTCATGCCTACTCTTTCATGTAACATCTTTGGTCCCTCTACAAACACCTCTGACATAGAGGAGAGACCGCACAGCATCCCATCTGACTGGGTTATCTGTGAAAGTCCTCAGAGGAAACCCAAGTGACCCTACGTGGGGACCGGGCCACCCTTTCGATGTACACATTTATATATAAAGATGCCATTTTATTGAGGCTCTTTCAATATGTTCTAAACATTGAACCCAATCAAATCCTTTAAGCTGAACTTCCTTAAGACAGGGACAGGATACAAAAAGAGTATTTATTTGGGTCTTTGAGTGTTTTATATTGCTAGAAAAAGCAGTGTGTATTTTGATAATGTTGAGGGGGTTTTTTTTGAAGAATAAACAATAGTCATAGAGGAATTTCTAAAGGAGGATTTTAAAGTTTTCGACTGGCTTCTATTACAGTACGCTGCGGTCACTTCCTTTCCTTCCTCGATAAAGTTATGGCTTAGATTTCTTTTTTTTATTTTTGTTGGTCGTGGGGCTTGAACTCTGGGCCTGGGCGCTGTCCCTCAGCGCTCTACCACTTGAGCCAGAGCACCACTTCTGGTTTTCTGGTGGTTTATTGGAGATAAGAGTCTAGTGGACTTTACTGCCCGGGTTGGCTTTGGACCGAGATCCTCAGATCTCAGCCTCCTGAGTAGCTAGGATTACAGGTATGAGCCACCGGTGCCTGGCTAGGACTCAGATTTCTGAGCATGCATCTCCTGTGCAAGGCCTCAGGACAAGTCCTTGTGAGCAAGGCCTGCTGCTTGCCTCCCGGCTCTGGGTGGGTGAGTACTGGTCCCTTCTCCTTCGTCCAGATAAGAAACACGGGACTGGCAGAGGAAGTGAAGTGGCCCAGGCCTCAGGGACTGGTCCAAGCTGGCAGCCCACACCTCTGCATTGCCATCTGCCCCCAAGCATAGGTTCTTGTGACAACTCTTGATGCCAGCCAGGTTCTGACCATTGGGGAGGTGTGGGGGGCTAGCAGCAGTCTCTGTTGCTGCTGGGAAGGGGGATGCTGTGCGGCAGCAGTTGGGGGCAGGACCTCGCAGGCCGGGCTCCTCAGACAGCACGGTTGGTCCACGGGGCCCGCAGCCTGCGCTGGGCTCCTCGGGAAAGCGGGACAAGACACACACATCTACTTACTGGCATAGGGTGAGTTGGCAGCTGAGCCATTGAGGAAGGTTGGGGAGCCCCCCAGATTGGACATGGCAGCAGAGCCGTAGCCGTTCATGCTTGTGGTGACAGAGTTATAGTTGGTCTGCTGAGGGGTGGTACTCGGCACGTACCCGTGTGGCGACACGCTGCTTGAGTTACGGGTGAAACCTGAGGGTGGGGGCAAAACCCAGGGTGAGGGTGGCGTTGGGATGGCCGACGAGAGGCTGGGAGACCGGAAGTCTCCGGTCCACAGCCCCCTCGCGGCAACCCAGAGGGAGGGGACCTGTGATTCATGAGTACAGGTTGGTGGGACTAGCTCTATGATTAAAATAGGGAGCGAGCAAAAGACACATTTCTGAGGGGGTCATAAATACTTAGCAGGGCTGTGAGAGGCAGCAATGCAGGGACTATAAATTACCATTTGGGAGCAGAAATAAATCCCAATCTAAGAGATGTACCCTGGAGTTAACAGGTCCCTATTCCCTGGGCAAGAATGATGGGTCTTGGGCCCTCAGAACTTTAATTCCAACCCTCTTTGTGCTCTGTCATTCATGGTTTATAGTGGACAGTCAAACAGAGAGATGGCTGAATACATGCACCCTTCCATGAAGACGTCCAGACCTCAAGACTAGAAACAAAATCCTACGGCAACATGTGATAACACACAAACTAGAGATCGCCCCTTTGGCAGAATAGCCACCGAGGTCAATAAATGAGTGGAGGAGGAAGCGTGAGATTGGGCAGGGGGCAGGGACGGAGGGGGAGGGGAAGCAGTTCCTGACCCTGATTAGTGGCTTGGGAGGCCTCCGACACGTTCACGGCCAGCTGTCCACTGAAGGAGTTCACACCCATCATCCCTGCGTGGACCGAGGTGTTGGCGAGGGCTGGGAGTTGGTTGTGATTCCGAGGAACGCTGTACAGGGCCTCTGCGATGTCGGCTGCCCTCTTCAGAATGATTTCCTAGAAAGATACCAAATGAGTAGCCCTTCAGGTGTCCCCACCCCTATTCAAATAGAGCTGACTGTGGCCCAGGCACCCTGCTGAGATCGCTCAGTGGCTCGCTGTGTCCTACAAACACACCTGTGAGGCTAGCATCATCATTTGCTATGCTGATATCATGCTATGCTGAGGAAACTGAGGCTCAGGAAGGCAAAGACCTCACTTAAGGAGAAAGCTGAGATGCATTCATGCCATGCATTTGGCCCTTAAGTCCATTCTAGTGGGCATATGAGCCACCATAGTGAGTGCCTTCTCTGCCAGCAAGAACTCTGAGGTTCATGTGTGGGAGAAAGCATCTTGCACAGGAACAGGAGGCTGCATCCATAGCTCCTGCTGGGATTAAGGACAGACTGTTAAGGTGCCAACCTGGGCTCCGAGTCTCAGCAGGACTTTGTCCCTTGCACACAGACTCAGGGGACATGTAAAGGCTGAAGGATTTCTCAGATTCCATTTCCTAAGCAATCTGAGTTCTATACCCAGAATTCCTCCATGAAATAGAGATGTTCATTCTGGCCTCATCGTATATTTTGGAAGAAGTTATTAACACAACTCTCTTCTTCATTTATGAAGGACATTCCTGTAGAGATGAGTTTTAAGTGGAGTACTTTTTCCAGGAAGGGAAAATGAGTCAATAGGAAAGGGAATAAAAGATTCACCAAGAGGGAAAGAGGGGCTAGCCCTGCAGTGTGCCGCATCTGCCTTCCTCGTGCAGGGCTTCGGGAGTTCTTAGGCTTCCTCGCGCCGCACTCTTCGGCGGAGGAATCGCAGGCTAGAGGCGGCGGGCTCACCTGGTTGTTGTGTGGCATCCCGTACAGCGCTTCCACCAGATCGGCAGCCCTTTTGAGAATCACTTCCTGTCAAGAGAAAAGCAGATACAGTCCTCTGAGTGTCATTATCTTGTCCACGTGGCCACCATCCCTTGCCAAAACAGAGCTGTAAATGTCATAGCTTGGGGGACCCCCCAGAATGTGCTAAATCACCAATTTATCCTTGTTCACATATACACTTAATCAAGGCAAAAGGTGAACATTGTTGGTGCTGAAAGATAAAATACATCACTCAATAGTATGCCACAGGCACGATAAAGCACTCATATGTTTATTGCTGAATACGATTCTGAGGTCATTTACTAGATTGCCACAATCGATGTCATTTGGTGCATGGTATGAATCTCTAAGATGTGTTTATTTTGCCCTTAATTGCTTATTCTGGGAACCATGACCTTATGAGACGGGTCATTTTGGAGGGATTTCCAATCAATCTTTAGCTACTAGAAGCATGTAACTTCTTCTTTCTCTCTCTCTCTCTCTCTCTCTCTCTCTCTCTCTCTCTCTCTCTCTCTCTCTCTCTCTCCTTCTCCCTCTCTCTCCCTCTCCCTCTCTCTCTCCCTCCCTCTCCCTCTCCCTCTCTCTCCCTCTCCCTCCCTCTCCCTCTCCCTCCCTCTCCCTTCCTCTCCCTCTCCCTCCCTCTCTCCCTCTCTCCCTCTCTCCCTCTCTCCCTCCTTCTCCCTCCCTCTCTCCCTCCCTCTCCCTCTCCCTCTCCCTCTCCCTCTCCCTCTCTCTCTCCCTCTCTCTCTCTCTCTCTCTCTCTCTCTCTCTCTCTCTCTCTCTCTCTCTCTCTCTGCCATGATATAAGGGGGCAATGCAATAAACTCTCACGAGTGGCCTGTCCCAGAAGCCTGCACACACCCCTGTTCACGACCAGCAACACCTGCCTCTCCTAGCAGTTCTTTGCCATGTCTGCTCTGTTTATCTTTTCCCTCCACTCCCGCCTGCTGGTGGAAGGAAAGACATCTCTTCCTCTTCTCATGTAGGTGGGCTTCCTCACTCATTTAGCTTGCATAGTTCTAATAACTAATCACCAATGGTGGTGATTCTTTTCATACTAGAAAAATAAATCATTGTTCCTTCCTCTTGCTTTCTACCAGAGCGGGACAGGGAGCCAAGCGAGGCTTGACGCAGGGACAGGGGAGCGTTAGCAGACAGTGAACGTGTGGGAGCCCAGCGATCTACAGAGGATTTGTTTACTATTTCTCATTGCTAGTAAAGTTTCAACAGAAGCTTAACTTCCAACATGTTACACAGTGGAGTTCTGCATGGAGAAGCACAGCCCCGCTGTTTAAACTTCAGTTTTCATATACGGCAGACGCTGATCAGAAAATAGGGATATAATTGCGTTCATTTTGCTGTCACCATAGTCTCTTCAAAAATCCACGAACAACTGTGGAAGTGACAAGCTTTTAGATCTGTATTAGCATTTTTCAATTTTAAGTTCTCTACAATATAAGATAAAACAGTTGTCATACTGCAGTAACGACTGGTGACATATATAATGTCCTAAACTCAAAAACGAGAAAGAGAGGTTCTCCATTCCCAATACACATTTATGCTTGCTTTCAGCTGCTAGATCCTGTTTATAAAGCCATTCCAATATTTGCTTAAGTAGCATTATATAATCAATGGGGTTGGAACCCATAGATCTGAAATCATTTCTTTACTTTTTAATGCAAGCTACAAGATAATTTACCACTATAGTTTGCAGTATTGTCCAACCACCTCAGCGAATAATTTACCACAGTGTGAGCACACTAAACCCTGTCCTCAAACCAATTCAGCGTGGACTTCATTCACTAAAACCTCGTGGCTTTATCTGGCTGACAGGAAGGATGAAGAACAAACAGGGGCGAGTCCATTTATTTATTAAGATTTGATGTTTCTAGGATGTCTTCATGGATGTCTTCAAATGAATATTTATGCCATTGTTTGGGCTTGGGTGAGGAAGTATTCTTCTTTCTTTTCATCTTCGAGATAAAAAAATGTACTGTTAACCAAGAGCATGGTCAGGGGTTGTTAGGACACTTTATTTCTGAACTGTTTTCTTGCAGTGCATTCATTGGGGATTTAAAGCAGTCTGCTTTTAACTCATTTGATAGAATCAGGAAGGAGGGAAGGCCTAGAGGGAAGGGCAAAGAACATTCTTGGTGGAGGAGGGTTGTAAACCTAACCAGTTCCATCTTTTGTATGTACATTGTCATTTGATAGATCTTTGATGATTTGCTGTTTTAGAACCAGAAGCTCATCACCACTTGCTTCTAATTTCCTGAAGTCAGATCCTCCTAGGGTCCCCATCCTCCTGGGGTGCCCCGTGCTGTCTTCTTGACCCACGACTGGTGGGCCGTGGCATTTGCCTCTGCACAGATAGGTTAGTTGTGAGCACAGGGTCACTTCAGACCAAGCATCTTCAATTTGAGGGGAGTGAACCTACATTTCTTGCCCCAGAAGCTAATGGTATGGTCACCCCTTTAAAAATGTCCTTCACTGCTGTAGCAACTTGGAGATGTAAAGGAGACCTCCGTTTGGTTCAGCGCTGCCAATGCTGGTTCAGCTGCTATTCATTATTTGTGCAAATGGGAAGGAGAAAGGACATTTCTGGGTCCTCTATGAGTTAGTGCAACAGACCTGCAAGGTGCTTGGATTTCGGTGACCAGAAAATTGCTCTCACCTCCATGTCATTACGTTCCCAGTGAACTAGCCCCCAAGCGTGTTTGTGTTGGGGATCTAATATATTGCCTTTCAATCAGAGCTGAGAGCCACTGAACACACAGACAGAACATGACGAGCAGGTCAGGAAAGCAATAAAGATTTTACAGAGCTGTCCAAGGTGCTAAATTTACTCTATAATGGGTTTGGCACCATAGTGTTAACCTCTCATTTACTACCAGTTTGAGGGACTAAATTGAAGTAGCTGACTTCATTTACCTTGAAATGTATATTTTATGACATTATGTAAGTAGATTGAAAGGGCACTGCAGTTTTAACAATTTAAAGGCTAGAGCACGTTTAAGATGAAACTTGAATATTTATTGTATATTGCACTTAAAGTATATAGAATGTTAAAATGTATTGATTAAATTTGTAAAAGGCATTATAAAAATGACAGGTAGTATAAAAGATGTATGCCTTTTAAAATCAAATTGATAGTGTATGCTATCTCTCCTGTGGTCACAAGTGTAATTTTTTTGCAGTTTTATATGGTAATTTGAAAAATCTGTAATTTCACATTAGGAAATGATTGAGCCAAGGATGCTCAAAAAAAAGAAAGAAATTTCCCATAAGGAGAAAAGCGAGATATTTCACAGAATCTTTTATCTCTAAAATTGTTCCTAAAGTCCCCCTTTTTAGTGGCATTAAAAGGAAGTATATTATAAGGATCCTTCAGTTCTAATTTTCAATTTTAACATTTCTGAAAAGGAAGAGCACTTGGCTAGTACTAATTTCAATTTTTCAAGGAATGCATTTGTCAGGAGAGATTTTACTTCTCTTCATAATGTTTAAAAACGTCTCCCGGCTTGCAGTTTCAAACATGAGGACAGAGATTAGAGTCTTCCAAGATAATTAATCCTATCCTTAGATTTAAAAAAAAATCCCATTTGGGAATTATAAAGACAAATACCACTATCTTAAATATTGGAAATCCACAGAGCCTCCATAAAGAGGCAATGTTTGTTCGTCAGTCTACATTCTGAGTCAGACTATTTTTCTTTTGGGGCCTTAGACATTTTTCTCTTAAAGAAACAGAAAATGTTGACTCTTAACAACACATCCCGAGGTGGTCTCTTTCCTCTCACCCACAAACCTTCGGCTAAACTTCACTGCTTTGCGGTGCTAGGGGTTGATCCTTATGTGAGGTGGTTGGGGGGTAGGGGGGAGGGGCTGTAAAGAAAAAGAAATTGTAGATTCTGCAGAAATATTGGGGAGACTTGAGGAGTTAAGACCCAAGAACAGTCCAAGGGTGATTGTTACATATTTTACTTGTGATTTGGAATCTTCATAATAAAAATATGATTGGAATGTATTGTATGCATGTAGGGATAGATCAAAATGGACTCCTACATTATATGATGAATCTGTATAAAAATGTGGGGGAGATTCTGCGTGGGTTATAGGAGGAGCCTCAGCTTGACCATGAGGCAAACACCTCATGTGTTAGTGAGTAGGTTTTGATGTTTTCTAGGCATGCTCTCCTCTCCCCTCCTCTCCCCTCCCCCAGCTCGCAGGCCTCTCCAGTGTTGTACACAGAATATCTTCCCCCGTGTCTGTCTGCTTTACTCAGCCTTCTGTCTCCACTCATTGGGAGGACAGCTCCTGGCTCTTGTCAACCAAGGCCTCTCAGTCTAGGACAGACTTTTGGCTCCTTCCTTCTGCCTTTCCTTCTTTGGAACGGCGTTCTCACTTGCAGGGCCTTCACTCCTTCAAAGCTCGGTGACCGCAGTACAGTAATGCCCAGGTGAGGTGTGGTGGTTCAGTAACGAAAGGAAGAACTGCCACATGTTCAGGGTGGAACCTGAGCCCATTCGGTCTTCCCGACAAGTCTCTTAGCTGAGACAGACTGCTCCAATTGCCACCTGGCAAATGGGGACTTTCTCTGAGTATCCACAGCTGATGAGTGCTTGAGCAGAGACTCAGTCCCAGACTAGTTAAATGTCGGAATCCGAACCGTAAACAATTATCCTATTCTATCAGAAATAATTCCATTTATATACCAGCTCCTAATCACTGTCATTCTGTTGAAAAATAGTTCTGGCCATCTCTACCGCCCAGCCTGGCACATGGCAACGCCACAGATCATTTTCCTCTCATCTAACGTAGGTCAGACTAGTTAAGACTGTAGGCCTCATTGAGGACATGATAGGTTTTAATCTCTTTCTCTAAGCCCCTGGCATAACACTTAGCTAACACAGAACAGATTCTTGCTGGACAGTTTGTTCTGAGATGGCATTGCTGATTTTTAAAAAAGTGCACAGCTAATTTATATAATGAAAGGACAGTCATATATTTGGTGTGGTTAATCAAAGCAGAACCCTTGAATTTGGTGTTCCCTTTGGCTCTAGACTTTTAAAATCCAATATATAAATTCCCAAAGGTCAACTGTTGATCATTGAGAGGTTTTTTTCCTTAATGTCACTTTTTTAAAAAATGCACTTGCTCTCTCACTTCTGCTGGTGTTTTGTGATTAATATAATGCATTGTGTGCAGTACAGACATTATCTCAACATATAGGCCGCTAGCAACATGAGGGTTGGTCTTGATGTTCATCATTTTTCATTAACTGTAGAAATGCTTAGGAATGTATACGTGCACAGAAGCTGCCTTGGGAGCTCGGCCTGTCACATCACATACGCAGACAGAACAAGCTCCTCCGTCCTCCTATTAGTGGGAGTCTTCTTGTTAGCACATGACCTCAAATGGATGGCTAATAAGCTAGTAGTCACCGGTCAGAGAGGCAGATTGACGGACGGGTTGCTTTTGGACCCATTTTTCAACTTCATTCAGATCCCCATGAATAGAGAAAATAACTGAACTTCCTTCTTTCATGGGGCATTGGGTCAACTCTCAACGTTGTCAGAGACCCACTCACCAATACCTCACTAATTTTCAACTTTTGGCATTAGATCTTGGGACCCCGGGAAGAACGCACGAAAAAACAAGGCCTGAGGCTGCCTCAGTGGTTGGAGTGGACAGTCTTTGCTTGGCCTTAGATTTACCGAGAGAGACAGAATATTTTGAGGGAAATAGAAGGAAACAGAAGAGAAACTACACACATCAATTACAAAGTTGAGTTGGGAGATTACTGACAAAAACTCCAGAGTTTACTGTCGGGCCCCGACTTCCTCCATGTCACTAGACTTTTAAGTCCTGGCTATTTCCCCACGTGCTTCTGAAAGTTTAAGTGATGTTCCTAGTGCTGAAAAATGGAACTTTCTAGAAGCTCTTTTCCTACAGAGCCGGAAGTACAATGCCACAAATACTAGTTGTACTGAGTCGTGTGCCTGTGGAGAGTAGTTTTATATCCCAGTTCCCTTTGTGTTTATTCAGCCACATGGAAAATTCCACAGTGGTAGCCTCTGTATCCTGAGAAATCAGGATAATGAGGGCGGCCAGGGAGGGAGAGAATCAAACCAAAACAACACTTGGGCATTGTTTAGTTCCAGATCCTCTGAGACATTCCTCACATTCTTCATTTCTCTTGCAGTATGAACTTCTCGAAATAGAGGTTCCCCAGATCGTCAGACGCCTCTCACGCCCCTTTCTAACCATGTGTTACGCAGGAGCCCCATGGTGTATACTTAGCGTAGCTATGATTACACTCATTTCTCTTGAAAGGGGTGTTCTCTATGGCTAAGGACCACTGTGGAGTAAATTAAAAGAAGTGTCGAGGAGGTGTAGGTTGCAAGTGGATATATCCAGAGAGGCATAAAATGCCAAATGTGTAACAATTACATTTTACAACCCTATGATCTAAAGACTTCATAGTATTTTATTATAGAACAAGAGGCAGCTGAATCCATCTCTACCCTATGGAACATGCCAGTGAATGCTGGTTGTCCAGTTTTTCAAGAAAAATAAAATGCAAACCATGTCAACATCAATAGCAATTTCCAGAATGAAGGTGTTATGTATTCTGAGAGAATGTACTGTGATTTCTACAAGAAAAGGCACCAGTACAGTGGAATCCAAAGAAACCGCAGAAGGGGCTTCATTCTAAAGCTGGTGTTATGCTCAGGTTAGACAACAGCCTTCTTCTCATAGTATTACCCTGTGTAGCTAGTGGATCCCAGAAAGCTTTGTCTTTGTTGCAAACAGGGTGTAAGAGACTTCTGAATCATATGAAATTAAAGTAGGTTGTAAGCTAACACAGCTGAATCCACGTAAGACACACTCACTTACATGATTGACTTTTACAGTGCAAAGAAAAAAGGGCTGTTTTCAAGCAGCCGTTATTGCCTCCATGGGAAAAAAAATCAATGAAAGTGAAATGAACAGGAGATTTTGTCTGAGTTGCAGTTAATACCACTGAAGAGCTATAGATATTAAAAGGTCAACAAATAAATTAGCCAGAGTGTTATGAAATGAATGATTTGGCTTATAATTTTATTGAGTGAAAATTGTTCGCTGCCTATTAGACCAGGTAATTTTTATCTGGTGCCTCAATTACTGTTCCATAAGCAATAATATAGTTGTAAGAGCTGCCGTTTCGATCGCGTGACCTCTGGGAAGGCGGCTCGGACAGCTAACTTCGGGATGATGGATAACCGAGCTTGGGCTCCATGAGGTGCTGAGCCTCCCTTCCTGCAAGGGGGGGGGAGATGGGGGGGAGGCCTCATAAAAGAAACATTACAACTTGATTCATTTTACCAAAATGTTCCACTTTTCAGATGTCAGCAGTTAAGTGTGAATTGTGGAGCCTGCAAGAGTTACGACAATGGTTTCCTCTTTTTTTTGGTCCCCCGGCCGCCTCTTCTAAATGGTGTCATGGTAATTGGTGAATGGGAGCCTGCAGCGCTTCCTGCCACCAATGCAGTGAGGAACGGGGTCTGCACCCTTGTGGGTGTGACCTGTGCCCAGGTACAGAGCGGAGCCTGGCCGCTTCCAGCTGGTTCTTCTTATTCCAATTCATTGTACTGGTTTAAGACCAGCGCTCTCCGCTAGGTCCTGCCGAGTGGCCTTGGAAATCGACTTTCTGATCAGGATAAAAGACTCTGCTGAAAAAGAAAGCTAGGGACAGAGGAGCCTTTTTCAGGGGTAGGTTGTAAAGTCACACATGAAACAAAAACTGCCTTGAGTCAAGATTACCCTGGAAAATCTTTTAAGTCACCAAAGCCTGAGCTTTTTAGAAACACACACACACACACACACACACACACATACACACACACACACACACACACACACACACACAGCCAAAAGTTAACTACTTCTGTTTCTCTTTGTCTTTTAGCTGTGGCTTCCTTTCCTCTAGGGCAAGACTGGAATAAATATGTAGCTTTATCCAGAAAGACCAGTGAGCAAAAGCAAAGAAAGGCATTGAGCAATGTGTGTGAGCATGTGTGTGATGTGTGTGGGTGTGTGTGCACGTGCCACAAGCCACCAGCATGGGGGCAGCTGTGCGTGTGTGTTGTATTGCTGTCTTAAATGCGGTCGAGCGAGATAAATCCAGTAGGACTCGACTGTCCCTAAGCCTGCCAGAATCTGTTTGTTGCTGTGCCCTAAGTTGTTGAGCATCGTGCGTGGGTTATGAGATGAATCTTGTGGATGAGGGGCAGCGGGGTGATGGTCCTCAGGCCTGGAGGACTCTGGGGCCGCACTTACTACTGCAGAGTGTGTGTGAGGTGTTCCGCAGGGCTGGAGGTGCACGCCAGGCCTTGGACCTCGGCGCGCTCGCGGCCTCTGCTCCTGGGTTGCGGTGAATTCACGGTGAGGAAGATGGTGGCCGGGAATTGGAAAGAAGTTTTCCTCGTGCCTTCTGCCACTTCATCCGCCAGTGAGTCATTCCCCTCAGTGCCCCGCGCGGGGGGCAGGGGGTCACACTGGTTCTCTCTGGAGAGCCCAGTGCTTCAGAAGCACTTGAAAGAGTTCCAGAGCTGAGCGCTTGGCTCTCCTCACTGGCCTCGGACCACAGCGGCGCTGCAGGAGGGAGCAAGCATCCCCTCCAGCTTTGTCTGCGAGTGTTCTGTAATTTCGGCCGCCACTTTTGCTAGCTCAGCCATTTGCGAGCTGCCCCAGCCGTCCATGCTGCCGCGTGCTTCTCCACCCTCCCTCAGCCCCACGCCTGGGGAACTTGAAGATTCACTCACACAAAGTGCCTCTCCTCAGAACTCCTCCTCCTGCGGTCCACAAGCTGAGGGACACAGGCTCTGGCGCTAGGGCCCAGCGGAACTGGCTCCAAGCCATGCTCTGCCACTGACAGCTCACCCACCTGGGTTTCCCCTTCTGTAGAACAGGGTCGCTGCAGAGCCAGCCATCACAGCATTGTCCCGACCGAGCAGTCCCATTTGCGTAGTCAGTGTCGGTTTTGGGCCTCGAGCCTTCTGTTTGAGATGAAGCTCTACGCATACATTACTAGGGGAGCTTCTGACCAGAGCAGTGAAGGACCCTGAGATCAGCAGGCTCCGTTTACTATGCGTGAGCTTGGGCAGACCACTTGTCCTCCCTGAGTCTCCCCATTGCCAAGTGAACGATGCTGTCGTTATAAGCAGAATCGCTTCTAACAAAATGACTCAAAGATAAAAAGTCTAAAAAGTTTTGTGAGGCTCTTATGGCTTTATAATGAAGCTACAACCTTGTACGTGTGGCATTGTGTGTGTGTACATTGATACACACACAGAACTCTATACACAACTTCAAGCGAGTGGAGATAAAAGGCATATAATCAAGAGAGACTACTCGGTTCCTTGGCTGAGTACATCATCAAAATGAGGAACTAGAACTTGCCTGTAAGTTTTCTGGCAGATGTAGACGAGGGAGGGGAAATGGACCGCATTCCATACTTTGTGTTTGTCACAAGAGAATGTCGAAAAGGATGTTTCCTGGAATCGAATTCAAGTGTGTTTTCCTCCCCCTAACAGTTGAATACACCATGGGACGTGTATTGATTTCCATGTTATTGTTTGGGGAAGGACACTTTCATTTCTGGATATACTGCTAACTCATACAGTAATTACTTAGTTTACTAATACAAGTCATACCGTTTCCTTTCCTCGCACCAAAAGACTAAGTAAATGAATGTAAAAGATGAAAGGGAGAGAGCAAGAGGGAAGTGTGCATGGAAGCTAAGGGTGGAGGCTTGCCCTCACCCTGTGGGGAACCCCTTAGTCGCCCCTTTTTTTCTGCGAGGCTGCAATGTGGTTGGGCAAAGATTTCTGATTTGTATTTTCACTGATGCAGCGGCAGGTTTTGAATTACTGATAGTCTTTGCATAAAGACTAAAACAATAAAAGCATAATTAGAATACATGGTATACAGCCAACTCTGCTTTTATTTTGCCCTAGCTCTGTATTTATGATAAATCGCTCAACACGAATGCTCTTTAGGGAGGGTGATTTGGGGTTTCATCTCCACTGAGCAAGAACAGTCCCTGGGACTTGGTGTCTGAATTTCACTTCTGCAAGTGTACAGTTGAACTGAATAATATTTGGCACAATGCAGTGTACAACCGAGCCACTAAATGGCTGATTTACTAAATTATTATTAGATGAGCCCTTGCTGTTCCAAATGAAAGTGCAGTCACTGTCTTCCTCCATGGTGTGTTCAAATTGTTCTGTGTTTAAATATTCAGCATGAGGCTAATGTGAGCTGATGAACTGAGACTATAAACATTCACTTCCAATACAGCAAGAGCGACAGAGAGGCAACAGATCATGCGGCCCGCCGAGGTGGAGATGATTTATAGTTAAAGATGGTGCTGCCGCCTCCCATTACTTCAAGGTACTCTTAATTAGCCTGGTGTTTGGAATCCCCCGTCCCCCACGCGGGCCGAGCAGCCTCCCGGAGCCTGGGAGGTTTGGCTGGAGGAAGGAGCGGCTGCCCCAGCCATGCCGCCTCTGTGGTGGCGGCGGGCTCCCTCCGCAGCACCAGCAGAAGACAGTGGCTCAGGGCTGGCGGAGGGGCTGCCGGTGGTTTTCTCACAGCCACCCAAAGGCTGCCTGCCCTCCATCCATCCATCCATCCATCCATCCTTCCTCCCTCCCGCCCAGACAATTCACAGGTAACTCCCTGCCCCTCCCTTCTTTACTGACACCTGCTACAATGACTGGCCACCCTTGGGCTCCTTTGGGCAGGGAGAAGCCCTCTGGTCGCGCCCCTTTGAGGGCAGTTATGGGCAAGCACTTAAAGTACTGTGATCACTTACAGGAGATTAGAATTTTTTATTGGTGCCGTGTTGCCATAACAACACGAAGACAGCAGATGACTTAAGCTAGGCTTGCAAAGCAAAAGGCTGCTCATCTGGCAGTTAAAATGAATACAGTTCATTTCACAAGTTTCCCATATGGACTCTTAGTGTATGGTAATGAGGGTACCATATGGCGAGAGAAAATGCACTGCGAACCATCAGGTTCCACTGGCTGAGGGAAGACCGGGGTGAGAATCTGCTGGTGTTCTCTGGGTTCAAGGTTTGGCTGAGGTTTTGTTTGGGGTGGTTATTTTCCAGAGGGGTTTTGGAGTTTCTTAATCTGTTCCTTAATATGTCAACTTTGCAAAATGACAAACGTCTTGCAAATTTTGCAATATCATTCATCACAAACTGTCAGCAGTGTTTGCAAATCTGACTTGCAAGATCTTTTTAAATGTGTTGTTCTTAAAAGGCAACAGTACCAAGTTTTTAGACAAACTGCAGGAAAATTTAAGCACTTCTGACAAGCAGAAACATTAACAGTAATCATTTTAAAAACACTCACATCTTTTGCCTGCATGTTTAGCTGTAAATAATACTAGGATGTATAAAAGCTTTAAAGTAAAAAAAAAAGGGAATAAATACTTTTTATTACATTTCATAAAGGATAAAAAAAATGTTCGGAGCCATGTCTGCATGCTGTGCATTGAGGCTGACATATAGAGAGAGGGCTGGGGTCGCCCCGTCTGTGTGCTGTGTGTAGAGAGGGCTGGGGTCGCCATGTCTGCGTGCTGTGTGTAGAGAGGGCTGGGGTCGCCCCGTCTGCGTGCTGTGTGTAGTGAGGGCTGGGGTCGCCATGTCTGTGTGCTGTGTGTAGAGAGGGCTGGGGTCGCCCCGTCTGTGTGCTGTGTGTAGAGAGGGCTGGGGTCGCCCCGTCTGTGTGCTGTGTGTAGAGAGGGCTGGGGTCGCCATGTCTGTGTGCTGTGTATAGAGAGGGCTGGGGTCGCCCCGTCTGTGTGCTGTGTGTAGAGAGGGCTGGGGTCGCCCCGTCTGTGTGCTGTGTGTAGAGAGGGCTGGGGTCGCCATGTCTGCGTGCTGTGTATAGAGAGGGCTGGGGTCGCCATGTCTGCGTGCTGTGTGTAGAGAGGGCTGGGGTCGCCCCGTCTGCGTGCTGTGTGTAGAGAGGGCTGGGGTCGCCCCGTCTGCGTGCTGTGTATAGAGAGGGCTGGGGTCGCCCCGTCTGCGTACTGTGTGTAGAGAGGGCTGGGGTCGCCATGTCTGTGTGCTGTGTGTAGAGAGGGCTGGGGTCGCCATGTCTGCGTGCTGTGTGTAGAGAGGGCTGGGGTCGCTTCTCCTGCCACCTGCCCAGCCTGGAAACCTGGGAAGGACAGCTTGCAGAGGCTCAACAGCCAATTTTACAGTGTACATGCTTCATAAAAGACGAATATAAATGCATTCGTTAGACACGGTGAGCTAAATTAGAAGGTCAGGCAGGGCTGGGAGGGCTGAAAAATCACACCACCAATGAGTGTAATTACTCTTTTTTAAGTCTATTAAGTAGTGTTGTTCTATCAAGGCTCAGGGGTATAGGACATGGAGAACAAGATAAAGTAATGTGTATTTATTACTCCCACTGGATCAATTTGCCAGATATTTTCAGCTCCATAAAACAAAATACACAAATGTAGCCTTTGTTACTTTTTCACTAGCTGCTTTCTCTTCTCAAGAACAAGGACTCGCTCTGGGAGCAATCCACACACTTGCCTGTGGAGGCCCCATGCCAGCCCTGTCCGCTGAGGAATGAGAGGAAGGATCCAGGAGGTAGCCAGAGGCTGGCGAGGAAGAGGAGAGAGAAGCCAACCTCATCCGAGCAGAGGGGCTGAGTGGCCAAGTCTGAAGGACCAGCAGAAACTCAACGTCGTCGGCACAGTGATTCTTCTGAGCCCGAGAACCTGAGTTTGAACGTTATTTTTCTTGCTTGCTTGCCATGACTTTATAACAAGTCTCCAGAGTTCTGGCGGCTCTGCTTCCAGCTCTGTGGAGTGGAGGACACGCACCATCCCGCATCCGTGAGTCGACACCTCTGCACACCCTCTCTCCTAACTGCGGGGGTGACTGCTTCACACAGGAGAAACTCGAGGCTTAGCATTTTCACGCACTCCCCCACGTCGAGTGGCCAAGAGCCCCACGCCCCCCTGGCTTCTTTCCTGTGCAGAAAACCTGATCCTGCAGAGCTGGACTCCCAACAGGCATGAAGTAAACACAGGTCAGTTTCCCAGGATTCCCAGCTCACACGTGGAATGCTGGCTGGGCTCAGCGTCTGCTCACACAGTCTATACGTAGCTCCTGGAGCACCCGCGAGGGTGATGAGCCAGCCGAGAGGGAATGGAGATCCCTCTGGCCTTCAAACCCAACGGAGTACTTGGCTCCTGTCGGCCTCACGGCAGCTGGCGCCCCTCAGAACGTCTCACAGCCCCAGGCCCAGCGCCCTCCTGTCTACATTGTGGGCAAAATCACCCTTGACCCCAAAGCCACAGGATTCTCCCTCTCTTCCCAGGATCGAGCAGAAACCTTTGCCTGCCTGTCTCCATGTGCTACGAGAAAGCAAGCCAGAAAAGCATCTCCAGTGAGTATTTTAAGTGTTGTATGAGCAGCAGCTATCATCGATGTCCTGAGACCAAATAGTTTATAGAGAAGGGTTCGGCTTCCTCCTGTTTCCCCATTGGTGGTTGGAGAACATGTCAGCATTTCTATTCAAAAGAGGGGCTTCAGTAACCAAAGCATGTCCAAGGTCTTGGGGAAAAAAGTCACAAGCCTGTATACAAAGGCATATTATTATGGAAAGCTGTCTGCTTGGTCTTTGGAGCCGTTTCATTTGACAGAAGACGTGGGTGGTTGTATGAATCTAGCTTTGTCTCTTCGCAAACACATGGGTTTAATAAAGCGGAGTTTGTTTTTTAAGGTGTGTGGTCCACAGCTCAGCTGAAACACGCCTGACAAACGCTGACCATGAACCTGAGAAGGTGGAGCCCACTTGTGTACTCCTAACAATGGGCCCGGGAGTGTACAGCTCCCCGTCCACAGGAATACCCTGTGCTGGCTCCATCCGCCACTTCCTGACCTTGCCCTTGAACTCTTCTTCCACTTTAACACTCAGAGCCAAGAGGACAGGCCCAAGGCTCTGAGTCACACCAAGCGCTTCCTGGGCTGGGCTTGCAGTTCTTGCAGTGGTCGGGTGGCCAGATACAAGCTGTGGAGTGTTTCGTTCACACACAACCCCGTTGTGGTTGTGTCCTTGATTCCTCTCCCCAAACCCAGGAAGAAAGGCAGAGCCGCTTCACCAGCGGGCCACCAGGGCAAGGAGCGACACGGGTCTCTGCTGCTTGTCCAGTATTTCTGAACATAATGTGCAACTGTAAAGACGTTTTCAAAAGCAAGCACACAGCACTCAGCTCTCAACCCTACATTCCTATTTCTCTCCTTTCTTTGTGAATAAGAAAAATACAACCTGGCTTCTTTAAACCAGATTTGTTGCTTAAGTTTTCAATACCTATTTTTTTGCCCTGGGAACTAAGGGGCAGAGGTCTGTGGAGGACAACGTGGGCTTATCTCTGTGGGATCCGACAACGTTGACATGATTATTATCCCCATTTTACAGGTGAGAAAACAGGGGCATGGAAAGAAATCACATACATGGCAGTTCACAGGGTCAAGATTCCAGCTCTCATGGGTCAGAAGCAGCCAGGGTCCCGGCTGATTATTTCCTGGGAAATAATCTTTGCTACCTTCAGTGGAATAACGAGTCAACGATTAAAATAATCTCCTGACTAAGTAGGTAACAGCACCACCCCACTCGGCCCAATAAGGAAATCGAGGCAAAGCAATGTAATGAACTTGGACCCGGGCGGCATGGCTAGTAAGCGGCCGAGTGCTGCGTTCCACCCGGTCACATGCTAGCCACAGAGGGAAGATGGCTCCCTAGTTGGGAGCTGTGGGAAGAAGATGGCCCTGTCTGTGTCCTCCGTCCTAGCATCGTGACACTGAGACACTGTGCAGTACGGAGACACACATCATTTCCACCACGGCCCTATAAAGTGAGCAGCGTGTCTCTCAGGAAATGGAGGGAGCCAAATTCTTACGAGACCAAGTTCTTGCTAACATAGCATTCAATGCCTACAGGTGCCGACTACTTTGATTATTCCTTACCTTTTAGTACCATCGCCCAAAGCACAGAAATAGGATTCCGTTATCTCTGGATACTACAAGCATCTCCGTGGCAGAGCTACACTATGGAAGGAGACTGGCACTCACCCTTAGGTAAGCAGACTGTTCAGTTGCTCGCCAAGAATAAGTCAGGGGCAAGGGGGCCCCTCTCCAAGACAAAGATGTGGATGTGTTCACACATCAAATGATTGCTCCCTGAGGTCAAGTGCTTTCAAGAACCTTTCGTGCAGGTAGAAAGCAATTCCATCCAACGCAGGCTGTTCTGAGAAGCAGAAGGCTGGATCCAAGAACTGACGGAGGCCAGGCAGAGGACAGGCCGCACGGGCAGTCCCCAGGCTTCCTCGCTCCCTGTTCCCAGGCCTGTCCTGACGGGGCTCTGTCTACACACACCATCACACACGGGTAGACTGGAAGGACAATGGATCTCGCAAGGTGATCCACTAAGAATGGAGGAGGCTAGCTCCATTTTTGTGTTTTACGAGTTTGTACAGACCTAGAAATGGCGCATCTGCAGACTGCGGCCAGACAGCACTGGCGCAGCTGGGTCGTTTTCACTTAGCAGAATTAAGCTTCCTTCAGGAAACTTGACTGCCATTGCATAACTGAATGGCAGGTCTACATAAGTCCATACTGGGAACTTCTTTCACACTGACCTGTGGGTGCCCCTGTGCTCAGTGTAGCTAGGATTTACCGTTGTGATCAGCTGTGTTTGGCCATCCTTCCCACCCAAGACCCCACATTTCTCAAGGACACAAAAGAGATAAACAGCAGTCAACAAAGGTAGACTTCCTTCTTTCTGAATTAATGGTAATGTCTATGTTGGATTTGGTTAAATTTATTTTTGTAGTCTCAAGATCTCCCAGTAGGTTTTCTTTTTATCTTCTATCCTGGCTAGGGAGAAGTACAGCACTACACATAGGTAAAAATTGGTGGTGTTTTGCTTCTGGTATAATCCAGGCAACAGTAGCTCATATGCCGATCATCTTGGATACTCAGGAGGCTGAGCTCTGAGGATCCTTGTTTGAAGCTAGCCTCAGCAGAAAAGTCAATGAGACTCTTATCTCCAATTAACCACCAAATAGGCTAGCAGTAGAGGTGTGACTCAAGTGACAGAACAGATTCTTGAGCAAAAAGCCAAGAGAGAGCAAGAAGCCACAAGTGCAGGCCCTGTACTGGTGTGCATACACACACGGAGTTGGCATAATACACAGATTGATCAGCTCCAACTCTGGATCCATGCTGGGTCGGTTTGATTGTCAACAAATGACATACTCTGTGACCAGGGGCAAGTTAGTTAACCTTTCTTAGCGTCATTGTTTTCTTTCTTAAAATCAGAATGGTCAGCGTCCCAGGTCTCAGAAGGTTACTGGAGGATGGAATGAAGTAGTATGTCCTGCTAACGTAGCATCGCCTGGCACGTGAGTGCTGACTTCTCTTACCCCTCTGTAGTACTGACCACACGAAGCAGAGAAACAGGAATCCCTCATCTCTGCACTGACTCGAATCCGTGGCCGAGCATTTTGCCATTCATTCAGACCGCCTTGCCCCAAACCGTACCCCAAATAGGAGGTAGTCCTGACCTTTGGCAAACGCTCAGGGTCTCCAGGGTGCCGGGGAATGACCTTCTGTAACCTCTGGAAACCATAATCGATGGTGGGTTCATTGAGTGCTGCAACGAAGAAGTCACACAATTAGAAGCTTCTCAGAAAACCAAGCCGAACGTGATCTGCGACACGGAACCTGTGGGAGTGACGTGGAGTCCAAAGCACAATCGCGGTGTGAGCCTGCTCACGAGTGAGGGTGTAGAGGGCTGCGGGGCCCGTTTCCCCCGTGGATGGCCGCTGGCCCCACAGGCCCAGGGCAGCCCGAGGAGCACAGTTCTCTGAACACCGATCCCTTCTTCCATGATTATAGATAGGACACAAAATACATTTCGTTACTTTTGATGGGACTGGGGTTTGAACTCAGCATCCTGGGCTGCTAGGTAAGGCACTTAAGCAGTGCCCAGTCCATTTTACTGTAGTTGATCTCCATTTTGCCCAGAACCAGCCTCAGAGTGCAACTCTGTCACATAGCTAGGATTAAAGGCATAAACCACCAGGCCCAGCTAGTAAAAGGCTTTTGATGTGAGATTTAGGATTCACCTTAGTTGACATTCAGGTCAAAACACCCAAGGGCTTGTCTGTGGCCCCCTCACATCAGAATCAGTGGCAGAATTAGAAGCACTTGTGAGAGGGTAAAACCTGTGCTAGCCCTCCGTTGATAGACTATCTTAGGGAACCTTCTAAGACCCTGGGTAGAGTCTACAAAGAGATAAAGCCATTTTAACACATCTTCCATTCAACCTTTCCATCTGAAATGACAGACCCACTCACTACCATTATTAGAATTATTTCAAGAAAAAGAAACACCTAAACCTCCCTCCAGGAGGACTCCACTGGACTCCTCTTTGCGGCCCTTCTCGGAATAGTCTAGCTACTTCTTTCCATAGCCTGCCATTCACTTTCGTATGAAATTTCTGTTTGCAAGAACTGGGGACAATAGGCCTTGTGCTCCTCTCGGCTGCAGTCCCTGAACTAACATAGGAAGTTAATCGCTCTGTTCTCATTACTTCAGAATCCATCCCAGGCCGCCCGGCACCTTCCACCTGTCTCAGCTGAGAAAGTGGGAAAGATGGCCGCCCATTCACCAGCTGCGTTCCAGGTTCCAATGGGGATTTTAATTTTTTGTATTTCTTTTCTTCTTTAACCAAAGTATTCAACCAGGTATTTTCTCCCTTACTAAGTGAAAAGGCAGTCTTGTATTTCTTACATCCAGCTATACATTAAAAAAAGGTGCCACATTCTTCACTTAAAATGCATTTCCATTAACCTAAATTTTAAAAGTAAGATTCCTACTACTAACTTTAAAAAACTGTATTAAATTCAAATAGATTCCGAGGCTAATGGGAAGCAATTTGTACACCAGCCCAAACCAACCGGCCCGCTTTTCAAAATACAGGTATGATAATCTTGTGGTTTTAAAAGGACATTTAAATTGAAAGACTGTGAATTTAGTACATAATTATACCAATAGAACCCTTTAACTTGTCAACTTGTAAATCTAAAAGGCTATCAATCATTTCTGAGGAGGAAATAAACCTTAAAATTCCTTGATTGACAGGACTTCTTTTTCTTTCTCTCTCACATATAAAGTAAGAAAAAAATGGCTGCATAATCTGGCCAGAAATCCATTTACAAAAGTACACTGTTTTACATGGGCGAGTAAAGAGCCAGTAATTACACCTCCAAAAGACACATAAATCAGACTAAGTACTTTTTCCTCACTTGTATATCTTAAGTCAGAGTGAACTTTGAGTAAGTTTTTATTAAAAACAATTTTTCCCAAATGCAGTGCTTATTGAAGTTGTTAATAGAGTCACAGTTTCATTTAGGATAATGTAATCATTTTTGCAAATAAGAGATTCAGTCAATTCTGCGCCCCCTCCACACACACACCCTTTCCCAAACAGTAAACTTGTCTCTTGTGGAAATTAACTAAAATGATACCCAGGTGTACCAAGTCTCTCTATACTATTATGTGAGTTAAGGCACAATATTTATTATTCCTTCCATTTTATGAATTACTTTCTAAACCCTTGAGAAGATTTTTTTTGAATTAGATTTGTGGAGAAAAAGCCATAGAATTCCTTACACAGAGAATCAGTTACTCATAAAATCCATGGTATTTAATCAAGAAATGCATGAGAGAGACAGGAATGAGCATTAAAGTTTAAGTTATTTTCCAAATCCATCCCTCCTCCCATCATACTAATTGCCAACAAAAACAACCCACCATAAATAGTAGACAAATAAATGTATCATTTTTGTATCTGAACATGTAATCTGCATCCTAAAAAATTCCAACTCTTGGCTTTATTTGTTTCTGTCTAGTCCACCCATAAAAGCTGAATGTGGACCTGCCCCTTTACTTATTTGCATAATGATTCCTATTGTGTTTAGAACTCCGTGGCTATTCATGGAAAGATTGATGTATTGGGAGGGTAGGGAATGTAATGTGACTTTTCTGTCCGTAAAACCAACTCATTGCAGAATGACTGGCACTTAATATCATCAATTAAAAGAATCAATTTAAATATCATATACAACTAATAGCTAAAGAGCTGAGAAGTCATTCTGCTGCCCTGAAGAGTAATTGAATTAGACATATTAAAGTCATTATTCAAAGAAATATAAGCATCTACTCTATTGAGGAAAACTATGAGGTAGAAGACACAGTAAACAACAACAGCTTCTAATTTATTCCCCATGCCTTTATGATTTGCTTTTTGCTCCTAGTTTACATATATTGATTTGCATTCTGTTTAGGTATTAACTATTAGAATGGAATTATCCAGTACTATAGACAAATGCTAACATTATAAAGATAGGCCAGATGTAGTACAGTGTCCTAAATTCAAAGGAACCTCATGATTTTTCTGGTTGTAATGACTAGAGAAAAAAATTAATTACTAAGTGAGAAGGGCCATCTAATAAGGGTGATACTTTAAAAAGCACACACAACCCTCCCCCCTAGAAAGAAGATTAAATATTTAGGATAGAATAGAGTAAGATATAGAATGGAGTAGAATAAAATGTGATAGTATTTAAAACAGAATTTTGATATAGTCCTCAAAATCAATGTTATAGGAACATATCTACTGGCATATATATATATATATATATATATATATATATATATATATATAGCTAGGTTAAACATAGATTGTAGAAACACACACACATATGTATTATGGTTACTTTTTAAAAGAACATGTAAAGAAACTGTTAAAACACAGACTGCAGAAAGTTGTTTCTAAGTCATGATTCTTAGGGTACTTTCCTTCTTTGTGCTGTGTATTTTCTGTTTTCTATAATGAACATATATTACTTTTATAATCAGAGGGAAAGGTTAAGAACAAGAGATTGTTTCTGAGATGGAATCTGACCTGCTTGTATAAAGTAATGACATAAGAAACTATGCCTTAAAAGGGGTCTGTGTACCCTTTAACAACCTTGCATAGGTTATTACAGACCATAAGAAAAATAAGTAGTATACTTTTTCCAGTTGTATAAATATGTGACTATTCATAAAATCTCTTGGAAATCAACAGAGAGGGTCGTGGGGGAGGAATCATAAAGAATAGTATATTTATTTCATCAGTGGGGCTAGTCGTACCTTAGGGACACACATCTACTCTGCAAGAATGTAATATAAAGTTAATTCTTTAACAAAATGACCTCATTGTGTTCAGGCTCAGGAGGCACTGGTAGAAATGGGACTAATCAAACTTTTCCCCCTTCAAACTTAGGACAATTCTGGAATCTGGTAGAAAAAAAGTGAAGACTCAGGATCATCTTAGATTGAAAAAGAAGGAAAGCAGATAAAGCCGTAAGCTGCGAAAGGAATAGAAAGGAAGAGCAGCCTCTGGTGCTGGCTCCTAGCGCCTCATCCATGCTGGTAAAGGATTTCTGAGTGTGTCCTAAATAGCGAGGGATGACAGCACCATAAGGGGGGCTAAGAACCATCCCTCGGCCTGAAGAGAAAAGACCCGATGTGTCACTCCTCAGGGTAAAATGGGCCAAGGTATGCATTTAAATTCCAAAAGGTATTGGATTGTCCACTTATTTGGTAATTAGAGCAGTGTATATCCTGTGCATGTGTTAAACATTTGCAATTTGGTGCCATGACAGCATTAAGCCCTTAAAAATAAACTCCCCGGAAAGTATGCGTAACGGACTCAAGAGGAGAGCTGGGCTGCAGGACTGCAGGACTGGCGCCCAGCACGCACTCCCCTGCTCCCACTGACCTTCCACAAAGGCACACCTCGCCCGCTGCATTCGCGTGTGTACCAGTTCTGGGGTTGAACTCAGGGCCTCCGTGATGTCCCTGAGCTGCTTTTGCTCCAGGCTGGTGCTCTACCCCTTGAGCCAATAATGGCTAAGTAGTTTGCTGGAGATAAGAATGTCACAGACTTTTCTGCCTGGGCTGGCTTCGAACCATGATCCTCAGATCTCTGCCCTCTGTGTAGCTAGGATGACAGGCGTGGGCCACCCCTGTGCCCCCCACGCCCCTGGATTATCTACTAAGGCCACAATATACTTAAAGAAGACACACTTTCAAACTGTAACCAGGCTTTGAGCAGCCACAAACAATTGAATTCACAATGTTTCCACCAGCTCCTTTAAGCTTACTAACTGTTAAGAAAATTGGAAAGTTTTCTGTAAGTACAGAAAGAGCAAGCCTGCAGGACACGCACCACCGCGGCAGAAAGGGTTCGGAGATCTCCCTGCGTGGCCCCAGGATGCGTCCCATGGCCGCGGCCGGCAGTGTGACCAGAGAAAAAATCAAGGACTCAGTCAAACAGTTAAAAGTATAAATCAAGTCCTTTCAGTGTGTTGGGGCTTTATTTAGATTTCTTCCCAAGCTCATCATCCCAGAAGTCCCTGAAGGAAACCAGTAACTAAATGCCCTTTCCTTCTGGACCCACGAGGTCCCAGTGTTCCCGTAGCATGAAATGTTGTGCACAAAGAAAATTTAGATAGGCAACTAAGACTAACCATAAGATTATCAAATTCAACTTAAAACAGCTAATAAAAGGGAAATTCTGACCCTCATTAATATGTAGACTTTCCACACACACACACGTATCCAGAAAATTATTTCAGCAGATTTCAATTAAAATCGTGTAGTCATAACTGATGAACTCAGTTATGAAAATGGACTTTTCTCTGTTCAGAGTGAGCTTTTCTCCTCTATCCTTCTTCTGGAAGGAACTCCTTGAACACTTGCTCCTGGAAACAATGGAGACCCTGGGGCAGAGCCGCGTTCCCAAACACTAGGAAAAGGGCTCAGGGTGCTGGTCCCACACAAGCTCGCCGAGTCCCCAACTTTTATTTTGTAGCTCAGCAACCCACTTCAGTATGCTAACATATTTCGGGGATTTTAATTTCCTTTTTTTAATGGTTGTGTGACATGATGTCATTTTGACTGGAAATGAAATGTAGATATTAGGAAGGTAATATTTATATTCTATTGCCATTTAGTGTCCAAACAAATAGGTAGACTCCTTGCCAAGTAATAAATAAAAGCTCCATAGCAAAGGCAATGATAAAACCAGCACCTGGGTCTCAGCTCCCCTGGTGACTGCTCTGTATTTGAAGCAAAGGAGTAAACAGCCAAGCATTTCCCAGGCAGGCAGATCCATTCGGGGCGGGGGAGGTATTACATACATGTTAGGCTGAGCCTTTTTGTTCTATAATGGCCCATTTTTTCCCTCAGTCACTAAATTAACAAGCAGAAGTAAACAATAAAACAGCAAGTTATCTTCACAAACCTATCTTTAAGAGTGACTTTAAAATATACAAATGAAAAAAAAAATCAACCAGAGGCCCCAACACGAGCCAGAAATGCAGTTAATGAAAAAGTGGATTGCATTTCTAGGCAATAGGGTATCTTGTTACCTGTTTGGTGCAGAAGTGGCGTGCCAAGTTGGTGCACCCACGGAAGATTAGAAACACCCTGCAGGAAATCCAGAGACAAACCTCTCGCAAAGGAGCCCCTGCTTCGAGCAGGGAGCAGGCCGGCGCCAGGTGGCCTGTCTCAGGACAGCTTTGAGGGCTGCGATCCCAATAAAAATGTGTGTCCAGACCTAACTAACATTGAGGCCAAAGGCAAATCTCCAACGAACTTCTTAATTACAAGTCTTCAAATGTCTTTTGAGATTCAAAATTCAAAATGCAATGGTAGCTCATCCCTGGCATCCTAGCTGCTCAGGAAACTGAAGGACCACAGGTCAAAGCTAGCATGGAGCAAAATCCATGAAAGTCTGTTTCTGAAGAACCAGCCAAAGGCCAAGCTTGAAGTGCAGCCTTAGTGATATAGCCCTATCCATAAGTAAGCCAAGCAAGAACATAAAGTCCTCTCTGAGTTCAAGTGCTAGTCAAGCCAATCACAAAAGAGAGAGAGAGAGAGAGAAGAGAAGGCGAGGGGCAGCGAGAAGAGAACAGAGAACAGGAAGACGAGGAAAGAAGGGGAGAAGTGGGCGAGAGGAGGAAGGAAAAGTAGGAGAAGAGAACACAGACAGAAGGAGAGGAGAAGAGAGTGAAGAAAATGAGGGAGGGATGACACTGTTCAAAAGGAAATTTACTCATAACCTCACTCAGGTGACTGTAACCCCTCCGTACACACCTTTACAATAACCCAAGTTTTGGGGGGAAAATAGGAAAGAGGAGAGAAGTGAAGACAAGCAAAGTAGAGAAGAAGGGGACAAGAAGAAAAGGGGAGGGGAAGAAAAGGGAAGGGAGAGAAGAGGGAGGAAGAGGACAGAGAGGAAGAGATAGGTGAGGCAGACAGAAGAGAAAAGAAGACAAGAAGAAGAGAGGTAAAGCAGGGATAGGAAAAAGGAGCAGAGTGAAGGGGAAGGGAAGAAGATGGAGACAAGGAGAAAAGAGGACAGCAAAGGTAAGTGAAAAGGAGAGGAGAAAAAACAAGCAGAGGAGAGAGGATGGAATGAAAGGAATAGTAGAGATGGGAGGAACGAAGGGGCGAGGAGAAAAGAATGGAGGGGGAAGGAAAAAGAATGATAAAGATAAAAGAGGGGAAAGAAAAGTGGAGAGCAAAAAGAACAGAAATGGAGGCAGAGGGAAGAGGAAAGAAGACAAGAGGCAGAAAGAAGTGGAGAGAAGGGAAGAGGGGTGGAGCTGTGAGGGGAAGGAGAGAGGAGGGAGGGGAGGGGAGGGGAGGGGAGGGGAGGGACAGGAGAACTGGAAGGGGAGGAAAGAGCAGAGAGAAGAGAGTCCATGAGAAGACCCAGGAGAGAAGGAAGGGGGGGTGAGGCCGAGGGCAGGGGTGTGAAGACAGAGAGGAGTGGGGAGGAGAGGGGAAGAGGAGAGGTGGGGAGGAAGACAGGGAGGCGAGGGGGGAGGGAGGAGAGGCAAAAGGTAGAAGAGGAGGAAGAAAAAGGAGGAGGGAGGAGGATGAAGGAGGTGAGAAGTAGAAGAGGTGGAGGAGTAGGTGGGAGGAAGTATGGGAGGAGAAGGTGGGAGGGGAGGTGGAGGGAGGATGGTGTGGGAGGGAAGGAGGTGATGGAGGAGGAGGTGGGAGGAAGAAGGAAGAGATGGAAGGTGGAGGAAGAGGAGGAGATAAGGGGAGGAGCTGGTGGAGGAAGAAGAGGAGGAGGAGGTAGTAGGGGAGGAGTGGGAAGACGGGAGGGAGGAGGTAGAGGAAGAGATGGAGGAGAGAACAGGAATAAGGAGGAGGTGGGAGGAGGGAGGAGGAGGTGGAGGAGGACAGGAAGAAGAGGAGGAAGTGGGAGCAGGTGGAGGATGAAGAGAAGGGAAGAGGAAAGGTGGGAGGAGGGAGGTGGAGGGAAGAGCAGGTGGAGGAAGAGGTGGGTGGGAGGAGGAGGGAGGAGTTCAGGAAGACTGTATCTTGTGCACCAGTGGCCATGGTTCACCTAGGAGGCTCTGGGAGCCCTGCCCTCCTCACGGGACTGCAACGAGCCTGCATGAGTCTAGAAACTCACTGTCACAAAGCAGATGCTGTCCTGAGGAGGGACAAGTGTCTGAACAAAAAAGCAGGTCACTGATTTCCTGTGTCCCGCAGAACACAGCTTTGTTACAGAAGCGTGTTGGATGCGCCCTCTTCCTGGGTTAGGCTGCGTGCCCTGGTCAGACATCTTGACTAACATAAATGGTACGCATCTTTATACCCTCTCCCTCCGTAATGGCTGCAGCATATTGTATATGAAGTCACCATAAATGAAATAAATCTCCTATTAATGAGGATGGAGGGGTTTTCCCCCCAAACTTACAGACTTAAGAAGAGCCGCTCAAATTCCTGAGCGAATATGCCATTTCAAGTCCTTTTATACATCCATTTCCTAACTGTCCTGCACCAGACTTGGAGCAATTTGCACATCAACAGTCGCCTTTCAGTGTCAACTGCAAAAGGGTCATTTTTTCAAGTTCCATTTCCTGAACTCCATTCTTGTGTAGTTAGCAGACATCCGTGGGTGCTGGGGAGATGTTAATGATCACGAGGATCCTGAGGATCCGGCAGGGCCATCACGCGGGATCTCCAGAGCTCAGGCTCGCTCAGGAACATGCAGATGCTCACCCACACTGTCGCATGGATTCCTACAGTGTGCCCTCCCTCCACCTACATATTTAAAACGGCCACTTCAATTCACAGGTGGGAAACTGACACAGAAAGGGCAGTGAAGTGTCAAAGATTATAAAAGGTTTTTTTTTCAAAAATTAGTGATCTCTGAGCGAAACAGGAAAAAAATACAACCAGCGCCCATCAGCTGCACTCAGCAACTCAAGGGCAGCGATGGGAGGGAGGGAGAGGGAAGAGGGAACAGCTGACACTGAGCAGAAGGAAAGAAACGCACATATCACCCGATGTAGAAGAAATAGTTGTACTGTCAAAGCTCATAGAATTCACCACCATTATAGACCATGATAATGACAATTGGCCTTGTGAAGGTTAAAATGCGTTTATGACTTTATCACTATCCCATAATACTGTAAAATTCGTGAAATTTATGTAATCTCAATAAAAAATCATTAAAAAAATTAACGGTCTCATTATTTGTTGGTGTTGTTATTCCAGGATGGCTTTTAATATTGTTGAACCTCAATTTGTAGCATATGGATAAGTCTACCAAGCCAACTAAACTGCTTCTGTAGTGACCAGAGAGCATGAAACTAAATTCCTGCACTAACTCGAATCCTGCCCCTCATCCAGGGTTTGTCCACACAGGAGAGCACACAGCATCAACACACACACACATACACTGGAAGAGGCCACCCTGGGGGAGGAGCCTTGCCCTGAGCCATCAGGCTGTCTTCCGGTATCCAGTTCCGACAGGTCTGAGCTCAGGGGGTGATCTCAGGGCTGACGAGTGTATTTTGGGACAGGGGACACACAATGTGATTGAGAGACACTAATGTTTTCAAACCATAATCCCGTGCGGTTTTCTAGATGTTGGGTAAGGAATCCCAGCAGAGAGGAGCAGAGCAGCCCCTCCCTGCCCTGCCTGCAGTGGACGAGGCGGCCCTGGCGTCATTAGTGACTTCCAATCTGCTCATTATTTTGCCACTGATGACACAAGTTGCCCAGTTACTGAGTGTGCAGCTCAGGCTCGGCGTGGCCTTCCGGGGGTGTTCATTTACATCCCCAAACCTGATCCAGTTTAACACTAAAATACAACTCCTAAGCAAACAGCTCAATCTTCATGGGTTTTTTAAACCACTCAACATTTGTCATCTTTTGATTTAAAACAACAAAACCCTTTTGGATTATTAACGATTAGGTTTCCCAGACATGTATGTTCCTTGAAGGGAAAAGAGAAGTGGGATTCTCAGTGCCTAATGGATGACGGTGTTTAAGTATTGAAGGCCAGTGCACTCTGTCCGTCTGTCTTTACATTTAAGGATAAATCTATAATTCTCTTTCTTTCCCTGTGACGTACCTTCTGATAGAACAAGAGTAACATTACTTCTATAATTGTTCCTCAGATTTCTTCCCAGAGAGTTTTGACAGTAACTGTTATCAAAGCTGGGGGGGGGGGGTTCACCCGGCCTGTCTGATAAACATGTTTGTTATGTCCCCACCCCAGCGAGCGCTGTGACACTGGACTTTTATCAAGCCGAGTGTGCTCAGAATGAGCTTAGAACAGCAATTGCCGGGAATAGGCAGGCGATAAACCGCATTGATTTAACACATCTTGTTTTCAATCATGCCTGGATTTTCTGAGCACGCATTTTTCCTGTACTCTGGCTTGTAGCTTTTATCTGACGAGCTGATCCTTTTCACTGGGAAATGAAAAGGTCGCACAATAAGACACGGTTTACTGGAACTTGAACACGCACCAGGGAAAGTATTTTAGATAAATACTGTCAGACATAGTGGAGCTGAATTTCAACAGCACAATTGCTAAACAACAATACTTATTACTCTTCTCGAACAAGCCACCAGCAACGCAGGGCTCTCAGCGGGGGCACGCACCAAGTCAGGCACCACGCCTGAGAAACCTTCCCCGAGCCGCACGAACCAAGCCCGCAGAGCCGTGCTGAGCCTGCCTTGTGATTGTTAATATTAGAGTTTTATGAGACAACTCAAAAAAGCGACTCCCCGCTGGTCACCATAGTTGCTTCCTTTAAAACAGCCAGGTAGAGGAAGAGGTCTAAAGACCAATTGGGGAGAAAAACAATCCCAAAACACGGAAACGAACTTGGCTCCAAGTGGACCACTAACTCTACTGGTGAGAAATGAACGGCTCTGGAAGCAGCGATAGAGAGAGGGAAGCGAGTATCTGGGAGACGCACAGCATGCGGGCCACGGGGAAGCCCGCACCCCCTGAACGACCCCAAACCCAACTTCAGTTGGCCTTTTTGCAGCATTCACTCCACCCGAATGTTATTATCTCAAAACATCTTTGCCCTGACTAGCCAGAATGACGATCTGGAAGCTTCCCCCAGCCTTCTGAGGATACCTGGGCCATGGCTACGGGCACAGCATTAACATCTCTGTTTACAGGACGGGGACGACTCAGCGATCCTCCCAAAGGAAGGCCTGCCTTGGCTGGTTATTAACTACGCACTGTGTCCTAAGCAACTGCGTAGCCACTTCAGAAAAGGAAAAGACACCGAGGCCACAAAAGAAAACCAACATAGTGTCAGGTCTCAGAATAGTCACAGCCACTCTTGAACAGGCGTGTGTTCCTGTTGGGGACCACACGGGACTGCGCAGGTCACACTGCAGGCTAGCCTCGGGTTTGATGAGTGGCGTATGATCTACTATTATCCGTGCAGTTCATGGGACAGGGCCTCTCTAAGTAGCTCAGGCTAGTCTTAATTTGAGATCCTCCAGCCTCGGCCGCCTCAGTGCTGAAATTACTGGCGTGCGCCCCTTGGTTGTTTTTTTTTTGGGGGGGGGGGGTCCGGCGTGGGCCTGAACTCTGGGCCTGGGCGCTGTCCCTCAGCTCTTCAGCTCAAGGCTAGCACTCTACCACTTGAGCCACAGCACCACTTCCGGCTTTTTTTCTTTTTGCTTATGTGGTGCTGAGGAATCGAACCCAGGGCCTCAGGCATGCAAGGCAAGCGCTCTACCACTGAGCCACCTTCCCAGCCCCCGCCCCTTGGTTTTGAATGTCATCTTGACTGTAGTAATTGCTGCAAACCCGGCTTTGCAAAGTCCTGGGACCACCCGAGGAACCCGGTACAACCCAGTGTGGAGATATGAGACCCCGTGGACTGGTGGACTCACGTTCAGAATGCCCCCCTCCCTGGGCGCAGCTCACAGGGCGCACGGGGTTTGGGACAGGGCTCCACTCAGCAGCTCCCGATTCAGGAAATAAATCCTAAGAGGGGTAAGGACCCACTGCATTCCTCTATGTATGACTTATCCGTGTGGTAACGCAAGGAGGACCACACAGCGAGTATTTCACACGGCTTCACCTGCGCAACTTCCACAAAAAGATCCAAGAGGGGCGCCATTATTATTTCCATCCCCTAGAGAAGACAGCTGATGGCTGGATAGACCTAATATCGACAGGGCAGAGATTCAGACCCAGGCGGGCAAAGTCCAGAGCCCTGCTCTTAACCACTGGCACGGCACGCCTAAGCAGGACAAGCCAACCAAGGGTCGCCAACGTGGCACGTGAGCACCAAGGGCTACCTCTAGCACAGTATCTCTGATAACATTTTTTGCTCTTACCTTCTATCTCTGATTTCTTAGATTTTTTCCCCTTCATCTTCTCTTATTTCCTACAGAATTCTATGTCACTTACTCCAGGTCTCATCTGAGACCTGTCCAATAGCAAATCTCCATCCTTGTGTCCCTTCTGGTGTAAGTCATAGCTAGATTTGCATTCTGACTACATCACTCACCAGCTATGTGCCTTTCAGAAAAGAAACTCGCAGTCCTCTGAGTCTTCCTTATCTTGTCCAATGCTAGTGCATAATAAATACTCAACAGGCAGTTGTTTCTATAAGTAGAGCACTTGCCATGGGATACAGGATTGTGTGTAAGCTACAGGCGTCAGTGGATTTATCTACACGGCCTTTACCCTGGAGGTACTCAGCGGGTAAATCTAAATATTCTAGAACACTGATTGTGGCTCACTTGTTGAGGCTCAACCCTTCTTCCCTCCTTACACTAATTTGACATTTCAGCTCGAAGAATTCTCCCACCTCTGATCCTGAAGTAAGACCCCGACATGTGGCTCTTTCTGGAATTGGACACAACAGTTTTAATATGTGAAAACAAAAATAAGTGAGAGACACCAAGCTTGGATGGGGTTTGTTTCCAGACCTGTGATGCTAGACGTGCCTTAACACAATAAAACTGCCTACTTGCTGCATGCAAGGCCCTGTGCTTAAGAAGATGAAGAGAGAGAAGACAGCACAGGTCCTGAGGTTCTGTGACTCTCTGGCTATGGGGTCACTGTGAGATGCCTTGCTGGAGGAAGAAATAATCCAGGAGGCAGGCAGCCTGTAACCAGCCACTCAGGACACAAAACTCAGCAGCATCAGCACAGTCACAACCTACCACATAGAAGAATTTAAAAAACCCCACACAGTGGACTGAGGGAAATAGTTGGCCAAAGAGGATATCTGCCAAGTAGGACGCAGAAGGATCAATAGGAGTTTTTCCTTGGAAAAGTATGGGAGAAATCCAGATAAAAGGAACAGCATGAGTCAAAGTAGAGAGGTAAAAAGCAGGCCAGAGTGAATATTGAGGTTTGGGTAGAGTGGAGAGTTGAAGATAAACCATGATCAAGAATATGGGCCTTGATTGTCTTGGGGGGGGCGCAACACAGGAGTCATTTAAATTCTCCATCTGGCGGCGGGGGTCGGGGGCATGGTATGATCTGTGTGTCAAACACATTATCACAGGGGTCACAGGAAAGGTGGATTTTAGCGTCAGCACTACTGAAGTAGTCCACATGGGAAACTGAAAAAACCTAAGGGGGGGAGGCGTGTGAGGAGAAGGCAGATGGCTGTCAGAGGCATTTCACAAGAGAATTTGCACGACTTCAGCCACGTGTCAGATGTGAGAGGTAGGAAGAGCGGACGCCACCTCTGATGCACCCGCTCACCTGCCTGGGCAGGGGAAGCCCTTATTTAGTGAGGGTTTTTTTTTTTTTCCGTGCATGAAGAAGACTATATACAGCAAGGAAAAGCCCAGGCGTTTGGTTTCAGACACATTGGATTTCAGGTGTCCGCAGGATACCCAGGTAAAGCTGATCGTCAATGGCTGGAAATAAAGCACAGAATCTCAGGACAAAGATCAAGGACAGAGCCATCTGTGGGTCACACCAAGACACAGATAACAGTGACACCATCCGGTGAGAAGAGATCTGGGGACGCGCAGCCCCGTGGGGAATGCCAACAGGTTCAGGATGATGACAGAGAGATCCAGAGATTAAACAAACATACAAAGAACCAAGGGCAGGCCAGAAAGATAGAAAGGATACTGTGGAAGAAGAATGTCCCTGAAATAAAAAATGAGGAACTCAAAATGTAAGGGAGTCATGAGCAACACCCCATGCTGCCGGGTAACTGGCCAGTTGGGATCTGAGGAGGAGTTTTAAAATGGACGATTGTGCAGTCAGTATGACAGGAGGTGGAAACTTGAATCTAAAAGCTCCAGCTTGCTTTTGCCGCAGTCACTCTCACAAGGGTCTGAACTCAGGTGAGTGCGGACAGCGAGCTTGTTTGCTCACTGTAGCTCCTCATCCCAGGAGGCGTAAGAGAGTTGGAAGAAATTCAGCCCCACATGGAAGACACCTCGGTTCCAAAATGTACAGGTCCCCAGAGAACAAAGTTCTGTTGCCCTTCCTGCAGAGCTGTGAGAATTGTCCAGCATTCTCCTCTGCACGGCTGGGAGGTGAGGTGAGGACCGCCTGGCCCTGTGGCTCTCCCGCCCCACCGCCCGATGCCCCTGTCCTTCAAGAAGCCCATGGGATGAAGACGGCCACAGGGCGCACCCCACTAGTCAGTTTACGCTTCCGCTCGCGTTCCTTCTGCACCTGCTAGCACGAAGTACTGACGAAATGCAGCGCACATGCAAGGGGAACTGGATCTTCCCCTTTGGATCTTGGTGGTCTTCGGATTGGTCCCTAGTGTCTCTTGATCAGTAGGTGTCTGGTTCAGCAGCTCCCCTGTTCGGGCATTACTGTGGACGGTGGCACGCGGCCGCTTCCTCAGTGACCCTGGCCTTCCTTACAGAGTGAACGTTACAATCTCACATTCGTTGCTATTAGCTCAGGAGATGTTGGAAACCAATTTTGAAAAGCAAGTAATAAAGCACCACATAAAAAATAATGGTGTAATTACTTCTTGGTCAGGTTAAACCTACTGTGAGGATAAAAACCAAAGGGAGCACGGAGCATCAGAAATGCACTTGCCGTAAACTCGACCCCGGCCAGGAGATGCGCACTGTGTCCCCCCCCCCCCCCCCCGCGCGGCTCCAGAAGACCACGCGTGCCTCGCGGCATTACCGAGCATCCATGCAAGGCGCTTTAATGAACGGATCCCACCAGTGCCTGTGCAGCCCCCAGCCGCTGGAGAGACTGGACCCAGGGCTGGATTACTGACATCATTGACCTGCGGGCTCTAGGATTCTAATTCAGATTTAAGCCCTAAAGAAAGAGCTTCTAGAAACTGCATCAGAGGGAAATAACCCTGCTACTATCAGGTGTTCTCCAACTACACAGGAAAGAAAAGGCGGGAGGTGCTCATTGGGATGGCAGCCACACTGACCCGGAGGAGGTGAACGCCTGGTCACCTGCACACAAACCACAGACAAGCCCGCCTCTTCCCGCAGGCCAAGAGTCTTTCACTTGTCAGCCAAGGGACAAAAGAGGTGTTCCGATACACTGGCCAATTCTGGGTGCCGGAGGAGGATGCCACAGAACTCACAGTGCTGCGCGGCTTGGTCCACGCTTCAAGTTCGGGCCTGGCTTGTGTTGCTCTGGGCTGCTCCCAGCTTTTGGAAGCTGTGTGGTTCGTGTCTGTGGCCCATGGACTCAGTGACAATGGTGTGTGGGAACGCGGCCCGTGCTCAACAGCGCCCCCCGCCGCGCTCCTGTGCTATAATTTCTGCAGGCCCACGAAGGGTGTCACCAATGTCCAGTGTGGAATAAAGATTCTCTCCCGAGAAAGGCACGTGTATTCACACACCGTCCTTCCGGCAGGATGCTGTGTGGGCTGTCAGTTACAGCCCAGGCTGATTCTCACGCGTGGAGGTGACATTTCAATGAGGACAACTCAGAGGGAGATGTAAGCAGCCATACATGGGTAGTGGCTTAGCAGTGGGTGTAAGCTTTCTGAAGGGCCAGCTGTTGCCTGTGGGTGGAGAGGAAGAGGACTTAACCTGAAGGACAGACGTACAGAAGGGCGCCGGCGGCTCATGCCTGTCATCCTAGCTACTCAGGAGGCTGAGATCTGAGGATCACAGTTCAAAGCCAGCTGGGGCAAATAAGTCCATGGGACACGGACTAATCACGGAGCTGTGGCTGAAATGGTAGAATGCTAGCCTTGAGGCAAAGGAAGCTCAGGAGCAATGCTCAGACCCGGAGTTCAAGCCTCAGGGCCAGCACACATGCACACACCCACACACGTCTAATATGAAGGTGAGGGCTTTCAGAAGGAGCCTCGTGGGCACACAGACCGCTGCTCACACCTCCGTGTTCCCTAGACTAGTGCAGAACCACACCAAGGACGCCGGGGTTGTCAGCTTTCAGAAACGCCATCTAGGGCTGGAGGAGACATTTGTCCTACTAAGGCTGCTCTGCACCGTGTCTACTTCTCCCTAGCAGGAGACACTGAAATTCACTCACACCAAAGCTTCCTTAGCCCCGCCCAGCCCCGCCCTGCCCCGCCCAGTGGTGGCAGGGAACAATCAATGCCTACAAGGCAAACGCAGGACCCTTCCCCTTCACGCTGCTGCTGCTGCTTTGCAGTCCACCAGCCCTGGGGAAACGCTGGCGCATGCAGAGGAAATGAAAATGCGTGTTTAGCCTCAGCTGTGGCCCCGCGTCACCCGAGCCACTGTGTCAGAGTTGTCACTGCCTTTCCCCAGGGTGGAGCGGGTCTGCAGGAGCAGAGATCTGCTCAGTAAATGGCTGACCTGGTCCCAGATGGAAACCTTTTATGATTCCATTGAGACAACAGGTACCGTGACCCTTTAAGGACAGCATCAAACATCCTGGATTGCATTTTTCAAAAGCTACCCAGACAACTGTTAGGTACAAATTCATTTTTCTATATCTCCCTTCTAACTCCGGAATTAACAACTTAACCTTGAAGTAATCATCTAGAGGGCCAGAGGCACGCCTGTCCAATCAGCTTTCGAGTCTTCTTGTGCACTGAATGCCCTTGTGTATAACACACACACACACACACACACACACAAGCTTGCAGCCTAAACGATCAGTGCAAAATCAACAACTAGTTAACAGTTCAATCACAACTGATGTCAAGTGAAGGAAGGTCTTCTCCACCGCCCCTCCACGTAAGCCACAGTTAAGGTGAAAAAGGCCATTTATGAAGATGTGATACATGTTAGCCCATGTGAAACCTGCAAGGAAGGATGCCTATGAGCGACAAGCAGAGGAACAGAATAGAAAATCTAGGTGTCCTAAGAAGCAGCAAGGGTGATGGGGAGGCTGGGGGGAAGACATTTAAAAGCAGCAGCGTATTCAGTATATCGGAGAGAACTCGGTTCAAAGGCACATTTGCAGGCCTAGAAAGGCCAGAAACAACCATAAGCATCAATGCCAGGCTGATTAGCCATGGCGGGCAAAGTGTGGGGAGACAGCAATTCCAATCTTGTTTTCATGTGCCCAGTTATCCCCAACCCCCCCTGCCCCTACCCCCCATTGGTCGTGGGGCCTGAACTCTGGGCCTGGGGGCTGTCCCTCAGCTCTTCAGCTGAAGGCTGGCACTCTACCACTTGAGCCACAGCGCCACTTCGGGCTTTTTCTGCTTATGTGGTGCTGAGGGATCAAACCCCTCAGCATGCAAGGCAAGTGCTCTACCACGGAGCCACCTTCCCAGCCCCTCATATGCCCACTTTTAAATGATTAAGGCATGCAAATAAATAGGGAAGTATGACCCATACAAAGCAAGAAATAGATCTCTAAGAGGGGGAAGAGGAGGAGCAGCAGCAGCATCACCTGAACATTTTTCTTCTGGTAACTTGTTTTTGTTTTCAATACACTAAGTGCTCCCAATTCACAGGTGAAAATCTTGAGACTGTCACTCTGGAGGTGAAGGATTTGGCTTTTCCTTGCATCTGTGGCCAACATCCAGCCACTCTTTCCCACATTCTCCTCATAGGAAAGATCAGTCTCTACAACTTGCTGGCCTGTCACACACCAGATGGCAGCCAGCACTGGTGGCTCACGCCTGTCATCCTAGCTACTCAGGAGGCTGAGAGCTGAGGGTTGAGGTTCAAAGCCAGCCCGGGTAGGAAAGCCCATGAGACCCTTATCTCCAATAAACTACTCAGAAAAGCAGAAGTGGTGTTGTGGCTCCAGTGGTAGAACGCTAGCCTTGAGTACAAAGAGGCTCAGGGACAGCGCTCAGCCCCTGAGTTCAAGCCCAGGACTGGCAAAACAAACAAACAAAAAACAGATGGCTCCACATTTTGTAAAATGAGTGCTAACTGCAAGGAACAACAGAAGCCCTGCGATGGCTTCACCAAGGCTATTGTGAGCACAGCTAGCCATCGCCAACATGGCCCTTAGAGATGCTTCGCCAAAATGTCCAAGATGAAAAATACCTATCCCGCATTCCCTGTGTCACACAGTAGATGTGAATAGCCCCAGCGACTGAGCACAGTCGCTCTGCATCAGAGACTGTGCCCAGCACCACAGAGACACAGTCCCCCACCCCCCCCACACACACACACCCTGCCCGAGTCCCTGGCTACCTCTCAACGGCTCAACCGCTGTCACCATTTTTACAGAGAAGAGCTCAGGAATGACCGTCCTGGGACTTGAGTTCTGGGCCGTGGCTCTGGTACTGAGCCTCTTTTGCTCAAGGTGAGCGCTCTACCACTTGAGCCAGAGCACCACTTCTGCTTTTGGTGATAAGAGTCTCACAGGGACTTTTCTGCCTACATACACTGGCTTCGAACCACCATCCTCAGATCTCAGCCTCTCGAGTAGCTAGGGTGACAGGCGTGAGCCACTGGTGCCCGGCAAAGCTGACATATTTTGCCCACGTTTCACAGCACAAAATGCAGAACAAGATTCAGAGTCGCAGTCTGTCTCTTCTGCCTTCCTGGGGCTCCCCAACCTGCTCACATCCCCCGTGGGAGGATTTAGCTGACTCTGCCCAGCCCCCTGAGCTCAAGCTCCAGCACTGGCACACACTCATGCGTGTGTACACACATGGACACACACATGCGTGCGCACACACACACACGATACTTTGAGCAAAACTACCTGGCTTTCATGTGACAAATACAAATGTTTACACCCTATACTAAACAAAGACTAGGTCTAAGTAAGACCGAAGTTTATAAAGGGGAATACTCTAGAAGCCGTATTTTTGAGGGGTAGGGTGGTGAGGTCACCCACAAAAAAGAAAAAAAAAAGATGAGAAATAACACACTGCTCCATTACCGCCTTTCACGCTTTAATCGCACCTGGTGACTTTTCCTTCATCAAGGAGCTTGAAAATGGTACGGGGTGTGGAGGCCGCTCTGGGGAGCGCAGGTGAAAGTCTGATATGCTTTCTTCATTAACTGCTCCTGGCCCAGAAATGAGAGGAAAGCTACTCTTCCTGGGGAGTCTTTTAAGTGAAGAACTCATCTTAATTGAATGCGCACATCAGCTCGCTATCTCTGGATCCACCGGCCATTAACGCCCCGTTCCGTTCGTAAGGAGCGCCTTCCCGGCCTTTCTGGCTGAGCTGGGGCTGTGCACAGAGGGCTGTGAGATCCGGCAGGAATACAGAAGGGACAGGAGAGAGAGGGAGCCAGAATATTAAGCACTCGTCTTCACAACCGAACGAGCGTTCTGGGGCTGAGCAACAGCGAGCGCAGCAGCAAATAATATCGCCTGTGAAAACCTGCCAGCACCCAGGGCGGCTGAGGCCGAGGCCAGGGGAAGATGAGCCGCAGGCTGGGGACCACACGCTCTGAAAGAAGAACGAGGGGGGGGGATGCAGATCTCTCTCCTGCAATCTTTGGCCCCATCTGAAGTTTAACTCTCCAGGAAAGGAAGACCTAAGCAGGAGTTGCACCCACTGGAGCCACACAGCCAATTTCTGTGGGAGAGAGGAGGGGAGGAGAGGAGAGGGGAGGGGAGGGGAGGGGAAGGGAGGGGAGTCTAGAGATAGTGCTATGACAGTGGCATCTGGGCATCTCGTACTGAGCATGGAGCTTGGTAAAGTCAGAAGGGTGTGGGAGTCGGCCCCCTGCGGATGGGCTCACACTGCAGAGTTCGACGCGTAGAAGACATGGGCACATTTAGCTTCCTGCCATGTGGGGACCACGTGGGCCTGGCAGAGCCCTGAACGTGGGCACGAGAGCAGTGGAAAACCCCAGGAAGATCTGTCTCCAAAACCATCCAATGCCATCTTCTCAGACATCCTGCTTTGGCTTTGGAAATAGAAATCGGACAGTATTCCTCTTGGCCAAGATTCTAAAGCCAACAATGGCTGCGGCCCTGTACACACAGAGGAGGGTCCTCCTCACCTCGCTGTAGCCCTGACCTTGGAACATCTGCGTTGAGGACGTCAACTCAGACAGCCAACTCCCGGAGCAACCTCGGCCTGAAACCCATGCTTGCTGGGAGCCGGCGCTCATGTGGTTCTCAGGTATTGCGATTAGGTTAGGATTTGGAGAAAGCAAATGACATTATTACAGGAGAGAGCTAAACATATACTGAACACCAGGAATTATGAGTTTCTTCTGTGTGGCAAGAATAGTTTCCTTGGCTCTGGGGTTTAGTAATCAACAAGGGAGAAGCTGAAGGCCAATTCTCCGCGTTTCATTAGCCTGCCAGAATATTTAAGAGGTCTGGGCAAGGAAAACTAACTCTCCCACACTTGTGCTGATCTACGGTTGCAATAGACAATGTCCCAATTTGAGTATTAAATTATCTTTCCTCCTAATGACACCAGTATGGGAAGTTTATAGAGAGTGTTCTCCACAGCCGGCGATATGGCACATTGGATTTTATTTCCCTTTGAGCAGTGAGATTGTGGTTAGCAGAACATCAGTGAATCTAACATCAATCCTCTGTCCAAAAAAAAAATTATCTCATGAAGGCCAGAGACGGGAGGCAGAAAAGAGACACACCCGGTTGCAGATAGGAAAATTCAGAGAGAAACTAAAGTCAGTCCTGGAAACACAGAAGCCAAAGCTCTGCTGGTATTATTAAGCGCCTCCCATTTTAATATTAAACAATAGGACACTTACTGAAATACCAGATCAATTCTTAAAAAGAGAGCTGTTCCCAGTGGGTTTATTTGTGGTCCTATGCCCAACTCCATTAAGACAGGGTCCCTGTCTTGAGCAGAGAGTGTTCAAATAAATGGTAAGAGAGGAAATAGCTTCTATTCTGTTTACTTTATTACTATTGATTTCTGAATTCCCTCCAATCTATTTTCTAACTGGGCAGATAATATACATTTAGTACCAAAGGTAATTATCCAAAATGAATCTAGTTGCAGCTAGGTGATAAAAAAGAGAGAAAGAGCGAGAAGACACTGATAGATTAAATACTTACACATTAAAAAGTATGGCTGATTGTATTATGTACATTCTAGAGCCATACTATGCTCACTTTATGGCTGGATATAATTTCTAAGCTAATTGTGAGTTCATGTGGACACCTGGGCATATTTCATTTTCACTGTCCTATACTCTAGCATTTTTATAGTGCAAATAATAAAAACAAAATCACTTCATATATATATACATTTATATATATATATATATATCTACATATAAAATCTACCTCCCACAAAAATGAACTATTTAGAAGATTTTCGAAAATCTTCTAAAGCTTTAGACCATTTTTGTTGCCAGAAATTACAATGGATTTTAAAGCATCAAAGAAAAGAAAGCAGACTGTATATCATTATAAAAGGATACATAACACAACTGTAACAGTTAAAGCGCGTGGGTACAGGCAAGCCGCCTGGTGAGGGTGGGCTAGCCTTTCACAGAAGAGTCAGGAGCAAGTTCTCAGGGGTGGCAATGGCTTGTTAGGCTATGTTTAAACATCAGGATATAAATTGTGTACGTAAACAAACACAGCATAGCCACAGGTGCAGAAAGTGCTCGTGTGTGTGTGTGTGTGTGTGTGTGTGTGTGTGCGCACTATATACGGAAAAAATACACGAAGATGCTCTCAGTGGTTATCTCGGGGTCAGGTGATTGTAACTTTTTAAAGTTCTACCTTGTTTTTCTCTTCCATCATTAGCACCTACTCTTTCATAAGTTATTTTGAAACAAAATGTATTTATTTTTCTAAACAAGTCATAGGCACCTGATGGCCGCTTCGATGGAACATGTGGTGTGACACGTGGCCTGTTTGGACTGGAGGGAAGGCGTGACACGTGGCCTGTTTAGACTGGAGGGAAGGGGTGACACGTGGCCTGTTTGGACTGGAGGGAAGGGGTGATACGTGGCCTGTTTGGACTGGAGGGAAGGGGTGACACGTGGCCTGTTTGGATTGGAGGGAAGGCGTGACACGTGGCCTGTTTGGATTGGAGGGAAGGCGTGACACGTGTCCTGTTTGGATTGGAGGGAAGGCGTGACACGTGGCCTGTTTGGACTGGAGGGAAGGGGTGACATGTGCTTGGCTTGCCGAGGACTTGGGTGAGTAAGCAAAGGTATTCGCGTGCCAAGCCCCCTGGGCTTTGGAGATGTGCCCACTTCCACCTGGGGTGAGCTCCCCTGCCAGATGTGTCCACCCATCAGACAGGATGCACCATCCTTGGAAACTTCCATGGTTACGTAAGTGCAGCCGCGCACTTACAGTCATGCAGGGAGAGGATGCACGCAGGGGTCAGACTGTTCAATCACGGCGTCATGACGCTCCGCTTAGTAACTGCGTCCACCGGTGACTTAATCTCTCTGTATCCCAGTACCCACCTCCCTCATATCAACAGAGTAAAGTACCCACCACAGAGATACTGCATTCCGTGTACTGGTACTCGTGAAATACTCCTGAAAGTATTGGTTAAATGATAGAGATTCTGACGTGTATTGCTCAGAAGAACGTCACGCACGAAGGCATGGAGGTGATTAAAAGGTATTTGTAAGACGCTTGAGCTTTTGTAAATGTTTGGTGTGCTCCGCTGGAGCGGGGGACAGGGTTTATGGAACTTGGAACTGAGGTGGTCTTAGCTGCTTCCCTGTGCTTGTCAGGGCTCTGTCCTGGCACATGTTTCCCCAGCCTGACAACAATGGCATCCCACCCCTTGGACATTTCCACGTGCGGGTGTTATTTGGGGTGCTGCATTCACTGCTCTTTAGGGATTGAGTTGAGGAGCAGGCATGCTAGCACTGATGACTCAGTGGAAAACTACCAGGAATCTGGACCACAGGAAACCTACCCACTAGAGCTGCCATCAGCCTGCCTGGCCGTGGACCATTTCCACGAGGTGGCTGTGGCCGACAGACATTTTCCCTCTTCTCAGGAGCTGGGGTCAAAGAATCAAATTCTGAGCAACTAAAACTTTTTACGAATACAGCAGGGGAACAAGGAGGTGCAACAGCAAAAGCTGAGCTAGTGAAAAATGTTGTCTATGGCATTTTGTTTTTTAAATCACAGCTCGGCACATGAGTGTTTCCAAGGATTCTTTTTCCTAGGGAATCAAGGATGAGCAGAGGCAGACGGTTCAGCTGGCCGGCCTGTGGCTTTCTCCCACGCGGTAGAGTGTGACTGGCCTACGTTGGAGCAATGGAAGGCAAGCACCGCGTGGACGCAGGAGCTGTCTCACATGGCAAAATTCTCTGCACAGAATTTCCTTACTGAATTAGGGAGGATGGCAGCGTTTTAGAGATGGCTCATCCTTTTGTATGCTTTTTAGAGTTTTTCTTCACACATGCAGGTTGTTTTTTTAAATTTATAATGCAACTTTTAGTATTTTGTGATGGTCTTGGCTTCAACGGAGAAAAAGTAAAGAAAAAAAAGAAGCAAAATGTCCCACGGTTATAAAATTTTGATAAATTCTCCGTGTCACTCTTTTCAAATGTGGAACTCCTCAAGCCACAGAGATAATTATAGATGACCAGATTGTAACTGTTTTATTGCTTCTTTTCCCCCATAAATTTTAATTTTGGAAAGTTAAGTGAAAAATGTGGTTTCAATTTCCTACAAATTGCACACAATTTGGGTTTAACAAGAAAATAGAAAGAAAGAGTATGTTCTTTAAAGTGAATTATAAACTAGAGTTTGTTTTCGCTCGTTCAACACCGCAAGAATAATAAAGCACAAAATTTAGAAAAGATGCCTTACAAAATGGAAATCATGAACTGGAGCCTGAAAAGCATAAAGCAATTTTTAAAGAAAATATCTGAGCATGGCTTAAGCAATCAACATGATAATACAATCGAGCTACCCTTTCTTCTCTAGTGCAGCAAATTAACTTGAAAAAGGAAAGGAAGATGGAGGAAGGAAGGATGAGAGGTAGGGAAAAAGAAAGAGAAGGAAGACTGAGAGAAAGGAAAGGGAGAAGAAAGGAGGGGAAATGGGAAGAGAGAAAAGGGGAGGGAGGGCAGGGAAGAATGGGGAAGGAGAGGAAGGAAGGAAAGGGGGAGAGGGAAGGGGGAAGGAAAGTATGGGGAATAGAAGCTTACACACTTAATGCACACATAACAGGAAATCTCTTAATAAGAAAAGTATGCAATCCCTATCTCACTCTTTCCTGCGTGCTACTGAAAGGAAAGGATGACTAAAAAAACAACGTTGCCATCACTGAAACACATACCTAGAGACAGGACAAAGGAAATTTTAAGTGGAAAGAAACGAGAGCCTTCAGTTGGGTTTCTGGCAAAATCTTAGCCTGCAAACAAGCTTTGTCTTTTCAAGGTAGCATCTGTGTCGGGGGCAGGAAATGGGGAGGTCTCTGGACCCCCAAACCCACCAACCGGACAGCAGACAATGAAAGCAGTCAACCGGCTGTGTTCTTTTTATTTCTGTGCTAAACTTGGGGAATGAATGCATCCTTTCCTCCCTTAAATTGACTTCTGCTTCTGTGTTGTTAGCTGTGTAGGCTCTGACGATGTGTCAGGCAAAGTAAGTTATTAGGATAATCAACTATTTCATCAAAACGATCAGTCTTATGCTCACATTCTCTGTTACTTCATGGCTTCATCAGGTGACCTTCAATTTCTATTTCCGGAAATATTTCCTTGCAGACGTTCCTGAGCTTACCTGCAGTAGTGTCCTTACCACGTCACCGCACGCTGCACGCCGAGTTTACCCGAGGCGCTGGTGAAATGCCACAGCCCTAGGTTTGCTTTTCTAGCTCATATGTGTGTGTGTGTGTGTGTGTGTGTGTGTGTGTGTGTGTGTGTGTGTGTGTGTGTGTGTGTGTGTGTGTGTGTACACACACAGACACACACACACACACACATATGGTTAAAGTTGCAGGCACTGAGTGCCTCTGGCCATCAGAACACAGAGTTCTGGCTTAGGAAGGTCCGCTATAAATGGAGACTTGGCGAACTTGGAGTATTACTCACTGACTAATAATCCCATTAGTCAAACGGCAACCTTGTGGTCTGCGACATAGTTTACATATTCCTGCACAAGGCTCCATCCAGAGTCTCCTGGAAGGTGCCACATCGCACAGGAGGCCGCTGACTCGCGTGAAATGCACAAGGTGACTTCCCTCACTCAAAAGTCAGTCAGGACACCTTTGGGGTTGGGTGACCTCTCGCTGCCTCCGGCAACCACGTTCTGTAACCCTCGGCCCGTGACTCATTCTCCCCTGCGGATATCCCGGTCCCCGGGGCTCAGCTGGCCATGCGGGCTGGTAACGGCCGCGGTGAGCTAGGATGGAAGGAGTTAGGATACAGCGATGTCTGCGTCTAGACCAGGAATCTGTGGGAAGGAAGCAAGTGCGAATTCTCACCCAGACATCCTGGCCGTGTGCTTTTAATCCATTCTTCATTTCTCAACATGCTGGCCATGAAAGGTGCCCTCAATCTGTTATACCCCCACTTCAGCCAACCTTGTTTTCCAAATCCATGACATCAGATCCAAATCCTTGACACACACACACACATTTCTAAGGAAAAGAAATCCAGATGATGACAAATTCAAATGATAAATACAGGAAACTATTCCCTTTGGCGCAAGTAGTTTTTCACACTCCATATTGAATTCAAGTCACCGTTTGGGCTCCTCCATGGTAAAGATGAATAAAAACACCCTCACTCTCTTCAAATCTCCCATTGGGTATAGGGGTGAGGGGCCGGAAATGGGGGTAATAGGAGCCAGTGCAAACAATGGGCTTGGAGAGCCAATTGGTTCTAGATCCTGGGAGAGTACAGAATATTCTCAGTGAGGTAAAAAATAAAGGGGGGTGGATGGATGGGCTAGAACTTCAACGTCAGTTTCTTTTATCATTTACTTATGAACTAATGTCTTTGTGTTTTTTTCAGAGAGACGGCACCTTTTTTAGGAGGAGGATGTTCAGTGATTAGGGAGAAAATGGAAGAATGGAACTCGAGGTAATCCTGTCTGTGGAGGCCTAAGGAATGGCCTTCTCCATTTTTCAAGTCTCTGGATCCCAGGCTGGACGTCTGCGAATCACCCTGAATTGAACCGTCTGCCAGCCGAGCCTGCCCTGGCTCCTATTTGCTGTGCTCGTGTTTGGATTCGCATCTGTATTCATAGAGCTTTTCATTTTCCACCATACTTTGTACATCACTGGCATTTGATAAAAGGCAGAGAAAGAAATTTGAGAAAGCAACAGACCTGCTTCTACTTTGGGGAGTTCATTGTATGTTCTCACCCCCACATCTCTATTGGGTTTAGTTAGGTGGATGATGAGGGTGTTTCGAGACTTTTGGTAGACCTGAAATCACTACAGAATTAAAAGCTCTGGCAGCCACTGGCTGCCGTGGCGGGTGCTGGGAGGCCCTCCAATGTGTAGTAGGGACAGAGGACAGCGTTTATCAGTACAAGTGAATGCCAGAACCTGTGCACTCAAACCCGCAACAGCATCCATGATTCTAATGTGTGAAACAGACAATTGGTAATTTTTCTACTGAGAAAAGCAAATAAAAAATCAGACCTTTTTTTATTGTCAGTTGTGGTGCTTGAACTTGGGGCCTGGGCGCTGTCCCTCAGCTCTTCAGCTCAAGGTGAGCATTCTACCACTTGAGCCACCACACCACTTCTGGTTTTCTGGTGGTTTATTGGAAACAAGAGTCTCACAGACTTTACTGCCCGGGCTGAACCGTGATCCTCAGATCTCAGCCTTCTGAGTAGCTGGGATTACAGGCGTGAGCCACCGGCACCCAACAAAATCAGACATTTTTTAAGGCTCTCTCTCTTCCTGAAATTCTACAGCCATCGAGTAGCGACCCTTAGTGAGCTCTGGAGCTGGCTGAGCACCCTGACTTCCGGAGGGTGCCGGGCCCGGGCCGGGGTCCCCACCACCGCCCCTGCTCAGGCCTCCCAGATCCAGGCGCTCATCCCAGCTGCTGCTTCCCCTCTGGCCCCGTCTCCATCACAGCTCTCCTCCCAGTCTCCGGAGATGGCGTGTTGGGCTGCCCTCGGACCAAGGGGGAGATCTTTTCTTTCTGTTTATGACCCAGGCTGTCCAGCCTTTCCCAGGATCCTCAGTCATCTTGACTGGGGACCTCAGACAGGGGCAGACAAAATGGGAAGATTCTGGATCAATGAATGTGTGTGTGTGTGTGTGCGTGCGTGCATGCGTGTGTGTGTGTGTGTTGCCACTGAACTATTTCTAGGACAAATTTTATTTCTCTTTTTGGGGGGAGAGGGGGCTGGTGGGGGGAGGTCTTATTTATTGAATGCCTTATAGCTTCTTCAAGAATTATTTGGAATATTTTACTTGCATTCATCCCTAATTAAAAATAACTTCCTGCAGGATAAATATAATGGTTTCCTAATTCTTTCCCTACTCCCCGTCCATCACGCTGTCCCTTCTACAACCATGCTGGACTCAACACTCTCTGCCAGACCTTGTTCTCAACGTGGGTACTCTCTTTCTCTCTAGTTCTGACTTTTTCATCCTTCAGCTGATATTTGGAAAATAGGGAAACTGATGAACGAGTAAACCAATTCACTGTCTGAAGAGGACAGGACAGGTCCACATGGCAGAGTGTCACTGATCTGACCCCCGCGCCAGAGTGTGAGCGCAGAGATTCTGCCAGTGGTGTTGACAGGTGGGTGCTTCCTGGCACTTGAGCTTCAGAGACGAGACACCAAAGGCACACGGAGGGCCGCGTCTGGTCAAATGGAGATGCTCAGGAAAGAAGCGGAGCTGCGTGCGAGCACAGGGCCTCCTGACCCGGGCGGGGCGACCCCTGGCCCCGGCCCAGCCCAGACGTTAGTGAGGTGCTCACAGATGTGGGGCGCAGAGGGGGGCCCTGGCACGTCACACGCAAGCTCGTCTCCTCGGGCTCTGCTTCCCCGCACACTCCTTTCTCCAGGGCGCATGCCCCTCCGCCATGTCACCGTGGCTCCCACCGAAGAACATGTGAGACGGATGGAAATTATTGAATAGAATCAGATCTGCTAGATGCAATGTCCACGAGGGCAGGGACTGGATGCATCTTGTAAATAATGTTTCCAGCCACTAACAGACACATGTGATGAATGCCTGCTGAATGAACAGGCCAGCCTTCTCCGACCTCCCTGCCTACATGCTGGGCCCGCTCTTGCTGCCCAGGATCCTGGGCTTGGAAGCCACTTAGCCTCAGAGCAGACTCCAAACCTTCCCGATCGCACGACCCGGCGCAAACTCAGAACCTTTCTGTGACTCGGTTCCTGCATTTGTAACGTGGACGTGGCAGCGCCATGTTTAAGAGCAGGTGTGTGAAAACGTGTTGAATGCCTGTGATAAGATGAGGCCAGAGGAAATGTTTCACGCGAGTGTGAGCAGTAGTAGCCATTGTTAATGACAGCCGGGGGCTGTTCATTCCACAGACGGTTTTTGAGCTTCCTCTCTGGGCTAAGGCAAAGCAACAGGCCGAGAGAGCACAGGTGAACCACGCCGAAATCTGCTGCTCAGCTAGTCACTTCATCAATTGGGAATGATGTCAGATCTTTAGTGATAATGACTGCCATTTCTGGAGTCCTGAAATGTGTAACACACTAAGCCTTGCACATTCTGTCAACACAACTTATCAGTGAAGAAGATAGGCCTGGTCCATAACTCATACAAGGAAGCAGAGGCAGACAGGGTCCTGTGACCCATCTAAGCCAGAGAGTCGGCCCTGGGCTCTCCTCCTCGTTGGCTCAGCCTCTACTGCACTCCAGGCTCTAGGGCTGGTGAGAGAGAATGGGGACATGCCGGAACATTGCAGCCAGAGCCACGAGTTTGTGTTCCAATAATCCATGTGTGCCCAGTTAAAAGAATCACACAAGCTGGGCGCCAGGGACTCACACCTAGAATCCTAGCTACTCAGGAGGCTGAGATCTGATGATCGTCATTCGTAAGACTCCTATATCCAATAAACTACTCAGAAAAAAGCTGGAAGTTGCACTGTGGCTCAAGTGGTAGAATGCTAGCCTTGAGCACAAAAGGGGCTGAGGGACAGCGTGCAGGCAATGGGAGGATCTGAGGGTCAAGCGTATGGAGTCAGCAGGGGCAGAAAAATCTAAAGGAATCATCTCTGATTAACCGCCAAAAAGCGACCAGTGGGAGATACAGCTCAAGTGCTAGAGAGCCAGCCTAGAATGAAAAAGCCGAACAAGAGCCTCAGGCTCCGAGGTCAAGCTCTAGTACCAGAAAACGACAGCAGCAATGAAAACAACTCAAATGAATCTGCCATTTATAAAGCACCAAGGATTTTATGTTAAAATGAGCTATTAGAAAAATAATCCCACTTTTTTTCAGCCAGGCACGAAGGAAGCTAAGCGATTATTGCTGCAGCTGATTGTTTTCTTGTTGCTTGCCCTTCTTTCATTACAAGAAGTCAAAGGAGCTGGTCACTGGAGATCCACACCTGTAATCCTCACTATCAGGATCTGAGGATCATGGCTCAAAGCCCGCCTTGGCAGAAAACTCCATGAGATTCTTACATCTAATTAGCCACCAAAAAGCCCGAAATGGAGGTATGGTTCAAGTGGTAGAGTGTTAGCCTTGAGCAGAAAAAGCCAAGTAAACACGTGAGACCCTGAATTCAAGTTGTAGTACTTGCACACACTCACACGGAATTAAAGAAGTGTGTAGGCAATACACATTTATTCAAGCCAAGCTGACTGGACATCATTTATTTTATTTGTAGGTCCTCAACACCGCCCGGCTTCTCTTAGACAACATTTCTCTCCCTCCAGTGACTGAGCGCTCCCCTGCAGTAGCTACATTTGATAATCATGACTCAAAAACTGTGGAGCTGGAGGAGGCTGAGATAATGTGTTGTCACTCCCGTATTTATCACATTTCCGGAATCATCCGGCTCCCTAATGATGATTTCTTTCCATCCTCAGCACTGTTTGGCAACTACATGTTTTGTGAATACCTAAAGAACACTTATAAATATTCTCTTCCCTTGCAGCCAATAAATCTTTAAAATTAAAAGACAAAGTTAAAATGACTTCTGCACTCCCACCAACGTCCCCACTAAATGTGCCATCCATCTCGCCATTTCAATATTCCCCGTTTAAGCCTCAGCCATGACTCTCCATCTTGCTGTGTGGGGAGGGGGGGGGGGCCTCGCGGGTTCCTGGAGGCTATTTGGGGAGTCAGTCTCGATGGCTGCCGCCCCACCAGCCCCTCTGTCCACCTCCGCTGACGCCAGACCTCAGCCTCTAGGGCCACACAACAACTCTGTCTTCCTCATCTCCCTTTAGAGTCGAGACAAATATCAGAGAAACAATTTCAAGGATCTGCTGCATTGACACGGATCGATGCTTATTGAAATTTCAGGAAGCCTGAGCTGCTGAGGACGCAGTCAGCTGGTGGAGCTCATATTTCTAGAGGACTGCGGAGCCCTGGGGGTGGGGGGGACAGGAAGCTTCTGGTAGGTGACAGCGTGGCTGGTCCATGGGGGACAGCGACACAAGCCGTGCTGACCCGTGATGCAGGGTGCAGGGTCTCCTAGCGTTTCGCTTCTTCTCAGTGGCAGTGGCCTTTCACCTCAGGGCCTCACACTTCCTCGCCACACTGCTTTACCACTTGAGCCACACACCCCACACCTTATTTTTTTTGCTTTAATTGCTTTCCGGATAGGGTCTTGCGCTTTTTGCCTTGGAACCACAGTCCTCCACCTATGCCCCTTACTTAGCTGGGGTGGGGGAGAGAACTTACTGCCACCCTGTCCTTGTTTACTGAGGTAAGGGTCTCGCGAACTTCTGCCCAGGCTGGGCCTCGCACTGTGACCTTCCACGTAGCGGGACGGCGCCCCCCCCCCCCCCCCCCGCCTCTCCAATCTCTTCTTGAGCTTTTGCCCGCAGGACAGTTGTCTCCTCTGCCTTCTGTCCCCTGCTCGCTCTTCTCCTTGTGAGACCCTCACCTTGCACAGAACCTCTGCGGTTCTGTGAAACATAACCAGCTCTCAAAGGTTTTCAAGCCAAACACACCACTTACAGGATCATTCTAATTCTAGAAAGAGTCTAGAACTCCTCCACGTGAAACACACTCCGCCATCCAAAGGATTTGCTGAGATCATGGAGTGTAGCCAAATGGCTTTGTCATGTAAGGCTTTGGGAACTAGAGCCAAATGAATAAACATGGCTGTCACCCACCGGATACCCATAGTTTATGAACAGAGATGTCATATTTATACTTCATCTTTCTTACCACCAAGAATACCCCTATCTGATCCACATTTTTTCCTTAAAATATAAAATTTTGTCACTGAAGCAAAAACGAAGACTTCCCATGGTCCAATCAAAGTAGCGATGGGGCTGGGTATGTGGCTCAAGTGGTAGACATCTTGCCTAGGAATCCTGACACATCAAGCTGAAACCCCTGTTCTATATGCACGTACACACACACACACATACACACTACACATACACACAGGCACACGCACATACACACTACACATACACATATACACTATACATATACACAGGCACACGCACACACACATACACACTACACATACACACAGGCACACACACACACATACACACATACTACACACACATACACACTACACATACACATATACACTACACATACACACATACACACTACACACACACAGGCACACGGACATATACACATATACACTACACATACACACAGGCACATGCACATACACACAGGCACATGCACACACACATATACATACACACATGTGCACATACACATGCACATACACACATGTACACACACACACACACACACACACACACACACACACACACACTACAAATTAGCAAAATAGCTTCAGTAGATTTCTTTCAATTTAGTGACTTCACAAGACATACAACACTGGACAAGATTTTCTTCCGAACACCGGAACCTCTTATACAAGATCTGCTTGGGTCCTAAATGAACCACACAGCCTAGGAACTGTCATTAGCTTTACTCTAAGGCAATGAAGAAACTTATAAAACCAGAGCCAATGTGTTATTAAGACCAGGCGACGGTGGCTGTAAGGCAATATAGATCTCTGGGCTGTTTATTTATTTATTATTATTACTGCAGGTCCCCATCTCCCGTCACGCGACCATCCCACCTCTGCAGGACCCGCGTAACAAGGTGATCGTATCTAAGAAATAATGAGAGAAGGAATGCTGCTCTTTTTTTTTTTTTTTTCCCAGAGCAATCTCAGGTGCGATCTTACGCCGTAAAAGACCGGATCAATACTCCCAGCAGCCAGCCGTTCGATACCCCCTGAATTATTGCTTCATTTTTCTTCTTATTATAGATGAGTTGTGTTATTATTTTCCTCAAATCGATATTTTACAACCTTTTTTATCCGTTTCTCCATAAATTTTGTGATTACTTTAAACTGGGAATTCCGGTACACTAAATAAGATGCAGTATCTGAAAGGGACAGAATGTACTGACATGTTGTTTTCTGTCTGTTTCTCTTTTTGTTTTGTTTTTGTTTTGTGCTTTCGGACACAATGCCTTGTTTCAAGGCTCATCATAATCAATATCCAAAGGGAAAAAAGGATGGTCATGGAGAAAAGTTTAACATAGCCCTGAGCTTGCAAAATAAAAGTACAAATCCTTTCAAATTAGCAGCAGCACAAACAGCATTAGAGCAGGAAACAGAAAAGGGGGCACAACTGATCGGAAATTTCATTCCTGATGTTTTGTCCCCTCCCTACTTAAAAGGCCCAGGCAATCCTTCAATTGTTTCTTCCAAAGGAGATCACGCCATGAACCTTGGGAGAGGTTTAATTGACTCCACTGTTCTATAACTCTGCTTGCTAAGTGTTTGAAACCTCAGCAAATCAAATCATGTAAACTCATAGCCCATTCCACTGTCCGTTTGCTCCAAGCTTGATTATTTCGACGTTACCATCAGCAGTGCCTACAGTTAACAGAAGAGATCAGAAATATACACCACATCCCCCCCGCCGCCCCCCATGAGTTCCCGGATGACTTAATTCTATGCTTCCTATGAAATAATGTGTGTTAGTTGGCAGAGAATGCTCAGTGGTAACTAAATAATCACTACACTGCAGCCAGTGGTGATTACGTGGTAATTCACATTAGCTTCATAATAAGCACTGTATTCTTCACTATAGCCATCTGAGGCAGAATCATGGTCTTTCATTTCTTTTTAATGCTGCCCAAAATAAAAATACAGTAAGATCATTTTAAGGGCAGAAAGACAAGGCATGTAATCCTGGTGAGTTGAGCTATAGACCTCATTGAAGAAATACTTCAAGCCATTAAGTCTAATTAGACATGGCATCCCAGAATTCACAAACAGTAGTTTTAATAAACTCATTTACAAAAAAATTTGGTGGTTTCTTGAGAAAATGGGAGAATATTATTTTATAAGCTGTTATATTACGTTAAGGTTTTATAATTTTATATGGGCTCCTCTCTTTTTATGCAAAAACCTACAGAACTTTATAAGAATAGTTCTGCTAAAGTCAATGAGTCTTAAACAACAATGTACTTCTTGTAATGTGTGCTTAATAATGCCATAAACCATTCTAAGTAGTATGGCATAAAATGAGAAACTTTTTGTTCTGATTGGTTAGGAGATATTGAGATGTAGGGGCTCAATTCCTTATAGCATTTAGGGCACAATTGATACTCAGATCTCCATTTATATACATACTATTTAAGCACTTAAAAATCTTGCAAGAATTTTTCCGTTGCCACCTAGTCCCTTAGAAGGCCTCACACCATGACCACATCATATTCAAGTATACGAAGAAGTATTCTAAATAGAAGAAAGAAGGAGGAACAACTTTAATTGAATACTTATATTAGCAAATTAAATTAGGCCTGTTTTCAAATAAGCTACCCTTAATTAGCTGTGGTTGGGAAAGTGGAATGAATATGTCTTACTTTTTACTCTACTCATTATATTTAGCACCAGTGGACAACTGGCCCTTTGTGGCTTTTTACCAAAAACACCAAGTGTTTGTTTTTTAGGAAGATCTGAAACAATCATCTGTCTTCTTTCTTTAATTCTTATTCAAGCCCTTAAATAAAACTTTGAGGCAGAATGCTCTTGTACAGTCTTGGTTTTTATTATTTTTAATGTGTCGGGATATGTCACTTCTAATGACAGCACTAGTGTGGCAAGAGGTCACACTCATTCGTTGTTGGCTTGCCATCAAAGTAACCCATGGAGCCTGGCCAGCAGTAGAGATCTCGTCACAGGCAGGTCTGCATCCTGTTCCTGAATACCACTATCTTCCAAGAATCTCTTTCTTTCTACTCCTGGTGATTCTGCCTCAAGTTCACAAAGAACTCTGAGTACGGCACAGGCCATCACTTATCTCCTCAAGGGCCATCAGGGGATGGAGTCTTAGACACAGAATGAGAGATCCACAGAGACCTTGGGATCGAATGGGACCATCACCAGAAATCTGTGTGGGCCTGCATTACAAAAGTGCAGTCAAGATGGTACACTCAGCTAGAACCTGCCAAGTCATGTCCCACCCTGATTGAACCTTGAAGACATGGTCTCTGGCCCCAGTAGTGGGCTGATGTCTGACAAACGCCAGGCTTTTCCACACAAAGCAGAGTGAAGGAAATGCCAACGAACTGTACAACTGTACTTCAGCAATGGTGAAAATTGCACTGAGCTCTTCTGGGAGATTTTCATTTAATCAGAAGTGAAGTAAAGCTCCCACAACAATTTTTTTCTTTCTTTTTAAAAAAGTTATCTTTAAGTAGTTGTGCAAAGGAGTTGCCATTTAACAAAGCAGCTCGTGAATACAACGTATCTTGACCAGTGCTACCCCTGGATTGGCAGAATATGGAGAAAATGGCAATACTTCCCAAAGTAACCTACAAATTCAGTGCAATACTCATCAAAATCCCAACATCATTCTTCAACAAGATAGAGAAAACAATAAAAAAAATTCCTGTGGAACCACAAAAGGCCCCAAGTGACAAAAGTATCTGGAACAGAAAAAGTAGTGCTGAAAATACAACAATAGCAGAGCTATAGCAATGAAAACGACTTGGTACTGGCACAAAAGCAGGCCCGAGGGTCAATGGAACAGAATAGAAGACCAAGGAAGAACCACATACACTGACAGTCATTTAATATTTGATAAGGGAGCCAAAAACATAGAGTGGAAGAAAGACAGTATCTTCAAAAAACGGTGCTGGGAAAACTGGATATCCACATGCAGAAAACTAAATTGGATCCCTATCTATCACCTTGCACCAGCATCAATTCAAAATGATCAAAGACCTCAATGTTAAGATCTGAAACAATGAAACTATTACAGGAAAGGTTAAGGGAAACACAGGACTCCTTGGCACAAGTAGGAAACTTGTGGGTAAAGACCCATAACAGATATATGTGTATGTGTATATGTGCGTGCACACATACGTGCTCATGCATGTGTAATTTTGTTGGCTGGTTTCTTTTTGCTTTGGTGCCAGTAATTTTATTAAGTGAAAATTCTAAGCTTTTAGCTGACTCTCCTGTATCTTCTGAGCTAACAGGGAATGCACTGCATTTTTCAAATCTTAAAGAAACTAGGCCAATACAAGACTCACAGACGGCTTCTCCTGAGAATCTGACACCCAGTCCTCCCAACATCCTCAGAGTCTTCATGGCTGTTTTAAAAATCAGTTGGAACTGAAAGGAAATAGTGTGTGTGTGTGTGTGTGTGCGCGCGTGCACGTGCGCGCACATGCACACACATGCATCTATGTGTGTGTGTGGCTTGCCTAGAGAAGTCGGACTGTGTGTGGATATTTAAATGTGACTGTATTTTTGGCATTAAACAAAGTTCTAAATTAGCTCCATATTGACCGGGAGTTGATGTTTCCTGACGCTAACCACTGAGGCTAATCCCAGGTGCCACGGCCCAGAGGCCCAGGCCTTCCACCCATGATGTAAAAGAGGCTAACCACAGTTGATGTTAGCAGGAAAAAGATGCACAATTACATGTGTGAGGTCAAAAAGTAAAGGGCAGAAGGGGAAGTCTGCTCTTCTGTTTTTGTTTCTGCCCATGATTTAGGGAGTCCCAGCTTCTGTCTGGCTCTCAAAGAGATGTTACAGACAGTCTCAAGTCTTACATTTGTGTGTGGCTACCACCTGCATGTTCAGTACTCCAAGTAATATGAGACTCACCAAAGACAGAGAGGAGATCCTATTCAAGTTGAAGAATCCCATGTGGTATAGACCATTCCGTTCATACCAGAAACCACATATGGAAGAGGAAGGAACAGCGGGAAAGAAGTGTCAGTGTGCTAAAATATATGGAAAGCACTCCAAAGGAATTCCCCTCATTATGTATGGGAAACATAGCAAAGTCTCTCCTACCTATGACAAGGTACTTTCTCAGTTGTGTACTTTTCTTTTTGGGTAGTATTGGGGATTAATTCAGGGGTTGATTCTTGCCAGGCTTCTGTTTTTGTAAATTTTAATTTGCATTATTTTTAAGATAGGGGTCTCCATTTCACCCCCAGGCTGGCCTCAACTGCCATCCTCCGGTTTACGATTCCTGCTGCGGCTGGGGTGACCAGCTCAAACCCCACACCCAGCTTAAATTTAAATACAGAAAAATAATTGATGTATGTTGTAGAATAAAACTAACGAATGCATCTCACATAGATTCCAGAAGAACTGCATTTCAACTTCCATGGAAGAGACTAAACTGGGATTCAAATGAATGGCTCTGCTGGTGGCAGAAAGACAACTCTGGCATGTTTTCTTTTATAACTAAAAGAATGACATAAAGTCACTTCACCTTTGTCCATTTTTCTGTCTTAGAAATGTGATGAGAGACTGTCACATGTAGATTGAGGTGGATTTTTTTTTAAAATATAGTTCAGTAATGCAGCAGGAAGGAAGACTGAGAGAAAAGATGAGGAAATGGGAGGGAGACATGGAATAGGAGAGAATGACAGGAGAAAAGTGAGCTAAAGGATATTGGAAGCCTCTGGAGTAGAAAATCAGTAGTGAGGCAAGGGAAAGGAGGTGCTCAGAACTCTAGTAGGAGGGACCAGGGAGGGACTGCAATTATCTACTTATTGTTACTCTAGACTTCAGTTTCCAGTATGGTGAGGACTTTAAATGAGAGTTCCACCTTCACTTACAGGAAGAGCAGTAGTACTGCTTTATGTTGCAGGGAGGAAGAATATGGAACTGATTGGCCTTGAAGCTTGTTTGGGTTGAAAACAGAAGGAGTTCTACGTTGTGGCTCAAGGTGCTTTGGGGAGCTGGTGTAACCTCTAAGGACCACTCAGGTCCTGGAGTCACAGATGCTCCTTCTGCCTGGGGACTGGTCGATGCCTCCTATCCAATGAGGCTATCACAGGATTCTGACCCCAAAGGATCCGAGGATGGAATGACTGAGCCTGGGGCATAGAATTTTCAGAAATGAGAGGGAAGAACACATACTGATGGTGTCTATCTTCCACATATCTCATTATAAGGCTCTGCTGAGCGTGAAATGATTATCAGAGAGAGAAATTGTTTTAAGTTCATAATGCCCTGATGCTAAATGGAAAATAGCAAATGACATAAAAGTATTTCAGGTGTTTATTTTGGTAATGAGATGGTCCTGTGCACAGGAAAGAAGACTACAAGAGAGATGCGACAAAAATATCCATTATGAACTTACTGAGTATTCATGTTTAAAAAATGGTTAGGAAAGTGTGTGGTTTTGATGTAATTTTAATTACTTCTATGAATACATTCCTCTGTTATCTGGAATCAGGTTTCAGTGTTCCATGGACACTCTCAGACTGAACAATGGACAGAGGAATCAAAAGCGATACAACTGCAAACATGGACAAAACAAAACAGAAAACAGTTCTCCATCATACATTAGGAATAAGTCTTAGGAGAAGGAAGGGAGGAAGGGAGGGAGAGAAAAAGGGAGGGAGGGAGGAGAAAAATAAATTTACTTCTATCCTCTTCCTACCCCAAGATACTAGAAAAAATTGAAGATATAATGTTTTAAAACTGAAGGGTTAATTTATCACCGTGCTGAGTTTTAAAAAATGCCTTGAAAACTTCCCAACAGTTTACTGGCTTTGAAAACCAAATCATGTTAGATCATACTAAAAAGATTAGAGGTTCAAGACTTTATCGTATTGCATTACCTTGGCAAGAATACACAGAAAGCGCGGGTCCTACCTTTATTGTTAATAGTTTTCTAATCCCTTACCAGAAATTTATAGTTTAGGAATGGCAACACATCTTAAAGATTAAAGCCATGTGACAAATAGTTCATGTCCTTTAATAACCAAATCACATGCCTTAGATCGGGCGAGCTTATCTGACTTTTCCTTCTATATAGTTTCATTGGTAGGAAATACTTTATATCCCTATTACATGAATGATGAATGGGAGCGTTGGTTATGGTCTGTTATTTGCTTGGCTGTAGTCAATATGTTTTCTTTGGACAGGGATTTCTGTGATTTATCTCTCTCCTGGCTTTATCACTTATTAACTCTGGGTAGACAGGAAAAAGCCAAGGTTGTATATAAGGCCATTTAGACCTCTAATGTCAGTGGAAATATCCCTTTTAATGATCCTGTTACACTAGCTACTCAAGCCCTGATTACACTCCACTCCAAATAGGAAATAAAGGTCATATTTCTTGGAAAGTATATACATAAGATATGCAAAATAATATGCTTCCTTCCAAGAGGCTTTATTCTTTGCAGAAACGGCTTCCGTTTCATGGCTGTCACAGAAGTACAATGGTTACTTCTCGTGATTGTTGTTGTGTTGGAGACATTAAGCTACCACAGTGTGTACGGGTACAAATGCCAGGAGATTCAGAATCAATGATCATGTCAGCCTACGTCGGGGTCAGAAGAAAATTCTCACTTTGTGGGTGAAAAAAAAAAAGAAAGAAATCAAAACTACCTTCATCAGAGAAGTGGCCGGGAGCCACGGTTTCTATCACGAAGGCAAAGAAGAATGACCCTTCCTTCTGCATTGGACTTCCTTCTCTGTGTGCAAATAAGCTCAACTGGAGTCATAGTCAAGACCAGTGGACAGGCTTGGCCTGCGACTTGTTCTTTCTTATTGAGTCTTTTCTACTCAGGGCACTGCTGAGGCGCAGCTATCTGCCAAGGGTTTACGGCGCAGAACCTCCTCAGGCTGGCTCCTAAGTGAAAACAAGCTGGTAAGAAAGAAAACACATGCCTGCTGGCCTTGCCCCATTGCTCCTGAGTGTTCATGGGCCCGACTTTGTAACAATGAACATATGTGCTGGTACGGCAAGCCAGCCCACGCTCGTTCCCTCGCCCATCTCCCCAAGACCCTTGGGGAGCTCAGTGCCACGGCCCCACCACTGTACAATGAGGGGACCAGTCCCCTCCCCCACCCCCGGCCTCAGTGCCCTTCCCATCTTCCTCTCCCTTCATTCCACCCGCACACTGCAAGTGTCTAAATCCATTCCCACGACTGCTACTGCAAAGACCTCGCCATGTCTTCAGACATCCACCCTGGCCTCCAGTGGTACAGAGTTTCATTTTCTTTTCCAGAATATGGATCCATTCCTGTGCACTTGTCAATGTCACACACTTCAGGAACCACTCACTGCCTGACGACAGCCACCCAACTCCTTGCTGTGGCTCTCCCGGCTTACAGCTCCTTACCCTGCCCACTGCCCCGCCGCACCCCCACTACCCCCCCCCTCCACTTTGCAGCCTCCGTGGAATGCTTGCACCCCCGTGGGACAAGATGTCACAATCCCATGTACCCAGGACTTCTTCCACACCCCATCTTCTGGAACAACCATTCTGCTTCCTCATCCCTCCCCTCCCATCCCCCCCCACCTACCCCTCCCTGCGGCGGCATTTCTCCAATCTTAGGCAAGTCCTCTTTTCTGGTAAATATCTCTGACTTATCTGTATTCCTGTTCTTGTCTTTCTTGATACGTACTGGGTTTGAAATAGTAAACATGAAAAATTAGACTTAGAATGTTGGTAAGACTTAGTAAGTCTAAGTAAACCTACTCATAAAAGTAATCTTAAGAATAGAATAGTAAATAAGAGCAAACTTACAAATAGTCTTAGAGAGTCTAAAGACCCCCTTCATGCCTCTCGTAGGCGGTAAGATCATGAAGAGAGGGACTGTGTCTGGCTCAGAGTATTGCTCAGAAAAGAACAGGTCATCTGCAAATACTTGTAAGATAAATGAAGCAACAAAAGGAAGTAGTGACGTCAGAACAAACACCCGGGTCTTGAGTCCTAGTCCAACTTAGTGAATCTCCACTTTTAAGTCCGTCACCAAATTTCCTTCCTTGACCTCCGCAAATATCTCCTAAGGTGTCTTCCAACACCCATGAGGAAAACAGGCACATAGGCAGCATCTGGCACACAGGACGGCATCCATCCATCATTAGAGAATGGGGAACTGTTCTTTGGATTTTGGGAGAAACTATTCTCTGCTGCCTGCCGTATCATTCTGAGTTTACTTTTAGGGCGCATTCCTACTACAGCAGGTTTTACCCACACAGAATAACTCCATTTCACAGGTGAGAGAATGAAGAATATTTACAAGGCTCACCCCATCTTCTCTTTACGTGAAAATTCCACACATGGAAACGTGGGAGTGAAGAAGTATAGATTCTTAATTAACAGCTCTTATTTACATTCCTTGTCATTCAGAGCCCAAGAATCAATGAGGACCCATTGATCCCTGGCAACATGTCAATTGTTTATTAGAGAACACCCAAACCAAGTGAGAGACCGAGTCACGTTGCTTCAGTACGGAGATACTCCTGGGCAAGTATTTGTTAGGAGTGGGGTGGGCTGCCCCTTTCTTTACTTCCATTCTGCTCAGGAACAGAACATGCAGAGGAGACAAACGAGACCTAAGAATAGGGCTTCGTCTAAGATAAGCCGTATGGAAAGCAAATTCCCAATAAAAATGAACAAGACCAGAGCACCGAGGTGTAGGACCGTGCTGCGTCCTATGTCCAAGTGAGAGCAGAGCCAGGCCCATGCCACACACACAATTCTGTGTCCCGAGCCCAGGGCTCTGTCCACTGCGTAACACCCCAAGGATGCACACTCAGAGCACTCTGACCAGGATCTAGGTGTTACCCATGCCTTTATCAAAAGGAATTGCCATGTCCCCAGCCTCTGGAGAGGATCCGAGCTCCACACAGTGAGGAGACTATTGGACACAAATGGCAAAAACAGCCCAGGAGAAAGTGAGGGCCAGGCTGCGTGTGACACACAGCGGCACACAAGGAAGGTTTCTCTGTGGGGCGGGTATCAGACGGGAGCTGTCCCGAGGGGCAGTGTGACAATGGACAATGGAAGGAAGGACTAAAGACAAGGCAACTCAAAGCGGATTACAGTGTTTGCAAGGTGACAGATTTGATTTTTAAGAACATTCTAGAGGCAGGACTTAAATTCGAACGCCTCTGCGGGGAGTTCGTAATGAGCTGCAGCCATGTTCCTCCAGCCGGCAGAAGAGAGGCTGAAGTCTGAGAGAAGCCTGCACTGTTCCCAGAAAAGTAATCAATACCAGAGACGTTCACCAGTCAGGGCTACCTCATCAACGCCGTTACTACTTGGGGCCCGCTCACTCCTGAGCCGGTGTACGTTATGACCCGTTATCATCTGGGTGAAGTTTATCCCCTTCACGGGCTTCCGGGCTGGAGGCTTGGCCACAGTAAAAGGTGAGGCCTAGAAGAAGGTACTGAGCCAGCTTGGGATGCTCCCCTTGGAAGGGATTCAGGTACCCTTGTGGGACTCTGGTTGGTTCCTCAAGAGTGGGTTGCCAGAAATAGAGCAAGCCTATCCCCTGAATCCTTCTGGAGTCTTCTGGCTTTTCTATGAGATAACTCCAGTGATAACTCCCCCCCCCCCCCCCCCCCCCCCGTGACACTGACTTCCGCTGCTGCCAAGGCAACCAATCAGAGCCCTTACCAGAATCCAAACCCAACAGGACCATCTGACCTTTGACTCTCAGCCTCCAGCACTGAGAGCTAGGCAACATTCCTTACAAAGGTAAGTACTCAGCCTCGGGTACCTTCTTACCACAATCCAGAACGGAGTAAATGTTATCAGTCATTATTATCAATCTCTTCTGCTTGTTCTTTTATTTGTAGTTGATTGTTCTCATTTCTTTAATTCGCTGATGCTTTAATTTACTTAAAATGCTTGTTACTAAAAATCCGAAAGGATATCTTTTAGATCTACAGGAAGATGAAGTTGATGATGAAGATGATGATGATGAGGACAATGATAAAAAACACACATGTAAAATATTTGCTCCATAGTTGAGACTCAGAAATTAAAGAATGCAAACAAATAACAGTGGCCATTTATTAGTGCAAACAGCTAGCTCCTTGTCCACTTCTAAGTGCTCTGTATATTTCCCTGACTCTACTAAAAACCTCATCAACTTGTTCATTGTGGTCTTGAAAAGAAGAGGTGAAGAATGACCTCTTTAGAAGACAGTCAATTACCTTCAACCCCAACATTCCTGGGAGTAAGAAGGGGAAAAAGTGAGAAGAGGAAATAAAAGAGTGAGAAAAGAGGGAGGATATGAAGGGGAAAGGAAAGGAAAGAAAGAAAGAAGAAAGAAAGAAAGAAAGAAAGAAAGAAAGAAAGAAAGAAAGAAAGAAAGAAAGAAAGATGAAAGAAAGAAAAAAGAAAGAGAGAGAAAGAGAGAAAGAGAAAGAAAGAGAGAAAGAAAGAGAGAAAGAGAGAAAAAGGAAAGAAAGAAAGGAAGGCAGGAAGGAAAGAAGGAAAGAGAGATAAGGGTCATGAGGAGGAATAACTAGAAACTTGAAAGTCATCAAGTTCAACAGAACATATTTGAACAAAACACAGCAATGTGTTATGCAATCTCAAAGGATGTGATATTATTCTGGGCACATGGCACAAACAGGAAGTATTTCCAGGAAGAATTTGTATGAAGGGGTGTGGTACTGAAGGCTGAACACAGAACCTCATGCTTGCTAAACAAGAGCTCTCCCACTTGAGCCACACCCCTAAAGCTTTCTGCTTTTAGTTTGTTTTTCAGATAGGGGCTCAGCCAACTCTGTGGGGTAGCCTTCAACCACAGGCTTCCTACCGCCATCTCCACAGGTGTCCTCTTCATGCCCGGCTTGTGACTGAGACAGGGGGTTACACTAGCTTTTGCCTGGGCCAGCCTCAAACCGTGAGCCAAAATCCTTCTGTCTTGGTCTCCCAAATAATTGGGATTACAGGCATGAAACACTAAGTCTGGCTTCCAGAAATATGTTGTATTTCCAAGTTAATCCAAGGATTTGGATTAGTCCTTCCATGAGGGCCAGACATTGGTTGAAAACATTTAAAATGGGATAAGGGGGGGACAGGATCTGAGAGGTGACCTGAGCCAACATTAGGGCTGTTAAATGACTGCATCTGGGGGCTCTTACCACCTCTTGGGTGAGCAGGAAGCACAAAGCCTCGGAGCACACCTGAGCTGGTCAAATATCCTGTGGCCCATTCTTCAAGTTACATTTCCCCAACACATAGAAGCTTCTTCTATCTTTTCAATCTGGCTACTCCATATCAGAAAAAACGATTACCAGAACTTTGAAAGGTTCATAAGAACTTTTTATGAGCATGAATATACTTAAAATTTATCAGGAAACTGGGCGCCAGTGGCTCACACCTATAATTCTAGCTACTCAGGAGGCTGAGCTCTTGAGGATTGTGGTTCAAAGCCAGCCCAGGCAAGGAAAGTCTGTGAGACTCTTATCTCCAATTAACCAAGTGGTACTGTGGCTCAAATGGTAGGGTGCTCGCCTTGAGCTGAAGAGCTGAGGGACAGTGCCCAGGCCCAGAGTTCAAGCCCCACGACTGACAAAACAAAACAAAAACAACTTAGCAGGAATGATCACCGCCCTAAAATAACCAAGTCACTTACATGCTTCACAGTGCAAGAAAACTGGTAATGGAAATAATCTAGACATTAGGAAGAGCTCATATGACTGTAGAAGAACAGAGTTTACTAACTGTCCAGATTTGAGATCACAGAGCTACCATTAGAAAGAGTTTCTATTTCCTTCTTTCAAAATTATTTAAAATTCCAGGTCTGCCTTGCTTGCATGCAGTTACCTAAGGTCAACTGGACACAATGAAACCTAGGATGTGCCTTTTGAATTTTGGTGTTCTCAAACTGTGGCTTCACTCTCCTCAGTATTCTGATTGGATGATCCAAGCACATAAAGATTCTGATTGGCCAAAGAAACATAGGTCCCATGGTTTCCCTTATTTGCAATATCTAGTATATGTATGAGTCAAGCGGAAAAGGTCAGATAATGTGAGGTCAGGAAAATGAACCCTTAGATATATATTTTAACGTTTTTTTCCTTCATGCATGTGTTTCTAATGCATTTATAAGATTATCTCTTTGTTGCTTTGTATGTCCCTCCCCCACAGTATAACCCCTGCTTTCACTATATTTGATGTCAGTATAACTTGTGGAGGAGATGGGGAAAAGCCAGTTGTTTAAGGATACAGGTGGACCTGTTGCAACAATGAGAAGTACAAGTTGTCATGTCCAAAACGAGCTTTACAACGTCGGTGGGGGGGGGGGAGGGGGGAGAAGGAGAAGGATTGGGATTGGGGGGGAGGGGGGAGGCTGGGAAGGGATGTGAAGGGTAAACCAAAGGAGGAGGCTGCAATGCTTGGTGAGAAATGTATGCATTATCCTGCCCATGTAATTGTGACCCCTCTGTACAGTATGTTCACAAACAAAATAAAATTAAATTAAGAAAAAAAAAAGATTCTGATTGGGTGAGCACAAACGCATACAGATTCTGACTGAGTGAGCACCAGCCCAGAATTCCTTATGTGTCTCTGCTTTGAGAACCAGAGATAAGGGCTGAGCTCACCATCCTTATGAGAGGAGTCTATTTGCAAGCACTCTTGGCTCCGTCAAATTCTTTTCTCCTTTCCAAAAGATCTGCAAGTGACTCCTGTCTTTTTTTTTAATTACAGATTTTTGCAGTCTTCTACATACACACCCTCCAACTCTTTCTTGCGCACTCTAAAGCAGTAACAGTACCTCAATTTTGTATGCTACTTTTCAGCTTTATATTTCCTTTTTTTTTTTTTTTAAGAAAAAAAATCCCAATGACATTCCACTAAGAAACAACAAGGTTAGTCCCTCAGCCCAGAACGCCTAGCTTCACATCTTGAAATACTATGGAGGCGAAAGAAAATGAAGTGTGAACTCCTGCGGGTGGACAGCGGAGGGGGTGGGTGCGTACGGTGGCTCAGGCAGTTGTTGGGATACAAAGAACAGAGTTTACCGCCCTTCTCTGAGTACCTGCACTGGTAAGTGATGACGAGCAGAGAGGGAAACTGAGTAAATCACAGACAACAGTAGCTCCAGCCATGAGTAAGGATTCTTGGCCAGGCCAAGATTCAGCTGAGGATGTTGACACTCACATGTATTTTCGCTAATCAACAGGAACTCCCTTTGTTTACAGCATTAAGCAGCCAACTTTGGCAGTAAGAAGTCTTTGTGCCCATGGCTTTCCATTTTTCCTTCTCTTATACAGGGAGAGATTAGGCTCTTTCCTAGAATACTTTAAAGAAGTCTTCCTGTCTGTTTCTCACAGTTGGATGCAAGACTGCCAGCAATCTTTGTTCCTACCTTAAATTCCTACACATGCGCACACGCGCTCGTGCGCACCAACTCTCTCTTCTTCAATTTAACTTTCCTAGGCTTGCAAAGCCTGTTATTCTTATCTTTGATCTTAATTCCAGTATGATACAAATTTTCTAAGATGTGATTTTGTAAAGTGATGGCAATTTTTTCTAATGGTTAAAAAATAAAAAACTCCCAAGTAATGATGCGTTCCTAGCAATTTTCTTTTGAGAACTTAAGTAATTTAATGGGGATGTTTTAAAAAAAAAAAAACAAAACAAAACACTTTTATGGCCAGGTGGCTCTAGGGGATATTTTTTTGAACACTGATTAAAAATAATTTCTTCTAAATGAGACCTGACCACAAAATGGAGCCATTCTTGGGCAGGGCCATTGTCACCAAAGCAGAGACCATGGCTGATTGCCTGTTGTACCTCCCACCACACAAACATTTTCTTCTCTTTCTTCTCCTTTACTTGTTCTTAATAGCAGAGTAAATAAGCAGCCAGTGAGGCCTAAATATTTTTGGCCAAAAAAACAGGGTCCAAACTCTTCAGAGAAAACATTGGCCTCTGTGGTTTTGTAATATGTTCCAGAACACCGAGTTCAGCGAGGAACATTGTGAAAAACTCCCACCCCTTGGAATGGTGGTGAGGAATGCCACAGTATCAGAAACTTCCATTGGTCCTTTCCTACAGGCCCATAATGAGGCTTGTAAAAAAAAAAATAGTGCTATGTGGAAGTTCTCATGGGAAAAATGAATGGCAAGAAATCCTAGCTTTAAAAGAAACAGCTAATCTGCTAGTTTGATTGTTCTTCAAAACTTACGCTGAACCAATGAGCCTAATTAAAAACACTTGGCCTACTTCTATAAAGCATCATAGCTCGCTCTATGCTTCGTTTGTATACACCACAAAACTCCAGATAGACTATTATTTTTTTTTCAAGTGCTCACTAACAAAGTGCTGACTTTGTTGGGATGGCTGAGCTAATTTCTTGAACTCAGTGTGAAACCTTAGCTAAACAAAATTGTGGTAATTTTCCTTAATTTGTAAAAGTGATTGGAGTGCAAACAAAATTTTCCTCTTGGGTCAATCCTATAATTTTCAATTAACTAAAACTAATCGCCAGGCAGACACCAAACCTGCATTTTGTTTAAAGGGCTGGGAGGCATTTCCAAGGGTCAGAGTGCATTAATTGTCTTTATAATTTTAAGAGAGAAAGAGGGGAGAGGAGAGGGGAGGGGAGGGGATGGAGGGAACAGGAGAGGGAGGAAAGGGGGAGAGGGAGGTGGGGAAGAAAGAAAGGGAGGGAGAGGCAAGAGGGAGGGGAGAGGAAAGGGGAGGAAATGGGGGAGGGGAAGGAATAGGGGAGGGGGAGGAAAGGAAGAAGGGAGATGGGGAGGGAGGAGACCGGGGAGGGAGAGGGGAGGACTGAATGATAAGAGACATTTGATTTTGTTCCTAGTGTTGAAGTATAAGATAAAGACGCATTGTGACTAAATGCCAGGGCAGGATGAAATCTATTTAATTGCGTGGTTGTAATTCGGGAACATCAGCGGAGCTCTCCCTTCGCCATTCCAGATCCCTAAGAATACCATGAACCCCTCTTCCTTATCCTGGCCTGCAAAGGTAGAGATGGCGGCCGCCTGGCTCGTGGCCACAGCCAGCGAGGATGCTGCCTGTGTGCTGCTACCCGTGTGGCCCTCTGACCAGCGGCACAAGCCTCACCTTTAACCTTGTCAGAAATGAAGGGATCTGGGTCAACTGGGATCAACTCTAGCAGAACCAAAATTGTCACAGAGATCTCCGGGTGTTCGGTGCAGTATCTGGGGGTGCTCGGACGGTGAAGGACGGATTTCCACCCCCTGTCTCTGCAGAACCTGCCTAGTGAGAGGGAACTGGTGCTCCCTGTAACCCCAGCTTCTTACCACAAGGTGGGTCTACTTGCCAGGCTGATGCAGCTCCTTTCAGAAGAGACTACCAACCTGGAAATCAACTCTGCGAGTACCAACTGCGTGGAGCGCGCACACACACACACACACACACACACACACACACACACACACACACACACGCACGCATGCACGCGGACACACACACATGCACACACACGCATGCACGCGGACACACACACATGCACACACACGCGCGCACGCATACACGCGCGCACACACACACGCACACGCACACGCACACGCACACGCACACACACACGGAACTGCTCAGGAAAGCCCAGCGCTACCCCCTCGAGTAACCTAGTTGACAGCACCCGAGACTGCAGGGCGGGCAGTCACACAGGCCCTTCTCCCAGGTCCTATGCCGCTTCGTTAGGTACACAACTAATTACTTCAGCAGATCCTGCTGTTCCAACCTAGACACCTGGTTGATTTATTTGTATTCTGACAGTCCTGGGGTTTGAACTTGGGGCCTTGCCCTTGCGAGGTAGGTGCTCTTAATACCTGAGGTACGTTCTTAAGCATTGTTTGGCTGCTTAGTTTTTTTCTCAGGAAGGATTTCATGTTCCCTCGATTCCCCTCCACACCCCACAGACTGGCCTCAGACTGCATTCCTCCTACCCACAGCCTCCCATGTGACTGGGGTCTGCAGATGTATGTGTGTGTTCTTGTGTCTGGTTTGGGTAGATTCTTAATAATCTCTATCAAAGCAACTCACTTGGTCATCTGTGTGGTGAAAAGGAGAACGCCGGTCTTAACAGAAAATGGTTCAAAATACGTATTCATGCATATAAGATAAGGCAAACGATCGCCGCAGGCCACCGTGACGGTCCAGAGGCGTTCTTACCTGTGTAGATGAATCTGCCCGGTGTCCCTTTGCAGAACTGCTTGGACTTGTAGGACAGTGTGACTTCCACGACCCCGGGGATGTGCCGCGGAGGCGTCTGCACGCGGATGGCGTGAGGCGTGATCAGCTAGGAGAGACGTGTGCAGGGACACGGGTCATTGCAATATGCAGAGGAATTGTTTCACGGCTGCTCTATTAGCAATCCATAAACAAAGCCTTAAAACACATAATTAACCTGTCAAGATTTAAACCAAAGCTCGCTGGAACCCATAGAAAGAGAGTCTGACACTGCTATTTGCTGGTGTTCCAGATAACAGCCGTAACCGCACTGCCTGGCTTTTCCTACAGGGCAGGCCCTGTATTTCCTGGTCTGAACAGGGAACCTGGCCTTGTGTGTGGTTCATCTCCTAAAAAGATCTCTGCTTGAAGCAGACAGTGGATCAGAGCCAAGATGCACCACACTTCCCCAGAGGCCGATGGGCTGGTGTTTGAAGGCGCCCTGCGAGGGCCGAAAGCACAGGAGGGGAGTGTGGGTCTAGGCGCTCCGGTGAGAAGCCCATTGAGCTCATGGGCTCCCAGAGGCACCTGAGGAATCTGGCTGCTTGGACCAGCTCGTGGTTCTAGCAGATGTGGGCTGGGAGAGGGCCTGCAGAGAAAGGAAGTGCAAGAGCGCCCCAGGCCATTACTGGGATGGCAGGAGTGTGGGGCACAGCTGCTGGCGCTGGCGGCATCAGATTACAGTGTGATGCAGAATTTATTGCTTTATTACTCTTATCTCTGTTTATATAACTAAAATGTTATTAATGGCCATAAAACGGGCATCATCTGACCCTCTGAAAAACCCGGTCCTGGTATTTGACTGGCTGACCTCCGGCAGTGCTGGATTCTCTACGTTCTCTCTCTCTGAGGTCAGCGACTCACTTGGAAGCCCCCCCCTCCCCCCGCCACGTATAGCACTAAGTCTGTGTGCAGTGGGTACTGTACATCGTCTTCCACGTCAGGCCTGCAGATGGGCTCCAGGCAGTTGGTACCGCTTGACCTTCCTGCGTTTCTCACGGGGATAACTTAGGAAAGGGGGTTTATTTGACTGTGTAAGACAAACTGAGTTCACATGCTTTGCCCAGAGAATCACCCAAGTGTGATTATGAGATGCCAGATACAGTCCCAGGGTCCCCCACCCCTGCGTCCCCCTCTGCCGACTGGCCCGACACCAGGTCGCAGAGAAAAACAAACATGTGAGAACGTTGCTATTCTGTTAGAGACCACAAGCGATTTGTGCCACAGGCTCCTTCTGTTCACAGTCAGCGGGGCCTTTTCCTCTCTAGCATGGGCCTTCTCTCTAGCACGGAGCCTGAGCTTGTTTACTGAGGATGTACAAACGACAGTTCGGTGAGAACATGCTACAAGCAATGCCGAGAGAATGAGTCTCTTTCCAGAATGAATGGTTTGGATGCACACACATGTGTGCGCATGAGCACGCGCGCACGTGCGCGCACACACACACACACACACACACACACAAACTTTATCTTAAAGTTTCATTCTATTACTATTGAAATTCTTCAACGAATTTGTATGCTTTTGTTAATACACGAAGTATATGTCATTTAACTTCCCTATGTCAAAACCACCATTTGGAGTGCGCTGTCTTTTAATCTTGCTGTAAAGTAGTAAAGTTCTGACCCCCGGGGAATGAGGAATGGTTTCTGTGTACCCCAGAACTCTTCCATTTTTATTCTGCATCTTTTATCTCCCTCCCCTGGTGTTTGAGGCACCTTCTAAGCTGCTCTGGGAATGTGTCAGTGTAGAAACCAGGAAATCAAACCTAACACAGTATGGACATGGAGAAGAGACTCCGAAGGGCTGTAAAAGGTGATCTTACAGCTGGGTGTTGGTGGCTCACGCCTGTGATCCTAGCTAATCAGGAGGCTGAGATCTGAGTCAGAGCCAGCCCAGGCAAGGAAAGTCTGTGAGACTCTTATCTCCAATGAACCACCAGAAAACCAAAAGTGGTGCTGTGGCTCAAGTGGTAGAGCACTCGCCTTGAGCTGAAGAGCTCAGGGGCAGCGCCCAGGCCCAGAGTTCAAGCCCCATGACCGACAAAAAAGAAAAAAAAGAAAAAGAAGAAAGAAAAAGATTATCTTACATCTTCCCCTTCACCCTTCAGAGGATCTCCTGGACCAGGAGATCACAGCATTGACGATCAAGAAGGTATTTACCCCGATGCTGGGAATTTAATACAAACACTAATTTGGTCCAAACAATAGTACATTGCTATTCTTTTTCTTTCACGTGTGAAGACAGAATTTTAAATTGCTTGCCCGTGATTACCTTGTAGTCTTTAAAGTCTCTCTAAAGGGTAAAGGGGGCAGTGGGTGTACCACAGCGGCAGAGCGCACACGTGGCATGCACACGGCCCTGGGTCTAATCTCTAGTACCAGAAAAGAGAGAGACTTGGGCCAACCTTTCTTATTCAGAGAAAACTGTACATATGGAAACTTTTAATAGGTATTAAATAACTAATTTTTTCAGACCAAAGACTGTGCATTTCTGCTGTCCTCTTGCCAGCGCCACGCTCCATGTGTTCCCGGCGTTTGGCTCTGTGGTGGGATGTGAAGATCACTCTGCTGCTATATTCCAAGCCAGTGCATTTCTGCTTGTAAGAATTACTAGGATGTTGGATAAGAACTTTGAGTCATTTAGAAAACACTTCACTTGCCTGCCGTCCCTTTTTCAGGAGATCTAGTTTTAAAAGACGGAAAGCTAAGCCAGGTGCTGGTGGCTTACACAGCTACTTAGGAGGCTGAGATCTGAGGATCACAGTTCAAAGCCAGCCCAGGCAGGAAAGTCTGTGAGACTCTTATCTCCAATAAAACCACTAGAAAACTGGAAGTGCCACTGTGGCTCAAGTGGTAGAGTGCTCACCTTGAGCTGAAGAGCACAGGGATAGCGCCCAAGCCCAGAGTTCAAACCCCATGACCACCAAAAACAAACAAACAAAAAACAAAAGATGGAAAGCTATTAGTAAATAGGTAGATGAGAACTTCTTCTTAAAGTAGGCAAAGTTACTTTTTCTGTGTACAGAACAAAATTCCTGAGCTTCTGTGGGTTGATAAGAGGTGGTCATAATACAAGTATGGAGCACATAACAGACAGAGCTTTAGCACAAAGGCATTAAGCTCAGGAAATCCAAGCAAATTCTCATTTACAATTTTATTTTCAGCCACAGTCAGCTGCTCTAACGAAAGCAGAGATTTTTCCTTCAGACGACTAACCCTTCACGGATGAGGTTAACATCCAAGACATCCCTGGAGAATGAATTCGTTCATGTTTCCCTCACTGTGGAGGTCATTCTGGGAATGGCCTCAAACATCTACACTGGATACGGAGGTCTTCTCAGGGTAAACCAGCTGGCTAACCTCCATAATGTGAATGCACAGGCTTATTTATTAACCACCCAAAGAATCAGAATTCTTGCTGGAACGTTCGTGATCATTTAAACTTAGCAAATAATTCTGCCCAACACCCGTCACTGGAGTACCTCTGAGTTGTCCTATCTTTAAGTTTTTATTCTGTAAGGATACTTGAAAAATAGGGGTCTCCCAACCAACCAGAAGAGTGTTCTACTCAGTCGCTGAGAGTTCAAACGATCCTGAAGTCTAAGTGGGTATATCTGCTGACACCCTCAGTTGACTGAGAATTGAGATTGCCTAGTGATCGATGTTAAAGTTGTGTCTGCTCCAACTGAGACTTCCTCTCTTAACATAAAGCCCCGGATTAAGAGAGAAGAGAGTAACTTCCTCACTGTGAGACGCACTCTGTACTGTGTCTCAAATGTAAGACTGCCACTGGTAGAGAAGGGGCGTGTGCCACGACCTTTGGGAACTCTTCCTCCAGGCAACTAGGGAACAGATTTCACTCTTGACTTTTCATTCTTTCCATTACAAATCACCAAACAAATGGAGCAGGAAATACTTAATTCTGAAACCGACCAGCATGCAACAGGACTAGAATTCTCCCCTCCTGGAAGTCTCCGCTTTCTTTCCGTCCATGATGCTCACTGTAAGCCTGAGGACTTGCTAAGTGACCATTTATCAAGGCAGCGCCTTGGAAAAATGTTGACCTGCTTTTTCCTTCTGTTTACTTATCGAATCCGTCCTGAGTTCATGCATTGGCTCCATCATCTCAGCTGAACCACCTTCCCAGCTTACATCTGGAAACTTGGTCCTTTTAGCCAAGCACCACATTTTAGTAACAAGACCAGACTCTCCCAAATATGTCTTCCTGTCACTTGGATCTCAACACGGAGCAAAATATATTTATCATCTTAATTCTTCAAGTCATACTAATTGCTTGGGTGTCTCCTTTCTCAGTGAAAAGAACTATCTTTCAGGTCACTCAAAATAGAAAACTAAGAGTTTTTTGTTCTCTTTCTGGCTGTGGGTGTTGGTCTTGTTGTTTGTTTTGTAATACTGAGGATTGAACCTGAGGCCTTATACTTGCTAGGCAACCATCTACCATTCATCTATGGCTCCATCCTTTTGTTTTTACTTTGTTTTCCATATAGAGTCTCATTCATGCTTTTCCCCAAACAGCCTTGGAACTTGATCCTCCTGCCTCTCTGCCTCCTGACTAGCCGGCGTTGATTATGGGTCTACACTATCATGCCCTGTCTCTTTCCAATACTTAAGAGATGTTGATTATATCCTACCTCATCTCCCAGACTTTTTTTTTTTGCCTTTCCTGCTCAGGTTGTTACCCTTTCTTGCTTTTACAATACTAGAGTGGCCTTCTAAATGGTCTACTTCTTAGTCTTTGTGTGTGTGTGAGAGAGAGAGTGAGAGAGAGAGAGAGAGAGAAATATCGGGAAATATCGGGGTTTGAACTCAGGACCTTATGCACAAGCACTCCACACTTGAACCATGCTCAAATCTCTTTCATTGATTTTTGTTATTTTTAGGTATTATCTCCCATGGACAGACTCAGATTGTGATCTGACTATATAGCCCCGTGTAGTGTGATTATAGGCACACGCGCGCACACACACACACACACACACACACACACACACACACACACACACACACACACACACACACACACACACACACACACACACACACACACACACACACACACACACACACACACACACACACACACACACACACCCCATGTCTGGCTTATGAGATGGGCTCTTGCTTTTATGTCTGGGCTGGTCTTGAATTGCAATCCTCCTGATCTCTGTCTCCCAAATAGCTGGGATTAAAGGCATGAGCCACCAGGCCTAGCCTACCTCTACTTTCTCTGCCAAACATTAGTCTTCAATAGAATCTCATCATGCCATTCCCTGAGTCAAACCATCTAATAAATGTGCTTGCCAGCAATGCATAGGATCCAAATTCCTTGCATGAAATTCAGGGGGCTCCGAAGGTTTACAGTGCATTTCCTCTGCTGTGTACACTCGGGAGAGCAGGTCCTCTGGAAACATGGAACGGCAGGTCCTTTCCCTGGCACACACACACACAGACTTCACACCCTCCTCTGCCCAGGGCCGTGTGAGCCGTCCTCAGTGGCTCCCGGCGCTTTAAGTGTTGACAACATAGAACTCGGAGCAGTCCTTCTGCCTGGGTAAAGGGAACCTAAGAATAATTCCCTAGAAAATCAAAACAGCAGCTCCAACATAAGCTTTTATTCATGTTTTCCCACCAAGGGGATGAACGGAATGCAGTTCAAAGTTCCAAGCCACAATGCTAAATAAATAAATAAATAAATAAATAAATAAATAAATAATGGAATTACTAGAACACATAGTAGTCGTGTGTGTGTGTGTGTGTGTGTGTGTGTGTGTGTGTGTGTTTTGAACTCAGAGCCCTGCACTCGCTAGGTAGGCCTTCTGCACTGAGCTATACCTCTGCCCCTTTTTGCCCTAGTTATTTTTGAGCTAGGGTCTCCCGTCCTGCCCTGGCACGTACCTGGACTAGGCTCTGCCCTTTTTAGGCTTTTTATCATAGACAGAATAACAGGACAATGCCACTCTGTCCACTCTTGACTGAGAAGGGAATCTTAGGTACTCGATTGCCCAGTCTGGCCTCAAATCATCCTCCTCCCAAGCTCAGCTTCCCAAGAAGCGAAGATGACAGGCATGTGGCCACTAGTGTCTGTTTTACAGTAAAAATTCTTTTCACTACTAGTGTTAACCTTAATCACTGTAAGCATTAGAAAGTTTTTTTTAAAAATGATTTCAAAACAAAGACTCAAAAGGAAGTTGTAAAAGGAAAGTCTGTCCTCTGGAAAATTTATAAACACTTCTTACTAGGCCTGTTGCTCCTGGGGGCTGGCTTCTAAGACACTGGAGCCATGTCAGCCTCTGTGCCTCAGTTTACCAAACAGATCATGTAGTTCATCAGCTCCCGTCTTCTCTGTAGAGCGACTGATAATATGAAATATGTTTTCTGTTCTGGTAGTTTTTCTCTGGGGACTCTACAATGCTTTCCAGATTATTTTTTTAATTTATGTATTAATATTCTCACAGCATTCTCTCGTCTCCTCCATTAGGAGAATAATATCCATCTCTTTAGAGAAAAGCAGGGGGTAGTGAGTGACGGACGTTAAACAGACACTTAAATAAGCAAACTGTAACATAAAGGCATAATTAAAGCTTTCAGACCAAATCAATCTGAGGATTTTTTTTTAAAGGGATACTACAGCGTTAGTGACCCAACAAGAAAACTTGTTTCTCCTTTGCTCTGGAAGATTTGTCTTTTTCATAGTTCAGCCTGATGTTTAAAAGAGATAACCTTTTATTCAGGTGTTCCTATTGCAAGCTAGGAATATGAAGCACAAATATTCCAGGAGGCTGTGCAGACTGGGTCTCCACATTGTGTCTCTAGTCTCCTGACACGCACACTGCATAAATTAGATGCCTCTGGAGTCACTGGGCATATTTTGGTTTGTTCTCTAATCAGACTTCTCTGGGGTTCATAACATGGGTTTTTTTTTTCCTTCTCAAGGATTGCCTGTCTCCGAGCCAGTGTATGATTTCTCAGAGAACGTGAGAGGAAGCCAGTGGAAGCATTTACTGCTTAATGTTTCACAAACATTCTGGTTTCCCTTTGTCCTTTCAAGAAAATAGCTTTAAACCAATGTTTAGTGAAATACGTCGGGTCACATGAATCCCCAAAGATAAACTTTTATGTATGAATGTCGGAGGAGACGTTAGCAACAACTAAAGCCTCAGAAATTAAATTATGTTGGGGATTTAAAACCTAGCTTTTGAACAGCCAGTGGTGGTTCTCAGCATTGTCTGAAAGGTCCCTTAACAGAGATGTAGACACAGACACAGACAGTCGGTGAGGACCGATGGACACGTTTTCTCTTTCGTGTCTGTGTCCCGCAAGTAGAGAATCAAGCCCCAAGATGATGGATGTGTGCTTGCCCTTCTTGCTATTTTCCTGGGTTCTCACTATTTCAAAGGGCCTTGAGAACAGCAGGTCTCCAAAAACTGCCCACTGGACACTGACTGGACTAATATCATGCCATTAACTCACATAAGTCATATTTAAGGTAAAGGCTCAAAAATCTCCATTATGAATCTACCCCCCAAAAAATAAAAAGTTGGAGATAGGATTGCAGTGTGGTGGTAGAAGGCTTGCTTAGCATCTTCAAGGACCTGGGCTCTGTTCCAAGAGAAAGAAGGAAAGAAGGAAAGAAGGAAAGAAGGAAAGAAGGAAAGAAAGAAAGAAAGAAAGAAAGATAGAAAGAAAGAAAGAGAGAGAGGAAGAAAGAGAGAGAGAGAAAGGAAGAAAGAGAGAGAGAGAAAGGAAGAAAGAAGGAAAGAAGGAGAGAGAAAGAGTGAGTGAGAGAGAAACAAAGAAAGAGAAAGAGAGAGAGAGAAAGGAAGAGAGAGGAAGGAAGGAAGGAAGGAAGGAAGGAAGGAAGGAAGGAAGGAAGGAAGGAAGGAAGGAAGGAAGGGAGAGAAAAAGAGAGAGGGGAGGGAGGGAGACAGGAAGGGAGGGGAAAGGAAAGAAAGAAGAGGGAAGGGGAAGAGAGGGAAGAAAGAGCCCACCACATTCCATTTAAAATTCTTTCTTTTTATGAAATAACAGCGCAAAGCTCCTTGGGCCGCAGGCTGCTGGTATCCCCGCGAGGCCTTCACCGAAACACGCTGCCGTTCTCTGAGCAGCCAGCCAGCCCGGGCCTCCATGGGTGCCGGTGCCGCTCATTGTACGAAAAGCGAAACAGCAACAAGATCATTTTTCAGAAGAACAGATTGGAGAGGGGAAATTAAGGCTAAAATAAATACACTGTGCTTCAGCTACCTTTGGTTTTGTGGCTTGTTTGTTTGTGTCTGTCCTTCCAGCTCACTTCCCTGCTGCAGTCCCATGCGGGTGGGGTAATGCCATCTGGGGCTGGAGGGGCCCCGGGGCCAGGGGCTGGGGGGGGGCAGGCTGGGACTGGAGGGGTCGGGGGGTCGGGGGGGCCGGGGGCCCAGGACTGGAGGGGTCGGGGGGCCGGGGGGCCGGGACTGGGGGCGGCCGGGGCCGGGGTGGAAGGAGATCAGGCCGGCCCTGGGACTGATCTACACAAAGCTCTTTCGGGAGGCTTCTTCCTCTCTACTTAGTCAAGAAACCCTCGTTCCTGTTTGTGTGGAAGTTAAAATTCACAAAAAAGGAAAGAATGCAGGCTCCACGTGCGGAGAGCCGGCGGAGAATGAAGGGAGGGGCCTGAGAGGAGCGGGGGTGCTCACAGCTGACCCACTGAACGGAACCCGGTACAGCACCCAAAGGCCATTAACCAGCAGTCTTCTGCCCACTTGTTGATGGGGGGGGGGTTTCTTTGAAGATTTGTTGTTGGGGATTTAATTTTTTGAGTTCTAGGTATATTTTAGATATGAGACCCTTGTCCGTTGTATGGCTAGTGAAGATCTTCTCCCAATCCGTGGGCTTTCTATTGATCTTACTAGCTATGTCCTTCGCCATGCAGAAGCTCTGCAACTTCATGCAATCCCATTTATCCAACCGTTCTTTGATTTGTTGTGTTTCTGGGTCTCTATTAAGAAAATTTTGGCCTGCGCCAAGGAGACTTAGGGTTTCTCCTAGTCCATCCTGTAATGTTTTCAGGGTGTCTGCTTTGACTTCAAGGTCTTTGATCCATTTGGAGTTGATTCTGGTGCAGGGTGATATATAAGGATCTAAGAATGGCCAATAGACACATGAAGAAATGCTCAACTTCTCTGGCCATAAAAGAAATGCAAACCAAAACAACATGGAGATTCCACCTCATCCCAGATAGAATGCTATCATCAAGAACTCTTAATGACAACAGATGCTGGAGGGGATGTGGACAGAAGGGGAACCCTACTGCATTGTTGGTGGGAGTATAAACTTGTTCAACCAGTTTGGAAAGCAGTATGGAGGCTCCTCAAAAGACTCTACATAGAGCTCTCCTATGATCCAGCAATCCCACTTTTGGGTATTTACCCAAATGATCATAAACAAGGCCATACTAAAGCTACCAGCACAACTATGTTTACCATAACATTATTCACGAAAACTAAAATATGGAAGCAACCCAGATGCCCCTCAGTACATGAGTAGATCAAGAAAATGTGGGGTGTGTGTGTGTGTGTGTGTGTGTGTGTATATATATATATATATATATATATATATATATATATGAATTCTATACTTCCATCAGAAAGAACGACACCACCCCATTTGTTAGGAAATGGAAAGACTTGGGAAAAAAATCGTATTAAGTGAAGTTACCCAGTCCCAAAGAAATTTAGGTCCCATGGTTTCCCTTATTTGCTCAAAAGCTATGTACATATGACCATATAAGATGATGCTAAGTGAAATGAACCCTAAGATATGGACACAAGAAGTCTGTTGTTGTTGTTTTTAATGCACTATGTGATTTTTTTGTTTCCTTTGTATGTTCTTCCCTCTATGGCATATCCCCTGTTGTCACTGTAGTTGGTTTTGGTACCCTGCATCTTGTATATACATTTGTCTAATCTGGGAAAGGGAATAACAAAATGGTGACCCATTGCAACAATGATACCCACAGGACAGTATACTGGAATATACTAGAAACGAACTTTACAACTTTGGGCGGGGGAAGAGGGGAGAGATGTGTGGGAAGTGGGGGAGGGAAGGGGTAACATTGATTGACAAGTTACGCACTCATCGCCTTAACTCATGTAACTGTAACCCCTCTGTACAGCATCTTTACAATAAAATGAAATAAAAAATAAATCTTAAAAAGGGAGGGGACTGAACACGTGTCATCAAAGGTGGTAATTTCCAGGGAGTCAGTTTCCCTTTTACCAAAAGAGTCTTAATGCCCTTCAAGCTTATCAAAGCAGAGAGACTCGGGGAACTGTTCTCATTGCTTTTGCAGTGTGGTTCACATTTGCAGACCGAGTACATCCATGTCTGTGCATATGCTCGGTGATTCTCATTGAACATGTCCCTTTAAGCACTGAGGGAGGTGACTTAACTCAGCTCTACCTTTGAGCACTGTGGTCCTGAGGCTGCTTTGGCTGGAAGTCCTATGGGGATGCAGTACACACACCCTGCCGTCCAAGCAGAATTTACTCAGCACCATTGCCGGCTCTGTCTCAATGCCTCGGAGCCACTGGGCTGTGACACAGTGCTCTGTCTGCTTTTTAGGGTCTCTATTTTTGCCCTGGATAGTAGAGCATCACCTCTGCTGTCAGCCTGGCTCTCACACCCTTGCTCCACAGAGTGCCCGCCTCTCCGGTGCTGTGTGTGCTCTACTTTGTTGTTTTGGTTTCTCTTTTGTTCTTGATCTGGTTTCATGCTGAATTTGTGATGGGTGACGTTATTGTAACACTCTTCTTGAATAGATGAGCTCCACTACAATCCTATGAGATGGCTTTAGAGTCCGAGAGATCCTGGTTCGAGTCCCAAGTTTTGCAAATAAAGATATGTGGGAATTGTGGATGTTGTCTGCCTTCTGTTCCATGGTGGGAGGGGGAGGTGGGGAAGGAGCAGGGAGCTGTCTGATTAGTATCATGGTAGAGAGTAATTTGATACCCTACCTATAATGAATTTAGGGAATGGTATCATCTGTATCAAAAATGCAAAGAGTGCCAGTTTTTACCACTCCTTAATCCTCATTACTTTAAATATATTTACATTAAATGTTCAAGTGCACATTTATTGAACTCGCTTTCATCTATCTAGTAGTGACCCCCTTGGAAGCATCATCAAATAGTTCGCAGCACTTATTTTGATGAGTGAGCGAATGCATGAATGAATGAGTGAATGAATGAATGAATGAATGAAAAGGGAAGTAGCTTTAACAACTTTATCGCGTTTGTAACGTTTTATGCTAGACAATGGGAACGATGAGGCTGGATTTTTACATGAATCACATCTTCAGGCCAGAGATGGGTCTTTAACTCACAGTAGTGGGAAAACAGTCTACCCCTGCAGCGATGAGGGAGGATCTCACAGGGAAGGGTGTTGCACAGAATCCCAAAGAGCCAAGGGATACGGGCACAGATGGAAAAGATGGCAACGCATGGGAAAGACAAGAGCTCAGGACAAAGGCTCCCCAAGTGCACAAGGAAGCGTTAGATGTGGCTGGAGCAGACGGAGAGAGTGAGGAGGAGGTAAAAGGAAAGGCTGAGGCTGCCTGCCTGAATTCCCAACTAAGGGCGACTGAAGGAGGCGGCGGCCATCGAGGCTGGAGGAGGAGGAGGCATAGCTCCGGACATCGGGAAGGGGCTCCAGCCATCAGCACTGAACACACACCAGAAGGGAAAAGAAGCCTCCCTGAAATTGTACCCCGGCAGCCAGGCTTTGATTCCTGTTACAAGCACCATGCTTCTGTGATTCTGGTTTGATGTGGATCTGGTTTGAAGACACATCATGGTACCTCCTGAACACGCTCTCAACAACCAGCTGAAAATGTCATCTGGAAGTCTCTTTTCACTGTACCATAATTATCAACATGAAGGGCAGATTTCAAGTGTCTTGACAATTAAAAATAAAAATACGGACTAAAACATTTTTAGGAACAACGTAAGTATGGCTAGAATTATATTAAAATTCGCTATTAAACCACATCTCTCTCTCTCTCTCGCTCTCTCTCTCTCTCTCTCTCTCTCTCTCTCTCTCTCTCTCTCTCTCTCTCTCTCTCTCTCTCTCTCTTTTAAAATATGCTAGCTCATTTAGAAATGATGACCCATAAAATTACTTGGGCTTGAAAGTTGTCCTTCAAAATCATATTCAAAGTTCAATGTAACTGATTCAGACAAAGCTCATAATTTTGTATCAAAGCATCTTCCCTGCAATAGGTAGCTGTTAGGTACCTGTCAAATAAATGCAGACTCTGAAGCACAAATTTTGGGAAAATAAAGCAGTTCTCAATTACTTTCAAGCCATGTACTTAATCAGTTTTTAATCCACTCAATTTACATGAACTTTTTTTTTTTGTCATGGGGTTTGAACGCAGGGCCTGAACACTGTCCCTGAGCTTTTTTGCTCAAGGCTAGCAATCTACTACTGCGAGCCACAGCACCACTGGAGTCTCATGGACTTTCCTGCCCAGGCTGGCTTTGAACCACAATCCTCAGATCTCAGCCTCCTGAGTAGCTAGGATTTCAGGCGTGAGCCACCAGTGCCTAGCTTTGCATGAAAACTTCTATATAAAATAAATGGACAATGCTATTGCATCCCATTTTTTTAAGGATAAAATTTAGAAGGAGGTGAGACTTGAAATAATGTCTTTCTCTCCTGTCTCTTAATTTTCTTTACAATTTTAAGTGGAATTCTCTCACACATCATGCTTATGGATAAGGTACTGAGTGCTGTTGTAATTATGCATATATTTGGAAAGGTTTGGTAAATTTATAGATGTCTGTTCGAAGATTACAGAAATAGAATGGGAAACTTGGCACAACTGTAAGCTGACAGAGATCAACTCCACACCAGCACTAAGCCGCTGCCATGCTCCCAGAGCGAATCACAGTACCAAGCGGGGCCTTCTTCCTCACAAACCAGATACTGCATGAGGTGACTTAGATACATCCCTTTAAACTCTGAAAGATTTGTGACTTTACATGAGGTCCGGTGAAAACCAAGGCCCGGGAACCTTCCATATGAATGCATGCATGGCTTAGCCATTCAGTCTTTAGTATTGCAAAGAAGCAAATTCTCTTTTGTTTTTACGGTTTTTCTGTGAGCCACTGACTGTATAAACAACAACTGAGAGAGTAGAGGCACACAGAAACAAAGGATTTCGAGTGTGTCAAGCCTATAATCCTAGGTATGCAAGAACCTGAGATCTGAAGATTCCAGGTTGTAGCCAGCTTAGGCAGGCAAATCCAAGAGAGTCTTATCTCCAAGTAGCCAGCAAAAATCCAGAAGCAGAGGTCTGACTCAAGTGGTAGAGGGCCACCCTTGAGCAAAAAAGCCAAGCAAGAACTCAAGGCCCTGAATTCAAGCCCAAGTATTAGCACCAAATTAAAAAAGGGAACAATCTTTATTTTTGCACTTTAGGGATTCAAGAAACACTCTGATTCCAACTCTCTAGGCTACCATTTGCCCAAGAACATTCACCCAGCAGTGTCTTTTACTTCCTTTCCTATCTCTGGAAATTTAGTTGAAAAAAAAGAAAGTACAGCATTCATCTAGATGGGAGTGAGGCTAATTGGTTCATGCAGCCATGTGACTCTGGCTCTCTGATTTGGGCTTAGCTGTATCGCCAATCTTTAAATAAAGCCACCCTACAAAATCACCAGGCATCCCGTACCAAGCGTGCACTGACTTAAACCAGATGCAAAATATGAGATATTTTGTTCAAAGCTTTGCCGCATTAAAGAATAATAGCTCTAAACATTCCTGGTCTAATCTGAATAATACTCTGCAAATATTTCAAGCCATTCTCTCACAGTTCTCTCAGCCCCATCACTTCATGATTGAATTTCATGACTTGGCCTCATTAACATAAAATCAAAATGCACTTCAGCTCTCGCCAATATATCTTCCAGTAAGGTGACCCTTGAGAACGAGGTTCTGTGTGTTTTATAAAAGCGTAGGTGCTCATGGTGCGCATGGAGATTTTGGAATGTCTACAAATTCCTGGAACCAGGGCTAGCTGAGATTTGTTTGACTCTACATTTCCCAAACCGGCTGGGGGGGAGGGGGGAGGGGAGAAAGAAAATATCCCTCATTCATCTCCCATGGGACATCTATTAATATCCCTAAGAACTAGTATTCCACAGAATTATCTAGAAGATGAATCGGTAGTATAAGTCTCATCTCAGATGCTAGAAATCTAAAGTATAGGACGTAAAAAACATATTGACTGGAGATGGCCTAATGGGGGAGGCTCACACTTTTGTGACAATGGTCCTGAGAAAGATCTGGGTCCTTTTGCAAATAGGCATGCCCATGGACAGACGGACAGACGTGTTGTGGCGGTGACTGCTCCTCAGGAGGGCGGTGGAGGAGGGGCGGACCTGCCACCACCTCCGGCTCATTTCCCAGAGTGGGGATGTCCTCAGGAGGAGAAGCGCTAGAGGTTAGAGACAACAGCACTACTTTCAAAGAGTCTATCATCTACACTCCTCATTTACAGAGGGGGAAACTGAGGCCCAGTGGTCATAGCCAACTAAATCCAAAACCTGAGCAACGCAGCAATCGACAGGGTCTTTGGGGATACTGTCTGTGACATCCACCCATCCCAGCCTAAAATACCCAGCGAAGAACCATCCAGCCGTCATTTGCATGGTTAAAAAGCTTGACTGATTTTTTTTCTTTTTTCAAACAGCACCCTTCTGACTCCTCCATTTTCTCTGCCTTCTAGAACACATGCCTTGGATTTTAAGCCACAAATTTAATACTAGATTACATAAATACATTATGCAACTCTCTAATTTGCTTCATGGGAGCAAGTTGTCTTTCCAAATAAAACATCAGCTGCCACAAAAGCCCAGCGTTGATTGCCCTGGGTGCCTCTCCCAGGGTTCGATAACCACCATGCCGCCAGCGAAACGGTCCTCGTTGTTTAAAAGCTCAAGGCATGCGGAAGGAGATATTAAAATGATGGTGAGCCACGCGCGCGCACGCACGCGCACACACACACACACACACAAAACACGGTAGCTGAGGTTCCCTCCCTACTCCAATCACATGTGAGAGGAAAGGCAAATCTACCACCAGCATTTCTGGTTAAGGAAAAAAATGCAACCCACACTTTATAAACATTAGCACACACCAACCCTTGTGGGCCTGTGGGTTTCCCTAGATCTATATATAAAACACTAAGAAGACTCCCCCCCCCCCCCACCACCACACACCCTGCTTTTCAGTATTTGGGAGAAAGGCAGAGAATAAGGAGGCCGTGAAATACCAGTGTCATAATTTACTTTCTAAAAATAAGGAATGGAAAATGGTCAAGAAACAAGGGAGGAGGAGCAGCCATGCTAACAAAGCCAATTCCCAGGGAGGAGCCCATGGGGCTTGGGGCGCTAGCAGGCCGAGCACCTGAGGCTGCCTGCTTGCTCCTCCCCAGCCCTCCTGGGTCAATCAGGAAGCTGGGCTGAACTACTCATTTGCAGCAGATTGGGCTGTAGGGGAAGAGCACAGAGGAGGGCAAATTAAAGCCAACTCTATTTGCTCTAGCTCTTTTTTTTTGTTAAAGTTCTGCAGCTAAAAAAAGACTCCAAATAATGGTATCAGCTAATCTCAAATGCTGTCTGTATCTGCTGATCCCCTACCACCTGCTTCCTGGGCGCTTTGGGCCACAGCATGAGGAAAGAGAGAAGTCATAGAAGTCGAATTCCGATTAGATGGAGCAGGTCTTAGGGACAGCAAGCACCTCAACCCCACGGGGTAGATGGGCAAGGACTATGGACAGAGAGGACTATGGACAGAGAGGACTATGGACAGAGAGGGCTCTCACGGAAGAGAGGAGGCCCCAGCAGCTTAGCTGTGTTGCCTCTGGCCTGAGGCTTGCCTCTTTTCCTTCATAAATTCATCCTAGAAGGTTACGGGTGACTCCAACCCCCAAGCCCACACTAGATGATGACAGACCCCCTCACACCTGTCTGAGGCCGTACTGCTGCTTCCTTACTGTGGAAGGGGGTAGGACCACCAGCCCCCCCCAACCCCCAATACGAGACATCCGTATCAGTGGTAGGCACAGTACCCCGGACTCATGAGGAGAGTCCAGGGTGGAGACTAGCCTAGACTGAATCGTGACAGATTAGGAAGTGGCATTCTATCTGGACCATCGGAGTTCAAATCCCTCCTCTACTACGTGACAACTTTCTCACTCACCAACTCCCTTAACTCTCCCCAGAAGAAGTTCTGTATTTGTGACATAAAAACTCCATCCAATGCAGCTCCATAAAGCTCATTTGACCACCACAGCCACCAAGTGCTCAATGGATGTCAGCCAGTATGAACCCAGCTCTCCACTTGCTCACAGCATGTTCATAAATATCTTCCCTTGAATCTTCACATTAGAGAGGGGCAAAGGGTGAACGAAGGCAGCAGTGGTGCTCACTGGATACTACAATGAAAGTGAACTCTACAATTTGTGGGTGGAGACGGGAGGGAAAAACTGGGAGAGAGCGAGGGAAGGGGTGACACTGTTCAGAAAGAAGGGCACTCTACCCGACTTACGTATCTGTCACTCCTTTGTATATCACTTTTATAACAACAATTTTTCAATGCATGAAAGCAAAACAAGACTAGGAATATGCCAGGGCAGCAGGTGAGCCATCTACTGCGTGTCCTGTCTCGATCGCATGGGGTTGCCCTGGGCTGAGATGGGCATAGACGTTACAGGATGCCTCAGACCCACACCCCTCGTCTCTAGTCACTGAGACCCGCTGCCAGGTCTGCTCCCCACCTCAGTCTTCGCTCTAACTGCAGTGACCCGAGCCAATGCCGGGCTCCTGTGCGCATGCACTGCTGGGTAGAGAAGCGCTGCCCTCTTCCAGACTCCCCCAGGGAGCTCCCCATCCCGGATGACCATGATCAATCAGGCCCAAGTAGATGCTGCCCACTCCACCGATCAATCACTACCTTTCCCTAGTTTGGGTGGCCTTTCCTATGTATTCTTGATGGACCGTATCTCCTTCTTGATCCCCAATGTCCATCATGACCTCTATGCTTAAGAGGATGAGTTGCAACACATCAACACCAACCAGGACTCACGGCCACAGGGGGGAAGTCATTCTGGTAGCAAGTGCTGCCTCCTGGGAAACTCAGTCCACCTCTCCGATCTTCCCCAAAGTTCCCTCGACTAGAGCTGGCCCACCCAGAGTGGCACCACGAAATTTTTACACATCCTATTAGACATTCAAGGATAGACAGTGCCTTCGACTAGACCAAGCTATTAGATATTAATGTTCAGACAACACCTACCTCACTCCACACCAGCATGGTGCCGAAGATGACCTGTAACCCATCAAAGAAATTGTCCCCTATGATGATCACAGTCGCGCCTCCCGTCGTCCATCCTTCACTGGGGCTGATGGCTTTGATACAGGGAGTAGCTGCTTTTCAACACACATGAAAAAGAGAAAGAGTCCGCTGTTAGAACCAAACTTTAATGATGGAAGACTTGAGAAAAAGAAAAAAAAATTCTTTTATCTTTTCACTCACAGAAAGCTCCCTCAAGATCTCAGCATTCCCAGCTATCTATCGGGACCAGAAATCTAAGGGTGCCCCTTCATTTCTTTAAGGCATTCTTTTTTATTGTTTCTAGTAAGATATACATATATTTTTTCTTACTCCAATCTTTATCAAATTTGAAGCCTTATAAAATAGAACACGAGAGTAAAATTGAATCTATGAAATACTAGAGATTTAAAATAAAACACATGACACTTTGGAATGTATTGACAATCTTACAGAAATGCTTGATAATTAAATCTATCTCCTGGAAAAAAAAATGACACACAATTTTAAATAAACATTTCTACCCAATGGGTGGCCGGGAAAGAGAAGAGAGTGGAGCAGGAAGGATTCTTACACTAAACATTCTGTTACCTTAATATAGCAAAACTTGTCCTCATTAAAAAAATGAATACTTTTGCTTGTGTGGGTATGCCAGTACTGGGGTTTGAACTCAAGGGACTCGTACTTTTGCACAACGTTTTGCTTAAGGCTAGTGCTCTACCACTCAAGCTACCCCTTAACTTCTGGCTTTTTGCTGGTTAAGTAGAGATGAGACTCTGTTGGATTTGTCAGGGCTGGCTTTAAATTGTGATCCTCAGATGTCAGCCTTCTGAGTCACTAGGATTACAGACATGAGCTGCCAGCACCTGGCTAGAATTCTTTAAAATCCATACTGTGGATCTCATTTTTACAGATTCAAAGAGTGTGGGTCAGTCAGGACAAATGTTGCCATCAAATGGCTGAGACTGCGCTGAACCACAAAGATATCCCCTGAGCTCCTCTTCGCTGTGCTTCTCAGACTCAAAATCCTAGGACTGACTTTTCTTAAGATTTCATCTCTCTTCTCTTTCCATGGTCACCACCCTTGGAAGTGGGAAATCATTTGCAAATAATGATTCCAAACAGATTGAGATGGTGTGCCAGTGAACATGGCCTACTTCCAACAGTATGGCATAGGTGGAATTCTCGGGTTATAATGGGGAAATCTGAGGGCATCCTGGTACCACTGAGGGCTTTTAACTTCACCAAGCCTTGCTGCCATTCTTATGACTCCTTTTATGAAATGCAACAAAGCAAAATTCTAGAGGAAAGGAGAAGTTGTGCAAGAAGAGAGAGAATGTTTAATAAAAGTTTATTAAGTATTGAAGATTGACTTTCTAGGCATTGAAGCCAATGAGAACACTAGTTCATTTTAACAGAAGGGAGGAAAAACTGACAAAAAAAGAGGAAATTATTGGACTCTGTCAAATTTGGCAAAATGTCCCGTTTTAGCTTTTGCAAGAAGGAAAGAAAACACGAAGCCGATTCCAGTGGGATCATTGCTCACGTGCCACCACACAAAGTACAATGGGTTTGGTTCCGATCCAAATTAATCTTTAAAAAAATTGCAGAGAAAAGTTTGGAAATATCCAAACTCAACATTTCATGTTGGCTGAACCCCGAGGAACAGGGTCTGCCACTAAAACAAGACAGCTCGGGCCGGCTGCTTGCCTGCGTTTTATCCTGACCAAAATACTTTATCAAGAAAATGTAAAAGATGCCTCACTTCAAAATGCTTATCCAACCTTTTACATTTGTGTGGCGGGGGAAGAGATCGTGACCACTGTCCCACAGGCACAGGACTTGTCCTTAAACAAAAGTGTAAAGATAAAAGTGAAACTATGTGATGTATTCCTCAACCAATGGTAAAAGATCACATGTAATTTCAAGAAATTTATAAGGTAATTAAATACCATCTAAAAACAATATAAAAACTTTCTGTAAAAAAAAAGCAGTTAGAAAACATTTTGTTAATAGCCTTAGAGCTTTATTTTTTTAATAAATAACTCAATATACTTGGCTGCCAGAGTGAAATAGGAATATTGCTGCTACCTCTGAGAAATACCGAGTATTGACTTTTCTGATGGTTGGATCTTACTTACTAGACGATCTTAGAATCCATGACTCTGAGATCACCCACATCAACTGCAGAATGGCCTTTGTGATTATTATCTGCATGAACTTTGGGGTTTCTGTTACTATTTTTATTTTATTTTATTTTTTATGCTGGTCATGGGGCCTGAACTCTGGGCTTGGGCGCTGTCCCACAGCTCTTCGGCTCAAGGTTATGGCTCTACCACTTGAGCCACAGCACCACTTCTAGCTTTTTCTGCTGAGGAATCAAACCCAGGGCCTCATGCCTGCAAGGCAAGCACTCTACCACTGAGCCACCTACCCAGCCCAATATTTTAAATGTTAAGTCATGTAATCATTTTCATTTAGATAAAGAGGCCCTTCCAGGCTAGCCACGACACAAAAAAGGTGGCAGAAATGCATTTGCATACCTCAGAGCAAGCGTCCTACATGACGCTTGGCTAACAGCATGCTCAAAACCTGCTGTCTTTATATTTAACTCCTCTCTCTCTCTCTCTCCCCCTCCCCACTCCATGTACACATGCACTTTCAAACACTTCCTGATGAAAGAAGTAATATATTCAAACTTGTGATCAGCGGCTCAGCTCTAGGTTACAGGTCCAGGCGTCTGAGGGAAGACCTCCTCGAGTGATAAGCTAGTGAGAACCACACAGAGCGTGGCCTTCTTAGATGTTGGAGAACAAAGCCCTGAGGACAGCAGCTGAGGAAGGGCAAAGGTGCAGGGTACTGTCCGCAGTCCTTTCCATCTCCACCCCTGGAACCGCAGCGCTTTCTAAGGTAGACGTCAGGGTTCTCAAGGCGCGCTGGGCCTCTATGAGGTCATCTTTGTCTATACAGGGAGCGCTGTGCTGATTCCCCACGGGCAAGCTGGGAAAATACGTGAAGCTCTGGTGGGTTGGAGGAGGGGGATGCTACTGGTGTGTGAAATCTGGGGCTCAGGCACGGGAGAATCCCCACAATGCCCGCACTAGTCCTCTCAGATGAAGAGCTCCAAAACGCCAATGGTCCAAGGCCAGAAATACAAATGCATACAACAGCTCAGGATGCCAGGCAAGCTGAAGGGAAGCCAGCTGAGGAGCTGGGCCTGCGTGTCCCACTCAGGGGGACAGCAGATGACTGACTCAGGCCTTTGGGGATCCACATAAGGCAGCCCAGTAAGGTCCTGGCTTCTCATCTTTCAAAAGCATGCATGCACACATGCACACACGCATGCCCACACATGCATGCCCACACACGCATGCCCACACACGCGTGCCCACACATGCGTGCGCGCGCGCGCGCACACACACACACACACACACACACACACACACACACACACACACACACACACACACACACACACACACACACACACACACACACACACACACACACACACACACACACACACACACACACACACACACACACACACACGGTGCTAGTCCTGGGGCTTGAACTCAGGGTCTAGGAACTGTACCTGAACTTTTTTGCTCAAGGCTAGCACTCTAACACTTGAGTCACCCCTCCACTTCTGGCTTTTGGGTGTTTAATTAGAGATAAGAATCTCTTGCCTAGGCTGGCTTTGAACTGTGATCCTCAGATCTCTCAGCCTCTTGAGTAGCTGGCAGGAGTTAGCAGCACCAGGCTCAAAATATTTTTAAATGTAGAGAGCCTAAATACAAAATTCATGGGCGGATTTTAATTCATAGGCTGTTTTTATACTTTTACCCTGATTCACAAACTAAGAAGATAAGGAAATACCTGTAAGCTGTGGCCAAAACTAGATATGCCCAAGTGTTTACTGCAGAACTGAAACCAAAACTTTCATGAGCATAACTGCGCCCAAAGGGAAAGCAGTTACAGAAATCACAGCGCAACCAGCTTCTAAAATAAAAAGAATTTCACGAGGGTGGGTGAGAAAAATTTCTACACACTGACATGGGAAGATGCCAAAATATGTTACTAAGTTGCGGGGAGGGAAGCAATTTGTAGACTGATAACTAGTATGGTTCTGACTATTTATTCTTAAATGACACACATGGGTAAGGTGTGCATATGTGTGTGTTGTGTGCGTGCGTGCATGTGTGTGTGCGTGTGTGTGCACACGCATTTAGAGGTGAGCAGATGTAAGCAAGGATATACAGCAGGTGTCCCGCAGTGGGCTCTTACATGATTAATGTGGTTTTAACAAGACAAGGGGATGATTCAGTTTTACTCCATTGCCATTGATGTGGTTGGAATTATTTTCATTGAGTATATATTAAGGTAACAGGTTATAAGAAGAGAAATTAAATGACAGCAGAACATCTGATAACAGCTATACTTTTAAAAGAGTAAACCAATATTAAAAACCAACCAACCACCCCAACAGTCAACTGTGTGCATTCACAGACCCTGACCCTCTCCCTCTCACTTCTTTTTGGGGTGAGTATTGTCTGGGTGCGCAGAGAACACCCAGAGAAGACAGGACTTTCCTTTGATACCCAGAGAAAAGCAGAGGAAAGATGGAGAAAGATCACTGTCTTTAATATTCACAGCGGATGGACAGATCCAATGCAATTAGACAGAGAAAAGATTTACAAGAGTTCGATTCAAGCCTAGAGATGCAGCCGTCAATAGACATTCTGTCTCCCAGAAAATGGTGTGGAATGGGGCATGGGGAGGTGTATTTGAGTACAAACCCCTTTCACCAGTAAATTCTTGATTTAATTCGCTCAAAAACACAACAACAACAACAAATTCTTTCTTCCTCACCAATGAATTTTTCCCACCCTCTATCTACAAGGACAAGAAGATAATTTCTAGTTCTAAATTTCATTAGAAATAAAAAGTTTGGCTATTCCTTGTTGCTTGTCTCCTTTCTTTAATCCCTCCCCCACGCCCCACCAGCCACCAGAGTAGAGATTTTCCTTCCTTCAAACTATGACAATAACATGATTACCCCACCAGTTTAGCATAATGGCTCTGAGATGCTCATGGCACATTGCAGAGTTAAAGTGGAAATTATTAGGTAGCTCTTCTTTGTTATAGTAATGATCACTCCACAAATAAAAGCTCTTCTCCCAAAGGTACTGCGAGGCACAAAATGCTAATTCTGAAGATTATGTGTGCGCTTTTATTAAATATTACTATGCCCTGCCTGTTTGAGGGCTTCTCTGCTCTGATTGTTTTATGAGTACCGTGTTAATGTCACTCTCGTCTTGCTAGCAGCAGGCACACATATTAGCGTTTCTATGAGAGTTGATCAAAGGCCACGTGCTGGGGGAATTGCTGAGAAAACACGGACAAGCGATAAAAATCTAACAGATTAATTGGTTTAAATTTCATTTCAGGGTGTTGAACTTTGGCTCGGGACTTTAATACTACACCGTGAGTCAGGGCCTAATTACCAGATTTCCAATTTGCTTCTGAACAATGGTGGTGGCGAGAAGAAAAAAGAGAGGGAAGAATTATTTTAAAAATAATAATAATAATAGCAAAAGAGGTAAAAGAAAGAAAAGAAAGAAATCACTCGGTCTCCCCGTACATATGCAACAAACAGCCCACGTGGTGTGTGTGCGCATCATTGTATGAGGGGACATACAGGGCTCTCACCTGCTCTACCTCCCTGGAGAGCTCCAGGGGGCAGAGGAAGCCACGGGTGCCCTGATCCGTTGGGAATTTTCTGATTTACAGAATCAATGTCACACGATCGGAGTGTCTTCACACTCATCGCAGACACAGCATTGGGTGAATTTATTAGCAAGGTGAATTTATAAGCTGAGCCTCCAATAGAAATGATCTATTTCATTGATAGAAAGCCAGGGCCAGGAGGGCCATGTTTACCTCGGGGTTTATGGGTGGCCTTGGGAATAAGGGTTAATTGAGCTCAGAGGTGCCTGCCCATTGAGGTGAATTAGTGGTGTAGATACAGTAGCAGCAGGTCTTGCTTTTGCCTCTGAGATTTCTTTGTGCTTTGATCAATATCTCACTTGTTTGGCATAGCTGGAGAGATGACCCAGGTCCGACATTTATCATATCTCACCTCCCAAACGAGGCTTTGGCGACAGTCGATGCCCCATTAAGGAAGTCTAATTAGAGATGCAGTGACTATGTTTTATTTGTTTAACCCATTCCTGTATTTAAATAGGAAAGAATGCTCTTCATCAGTAGGTAAAACGCACACCTTTAAACATCTGTAATCCTGAGCTCACGATGAGCTTCCGAGTGGCTGTAGCAGAGGCCATTTTCCCATTTCTGTGTGTGCCTGTAGCACACGGGCCGCTCCCCTTCTGCCAGTGTCCTGTAACAAGCGTGGCAGAATGAGCAGCTCAACAAAGCGGGGAACCCAGTGAAGGCACCACCCTTTGCCCACTGAGTAAAGACAGAGATGAAATTATGTGAGGTTGAGTTTTAATATGTGGAATATTGTTTGAAAATGGACATCTGGCAGCCACAAAGCCTTGGAACATGTCTGGGGATAGATATCATCTCCACAGGGGAGAGAGAGGAAATGCCTACTTGTGTTTGTGTGTGTGGTTGTGTGGTGTTTCCGTGTGTGTGTGTGTGTGTGTGTGTGTGTGCGCGCACACACACGCGTGCATGCACGCGTGCCAACTCTAGGGCTTGAAATCAGGGCCTAGGAGATGTCCCAGAGCTCTTTTGCTCAGGATTAGTGCTCTACCACTTCAACTTTTAGGTGGTTAGTTGGAGATGACAGTCTCCTTGAGCTGGGTACTATGGCTCATGCCTATAATCCTAGCTACTCAGGAGGCTGAGATCTGAGCATTGTGGTTCAAAGACAAGGAAAGCCTGTGAGGCTCTTATCTCCAATTAACCACCAGAAAACTGCAAGTGGCACTGTGCCACCAAGATACCTCATCCCAACTCCTCCTGACCACACTGAACAACTGGTTTTGCTGGGGGGGGGGGTTGTTGGCTTGTTTGTTTTGAATGAAATGATGCTTTCCCACCTCCTCTGATCTGAATCAAACAGTGACTAGGCCACAGCACTTGCCACCAGCTGGAAGACCAGCTTGTCTTCACCATGTTCAGGGCACAGGTCTGTTCCTAGGTCTTCTACCTTCCAATGGGTCCCTGAGAAAAGCTAGAAGCCACAGCAGTGATGCAGGCTGACACCCTCTCCTCACGCTGGTGGGCCCGTTCTATTGTCACAGAATCTAGCCAACCAACGAAACACCACCAGAAAGCAAATGAATTGGACACTCTCACTCAAGGTGTAGCAGTCTTCGTAGGAGGTGCTGTTGGCTTCAACATGAGTTACCAGAGGTTTAGTTTCCGCCTTCTTTTATTATCTTCAGTAATTGCATTATGCAGCTAAGCATTTTATTGTTTATTATGGTTTTTATTTTTGTTTTGTTATTGGTCTACATTTATTGCCCTGTCCACTAGAAGATGTAGATGTTATGTTGCAAAGGATCATATATATATATATACATATATATATATATGCCCACCTCTTCCTCCTCTCCCTCTCTCCTCCTGTGTGTGTGCATGCGCTCACATGCGTGCATGTGTGTGTGTGTGCAGTGTTTTCACTTTAAAGAGAAATGTAAGCCATGATATAGAGATTTCTCAATACCAGATGCAATTAAACCTCTTAAATATTAAATGAGGAGATTGAGAATTTCAAGTGTTTTTCATCCTTTATTCCAAAGTGACTTCATTTGGCAAGAAATCCCTTTGCTTTGACAGCATTAATGGCTCTCATAGAAAAGGAGGGAGAGGGGAAGAAATTCACAGTCACGAGATGGAAATGTGGTTCCAATGTCCATCTGCAAGGCAGGGGCGACCTCTAGGAATGGGTCTAAGCCCCCAGACTCTGTCACTTGCTAATCACAGACCGTCCCTCAACCTTGTATACTTCCTGCTTATTTCATAGCATTCTCAACAGTCAGTGGGCACGGCACCCGAGCAAGGGGAAGGCAGATGCTGTTGCGACTATTTTATCATCTGCAACATTCCAGGGAAATGCTTTTGGACTTCTGGATTGATACATCGAAAAATCTGGAGTTATATAATATAATAATAATACAATCTTGACATTTTGATGTAACTGTAACTTCTAAATTGCACTTGAAAGATGTGTTGAAGGCTTTTTGATTTAATGACACACAACAGAGCACTGTTTCATAATATGCAAAAAATTGTTTGTTAAATATATGCAGAAGCTCAGAGTTTTGTAAGTCAAGGAGGTGTGAAGGCAATTTCACCTTGTGTTTGATCTGAGAAATCAAAAATTAAAATGTACAAAATATTAATCCTAGAATAGCTAAAAGTAAATGTTTCTATCACCTCTTCTCTCTCTCTCTCTGTCTCTCTCTCTCTCCACCCCCCCCACCCCCATCCTGTGACTGTCAATCACTCCATTGCAAAGCAACAGAGAAAAAAATTGTCAGGGAGAGGGGAAGAACCCTGAGAATGAATTATTCATAGGTCCATTTGTGGTGGTTGTTGAAACAATAGTAAATTCGCTTGCCTCTGATTATATAATAAGCACATAATTCTCTTCTCCCTAACAAGGAAAGCCTTCATGTACAAAAAATATTTACAGCCCAATTCTCCTCATTCTACTATTGGAAGAAAACTTTGAAAAATGAAAGCCAGAGAAGAAAAGGAAACAAAAATAGTCTCCCTAGAACGGAATCCTGTTATTATGAAAAGGAAAAACAATTTTCAGCCTAAAAAATGAAGAAAAAAACACAATAAGCAAAAAAAAAAAAGCATGTAACTGCTTCTTCAAGAAATATTCAACTCTTTATTCACAAGTAGTTTTCTGGGGGCTGAAAATCATCAAGTCAAATATGAGCAAGTCTAGTGGAAAGCCTGTGATGTTCATCTTGGCGGGAGTGGTGTTTCTAACAGGCCTTGAACGTGTGTGCTGGACTGCCCAGATGGCCTCACAGGAATCGGCCTGATAGGATTAAACCTTTATGCCGAACTCTGCTCCATCTGTTCAGCAAGGTTTGCCTTTTCTTATCTGAATTTGAATTTTTAGCCTCCTTAGGACTGCAAGCAGGACTAACGCACCACAAAAAACAGATGCATGCAGGTAATTTGACATTTTATTAGTCTCAGTTGATATTATCTTTAGCTAGAAAAAAAATTTTGTAAGAACTCAGCTAAGAAGAAATGTAAGAGCATGCAGAATACATGATTTTTTTTTTTTAGTTCTGTTTTGTTTTGTTTTGGTCAGAGTGTTTGGTCTTTCCCTTCCTATAGAACTGTAGAACTTCATGTACTGTCATATAGGGATGTATGTCCACATTTGCCACAAAGATTAGAAAATAAAGACATGGTACCTTCTCAACACATAAAACAACACTAATAATAGATAGTGTGTAGTTAGGAGCTGGTGGCTTATGTCAGTAATCCTAGCTACTCAGGAGGTTGAGATCTGAGAATTGGGGTTTGAACATAGCTCAGGAAGACAGATCCAAGAGATTCTAATTTCCAATTAATAACAACAACAATAAAAAAGCCAGAACTAGAGGTATGGCTCAAGTAGAATGCCAGCCTTGAGCAAAAATGCTGAACAAAAGCATGAGACCTAGAGTTCAAACCTTTAGCATGCATGCACACGCATGTGCACAAACACACACACACGCTCACAAAGGAGACTAGACAGGGTATGAATGACTGACCCATGTATGTTTTGGTTTTTTTCTTTTCCTTTTCAAGAGGATTGGCATTAAGCCACGATCTGACAAATTAGCTACAACAACTATCTATCGTTTCTATGAAGTCTCCTATGTTTTCAGGGAAGGTTTTCAGCTGCAGTGAGATGTTAGAGCTGTGGTTTGGAGGTTCTTCCTGAATCAAGCAGGCTTGTTCTGTCCTCCTCATCACACATTTCTACAGGCAGCAAAGCTGTTTGTCAGCTAGAGAAGTTAACTCACAGAGGGACAGAGGCCAGGGAGCTACCAAGCAGCCAGGGCTTGGTAGATCTGGGATTTCCAACTCAATGACGAAGACAAAAGAAAGACTCTGGATGCTGGGCTTGGTGGAGAAGCCCAGACAAGCAACACAAGAATGAGTGAGTGAGTGAGTGAGTGAATGAGTTGCATAGGGGAGGGGTCTTTTAGACTCCTACTTGGAATCTGGTTTCCAGCCTATCAGATGTGCTCAGTCTCTTTGGGGATAGAAACCACAAGAGACAACAGCCTGAGGACTAAAAAGATGGACTCGTAAGGACTGCAGCAGGCAGCCATGGGCTTCCTGTGATACCCCTAGTCACGCTGCTCTTGGGGCTATGGCACTCCAAATGGTAGGGGTAAGCTAGCCAAATAATTTCCTACACAGAGGTTATGTTTAAGGAGTCTCATGAATTGGCCGCCTAGGGGACAGAGAAGGGTGAACTTCCCATTCAAACTCCTCTTCAGTGGTAGGCCTGTGCTGATAAAGCCAGCATCTTTGGAGTTCCTTTTCTGGGAGTGGATGATGCTAAGCAAGGGCACTCACTATACATGCTCCTTGTGACAGGGATACACACACACATGTGTGGGCGCACACAGGCACACACAGGCCTGGAGTACGTGCCACACTTTTCTCTCTAACAAGGTGTTCAATATATTGTTTAATGTGCTTCCCCCATTCAGTGGACCATAGCCACATGCGGCTACTTAAATTTAGTGTTTACTATTAAATGAAAAGTCTTTTCTGCAGTCACATTAGCAACATACCCAGTGGGTGATCACTGCAGTGGCTAGTGACAGGTGGATGGCACAGTGACAGAACCCCTCCATCTTCAAGGAAAGTTCTAGTAGACAGGGCTAATCTTAAAGCCAAGTTAAGAAAATGATGCTTGTAACTCACTAAAATTACCGGTTGTGGGTGTGTCATGCATGTGCCAGGCCCGGGGCTGGGCATAATGAATCTCAAATCCCTCCACCAAGGATCAGAGAAGCCAAGGTTAGCTGCGTGCCAGAGGCCCATGCCTGTGATCCTAGCTACTCAGAAGGCTGGGATCTGAGGATCCTGGTTCAAAGCCAGCCCAGGCAGGAAAAGTCTGTGACGTTATCTCCCATTAATTATCTTCCAAAATGCTGGAAGTGGTGTGGTGGCTCAAGAGCTAGGGTGCCAGTATTAAGCAGAAAGAGCTAAGGGACAGCACCTAGGCCCCCAAGTTCAAGCCCCAGTACTTGCACAAAAACAACAGCCAATGTTCACGGGGCCAGGCAGGAAGTTAGTGGATGTGTGTATGTGTGTGTGGGGGGGGGGGGGGAGTAGGGAGTAGAGTGGGAGTGGCTGTGATTGCCTCTAAATGTAGAGCTTACGCCCCACCCAAAAGGAAGCCAACCTCTGCGCTAGACCTAATTATCGCCGTTAGAGCATGTAGACCCAGCTACCAGCTTTTCCAAGAGCATGAAGGGAATTGCAAACCACATTATTATATACAAAAGCATTTAGATTGTCAACAAATATGAAATTGCTTCCAATACCATGCAAATCAGAGCCAAAAGCTATCTAGGCTGAAGGCTAATTCCCTTCCATGATCTGAAAGTGTGCAACTCCTACAAAATCCTTGGTGAGCCAAGAAACATCTTTTAACTATTTATTTCTGCAGTCACACACCTTGTTCAGACGCACGGAAGAATAAACATGAACCCCAACCACGGCGAGTTCTGCTTTTGCCTGCCTAAGGCCCCTCGCCAAACACATATGCATGAGATTTTTCTATAAGCCGCTGAGGAGAGAAGCTCTTTGCTCCTGAAGGATTTCTATTGTCATCGTGCAAGACAGCATAGATAGTGGCTCTTTAAGGAAACGGTGTTTTCTGAATGTGAGCTGCATTTCAGAATCAACCTAGCCCAACCTTTAATAATGCACATTCCTGCATTGTGTTTTCCCAACGAGTTCTGCTTATATTTCTTTCCACAACCACAGCTGCTACGGCTAATGTGTTGGCATGAACTTGCAGGGCTGAGGGCCTTATCGTGTCAATCCAGCTTCCTCTCTCGAGACTCCTGCACACAGTCACCCAGGCTGACTCCAGCATTTGTGATAGCCCAGATGTTTCCGTGGTGATGCTCAGTGACATCACAAGCAAAGGCATGTACATCATCAAGCATCCATACAGTATGAGCAACAGCCAATGAGAATTCAGCTTCCATCTAAACTTTACGAGGTACTGACTCACCTTCCTCAAAAATGGCTCTTCAAAGTCTGGGCTGGCCTGTAGGACTGTGCAAAGCAAACATGCACTGATCTGGCTGTGATACGTTGTCTGCTGCCTGATTATTAATCCAGGCCACACACCCAAGCCTAGATTAACCTTTTCCAGGGCCTACAAAATCAAGTTCACCTTCCTGAGTCTGGCTGTATTTCCCTTTCCAACCTATTTCCCAACCTCCCTCCCTGTAGGCAATACTAGGAAGCGGACAGAATTCCTAGCTCTGAATCCACAAGAGGTCTCAAGTTCAGCTGGCCAAAACTATGCTTCATGGCTGAGCACTGGTGGCTCACACCTATAACCCTAGCTACTCAGGAGGCTGAGATCTGAGGGTTCTGGTTAGAACCCAGCCAAGGCAGACAAATCATGAGACTCTTATTTCCAATGAACCAGGAAAAAAGCCAGAAGTGGAGGTGTGGCTCAAGTGGTAGAGTGCCAGCCTCGAGTGGACAAAGGCAAGGGAGAGCATGAGGTCGTGAAGTTAGGTCCCAGGACCCCCTTAATTCCTTCCCCCTCTCACAAATTACTTTCATAAGCCCGTTTCTGCTACTTTAACTGGGGCTAATAATTAGTAAAGAGTATGCCTCACAAGGCTTTTAGGAAGTTTAAATGAGCTAATCTATGTGCAGAGCTTAGCACCGAGTATGGCAGGAAATAAATGTGAGAGATAATAAAGAGAAGAAACAGGAAGAGGATGATAATGGAAAGACAATGGAATGGTGGCAACAGGCTCTCCTAATCCAAAGCCACTAACCATCCTCAGCGTGTGCCCTACATGTCTATTTCAGGACGCTTCTGTCATTCACTTCAGCCCAGCCTGACGCATCTGCAATGAAGCTATTTCTTCCTATCCCAACTCCTTTGGAGTTGTGAATCCATATTTAATCCATATTTCTCAATCATTTGTCATTTGCTGGACTTTTTCTTGAACTTTTAAGGTGCGTGTATGTATATGTATGTGTGTGTGTGTGTATGTGTGTGTACACACACAACTGGGCAGGTATCTATGTCTACAAACCAACCCAAGGTCTAATCCATCTCTTAGAGACAGTGTTGTGCCTGAGCACTCTGCTCACACTCTGGCTAGACACAAATCTATACCTAACTAATGCCTGAGGATTAACTAGCACTGTGAAGGACTTGAAAGGCCTGATCATACATTTCCTCTATTGTTCTACATATCCCTCTCAAGCAGTAGGCTAGCAGATGTTACTCTTAAATCCACTTTATAAATGAGGTAGTGGATCTCAGATCCTCGACTGTGAGTCTTTAGGAGTCTACTTTGATGGCTATAGCCAAATACAACACCCAATCTTTCCTTCAGTGCTGGTGTTTACCTGATTCTGCTCCATTTGGCTATAATATCCACTTCAATTATGAAATAGAGCCAAAGTCCCATGACATCTTAGTTGTACAATTTCTTATCCCCGAGATAGCGGGTGGATATTTATTAGCTGTAAAGAGTAATATTACTTTATTAAGAAAAGTTATTTCTCCCCCCCCCCACTCCTAAGACATAGACCCACGTAGGAATAATAGTAAAATCTTCTTTCGTCTATTTCCAAGTTCATAAAATGGCATCCTAACATAACACTACAGGTGCCAATTCAAACACAGGAATACTGAACGTACAGCCAAACTCTCTGGCTTAGAAGCTTTTCTAGGGTTGCATGTTGGGCTGCTGAATGCACACGCAGAATGTGTGTGTGTGTGTGTGTGTGTGTGAGCATCTGACACAAGTAACAGCAACACTGTCAGCCTTACAAAGAGGAGGGCAGTTTCCCTCACATTCACTCATGGTCAGTCTGGACACTGTCCGTCTCAATGGGAAATATTACAGAAATTTGCACATAAAATCGTTACTAATTCCTGGGTGCGGGTGGCTCTTGCCTATAATCCTAGCTACTCAGGGAGGCTGAGATCTGAGGATAGCTGTTCAAAGCCAGCCCGGCAGGAAAGTCCGTGAAACTCTTATCTCCAATAAACCACCAGAAAATGGGAAGTGGTGCTGTGGCTCAAGTGGTAGAGCACAAGCCTTGAGCTGAAGAGCTGAGGGACAGTGCCTAGGCCCAGAGTTCAAGCCCCACAACTGACCAAAAAAAAAAAGTTACTAATTAAAAATAGGTTATCCTGAAACAACACATTTATGTTTTTCCCAACTGCTTTCTTATTTCTTTTTTTTTTGTTTTAAATTTTTTTGTATTTTTCTAATTTTTTTTTGTATTTTTCTAAGATAAAGACTCACTCTACATAGCCCAAGCTGGCCTTGAATTCATGATCCTTCTGCCTCTTGCTTCCTGAGTGCTGACATTACAGGCATGCACCACAATGCGTGGCTTTTTAATTTTTTTTTTCTTCTGAGTAATAAGGATCGAATTCCACAGGCTGTTAGCTAACTAAATCAAGAACATTTAGGATACTGCCAAAGTTAAAAGAAAGGTATGTGAGGTCTGGCTCCCAAATTTATAAAAATTTGTTGTACCAAACAGTTACTGGAAGAGCTCAGTTGGTTTGAGGATTCGACCAGATGATTTTTAGCAGAGAGACAGAGAGAGACCTTTCCTACCAAGAAATGCTGCAGAATCTTAGGGCTGTCTGGGACACGCCTCCTCATCCACAGAGAATGTAGATAAATGCTTGGGTGCACTGTCCTTTGGAGAACCCATTGTACTCAAACAGACAAGAATTAAAGGTCTCAGTCTCACCAACTGTGTTAATCTTCTAACTATATTGCTGTGTGTTCAGACTTCACCTGCACACATATCTTGGCATCATTACTGCTTTGCTCCGAGGTTGATGGGAGAAACTGAAACCACCTCAGACCTCACAATCTCCTCGGCCCCTTGTGTCCTCTCCCGTAGACAGAGAACACAGTTCTGAACCTCTGGTGTCATGCTGATTACAACTGTCAATTAAACAAGCCAGCCACAGAGGAGCATATGTTCGCATATAAAATATTGATTCACGGCACCGATTGGAATAAATATCTATTAATGCCTGAGTTCTGCTTCCGTCTTTAGTGGTCAGCTATGCTGTTAGGTGGACGCAGGTCTATTTCTGTGCCTTGCTGCCTGGAAGAGTGTGACTTTGTGTTTCACTTTTCTTTTCCTTCTCTGGTTCCCATCACATCTGGTTCCCATATCAGGGCCTCCCTTCCCCCTCCCCCCTCCTCCTCCCTCCCTCTCTCCTCCCCCACCTTCCCCGCCATCATGGCTGACCAGCACATATGTCTCAGCAGGATTTTAATGGCTGGTCTGTCATTTCTAGCTGACTTGCCTATCGTAGACTGGTCCCCATATTCCCAGACCTACCATCCTCAGACTTTGTCTAGCACTTAGACAGGTAAAACTCTTTTCCCTGAGGATGCGAAAAATCATGAGATGGTATCGTATTCATCTGATAAGGGGGATGATCACCTAATTTCTCTAAAGTTTCATTTCTGTCCACTGAGTATTTCAGGTTGCAGGGCTGGCACGGGGAGCTCGAGATGGGGTGCTGATAGCGTGATGTGATACCAGGAGTTTTTATCTTAACCCAGAACAGCCCCTTCCCGTGTGTCCCTGTGCATGCCAATGCCTCGCCCTGGGGACTGGGCACAGATCGGGCTTTTCAGTTTCCCTTGGAGTAATGTCGTCAATTTGCTTCCACTGAAGCGGGTTTTGCATTACATGCTCAAGTGGCAGGAGAGTTTCTCTCCATGTCTGAAGCTGAGGCTCGGGGAACAGCGTGGAGACACTGGTGGGAGACGGCCCCCGGGTGTCAGCTGCTTGGCGGTACAAAAGCTGTGCAAACAAGCTCGACTCGTCTTCTCTTAGGCCACAATGAAATCCTAGAAGGATAGCCTCAGTTTCCCTCATTAAATGGTGCCCTCCCATGGTGGTTAAGAGCATTAAAAGGTTATGCCAAATGACTAGCACTGAACTTGATGCCCTATTTTCTTAAAGGCGGTCATCCTGGGTGGGGTTGGGGGAGCTAAGGGGAGAAGAGAAAGATGGAAGGCCAAGAGGCCTGTACTCATAAAATGACTTTTGAGTTGAGACCCCCCCCCTTTGTACAACTACGTGCGAAAATAAATAACAAATACATGGACAAATGGCCGTCCTAACAGCCGAACACTGTCTCCTGAAACACTAGGCTAAAAGCTAGCATTCCACTAGACTATGATTCGGGTTGGCTGGACTCACATCCAAGACAACAAAACAAACCAACCTATGGAAAATTCCCAAAGTCATGCCTCAAAGCTGGATCTTAGACCTCCTCCATCTTCCCTAGCAGCCCAGTGCTCTCACGGGCCTCTGAACATGCTTTCTCTCAGCCCAAAATTCTCGGGACTCCTGGCTGGCCTTGCTAAATGCTAAACCGCTCTATTTAAAAATGTTATGTTCCCCTAATTCTTCAGACACGGCTGGGAGTTCTCTTAGTAGTCTTTATAACACTTACCACCATTTGCAATCCAGCTTTCTATGCGCCATTATCCCCTCAATACTGTCACAAATACGCAGGTCCATGGCCTGTGGACTTCCGATGTGGGGAACCCCCCCCTCTATGGGCCTCTGTGCTCCATCCTCTAATACAGGCACCCCGTGTGGTTAAGGAGGGAACGCAAAAGCAAAGGAACAGAGGACGAATCACAGGCGGCAGGAACTGCTCAGGAACTGAACTGAGTAGCCAGGATTAACAATTGCCACTGCGCCCACAATGGGTTTCCCACGTGGGAAAGCAACAGCTACGTGGGGGCCCCGTTTCCTGGGCTGATCTGACCCCTCATTCCGGCAGCAGGCGCTCCATTCTCTTGGGGGTTAAAATTAGCACCGGTAAGCACCACTCCCCCTCCTCCCGAAGGGGCTCTAGTCATGCGAGGGCCCAGGTGGGCCCTGCTCACAGATGGTAAGGTTAGGAGGAAGGGTAGCCACCAGATGAGAAAACATAGCCACCCGCTTCCGCTTCTGGAAGTGCCAGGACTTCCTGTCTTTAGGCCCCGCTGGTTCCTGGGGCCTCCCTCCCCCAAGCATCAGCATCAACACAATTACCCCTCTTTCTGTCATTTGAACTCAAAGCTTATCTGGGAAATTGATGGGCGATCCCGGCCCTGACAACGCCATGTCAGCTTGGCTCCCCGTCCTGCGGGTTGGGTATAAATGACCAGAACGCGCCGCCGGGGAAGAGCCTGGCCAACGCGCTGTCTTGACTTGAGTCTTCTGTCCAAAGTGATTTCTGCTGTCTGACTTGCAGACAGTACTTGTTTAAAAATTAGAAACAGAGGAAAAGCATTTGAGAGAGGTTTTGAATTTTTGTTGTTGTTCAGTTCCATTAGGATATTAAGTCTAGTCTAACTGCAAACTAAGCCAATAAAGTTGCTTTTGAAATACAACAATTTGTTTCTTAGAAATTAAAAAAAAGAAAAGAATACTTTCCAGAGACTTCTACTGATTTCTGATGATTTCCTGCAGCCCTGAAAGCCCTCTCTTAACAGTATTTCCAACTGTGTGAGTGGGCTCTATAACCACTCATTTGCTCCATGGTATATATGATTTTCATTTCTATCAATTATCTTTTCCTTCAGTCATGCCCTAAGCAGAAATCACTTGGAAATACTGATTGTGGAGTTGCTGATAGTTGCATTTGTTTTGCTTCTAAATTAAAATACAGCAGTGGAAATGTTTTTAATATTGTGTCCATCTCCTAAGAATTCTCTCCCTACCTGTATGGGAAACACAGGTCTGAAAGTTCAATGCTGATCCTCAAGTGATTACACACCAAGTCCTCTCAGCTGAACATCTGAGAATACTCAAGCATGTGAGATGGCTGTTTGGACCAAACTTACGGCTCCTCCAAGCCTTCTGGAACCAACTGTCAGCCTCCTACAGGGAGAGACTGAAGGCGCCAGGCAGTGGCCGTCTGTCTTTTCTGTGCGATGACTGTTACCTTGGCATTTTGGTCACTGCTTCCTAGGACTATGTGTTAGCTCAGGAGGAGGAGAACTTCTCTTAGACTCAACTGCATACAAAAAAAAAAAAAAGACCAAACTATTAGCTTGAAGGGCTCTATCAAGCATCCTTCTACAAATGAGGAAATGGGCAGCGCAAGGAAGTCCTAGTGCGTACCGGAAGCCATACAGCAGGGCAGCAGCAGAACTCTGTTTTACTCTATTCCCGTAAGCACACTGGAAACATCCAGTCAGAGACATTTCAAACCCAACTCTTGGCCGCTGCTTCTATACTTCTTAGTCAGAAAGGTTCAAGCACAGAACATCAAGGCTTCTATCTGCATCTAACCATCACTTGAAGCCTTTGAGATTCTCAAGTGAAAGAAACTCCCAGGAAAAGCAGGTACAGAGAGGATAGGATTTGGGACCGGGCCTATACACAGATTGGATTTAGGATGGCTGGATGAGCAAAAGCAGGCTTCAGAGAAGTTCTGTCTTTCTGCCCCAAACAGAAACACTCTACCACCTGGCTCCCTGAGACAGGACATCGCGCTGTGTGTATTTAAATAGGTGTGGCACACCCGTGTATTTGATCAAACAAGATGCCAGAAACGGGAAATTTCCCACAGCTGATGAGTTGCTCAAGAAATTCATAGAGATTCCCACCCTCTGGCAGACCACTGGCTAGCTGAGTGAAGTCTAGTGTATGCTTTATAACTCTCCAGCACCTGCGTATTTACTTGCTTAGTATTCTCAGTTTTCGCTTTTTTTTTTTTTTAACTCAGTTTTGCCTTTGCTAGGCAGGTAACTTTACTATTTGAGCCACACTCACACTCCTTTTTTGTTTTACTTTTTTTGGAGAAGGTCTTACCATTTTTCTCAGGGCTAGACTTGAACTGCAATCCACCTCCCCCCCCCCCCCCCCCACACAACACTAATTCTTCCACACAACTTGGATAACAGGGTGTGAAACATCATCATCAGCCTGTTGGTTCAAATGAGGTTCACGCCCTTTTTTGACTAGGCTGACTTCAAACTGTGATCCTCCCTGATCTCTGCCTCCCAAGTCCTTGGATTACAGGCATGTACAGCTATGTCCAGCCCTCACAGTTTTCTCATCGTCTTCTTTTCTCTCCACACATGTATCAGATAATCCATAGTATCAACAAATGATTTCTGGGTGATGAATTAGAACATCTTCACAAATAAAGTATAACCACCTTCCTTATTATCTTGCTAGTGTCAGAGAAAATGTACTAGTCATCAAGTTAAATCAGTATTTTAAAAAAAATTTTATAAAAGAAGAAATTTAACCATAGAAGAAGAGAAAAATTAAAGGTAAATATACATAAGTCCTATTTACAAAAAAAAAAAAAAAAAAAAAAGACAAGTCAGGAGCTGGTGGCTCCCTCCTATAATCCTAGATACTCAAGAGGCTGAGATCTGAGAATGACAGTTTGAAGTCAGCCTGGGCAGGAAAATCCTAGATACTCTTATCTCCAATTACCCATCAGAAAACCAGAAGTAGAGCTGTGGCTCAAAGTGGTAGAGTGCCAGCCTTGAGCAAAAAGAGCTCAGGGACAGCGCCCAGGCCCAGAGTTCAAGTCCCACAACAACAGACATTCTTCTCATGGTCCTTAGGATCCCATGAAGACAGTCCTGGCCAACCAGGATTGTAAAGACACTGGGGTGAACCCCAGTTCTTCTCTTCTCCTCTTCTGCTATCCAAGGACCAGGAAGCGGTATACCCCTTAAACCTATGTCTGAAGATCACAGCCCATCAACAGCTACAGGAACTAGCTTTGTCTTGAGAATGTAACCGGGTCATGTGACCTCTCTAGCTCTCTGTTTCCTTTCCTATAAAAGGAGGAACATGAAGAAGATGACCTTCCACACTTTGGTGACTCATTACCCAGCATGAGCTGTAACTCTGGTAAGGCTCCTGGTCTGGAAGAGAGAGATAAATTTGGGAGGGTCCACTTTTGCCTGTTATTTTAGTTTATCTCCACTCATCCAGTGATTCATCTGTGTGTGTGGGGGGGGATGGGGGGAGGTAATATACATCCTGTCAGTCAAATACGGGAGCAGCCTTCCATTCCAAAGGCTGAAACTTGTGAGAGTCTACACCCACTCACATCAAGTAACTGTAGGTAAATTCTTTCCACGCTCCTTATGAGAAAATAATTCCAGACAGCAAAACCACCTGGAAAAAAAAAATGGAGACTTTCAATATCAGAGGGGTGCACCGCTGGTAGACGAGGCCCTAATGAAGGGGCAGCTCTGAAGCTCAGCCAACTCCCAGCCAGTCTCCAGAGCCCCGCACGGAAGGACAAAGTCATAAGCAACAGAACCATCTTGCCCAGGCCATCCCAAGACGGGAGGAGCCCACCTAAATGGCGATCACTCCAGCCAAACATCACTGGCCCCAGGAATAACCAGCCCGTGTGGGCTGTAGGATGCTGCCCTCCAAGCCACGCCACTGCGTTTTACCCTGTCACCCACTCTCTGTCTGGAAGTGTAGGAGACAAGCCATTCCTGTCTCCTTGGGTTCCTTGAAATCATCTAAGCACAACAGCCTTTGCACACAAGCTCCCTTCTGCCTGGTCAATTTTGCTGTCGCCCTTTGAAGTCTGGCGATCCATTTCATCTTGTAGGGTTGGGTGTCAATGAGACATCTTCAGGGAAGGCTTTCCTGATAGATCGTGAGTCTTCGTCCTTTTTATGGGGTTCCTCTATGCTCTGCTCTGATTCGTTAGCTGCAGATTTTAATTGCTTTCTTCTCTGTGGTGACAGGGATGCATCTCCCATTATGCTGTTTTTCCTACCAGCAGGTACTGGATACATCAAATGGATGACTGGGTTCCAGTCCATGTTACTAACTTATTGTCCAACTAATTCCTAGGCCAAAGGAGACCCAATGAAAGAGTTTCTTCGGAGAAGGCTCTGTTTCTCCAAAGGCACCTCCTGCAGGAAGGCATGTTTTAACAGCTTCAGTTCAGATCACCAGAGAACAGCACGTGCTAATCAGAGGTAGAGAGATGATCTCCTCCAGCTTTTATCGGACACTACACAATGCAGACCCATGGAAACAAAGCCATACAGCTAGTGAATGGTAAAGAAGGACCTAGAATCCCACTCTTCAGTCTGACAATCCTCCTTCTAGGAGCAGGGTCTTTGACTCTTATTACACAAGAGGAAAGAAGAAAGAGGTCTCTTCTCTCTATTGGAAACTCCATGAGATTTTGTCAATTTGCAGTGATTTTTGTCAAGCTCAAACCATCTTACTCTACATGTCCTTAGAGCAACACACTTAAGTACAGCTGGGCAGAGAGGAGTCGGCAGAGCCAAAACCCCAGGAGCACCCAACAGAAGCGAAATCTGCTCGAGCCCCCGAAGCAAGAGGATTAAAGAAGGTCATATGCTAAAGATCAAGAATAACACCATATTGTCAGGGACATCTGGAACCAAAGGTCAGAACTAACTGGCAATGGCGAAATCCTGATTCTATTTCTCTCAAATTGTAATTACAACCAGGGGCCGGTCCCTGGCGAGTCTACCCCGGCTAATTCTCAAAATATTGTTTGTTTGATCCAAGCCCACTTTTGTTTTGTCTTATTTGGGGGTCCTGGCACATTTCTAATTCATGCCACAATCTTTGTAATTACTTTGAAGGGAAATTTAATTCATTCCTATCAGATGCCCACCAAAAGCTACATTTCAAACACTTTTCCATTTTTTTAAAGATGGGTGTGTTTATTTTTTAAAAATCTGTATTTGTGCCATGAAATGAAGTAGGATCTCATGTCAGAACTCACAAACATTAAAATTTCCTTATTCTAAAAACTCATGATTAATCATTCCATTGATTTTTTTTCCACAAATAAATATGAAAGCTATACCATGTTCGGATGATTAAAAACAACAACAAAAACAACCTAGAGTGAAGAATGCCAGGTTGAGAGCTGGCTTGCATTCCTGGAAGGGGGCTCTCCCAGTCAGCCCCCAAAGTAGAGAGGGGATAGAAGGGAGAAAACATATGCACACCAAATTATTAAAAAACACACACACATATATGTATAGCATGGATGGATGGATGGATGGATAGACAGACAGACTCACATAAGAGCTAGAGATCCCCTAAAAACTGAGCATTTAAACTGCCTGTCAGCTGGCTTCCTGACAAAGCCACTAGGGTGTCTTCACAGGTATTTGCATAAATGCTGCAGTGAGTTCACCATCATTGCTGGCGCTAATGGAACATAAAGTAATTTAGTCACTTCTCCTGGCATTCCGTGTCAGGGTGATGAGCACCAGCACTTTGCCTTGGTGTGTATTAGATCATTAGATAATAAAGTGTTAGTGCATGCTAGCTGACAGGGTCTCTGCTCTCTCCAGTAGTGAGGCCACCCCATTTTGCCACAGGGGGAAGAAATTTACAAACTGATACCACAATTGGCCTTAAATTCAAGTAAACACTACCTGAGCCTCCAGCTAAACAGCAATGACAAGAACAATAGTCTCTTAAGCCCCTTCAGGCTTGCCAGCCCGTAGTACCTAGGAATTTGCGTGTGAGTAGAAGCCAAGGTAAGCACGCAGGTAACACTGAGCATTACTGTGGGTGGCCACAATCCAATTCCTTTGGTTTCAAGCCTACGCTTTTGTAAAAATTGGAACCCTCGGTGCAGTTACATTTTTGAGGTTGCTGTTCTCTACCACTGTACATCCTCCATAAAGCTCTTGCTTAAAGAAGAAACCTCATTAAATGCTCCCATAAAGATCCAGCCAAAGAAAATCTCAGTATTTATGAATGAAGAAAATGTACGGGGTGGGGTGGAGGGTGTACAATTACCATCCACTACAGTGTACCAAGATTCAACTTCCCCAGCAGACTGTGCGAGAATCTAGGACATAAATTTATGTTTGTCAACCCCAGTATTTGCAATCTAGGCACATTCATCAGTGCAGGGACGCGGAGTCCATGGTCATACGTGGAAAACTTGCATGAATGTGAAGCATGATTTCTTATCTACTTACATGCAGAAGGACGAGGCATGAAAGGAACTTTTCCCCAACTCTCTGACAGGCAGGATATAAATAGAGATGTGCTACACTGCTTACAATAATTCAGGCCACCTGCAAATGAGGTGGTAAAAGGCCCAGAATAGGGGTGGAGAGAGAGAGGTGGGGGGAATGAAGATTTCTACAGGTCTCAAGCGGTGAAGACACTTAGCAAACTATACAGTAGCTGTTTTGAAGTAGGGGTAGAGAGAAAGAGGGTATAGGGGAGGAATTCTTAAATAAACACAAGACACAATCGCAAACTCAGTGATGGCTAACCATCAACAGTTTATGCAAAGGTGCCAGTTTCTTGAATAATATCCTAATAACACACATAGCCTTCTGTGGATTGCTAAACCAAAGCAGAGAAAGAAAGAAGTATCTCTAAATTCTGAAATAAAGTATCCCAGCTGAAATACTAGCACATAGTCCTAGCAGAGAATGCTGGAGCTGGGAGGAAGCTGAGAGGTGTTGGAGCCAGGGTGTTAACTTGTGCTTGTGGATACTTCTTTGCTGTGTGGACCTTTTCTTCTGCCCCTCTCTCCACTTTAAAGTTGAACTTTTTCATGATGAGTCATCAACAATTAAAATTTAGGAAAGTTTTATCTCATGGTATGTTGCAGGGGGCGGGGAGGGGCGAGGGCTTGAACTCAGGTCCCTTAGCTTTTTGTCCTCTAGGCTAGTGCTCTACGACTTGAGCCACAGCTCCACTTCTGGCTTTTCAGTGTGGTTAAGTAGAGATAAGAGTCTTATGGTCCTTCCTGCCTTGGCTGGTTCTGAAATGAGATCCTCAGATCTCAACCTCTGGTGTAGGTAGGGTTACAGGCGTGAGCTACCAGTGGCTAGAGAAGTTAATTCTTGCCAGGCTGAGATAGCTGCTCCTCCAGCCTCTTGTTCCCTTTAGTGACGCTGGCTGCGCCGGGGGGCAGCAGAGCGTGCACCCGCCTGCCTTCTGGTCCCCACCCCGTGTCCTTCCTCCCCCACATCACTGCCTCCACCCAAAGCACAGATGAGA